>NC_143033.1:25142500-25742500 GCF_057628025.1 Oncorhynchus mykiss | reverse complement strand
TCTGAATGTGTACACAGTACTCAAATGACATGGATTTAGTGGATCTGTCTCTGCTATGAGCAATAAAAACAGTGTGTGTGACCATGATGTCGTGGACTTCAGGGAACAGCGGAGGGAGCACACCCCTATCCACATCGACTGGACCGCAGTGGAGAAGGTGGAAAGTTTTTCAAGTTCCTCGGCGTACTCATCACTGACGATCTGAAATGGTCCACCCACACAGACAGTGTGGCGAAGAAGGCGCAACAGCACCTCAGCAGGCTGAAGAAATTTGTCTTGGCCCCTAAAACCCTCACAAACTTTTACAGATGCACAATTGAGAGCATCCTGTCTGGCTGTATCACCGCCTGGTATGGCAACTGTACCACCCGCAACCGCAGGGCTCTCCAGAGGGTGGTGCGGTCTGCCCAAACTACCTGCCCTCCAGGACACCTACACAACCCAATGTCACAGGATGGCCAATAAGATCATCAAGGACATCAACCACCCGAGCCAAGGCCTGTTCACCCCGCTATCATCCAGAAGTCGAGGTCAGTACAGGTGCATCAAATCTGGGACCGAGAGACTGGAAAACAGCTTTTATCTTAAGGCCATCAGACTGTTACGCAACCCTGCACCTTAGAGGCTGCTGCCCTATATACATAGACTTGGAATCTCCAAATAGCCCTTACATAGCCTGGAGGTGTGTTTTGGGTCATTGTCCTGTTGAAAAACAAGTCATAGTCCCAGTAAGTGCAAACCAGATGGGATGGCGTATCGCTACAGAATGATGTGGTAGCCATGCTGGTTAAGTGTGCCTTGAATTCTAAATTAATCACCAACTGTGTCACCAGCAAAGCACCATCACACCTCCTCCTCCATGCTTCACGGTGGGAACCACACATGCTGAGATCATCCGTTCACCTGCTCTGCGTCTCACAAAGACACAGCAGTTAGAACCAAAATCTAAAATTTGGACTCATCAAACCAATGGACAGATTTCCACTGCTTGTGTTTCATGGCCCAAACAAGTTTCTTCTTATTGGTGTCGTTTAGTAGTGGTTTCTTTGCAGCATTTTGACAATGAAGGCCTGATTTCACGCAGTGTCCTCTGAACAGTTGATGTTGAGATGTCTGTTTCTTGAACTCTGAGGCAATCTGAAGTGCTGTTAACTCTTAATGAACTTATCCTCTGCAGCAGAGGTAACTCTGGGTCTTCCTTTCCTGTGGCGGTCCTCATGATCACCAGTTTCATCATAGTGCTTGGTAGTTTTTGCGATTGCACTTGAAGAAACTTTCAAAGTTCTTGACATTTTCCGGATTGACTGACCTTCGTCCTTAAAGTAATGATGGAGTGTTTCTTTTTGCACATTTGAGCTTTTCTTGCAATAATATGGACTTGGTATTTTATTAAATAGGGCTATCTTTTGTATACCACCCCTACCTTGCCAAGATAAAGCTAATTGTCTCAAACACATTAAGAAGGAAAGAAATTCCGCAAATGAACTTAACAAGGCACACCTGTTAATTGAAATGCATTCCAGGTGACTACCTCATGAAGCTTGAAGGTTGAGAGAATGCCAAGAGTGTGCAGAGCTACTTTGAAGGGTGGCTACTTTGAAGAATCTCAAATATATCTTGATTTGTTTAACACTTTATTGATTACTACATGATTCCAAATGTGTTATTTCATAGTTTTGATGTCTTCACTATTATTTTACAATGTATAAAATAGTAAAAATAAAGAAAACCCTTGAATGAGTAGGTCTGTCCAAACTTTTGACTGGTACTGTATATATAATAAATAAAGGTAAAATATGTAACTGAGATATACAACCAGTGGAGGCCGATTGTCAGAAGCAATTAATGTCGAGCTCTAAATCCGGTGGTCCCTGGAGCCTCAGCGCTGTTTCGCCAGTGGTGTGAGGCCAAGGACATAAATTGTGTGACACCATTTGCAAAGCCCTCGATTACAAGCCGCCTCTGTGTGTGCCAAAGCTGCTCCAGTGCAGGTGTTGGTGTGTATGTGGGAAAGATGTGCGTTGTTTTGCCTTGTAGACTTTGTGGGAGTCATTGCTTTCCCATCAAGCTTTGTTTGATACATGGAAAAGGAGAGACCCTGAGTGACTGAATCTAATGTTGATGTCCATAGACTGCCGCAATGGCCAGAATTGTGTCTCTTTCTCTCCCCCAAAGTGGTGTCTCCATCCAGTTTGTGTGTGCCTCCATGCAGGTAGAGAGAAGGCAACTCAAACATTTTGTTCTCCATGGAGACTTGGTTGAATGTGTGGTTTATTTTGTTGTCCTGAGCAACATATTGCTAATAGATATGTGAGCAGGGGGATGCTACCCAGCGGTCTATACCATTTAACTATTACCATTTAAGAAGGCCATCATCGGAGACCTCTTTGAATATGACGCACTGTTGGCTCGTGATAAGCACTTTGCATTCTGTCCCAGCCTCACCAGATAAGCTGGGACATGGGAGATCTGTGCCTTGCTTTTGTATTTGTATTGCTGTCATGCCACATCAGACAATGAACATTGTGGATTGGATTGACGTCAGACACTGAACATTGTGGATTGGATTGACGTCAGACACTGAACATTGTGGATTGGATTGACGTCAGACACTGAACATTGTGGATTGGATTGACGTCAGACACTGAACATTGTGGATTGGATTGACGTCAGACACTGAACATTGTGGATTGGATTGACGTCAGACAATGAACATTGTGGATTGGATTGACGTCAGACACTGAACATTGTGGATTGGATTGACGTCAGACACTGAACATTGTGGATTGGATTGACGTCAGACAATGAACATTGTGGATTGGATTGACGTCAGACAATGAACATTGTGGATTGGATTGACGTCAGACACTGAACATTGTGGATTGGATTGACGTCAGACAATGAACATTGTGGATTGGATTGACGTCAGACAATGAACATTGTGGATTGGATTGACGTCAGACAATGAACATTGTGGATTGGATTGACGTCAGACACTGAACATTGTGGATTGGATTGACGTCAGACACTGAACATTTGTTGGTTATGATCCAAATGATTACTCCTCCTTGATTGCAGTGTGTGTTCTTTGATGATGTTCCTTTTTTTTAGCTCATTCTGTTACTATAAACTAAAGAACACTGCTAGGCTTAATGGTTCCCAGACATATTTGTTCATAATCTAAGTCTTTAGACCCTGTGGGTGCCCTCCCTCTTCCCTCCTCCCATCTCCTTTCCTCTCCTGGAGACAAACAGATGCATAATGCAGAGGCAGAGATGCTTCACCTCTGGGAGTGAGGAACAGATGAATCTGGATTGAAATGTGCCTGCCGACCTTTCAGAGGCATGATCTAATATACTTTCTCCTTGAGTTCCTTCCAGTCTCTGTTTACTGCTTGTTATTGTCAAGGCCAGGGCTAGAGGGCTGTCATCGGCTCAGCCCCAATAACAATCTACATCAACAGGCCACGCTCAGCCACACACCACCGAGGCCTTAACAGCCTGACTATGGCCACCAAGTTAATTACGCCTTCATGAGCTCCATTCATTTGCATTCTGCTCGGAGGCACCACGAGTCGTTTCGCTCGACCGCCCCCGTCGTAAGCGATTATACACTTAACACGGGAAGTGAAAGCACTCAGGTACTGTACCCATATTTATGGATGCACCAATTGTCTAATAGCTGTTTATTCTTGTTTTCAAATTAGCTTTGCTTTATTTTTTTCATCGAACTTAGTTCGGCATAACTTTAGCTTTGTGACAGATAATTTGATTAATATTCAGAAAGTAGGAGTACAACACTTGACTAGTAAACTAGTTTGCGAATGGGTGCATATGGGTCTTTCATTGCTCGAAGTCAATAGACTGTTGTGGTCTCCCTAAAGCTTGCCTGCCTTTACATAGCACTAACCACAGTTTATTGCCACCATGACTGGAACACATCTGCTGTTTGACTAACTGCATCAGAAAGCTGTTATGTTATGACATTCATGACTTTTGATTGGTCTGTGTGTGTGTGTCATCTCTGTGTTGTACTTCCTGTCCAAACCAACAGTTGTCCTCTGTGGCGGATCTGTAATAGCCCTCCCTGGGTTTAAACTGCTCTGCCTCCTGCAAACAGCAACATAACAACACTGTTCGCTTTCCTTCGCTCTCTTTCCCACAGTGGTGACGACTTGGACACGGACTCAGAGGTGGAGGACAGTGTGGACCATGTTAAGTCCTGGCTGTCCAAGAATAAGGGATCCACCAAGACCCTGTCAGCTGAGGGCAGTCAAGAGCTCTAGGTCAGTGTTGTGTTGTCCTGTCTGTCTGTTGGTCTGTTTATTAGCCTCCTCAGTCCTCAGGCACTTCATTATGATATCACCCCCCTTCTTTCTGGCTGGTCCCTGAAAGAGCAGTGCAGGCTTCCTCATTCCCATCCTATATGCCTTTACCCTGCTGAGAGCTAAAGAGCCCAGGATTACCTGAGGCAGGGTGGAATGGAAGGGTAAGTATTTCATGAGATTAGGTGTCATCTCTCTCTGCCTCCCTATCATCCCTCTAATGACAGCAGGCAGAGGGAAGCAGGCGCTGTGCTGCCTGTCAGATTTATTGAAGTGGCCCATGGCCAGCTGGCATGTCTGCTAAATGGCCCCTCTCTCTGCTCTGCCTGAGATGAATACATCTCCTTCCCCCTGGCAGACAGAACAGGTTAGCCCCGTATATACCTGCTTTCTTTGATGAGCTTTAGCAGATCGACTCACAACTTAACTTTCCTTATTAGACTCGCTTCAATTTCATCATTTCTCTCTCAAGTCTCTAAATTCCCATCTGTTCTCTATCTGTTTCTTTCATGTATCTCTGTTGATTGTTTCCATGGTGTCCATGTTTCCTACACCCTCCTCATGGCCTCTCAGAAATGCAGTGGATGTAGATGCAAAGGAAGGGAAAGACGGTAAGGAGATAAAAGGAGGGAGCAAGGAAGTAGACAGAAGGTCGGTGTCTGCGATGAGTTTCCTAGCTACAGGAAGTGCTCCAACTTGAAAGACTCCATCGGATGCCAAGGGGGTGAGAGCTCCCTCTTCAGTATACCCCGGACCGCACCTTCCTACGCAAGGCCAAGTCTAAGTCAACTCTAAGCCAAGTCTAAGTCCACAGACTAGGACGACAGCATGTTGGTCAGCTCTTAAAATAAGTCCCAAGATGATGACCATTGCTCGGTCATCTCCCAGGCCTACTCTGAGGCCACCAGCAGGACCAGGAAGGGTCTGGAGTGCTGCTGGGCCCCACACAGCCCTGACTTTGACAAGGACTCCAAGGTGTCCTTCCTGGCCCCTAGCATGCCGAACATGGATGATGATATTATGACCACCATTAGCAGCATCACCAGTGTGAGCCGTGAAGAAGGATGAGGGTCTGGGCGGTATTTTCCAGTGTGCGTCGCTCAGTGTCTGACTCGGTGGTGGACTAAAACACCAGGTCTTCCAGCAGCTCCAGCTCCCGCAGAGGCAAGGCCAAGAAGAAGAGCTCCTCAGACTCAAGACGACTGTCGTAACAGGAGGATCTCCAAGACGAATGACAAGAAGTCCAGGAAAGACTCCAGGAAGGAGGAGTCCTCTTCCTCCAGCTCGGCCTCAACTGACTCCTACCGCAGCGCCAACCGTGTGAAGAGAGGTCCAGCCCGCCCCTGCCTCAGATGAGGAAGAGGGCGCTGAACAGAGACCCCAAGAAGAAGAAAAGGATGAACAGCACAGTGATGAAGTATTTCTACAAGTCTGATAGTTGCTAAAGCCCCTGGCCTACAGTAGGTTATGCCTGGGAATGGAGTGAAAGCATGGTGTGACTCTAACCAAACCTGTTGACTTTATAGCAACATTATTAACATGTTAACCTTGTTTGATTACGTATTTATTCATTTGACAAGTTGAAGTTCATGCCAGGTATGAACTTGAAGGTAGCCTAGCGGCAGGTAGCCTAGCAGTTTAAATGTTTTATTTAACCTTTATTTAACTAGGCAAGTCGGTTAAGAACAAATTCTTATTTTACAATGACGGCCTATCAGTTTCATTTACTTATTTTTTATTTTGCCTTTATTTAACCAGGTAGGCTAGTTGAGAACAAGTTCTCATTTGCAACTGCGACCTGGCCAAGATAAAGCAAAGAAGTGTGACACAGACAATAACACAGAGTTACACATGGAGTAAACAATAAACAAGCCAATAACACAATAAACCAGTCAATGCCACAGTAGAAAAAAGAAAGTCTATATACAGTGTGTGCCAAAGGCATGAGGAGTTAGGCAATAAATAGGCCATAGGAGCGAATAATTTCAATTTAGCAGATTAACACTGGAGGGATAAATGAGCAGATGATGATGTGCAAGTAGAGATACTGGTGTGCAAAAGAGCAGAAAAGTAAAAAAAATAAACAGTATTGGGATGAGGTAGATTGGGTGGGCTATTTACAGATGGACTATGTACAGCTGCAACGATCGGTTAGCTGCTCAGATAGTTGGTGAGGGAAATAAAAGTCTCCAACTTCAGCAATGTTTTGCAATTCGTTCCAGTCACTGGCAGCAGAGAACTGGAAGGAAAGGCGGCCAAATGAGGTGTTTGCTTTGGGGATGATCAGTGAGATATACCTGCTGGAACGTGTGCTACGGGTGGGTGTTATCGTGACCAGTGAACTGAGATAAGGCGGAGCTTTACCTAGCATAGACTTATAGACGACCCGGAGCCAGTGGGTCTGGCGACGAATATGTAGCGAGGGCCAGCCGACTATAGCATACAGATCGCAGTGGTGGGTGGTATAAGGTGATTTGGTAACAAAACGGATGGCACTGTGATAGACTGCATCCAGTTTGCTGAGTAGAGTGTTGGAAGCTGTTTTGTAGATGACATCGCCGAAGTCAAGGATCGGTAAGATAGTCAGTTTTACTAGGGTAAGTTTGGCGGCGTGAGTGAAGGAGGCTTATTGCGAAATAGAAAGCCAACTCTAGATTTGATTTTGGATTGGCGATGTTTAATATGAGTCTGGAAGGAGAGTTTACAGTCTAGCCAGACACCTAGGTATTTATAGTTGTCCACATATTCGGAACCGTCCAGGGTGGTGATGCTTTTCGGGCAGGCGGTTGCGGGCAGCCAACGATTGAAAAGCATGCATTTTGTTTTACTAGCGTTTAAGAGCAGTTGGAGGCCACGGAAGAAGTGTTTTATGGCATTGAAGCTCGTTTGGAGGTTAGTTAGCACAGTGTCCAAGGAAGGACCAGAAGTATACAGAATGGTGTCGTCTGCGTGGAGGTGGATCAGGGAATCGCCCGCAGCAAGAGCGACATCATTGATAAACACAGAGAAAAGAGTCGCCCCGAGAATTGAACCCTGTGGTACCCCATAGTCTGCCAGAGGTCTGGACAACATGCCCTCCGATTTGACACACTGAACTCTGTGTCTGCAAAGTAGTTGGTGAACCAGGCGAGGCAGTCATTAGAAAAACCAAGGCTATTGAGTCTGCCAATAAGAATACGGTGATTGACAGTCGAAAGCCTTGGCCAGGTCGATGAAGACGGCTGCACTGTACTGTCTTTTATTGATGGCGGTTATGATATCGTTTAGTACCTTGAGCGTGGCTGATGTGCACCCATGACCGGCTCGGAAGCCGGATTGCACAGCGGAGAAGGTACGGTGAGATTCAAAATGGTCAGTGATCTGTTTATTAACTTGGCTTTCGAAGACTTTAAATAGGCAGGGCAGGATGGGTATAGGTCTGTAACAGTTTGGGTCTAGGGTGTCACCCCCTATGAAGAGGGGGATGACCGCGGCATCTTTCCAATCTTTAGGGATCTCGGACGATACGAAAGAGGTTGAACAGGCTGGTAATAGGGGTTGCAACCATGGCGGCGGATAGTTTTAGAAAGAGAGGGTCCAGATTGTCTAGCCCAGCTGATTTGTACTGGTCCAGGTTTTGCAGCTCTTTCAGAATGTCTACTGTCTGGATTTGGGTGAAGGAGAAGCTGGGGAGGCTTGGGCGAGTAGCTGCAAGGGAGGCGGAGCTGTTTGCCGGGGTTGGAGTAGCCAGGAGGAAGGCATGGCCAGCCGTTGAGAAATACCTATTGAAATTTTCGATTATCATGGATTTATCAGTGGTGACCGTGTTACCTAGCCTCAGTGCAGTGGGCAGCTGGGAAGAGGTGCTCTTGTTCTTGTTGACGTTAGTGTCCCAAAATGTTTTGGAGTTAGAGCTACAGGATGCGAATTTCTGCTTGAAAAATCTAACCTTTGCTTTCCTGACTTCCCTCAACAGGTGCACATCGTGGGGACTAGTCAATGTCATTGCAGTCCGCCACAGGATGTTTTTGTGCTGGTCAAGGGCAGTCATGTCTGGAGTGAACCAAGGGCTATATCTGTTCTTGGTTCCGCATTTTTTAAACTGTGCATGCTTATCTAAGATGGTGAGGAAATTACTTTTAAAGGATGACCAGGCATCCTCGACTGACGGGATGAGGTCAATATCCTTCCACGATAACCGGGCCAGGTCGATTAGGAAGGCCTGCTCGCAGAAGTGTTTTAGGGAGCGTTTAACAGTGGGGTGTTAAGCATATCCCAGTTTAGGTCACCTAACCGAACAAACTCTGAAGCTAGATGAGGGGCGATCAATTCACACATGGTGTCCAGTGCACAGCTGGGAGTGGAGGGGGGTCGATAGCAGGTGGCAACAGTGAGAGACTTATTTCTGGAGAGGTTCATTTTTAAAATTAGAAGTTCGAACTGTTTGGGTATGGACCTGGAAAGTATGACATTACTTTGCAGGCTATCTCTGCAGTAGATTGCAACTCCTCCTCCTTTGGCAGTTCTATCTTGACGGAAAATGTTGTAGCTGGGTATGGAAATCTCCTGGCCTTCCTAAGCCAGGATTCAGACACGGCAAGAACATCAGGGTGGGCGGAGTGTGCTAAAGCAGTGAGTAAAACAAACTTAGGGAGGAGGCTTCTAATGTTGACATGCATGAAAACAATGTTTTTTCGATCACAGAAGACAACAAATGAGGGTGCCTGGGGACACGCAGGGCCTGGATTTACCTCCACATCACCCGAGGAACAGAGGAGGAGTAGGATGAGGGTACGGCTAAAGGCTATCAAAACTGGTCGCCTAGATCGTTGGGGACAAAGAATAAAATGAGCAGATTTCTGGGCGTGATAGAATACATTCAGGGCATAATGTGCAGACTGGTATGGTGGGGTGTGGGTACAGGGGAGGTACGCCCAGGCACTGAGTGAGGATAAGAGAGGTTGTATCTCTGGATAAGCTGGTTATAATGAGTGAGGTCACCACGTGTGGGAGGTGGGACAAAGGAGGTATCAGAGGTATAAAGAGTGGAACTCGGGGCTCCATTGTAAACTAAAACAATGATAACTAACCTAAACAACAGTATGCAAGGCATATTGACATATGACAGAGACATACAGCGAGGCATGAAGTAATCACAGGTGTAGATTTGTAGAGCTAGCTAAGACAACAACGGGTGAGACAACAACAGCTAATCAGCTAAAACAACAACAGGTAAAATGGCGATGAATGGGCAGAGTGGGTGGTTAACTACACACAGAGCCTGAGTTCGTGGCTGGGGCTGACAGATAAACAAAAGAATAAACAGAATGTTAAGAGCATTGGGCCAGTAAACGAAAGGTCGCTGGTTCGAGTCTCCGAGCTGACTAGGTAAAAAATATGTCTGTGCTCTTGAGCAAAGCTTGTAACCCTAATTGCTCCTGTAAGTCGCTATGGGTAAGAGCGTCTGCTAAAATGTAACTAAGTTTATCCACTCGGTGTGGGTCCAGGTAGATATGAAATACCACAGAATAATGCATTTCTTTTTGAGGAGTAATGATGACTCATGACAATTGCTTAGATGAAACATACTTTGTGGCATAAGGTTCCCCATCTCTAAGCATATAAAATGGGACACATAATTGTCTGTGCATGTAAATAGAGATTTCTCCCTGAACGTGGTGCATAGTGATGTTTTGGATGTACAAACTAGTAGACAGCTAGGTGCCCACGTGATTAATGACTGCAGTACAGCACAATCCCTGGTACACAACCATCCATCAAGCACGACCACTTTAAATGTGCTCCCTCCAGGCCTCAACAAGACATAACTATACACCTAAATGAACATGAACACTGATTACTGCATATAGCCACCATGTATTTAATATGCTAGATTAACCATACAGTAGGTCAGTTTCTTAATAATAATAATAATAATAATAATAATAATAATAATAATAATAATAATAATAATAATAATAATAATAATAATAATAATAATAATAATAGAAATGTGGGCAGAGTCACTTTGACTATAGAGGTGATGTTACCCAGCTTAATATAATTACTGTGCCACTGCTTTGTTCTTATTTCATTATGTTGTTCAAAGTAAAAATGGATGCTCTACTTTAGCCCTGACGCAGGGTTATGGAAGACTGATCCTTAACCATGCTAACCTTAAACCTTTTCTATTTTCACTCTATCCTTCCACCTCACCATATGGCTGTTACGAAGCTTCCAGAGAAAGGAAAATAACACTCAAAAAACAGGCATATGTTCTGACCTTGAAATCCAGTGTTTTGGTTTGTTTGGCCCTTGGCATCCCTGCATGATCTTTGCTGCACTATTGATTGACACAGTGGAAAGGGTCATTGTGCTGCGCTGCTATTGGAGCAGCTTATACTGCTGTCCCTGGCCTTGACCTCTGGAGGAAGCTTGATATTTGTCCTGTGACCTCTACAGATCTCAAGCACCTGTAGTTTTCAGCCAGGGTTCAGTTCAGCAGTGTTTCTCCTATATATAAAGCCCTCTCTTTCTCCTATCTCCTCCCACAGCCCTCCTCTGTACCGGAGACACCTCAGTGTAGAGAAGGAGAGGGGTTCCAGCAGACACTCCGGGAAGGAAAGTGATGATGATGCAACGCTGGCAGAGTCCACAGCGTAACAGAGACTAATGCTACATCTCTCTCTTTAACCACCAACCTACATGTACATACCAGAGACGGATGTACCATCCTTTATATGCTCATAATACCCCTCCCCCATACCACCCTCATATGAACATCAGTGAGCAATGCTAGCTAGCACCGGAGGCAAGGGCAGGGGAAGTCAGAGTGCACATACAGCTTCTATTGAAATAAAACATGTTATAGCCATTTTCTCTTGCTACTAAGAGCTTTGAAAAGAACAATCTCTCACAACATCTCTCACAACATCTCTCACAACATATTTTCCACCTCAACTCTACAGCTTTGAAGTGATATAAATAGTTTATCACCACTGGCTTATTTAAGATTGCCTATGAAAAGCAGATGCATTCTCATACTTTTGTACAATTTCAGCCAGTATTTTTGAAAGTGGTGCTCACGAGCCGAAAGTGTTCCCTGTTTTTTGGGTAGTACGTCATAATGTCATATGTTATGAATCCAATTTGTGCAATATGTTATGAATTTGGATCCCGGAGTGCATCTTTAAGCTCCTGTCATCTCTGTTTGAGGGCTGGAGAGCTTGTGATTTATTCAAATGACTGTATCAGGCTGTCTCCCTACAACCTGACTTCTCACTGCAAGTCCATATGCCTGACACTCCAGCATATCCTCCTTACCACTTAGAAATGCACTTGTCTCCTCGACATGTGTTTGGACTGTTTGCTCTTGCGCTTCAAGGAATATTTAGCCAATATCAGTGTATAGAAGAAAGAAAGTAGAACTTGCTTCAATACTGTTTAGATTTTTAATGGTTCTTAGAGAATGGGAGAGAGAGCTGCTGTGAAGGGATAGGACTTTATGTCATATGCGTTGGGTCTGGTACATTTGCATACAGTAGTTCATGCTGGAATGGTTTTGGTCTGGCTCGTTTGAAGCTCCTCCATGCGTTTTGTTTCTTCCTGTCATTCTGTTGGTTTTCAAAGGGATTGCATTTACTATCTGCTATAACGGGGGCTTTCTAGGGATCTTGTTCTTTCTTTAGCTATCAAGATATACATGCACTGGATATCAAGGGGAAAAAAGGGGTTTTGTGAGGCAAATTGTCATAGTGCTATAAGTCCCCTGTCCCTCATGGGGGGGGGGGGGGGGGAGCATGTTTGCAACAGAAGGTCTGATATAATCCCTGGATGAATTGTCTCATGTAGGATATAGATGTGTCGTTCCACTAATTGGGTGCCTTTTGAGTAGTGTAACACCTCACTTTAAAATTCTGTCATAAAGAGCACATGCGTCTTCATAAAAAACACGTTTTTTAAAAAACAGGGAGGGAGCTTCACAAAAAAGTATCATTGTTAAATGTCGAATCTGTATACCTTACGGTAACGGAGTTGGCATGTTATGTTCAACCCGTTCACTTTTCCACCACAAAACACCAGAACATGGCTGAAAATAGAACCAGCTCACCTGCTTTTCCACTAGGATTTTACTATTAGATGTTCAATGTTTGTTTTAGAAGAAAATATACAAAAATGAATATTTTCACCACATTAAAATGAGAGTTCAGTTCACATAGCAGGGTTGACCATAAAGGAGACCCATTTTTATTTTTTACAACCAAATCTCAATTTTAGTTTGACACCTTTTTGTGATTTCACATGTTTTTGAGAAACTTACCCCAAACAGCAAATCACTCTCATCCTCGTTGTGTAGTATGGGAGCCAACAAAACACATAAACAAAGGCTCCAAAAACACCCAAATATGTCCTTTTTGAAACATCAAAGCTCTCAGTATAGTGATACAGGTCTTTAGATGTTGTACACATGACATTGCGGAAAAAGTTCGGAATGACACAATGTTCTATTCCAATTTGTTGCGACTCGATCGATACCGCTTTGTAAATGTGTGATACAAAGTGTGTAGTCTATTGAAAGCATGGGTTGCTTCTCCGCAGGAAGTTCCAGCCCCTCGTAGAAGAGCTTTTCAGGCAGCTTGTGGTGGCCCAACACCCTATTAAGACACAATGTTGGTGTTTTCTTTATTTTGAAATAAAGAGATTTGGTTGTAAAAAATAACCTCTCCTTTAAAATGAGGGACAGATGTAAAACAAATCACTAATCGCATGAAATAAATAATATTCTTCAGAAATGGCTTTTTGTCAAAGCAACAAAATAACTAGGGCTTAACCACAATGGTAAACACGGAGAAATGTTGGGATTAAGAGGGTTAAGGGACATGTCGAAATGATGAAAAAACATTTTTCATATAAAAATCTGATTTATTGAATTCTCCATGTGATCTATATTAAAGGGCACTTAAATGAATACAAGTCTTTTAAAAATGTAATATTGGTGCACAGTTTCTACTTAAAATATTAAAGGGATGCAAAAGGCTCTAATTTCATGGAACGAATTTGACCTTACTGAATGACAATGATATCCTTTAGTTTAACCTTATGCATTTTCAGTCGTAAATATGGAAATTATGTATCTCTATGTCCACAAGTGTGTTTTCATGTGTCCATATCTCCATTGCTCCTGTCTGTTCATGTGCATTGGAAGGAAATGTTTAAAGTGTGTGGGACAGACTATTTTGCATATCTTCTCAGTGGGAGCTTAACTCTGCATATCTTTTCCCATTTCCTGTTTTTCTATGCATTAGATACAAATATTAATACGGAACATAGGATAATTTGATGTCAATGCTTCTGAGTAGTGATTTGTTAAATAAAATGTATGTTTGCATCTTGAGGCATTTATGGTTTTACACACATAATATATACAATGTTTGAAATGATTCTATGATTCATAGCTTTTCAAACTGGTTTGTTTATTTTCATTATTGAACAATTTACCACTTGTGATAGGAATTATTTTTTCTTTAGTTTTAATGTAAATAAATGCAGGTGTTTGTTTACAGTAACATTGTGTCTTGTTATTGCGTGGTGGAATGGTAATACAGTTATAGTTTGGAAGTGAATTCATCATCATAAAGGTTTGGATGGAAATAAGGATGAGCTATTTATTGGCAACAGCCGGACCATTTTACTGATGCACTTGAGATGAGAAAAAAACATTTCTGTCAAGCACATCACTTGATCATACCATCCATCTTTCCCCTGGAGAGGAGAGGGAAAACAAACACTTTAATGAATAAATACGACCAGACACAACTGCAGCAAATCTCTGAACACTGCTCACACTTGTTAACAAACTGTGCAACTAGCTTATACCGCTAAACAAAATGGAAGACTAAGGGAGTGACCACTCTGAAATGAAAATGGATGGCCCTCCTTTCAGAAAAATATATTTGACCTAAACCCTCCCTGAACACTTAAAATAAGTGACCCTCCCCTATACCCAAAATAATAATGAAAACAAAGTGGATAGCGAGAAAACATTTCTACCGTTTACCCGCACTTCTTGGACACACCAGAGTATGTACAGTTTTAGAAACTGTTTTTTTGTCCTTTAAGCATTACATGGCAATGCAGGAATTTTGCACAGGGCTGCTGGCCACATGGTCGTGGGTTCGCAGACCACCATGGGCAAGAGCAGTGATAGAAAGATTTCCTTTATAGTAAAAGCACTGCATTAATCTATCATCGTATTTGCAGGTCAGAGGGGAAAAAACACTAACATTTCATGCAATTATGTCATTTTACATATTAGCAAAATCCTTTTTAATACCACACAAATTACTGAAATTACAGGCTAAGAATGGACTGAGACATGGGCCAATGTGTTCATCTTACCATATTTCTCCAACGCCAAGTCAGTGTGTGTTTGCAATGAAACTGGCCCCAGTTGACAAATAATTAAATCTGTGACATCATTAGGAATCTGAGCATGGTACTTTCAAAAGTTAGGCCTACCTTTCCACCCCAGACAGAGTAGGCCTACCAGAAAAATGTCATCTTTAACTGCTGGCTACTCTTCTTCTGTGGCTTAACCCAACCAGAGAAGGCACAGGTGTTTCCCTAAAAGCTGTCTTGGTTTAAACATCTACTGTACAGAAAGTGAATAGCTTAATCAATTGATAGTGACACAATTAGATTACTTCCCAAGCAAAATAAAAAAATGTATCTCCTCGGCTATAGAAAGTTGTAGCTCAGCCTCTGAATGGCAAATAAACAAACTCTAATATATCCATATGTATCAGTCACATCTTTCCTGGGCATTATACAGCTTGTTTCTAGCATTAAGCATCACGGACCAAAGCGCTGTTATAAATGACTTTATATAATCAGATCCGTTTTATTTTCTTATCTTAAGTTAACAAGGGGTAGTCCTGTGTTTTTCTCTTTCCATTTTCTTTAATAAAAGTTAGGCCTATGGCATACCCTCTCAGTCTTGGTTTTAACTTCGCCTACATCCCTGTCAGTGAAGGGCTGTTATTTAACGAGTACATGGTGGGTGGAGGAATTGAACGACAAATGTATGTATATAGCAGCATATAGCCTGGGTAGGTAGGCCTACCTCATTTCTTAAATAGGAAGGAATAGGCATCAACGCAAAGCCCTCTTGTTAGAAATGAATGTTCAAATATGCCTACTTTCAGCACCATGAGCTGTCCATTTCCGATTGATTGTGCTGCAGCTGCTGCTTCAAGTTTCAGAATCACAATGTACAGAGTATTCACACCCCTTTTTCCACATGTTGTGTTACAGCCTGGATATTACATTTGTGTCACTGATCTACCCAGTCACGACAAAGATACAGGCGTCCTTAACTCAGTTGACAGAGAGGAAGGAAACTGCTCAAGGATTTCACCATGAGGCCAACGGTGACGTGGAAACAGAGTTTAATGGCTGTGATAGGAGAAAACTGAGGATGGATCAACATCATTGTAGTTACTCCACAATACTAACCTATATGACAGAGGGAAAAGAAGGAACCATGTACAGAATACAAATATTCCAAAACATGTATCCTGTTTGCAACAAGGCATTGAAGTAACACTGCTAAAAATGTTGAAAAGCAATTAACTTATTTTCCTGATTACAACACATTACTGAGTACCACTCTCCATATTGTCAAGCATAGTAGTGGCTGCATTATGTTATGGGTATGCCTGTAATCGTTAAGGACTGTAGGGTTTTTCAGGGTGAAAAATAAATGGAATTGAGCTAAGCACAGGCAAAATCCTAGAGGAAAACCTGGTTCAGTCTGCTTTCCACCAAACACTGGGAGATAAATTCACCTTTCAGCAGGACAATAACCTAAAATACAAGGCCAAATCTACACTGGAGTTGCTTATCAAGAAGACAGTGAATGTTTCTTAGTGGCCTAGTTACAGTTTTGATATAAACCTACTTGAAAATCTATGGCAAGACCTGAAAATGGTTGTCTAGCAATGATCAATAACCAATTTGACAGAGCTTGAAGAATTTTGAAAAGAATAATGGGCAAATGTTGCACAATCCAGGCTTGGAAAGCTCTTAGAGACTTACCCTGGAAGACACACAGCTGTAATCGCTGCCAAATGTGGTGCTACAAAGTATTGACTCAGGGGTGTGAATACTTATGTAAATGAGATTTCTGATGGGTGAGAGAAACATCAATGTAATCCGTTTTGAATTCAGGCTGTAACACAACAAAATGTGGAATAAGTCAAGGTATGAATACTTTCTGAAGGCACTGCAAGTTTACTTGAATCTGGTTTATTGTGAGGTCAATAACTCTGATAAATAGGCCTTCATCATGGGCAAGAAACATAGCTTGCTGCTACGATAATTTATTTTATTAAAAACTATCAAAGTTGACCTCCGGTCTTCCTCCTCATCTTCGCACTCTCTTTCTCAAACTGAACAGAACATAGGCTTTAGGCGTTTTGGGGAAGAGGCCTAATCAAAGTTATTGTCAGAAGAAGCCTTTGACTCTCCTCCTGAACTGCCACCATAGAACTACACAGCACAGCCATTGGTTAGGCAGCATATAAAAAAGGTTTTGATCAGCCAGAGCAGGCCTGGGCTCAGGGTTGGAATATCCATTGCAGTGTATAATGCAGCCTCATTTTATTTACACCATCCCAGCAGCTATCTTAGAAATATAACTTTGGTCTGTGCTTATCCGAGCATACACTTCATAGCCTAAAGGCTATGTATCATTTGATTGTGACAACACTAAATAGCCTATAGGCGCACTTGATATTGCACGCTCTGCAGAGAATCAGAGAAGAGGGGCGGCATCAGAGACACATCGATATACACTGAGTATACAAAACACTAACAGCACATGCGCTTTCCATGACATAAACTGACCAGGTGAAAGCTTTGATCCCTTATTGATGTCACCTGTTAAATCCACTTCAATCAGTGTAGATGAAGGGGAGGAGACAGATTAAAACAATATTTTAAGCCTTGAGACATGGATTGTGCATGTGTGCCATTCAGAGGGTGAATGGGCAAGACAAAATATTTAAGTGCATTTGAACGGGGCATGGTAGTAGGTGCCAGGCAAACCGGTTTGTGTCAGGAACTGCAACACTGCTGGGTCATGTGTGAATCGAGAATGGCCCACTTGACACAACTGTGGGAAGCATTGGAGTCAAGAATGGGTCGCTTTCGACACCTTTGAGACTATTCGGCAGCAGAGAACTGGAAGGAGAGGCGGCAAAAGGAAGAATTGACTTTGGGGGTGACTAGTGAGATATACCTGCTGGATCGCGTGCTACGGGTGGGTGCTGCTATGGTGACCAGTGAGCTGAGATAAGGCGGGGCTTTACCTACCAGAGACTTGTAGATGACGAGACTTGTAGGTGATGTCACGGCCTTCCATAGCTCTCTGTTACAATGAGTTGATATGCGGCCACACTTGTCCTATTCAGACATTGCATTTGGCTGGGTCTAGAATGCTGTCCATGTTCACCTAGGAGATTGGGTTAATTTATCCTAAAGTTTGATATCACTTAATGATAGCGGATTAGTATCTTACCCAGCTGTTGACGTGTGGCATTCCATTTGATCAGGGGACATATCCACATTTTGGTCTTGGACAGTGTGGTCTGCCAGTGTACCGGCAGGCAGAGGGGATGTTTCTTAACTTAGGCCTCATCCTCTGTACTTAGTACTCAAAGTTTCCCGCAGGCAACCTTCTGTCAATAACAGGATGATTGGAGGCGCTGGGATACGGCCTTCAGGTGAGGAAGCTGCATTCATTTGCAATTCTGGGATGAAAAGACTCAGCGGAGTGTGTTGCTTTGGGCTCTTGCCTTTGTTTGCACATCGTTTCCACTCCAATGAACACTGCACAGCAGTGGGCCTTTGTCAGAGGGCTCAGAGGTAAGCTCAAACAATGTTTATATTTTGCATAGGTCTTTACAGGGCCTGGTGAACAATACAAGCATTTCCCCTCTCTGAGATTCAATGATATCGCCTATATAAAAAAGAAACATACATTTTTCAGGACCCTGTCTTTCAAAGATAATTTGTAAAAATCCAAATAACTTCACAGATCTTCATTGTAAAGGGTTTAAACATGTTTCCCATGCTTGTTCAATGAACCATAAACAATTAATGAACATGCACCTGTGGAACGGTCGCTAAGACACTAACAGCTTACAAACAATTAAGGTCACAGTTATGAAAACTTAGGACACTAAAGAGGCCTTTCTACTGACTGAAAAACACCAAAAGAAAGATGCCCAGGGTCCCTGCTCATCTGCGTGAATGTGCCTTAGGCATGCTGCAAGGAGGCATGAGGACTGCAGATCTAGCCAGGGCAATAAATTGCCATGTCTGTACTGTGAGACGCCTAAGACAGCGCTACAGGGAGACAGGACAGACAGCTGATTGTCCTCGCAGTGGTAGACCACGTGTAACAACACCTGCACAGGATTGGTACATCCGAACATCACACCTGTGGGACAGGTACAGGATGGCAACAACAACTGCCCAAGTTACACCAGGAATGCACAATCCCTCCATCAGTGCTCAAAGTGTCCGCAATAGGCTGAGAGAGGCTGGACTGAGGGCTTGTAGGCCTGTTGTAAAGGCAGGTCCTCACCAGACATCACCGGCAACAACGTCGCCTATGGGCACAAACCCACCGTCGCTGGACCAGACAGGACTGACGAATCACGGTTTTGTCTCATCAAGGGCGATGGTCGGATTAGCGTTTATCGTCGAAGGAATGAGCGTTACACTGAGGCCTGTACTCTGGAGCGGGATCGATTTGGAGGTGGGGGATCCGTCAAGGTCTAGGGTGGTGTGTCACAGCATCAACGGACTGAGCTTGTTGTCATAGCAGGCAATCTCAACGCTGTGCGTTACAGGGAAGACATCCTCCTCCCTCATATGGTACCCTTCCTGCAGGCTCATCCTGACATGACAATGCTACTAGCTATACTGCTTGTTCTGTGCATGATTTCCTGCAAGACAGGAATGTCAGTGTTCTGCCATGGCCAGCGAAGAGCCCGGATCTCAATCCCATTGAGCACGTCTGGGACCTGTTGGATTGGAGGGTGAGGGCTAGGGCCATTCCCCCCAGAAATGTCTGGGAACTTGCAGGTGCCTTGGTGGAAGAGTGGGGTAACATCTCACAGCAAGAACGGGCAAATCTGGTGCAGTCCACGAGGAGGAGATGCACTGCAGTATTTAATGCAGCTGGTGGCCACACCAGATACTGACTGTTACTTTTGATTTTGACACACCTTTTGTTCAGGGACACATTTTTTTTAATTTCTGTTTGTCACATGTCTGTGGAACTTGTTCAGTTTATGTCTCATTTGTTGAATCTTATGTTCATACAAATATTTACACACATTAAGTTTTCTGAAAATAAACGCATTTGACAGTGAGAGGACATTTATTTTTTTGCTGAGTTTAGGAGAAACTATTTGATTAAATGTTTTCTGTGAGCCAGAAACAGAATCATTAAAATGTTTTGGGTGGAAAACAGTTAACGCTGTTATGTCTCCCACCAATTTCAGCACTGCAGCTCTCTATCTTGAACTACAAGCTTGCAGGTGGCCAAAACGCTCCTGCCATGCTCTGTGTCCCTGCCAAAGTGGAAGTGCTGTGCCTATGTGATGAGGTTTCAGTATGTTTCCCAGAGCAGCTTGCTCTGTTTTAGGGATTGGATAGAGTGAGCGAGAAACCCTCCCTCATGGGCCTCTGACAGTGAGAAGCCGTAGAAAAACCATCTGACACTTTCAGTCTCCCGAAAGCACCAAGCTCATTACACTTCTACGTAAATATGTCAGTTGGTTTCACCGATGTGCTGTGATTCTATTCCTGTTGTCTAATCTCACCTGCCCTCTCTGTCTCCCTATTGGCAACATTCATGAGTATACACGTTTTGCTTTTTAAACTTGGCTTTGATATAACTTTGCTTAGACTTTCCTTAAAAGGTATGATGCACAAACTTCCACATGCAGTAATGCAAACAGTGATTTTTTTCATTGCATTTTCATGTAACCCATGCTGCAGGGAAGTATTGTTTGTCTTTTGACATTAAAGTATAGCTCATGCATTTTCCCTCACTAGCCAGGTCTGTGATCTTGAACTCCACATGAAATATTTCAAATCAGATGGGAAAGAAGTGAATGTCAATCTATAATTTTGGCACCAATGTGAGCCCCCACCCACTCCCCTCTAAGTGATTTCACACCCACTGTTCTTTCCCTCTCAATTCTAAGGGCACCAACCCTCTCCACTTAAAAACAAGGTGTTGTCAAGGTTACCGGTTAACACCTTGCATTTACTATGCGTGTGTTTTCATTTCAAACGTTCTTGTTGTCTCGCTCATACAGCCCACGACAATACCAACAAATGTTCATCAAGATTAATTTTTCGTTTTCGTCATTACCCACATTGGAACGGAGCCGTTCGGGAGCGTTGTCAAGCTAACTAAATATCAACAGACAAAGGCTCCTCTGCGACATCGCACAAAAGTCAGAGTTTGGAAGGAGAGAGAGTCGTTTGTTTAAATGCTGTAGATGTCCACATTCTTGTACTTGTTGATGCATCCTTGTAGTTCGTGTTGAAGACCCAGAGGGTGGTAATGACAGTCGTTGAGCCTGTTTTGAGTATCTTTAAAACGCACCCTTTCTTCTCCTTCATCACTGATTTGTAAGTGACTGGATAAGTGGAAGAATGGTATACATTTTATTGCTTTCACCAATCCAGCCTTTTCAGATCAGTGATTACCTCAAGGGAAGAAATTAGGTATTTAATATTCAAAGTATTCGAACAGACACTTTGGTTTTAGTTGTAGGAGGAAATGTGAAATTAATCTGAGAGTATGAGTGTATTGAGGATAATTTTTTGCAGTTCGCTGCAGCTAGCGACTGGAACGAGCTGCAACAAACACTCAAACTGGACAGTTTTATCTCCATCTCTTCGTTCAAAGACTCAATCATGGACACTCATACTGACAGTTGTGGCTGCTTTGCGTGGTATTGTTGTCTCTACCTTCTTGCCCTTTCCGCCAAATTATGGTTGTACCATGTTTTGTGTTGCTACCATATTGTGCTGCTGTCACGCTGTGTTTCTACCATGTTGTTGTCATGTTGTGGTGCATTTTTGTTTCCCTAAAAGCAGTCATGAATCTCACTTTGTCAAATTCTGTTTGGATGGAGATGCAGCAAGATAAGCAGTGAGGGAATTAGCTAAATCGGCAAAATGAGCTCATAGGAGTTTATGCTCATTGACCCACCTTCCTGCTCTTGTGTTTGGGAATAATTTATGCTAAGAGCATTAGAAGTCACAGATCTGATGAGTTTCTAAAGGCTTTTCATTACGTGCTGAACACAGTCAGAAAAGCAGGACCATACCGGAGTTTGAAGTGTGTTGCAGGTGCTCTTGTGAATGTGGGTGTTTTGTCATTAGTATTATCTTATGTGTTGCCTGTTTCAAATGACCCCATCTACTCAAGCTCGATTTCAGCTGGCTATTTCAATATAAGGCTAACTCACTGCAGAGATCCAACGGTTCCAAAAGGAAACATCAAACTGTAACAG
Organism: Oncorhynchus mykiss; assembly: GCF_057628025.1. NCBI lineage: Eukaryota > Metazoa > Chordata > Actinopteri > Salmoniformes > Salmonidae > Oncorhynchus > Oncorhynchus mykiss. The sequence continues at coordinate 25,720,591 of NC_143033.1, read as the reverse complement.
CTGAAGGCAGCAGAATGCATGAGGTGTAAAAATGGCCCAAGTGATGAAATCATCCCTGACAAATGAATTTGTCCGGAGAATGACTCATGCAAATGGTGTAATGTAATGCTTGTCTCCTTCTCTCCTTCTGCTCCTGCAGTCTTTGCTCCTGCTTAGGGAGAGGCATGTATTTAGCCCTGTGCTGTTGGTGTAATGGCCTTTTTATGTGGCTGACTCAATCAATACAAATTCATTTCCAGCTCTGTGAATAAATATCCCAGTGATGTACTCACTGTGTAATTTCCCCATTGAAGCTGATGAACTGTGGTCATTGTGTGTCTGGCTGATTAGCGATAAAATGTTTACAGAGAGAACAGGTACTGGCCTAGCAGTTAGCTGCCACGTCAGAAAGTAAGGTCTTCACAGCTGATGACATATTAACAATGTGTTTGCTCCATGAGGGGATTGTCCCTGCAAGGAGAAACACTGGGGGAGAAAATCAAAGGGAGTGCCAAGGCATGAGGCAGGGAAAACCTATGATTTCTTGGTTGAAATGACATGGAAACAATGTTGTTTCAACCAGTTTTTGCACAGTGGGACAGTACTTCTTAAGGTATTGTTTATCATTCACAAAGAGGTGGTATTCTACTCATATACACTTGGATACTACGCTTTCATAACAATGTTCACATTGGAAATTGTCTGTGGTCAGATGAAACAAAGTGGACCAATACTTCCTACGGATTCTAGTTGTTAACTTTGACCTGAGTTAAGTGTAACAGTATAACTTTAGACCGTCCCCTCGCGCGAACCAGGGACCCTCTGCATACATTAACAGTCACTCTGCAGTCACCCACAATGCATCGTTACCCATAGCTCCACAAAAGCCCAAGCCCTTGCAGAGCAAGGGGAACCACTACTTCAAGGTCTCAGAGCAAGTGAAGTCACCGATTGAAACGCTATTTAGCGCGCACCACCGCTAACTAGCTAGCCGTTTCACGTCCGTTACATAAGCACACGCAAATGGGAACGTAATTCCCTTTTTATGCACTTTTCTCTCTACATGTATTCAGACTTTGAACTTAAGCATGAGAATAGCATGCTATTCACCCGCTATTAGTTTGGGGTGGAGATCAAAGAAATGAAGGTGTGGTGGAGGTGTGTCTACAGATACACAGTATTCTGACCTTAAGTCCCTAAAGATTCCACCACCGTTACATGCAATGAAACAATGAATAAAGTCAAGCAACCTGTCGGTTCCATAGAAATAACACCATTCTCCATGTACTGTTATTTACAAATTGATTAGAGCTAGGTAAATGAGTAAGCCGTTGTTATCCGGGGATTGTAAATCTATTTTACCTTTTATGATTGCTGGAGACATATGTGAAACCAGTCATATGACAGCAAACTAAAGCATATCAACCTATTGTATCACTTTGTCACGTCCTGACCATAGAAAGCCTTTATTTTCTATGGTGGAGTAGGTCAGGTCGTGACTGGGGGTTGTTCTAGTTGATTATTTCTATGTGTATTCTATGTTCTCTATTTCTTTGTTGGCCGGGTATGGTTCCCAATCAGAGGCAGCTGTCTATCGTTGTCTCTGATTGGGAATCATACTTAGGCAGCATTTTTCCACTTGTTGTTTGTGGGATCTTGTTTTTGTGAAGTGCCTGTGAGCACTCCAGTCGTTACGGCTCGTTTGCTGTTTTTGTTGGTGAGTTTCATTTAAATAAACATGCGGAACTCTATGCACGCTGCGCTTTGGTCCGATCATTATGACGAACGTGACACACTTTTCATTGTATTTTAAAAAAACAATTTTATTGTGTTAAATATCAGCCACTATCAGTAACCAGCATCAGTTATACCCACATACATTTATAACTGTCACTTTAGTGTTAGTTTCCTTACATTTAGCATAATTCCATTACATAGTTTACCTTTCTTTCTTCTGTCACGTTCGTGTGGTTTCATAAAGGCTTCATAAATACTTTCCTAATGCTAAATAATATTCAAAACCAGAGTTTCTTTTTACCAATTGGTGCTGAGAAAGAGTTGAATATGAGTGTATTTAAGTCAAATGCGTACTTACAAGCCCTTAAACAACAATGCTGTTTTAAAAAAGTGTTTTATGTAAAAAATAGATAAGTAAAAAAATAAAATAAAATAACAAATAATGAAAGAGCAGCAGTAAAATAACAGGAGGGACTGGTGCACTTCCCAGAATAGATGGCATCATTAGGGAGGAAAATGATGTGGATATATTGAAGCAACATCTCAAAACATCAGCCAGGAAGTTAAAGCTTGGTCGCAAATGGGTGTTCCAAACGGACAATGACCCCAAGCACTTAGTGTCATTCAATGCAAATTAATTACTTAAAAATCATACAATGTCATTTTCTGGATTTTTGTTTTAGATTCCGTATCTCACAGTTGAAGTGTACCTATGATTAAAAATTGCAGACCTCTACATGCTTTGTAAGTAGGAAAACCTGTAAAATCGGCAGTGTATCAAATACTTGTTCTCCCCACTGTATGTGTGTGTTCTTGTATGTGTTTATTTGAATGAGAGTGTGTGTATATGCATGTGTACAAACATCTGCACGGCATCAGCCTCAGGCAAGCCGGCATTAGTTGTAAAAACACTGCCACTTAGTGTCATTCAAATGTACTTTTATTATGTTTTATTTTTACTTTTTTTTCTCTTTATCTTTTGACCATCATTCTCTCTCTCACACAGCAACTCCACTCCCACTTGTCTCCAATTCCACATACCAACCCTCAGCATCCCTCAGCCCATCCTATTCTATCTGTGCTGGCCACCCGCTTCGTGTTTCTACGCAACACATATCTTTCAACTATGCTATGGTGTTTAACGTACAATTTCAATCTATCTAATCAAATAGAATCTACAGATTGCGTGTTGAAGATAAGAGTATTAGTATATTCGTAATTGACTGACCCGGTCTCTCCAGATCTCCTTCCCGTACAATTCTGATAACTTCATGAAGGACATAACTCTACCATTACAATTTACAATATCATTTAAGAACAAAATACCCTTTTCAAACATCTTTCCCATAAATACAGGTATTTTATCAACCAGTATGTTTGAGTTCAGCCATAATATTTGTTCTATCTTTTCAGGGGGATGAAATATAAATTGTAGCCAGCTCTGCAGTGCTGGTTTGAAAAAGAGAGATACTTTGAAAAAAGTATCATTTTCAATTAATCGAAAATGAGACATGGCAATCTGCACAAAGGCAAAAAGGCCATTTTTAAACAATGTATGAGCTTTTCTTATTAATCTACTTGAGAACCATTTAGGGCTCAAACAAAACTTTTGAATGAGTGAAGCTTTTAGAGAGAGGTTTAGTGCTTTTATATTTAATAATCTCAACCCACCCAATTCATATTCATTATATAGATAGGCTCGTTTTATTTTGTCTGGTTTAGCGTCCCAGATAAAGCGAAATATTTTTTGCTCATATGATTTGAAAAATGAATCATCACACAATGGCTAATATTTAACATGACACAAATTGTTAAATAAAGCCCGGGTCTCCAAATTTCATCCCTGCAAATAATGAGGGCATACAATACCCTTCTGAATAAAGGAACAGCTATTTATTTATAGCTTTCTTCACTATGGAAAAGGAACACACCTCTGCCATATCTTCATTTCTTTGATCTCCACCTCAAAGGAATGAATAGCATGCTATACTCATGCTTAAGTTCAAGGTCAGAATACGCAGAGACAAATGTGCAAAAAAAGGGAAATACGTTCCATTTATGCAAGCTTAACTTGGGTCGGAATTCCCCCCTTTGTGATTAGTTCTATAAAGAGGATTTGTGGTTGGACTGGAACCCCTGGATTTTGAAAGGTGAGAGGTCATCTCTCCATGGCTCAGCTTACACAGAACCTTCCCAACAACTAGGCCAAACTTGAAACCATGACCTGGAGAATTAAAGAGTTCGGAGACCTTACAGTATGTCAGTCCAAAATGTGCATATAATAGTGACTAAAGAAAAATCTGTCTAAAATTAAGAGTATGTAATTTACAAACAAAAGGGTCTACAGAATGAGCACATTATGGAGGATGTGGGAGACCTTGAATTGCTTAATAACTATAATCAGGTAATAGTCTTTTTCACATTTCACCTCAATCAACTTTTCACTTTTTTCTGTCTCTCACTTTTCTCTAAGTATAGCTGTTCAAGCAGATGAGAGGACAGAGGCGTTTGGAAGGTGAGGGGATGAGAGGACCACTCAAAAGGTCATTGTGCTGTCTGCCCAAACTAAATTAATATTATTGAGGTGAGAGGAGGTCAACTGCAGACCTAAGGGAACAGTTCCCGGCAGTCTCAAGCATAAAGTGTCACAAAGCGATAGGGAGGGAGGGAGGGATAGAGGGTACAACGAGAGAATGAGAGAGCACACAAAATAGTGCTAGGAGTATCTCTTTTGTCTGATCCTGATGGATTCATTACTATTCAGCCCTGCTATCAGTGCTGTTAGATTTACAGTGTATTCGGGAAAAGTATTCAGATCCCTTCACTTTTTCCACATTTTGTTACATTACAGCCTTATTCTAAAATGCATTACATTTAAAAATGTTCCTCATCAATCTACACACAATACCTCAAAATGACAAAGTGAAAACAGGTTTTAATATTTTTGTGCCAATTTATAAAAATAAAAAACAGAAATATCTTGTTTACATAAGTATTCAGACCCTTTGCTATGAGACTCGAAATTGAGTTCAGGTGCATCCTGTTTCCATTGATCTTCCTTGAGATGTATTTACATGATTTGGAAAATATTTGGATTTGGAAAAGACACACACCTGTCTATATAAGGTCAAAGTTAACAGTTGACAGTGCATATAAGGTCAAATTTGACAGTGTAGCTCAAAAACCAAGCCATGAGGTTGAAGGAATTGTCCGTAGAGCTCCGAGACAGGATTGTGTCGAGGCATAGATCTTGGGAAGTGTACCAAAAATGTTTTGCAGCATTGAAGGTCCCCAAGAACAAATGGAAGAAGTTTGGAACCCCCAAGACTCTTGATAGAGTTACCCACCCGGCCAACTGAGCAATTGGGAGAGAAGGACTTGGTCAGGGATGTGACCAAGGACTCAATGGTCACTCTGACAGAGCTCCAGAGTTTCTCTGTGGTGATGGGAGAACCTTCCAGAAAGACAACACCCCCCCAATCAAGTGTCTATGGCAGAGTGACCAGACGGAAGCCTCTCCTCAGTAAAAGGCACATGACAGCCCACTTGGAGTTTGCAGAAGGTACCTAAAGGACTCTCAAACCATGAGAAATAATATTCTCTGGTCTGATGAAATCAAGATTGAACTCTTTGGCCTGAATGCCAAGCTTCGCGTCTGCAAGAAACCATGCTACGGTGAAGCATGGTGGTGGCAGCATCATGCTGGTGGGATATTTTTATACTGGGAGACTAGTCAGGATCGAGGGAAAGAAGAATGGAGCAAAGTACAGAGAAATCCTTGCTCCAAAGAGCTTAGGACCTTAGACTGGGGCAAAGGTTCACCTTCCAACAGGAAACAGCCAAGACAACGCAAGAGTGGCTTCGTGACAAGTCTCTGAATGTCATTGAGTGGCCCACCCAGAGCCCACATTGAACATCTATGGAGAGACCTGAATATAGCTCTGCAGCGACATTCCCCATCAAACCTGACAGAGCTTGAGAGGATATGCAGAGAACAATGGAAGAAACCCCCAAATACAGGTGTGCCAAGCTTGTAGCGTCATACCCAAGAAGACTGAAGGCCATAATCGCTTCAACAAAGTACTGATTAAAGGGTATGAATACTTATGTAAATGTAATATTTCATTATTATTATTTTTTACATATGCAAAACATTACGTTGCTTTGTCATTATGGGTTATTGTGTGTGTATATTGATGAGGGAAAACAACTATTTAATCAATTTTAGAATAAAGCTGTAAAGTAACAAAATGTGAAAACAGTTAAGGGGTCTGAATACTTTCCGAATGCCCTGTAAGGTAGCACACAACCCAATTATTAAGGGTTAAGATATTATATCTTTATAATGTCCCATTGCAAACCAGTATAATATTTGTCAGATTTTGAAAGTACAGTGTGGTAGAAAGTTTCAAATGAGATTAATTGGAACCTAGCATGTATGTATTTTAGATGAATACAGGGTTGTTCCACCTCAAAAAGCACAAGAAAGGGATTCAAAACCAACTAACATTGTGATAACACTAGTTAGCATTGGCTCGCGAAACTACCTCTAACTTCCTTCATACTAGACACAGAGACATTAAAATGCTATCCATTAATTAATCTGACTCTGGGGAAGTAGATAAATGGCCTCGTTGCCAAAATCCCAAAGTACCCCTTTAATTTCTCCAAGATAAAATTACATTTCAACAAAAGAATGTTTCGGAAAGCCATTATTACCTGTTTATAACTACAGAAACAATTTCAGAACAATCTGAGATGGTGGGTGTCATGGCTTGCTGAAATGCTAACTGGTTAAGTGCAGTAGGAGAGTATTATCCTGTCAACATGGTAAACAACATGTGGGTGGTATAAGAAAATCTAACTAATTAACAGTTATAAACGGTGACCCTGTCCGTTGCTCTGAATGCCTTACTACTAGAATGCTTGTAATAAATCACGAAGCACCATAATATGAGGGGGCTGAAAGAACAATGGAGCATGCTCAGTCTAGCAGACAGCAAGGTCTTTCTCCAGTTGTGTTATTACATGTAAGACAATGCATCGCAAGATGAATAGCTTTGGCACCACGCCAGGACTGTGTCAGAGCTTGGTGGAGTTCCTAACCCCCCAAGTTGCACGGGTCAGAGCTATAAATTGATTAAAGGCCCAGTGCAGTCAAAAGCGTGATTTACCTGTGTTTTATATATATTTCCACACTATGATGTTGGAATAATACTGTGAAATTGTGAAAATGATGATAATGCCCTTCCAGTGTAATAGCTGTTTGAAAAGACCACCTTAAATTTCAGCCTGTTTTGGTGAGATGGAGTTTTGGCCTGCCTGGTGATATCAACAGGGTATACATTAGATAACAGACCAATAAGAAAGATAGTTCCATACCTCTCAGCCAATAACAGATAGTTTTCAGTTTTCCCCTACCCACTCAGACCACTCCCAGTCATTCCTAGCAAAATTCTTGCTTGAGAAATTGCACTTTGCGAAGAAGCAATTTTTGTTTATTCTTGACCATTTTAATTGAAAACAATCACAGTAAGGTACTTAATTGTTACCCAGAAATGATTTGATATTGAGATAAAAACAGTTGAATTGGACCTTTAAGAGCAGAAATTAATTACATGTTTAATCCAGAATTCATTAGTAGAAGCCGCTGAACAGATGGAAGAAATTCTGGGAAGTCCCTCCTGGTCTGAATCAATGGGCTTTAAGTTTGGATTATTACAATTTGCCGTTATCCAAAGGGACGCACGCAGCCAAGCTACAAAACTGTCTTTCAGCAGGTGGCCATTTGGCTGTAGGTTTTGATATGGTTTCTCAGTGCTGGAATGTGCAAATAGATATTGTAGAGGGATGCAAGAACACAGTACCATGACCACGAGAGTTGAATAGGGACTCCTGCTCCGATTACGATGTTGCCGTGGTGAGGGTGGCAATCTAGAACAAAGTGATGGTCTGGTGTAACCTGCAGGCAATCAGAGAGCATGCATACTCCTGTTAAAGTCTCCTTAGTACCTTACAGTACCTTGTGTACAGTGCATTTATCTTCATTTTATCTACAAGCGTAAATCAAGAAAATTATGAGTCAATAGCTCGGTTTCCATCCAATTGGCGACAGCTTTTCACATGAATATTATAAAATCTGTATTAGAACAATATCCCACCAGATTAAAATGCTGTGCGTGATGACATAATGCACATGAAAATAACTTCTGCGTTTAAATTCCCATGTACTGAACCCCCCCCAAGTTAAATGGGTTTCCATCGCATTCTCAAATGTTTGGTTATATAGTGAATGTACCCACTCTGGTCTTGGCACATGTGCTCTCATCAACAGCTTGCACAATATTTATTGTAAAGGAACATTAAGGTCATACCCATGCACTTTCACTGACTACACTGTGAAGTTCATGATTTATTTAATCTGTTGCCTAATAAACTGCATGCTTTCCTGAGTCGTAGTGGGAGGACCACACACCACATCGTTACATGACTGGTGATGGTTATTATATCGATGGTTATTATATTGATGGTTAATATATTGATGGTTATTATAGCGATGGTTATTATATTGATGGTTAATATATTGATGGTTATTATATCGATGGTTATTATATTGATGGTTAATATATTGATGGTTATTATAGCGATGGTTATTATATTGATGGTTAATATATTGATGGTTAATATATTGATGGTTATTATATTGATGATTATTATAGTGATGGTTATTATATTGATGGTTAATATATTGATGATTATTATAGCGATGGTTATTATATTGATGGTTAATACATTGATGGTTAATACATTGATGGTTAATACATTGATGGTTATTATAGCGATGGTTATTATAGCGATGGTTATTAAATTGATGGTTAATATATTGATGGTTATTATAGCAATGGTTATTATATTGATGGGTATTATATTGATGATTATTATCGTGATGGTTATTATATTGATGGTTAATATATTAATGATTATTATAGCGACGATTATTATATTGATGGTTAATATATTGATGGTTAATATATTGATGGTTATATTTGTGGTTATTATATTGATGGTTATTATAGCGATGGTTATTATATTGATGGTTAATATATTGATGGTTATTATAGCGATGGTTATTATATTGATGGTTAATATATTGATGGTTATTATAGCGACATTTGCGCATAAATCCTTTTCCATTGCCATTTCTTGCATAATACATTTTACCGACACAAAAAGATCCAACCTTGTCAAGCATGTTTGGTTTAGTCAACTTTTGGAAAGTTTACTGTCAAAATAGTTGTTTCCATCAGGCCTGTCCTGCCATTTTTCATCAGACATGTACAGTACTGTACTCCAGACGTGGTGCCACAGGTTCAGAAGTGGTGTTTGTAAGTGTCTTTTCTGAGGCCTGGAGTTTTTCCTGATCATGTGACTGGGTCAAGTAAAAGTCTTGGTCCTATTCATAGGCTATGACAGGGTCCAACATTAGCTAATCTACTGGCCAGCACAGAATTTATACTGGTCTGGACATGGTGTAGCTTTTAAATGCATTGTGGTCATGCAGGACCTATAACCCTCAAATTCAGCTCTGAACCTTGAAGCCAGTTCCAATGCTTTTACTTATCAACAATGCAGTTCAAGAAATATAGTTAAGAAAATATTTACTAAATAAATTAAAGTATAAAATAAAATAAAAAGTAACAATAAAATAACATTAACGATAACCAGGCTATATTCAGGGGATACTGGTACTGAGTCAATGTGCGGGCGTACAGGTTAGTCGAGGTCATTTGAACATGTTGGCAGGGGTAAAGGGACTATGCATAGATGTTGAGAAATGTTGGATGTTGGCACCAGATGGGTGCAATTAATTATCAGGTAGAACAAAAAACTAATTGTAGGGTAAGAGTTGAATAGCCCTGGCCTGAATGCCTTCTCTCGACACTGAATATACAAAACATTAAGAACACCTGCTCTTTTCATGACATAGATAGACTGACCAGATGAATCCAGGTGAAAGCTATGATCTGTTATTGATGTAATTTGTTAAATCCTTTTCAATCAGCTTAGATGAAGGGGAGAAGACAGGTTAAAGAGTGATTTTAAAGCCTTGAGACAATTGAGACATTCAGAGGGTGGTAGTAGGTGCCAGGCACATCGGTTTGTGCCAAGAACTACAACGCTGCTGGGTTTTTCACCCCCAACAGTTTCCCGTGTGTATTAAGAATGGCCCACCACCCAAAGGACAGCCAGCCAACTTGAAACAACTGTGGGAAGCATTGGAGTCAACATGGGACTCCAATATTAAGCGAAGGTATTCCTAATGTTTGGTATACTCAGTTTATATGCAGCTATTAATAGGCTATATTTGGTTATTATGATATCTATTAAAAAGCTGTTTAATGTACACTGAAAAAATATATAAACGTAACATGCAACATTTTCAAAGTTTAAATTATTTAATTAGGCCCTAATCTACAGATTTCACACGACTGGGAATACAGATATACCTTTAAAAAAGTAGGGGTGTGGATCAGAAAACCAGTCAGTATCTGCTGTGTCCACTATTTGCCTCATGCAGCACGACACATCTCCTTCGCATGGAGTTGATCAGGCTGTTGATTGTGGCCCGTGGAATGTTGTCCCACCCCTCTTCAATGGCTGTGCGAAGTTAGTGGATATTGGAGGGAACTGGAACACGCTGTTGTACACATCGATCCAGAGCATCCAAACATGCTCAATGGGTGACATGTCAGATGAGTATGCAGGCCCTGGAAGAACTGGGACATTTTCATCTTTCAGGAATGGTGTACAGATCCTTGCGTCAAATGAGGTAGTGGCAGCGGATGAATGGCACGACAACGAGCCTCAAGATCTCGTGACGGTATATCTGTGCATTCAAATTGCCATCGATAAAATGCAATTGTGTTTGTTGTCCGTACCTTATGCCTGCCCGTACTACAACCCCACCACTACTATGGGGCACTTTGTTCTCAACGTTGACATGAGCAAACCGCTCGCCCACACGTCTGCCATCTGCCAGTCACCGATTCACCCGTGAAGAGCGCACATCTCCAGCGTGCCAGGGGCCATCGAAGGTGAGCATTTACCTACTGAAGTCGGTTACGATGCCAAACAGCAGTCAGGTCAAGACCCTGGTGAGGACGACGAGCACTCAGATCAGCTTCCCTGAGATGGTTTTTGAAGGTTTGGTTCGGTTGTGTAAACCCACAATTTCATCAGCTGTCCGGGTGGCTGGTCTCAGACGATCCCGCAGGTAAAGAAATCGGATGTGGAGGTCCTGGGCTGGCGTGGTTACGCCTGGTCTGTGGTTATGAGACCGGTTGGACGTACTGCCAACTTCTTAAAAAGGACGATGGAGGCACCTTATGGTAGAGAAATTAACATTCAATTATCTGGCAACAGCTCTGGTTGACATTCTTGCAGTCAGCATGCCAATTGTACGCTCCCTCAAAACTTAACATCTGAGGCATTGTGTTGTGTGACAAAACACATGCACATTTTAGAGTAGCCTTTTATTTCCTCCAGCACAAGCCATGTGTCTGCTCAATTAATACAATTCTACATTTTCACATGCAAAAGTGATTGCTTTTGATAAAAATGCTTTACATATATGGAAATGTTATGGAAAATAGATTTGGAATGTTTCTGGACAGTGCACCATGCTGCCTAGTTAACAACATGACCGAGCGATGCAGATTACTGTTTGATTTGACCCTTTCACATCACGGGGCATAGACCGGTGACCGGCGGCTCAGCTTTATCCAATCAGCCCTCTGTCCTGGCTACAGTAGCCTAGGCTAGCCAAGACAAATGCTAAAGTGCATTTTATTTGCTTCCTTTTTGCAGACTATCAACAGAAGCCAGCATATTACTAGTATGTTCAATATTTAAGGTTTACTTTTGTAAATAAATAAGCTCAGTGAGTAGATTGATGGGTGCTTCTTTTTTCTCAGGACAGCTGGCGTGTGCTGTGTGAATGTACATGTAGCTATCCACTTCTGTACTGCTCGAGATTTTGTGACTTACAGGAGCATAGTGTTGCTTGATTAATGGCCAATCATATTGCTCAAATACAAATAGCATGACTTTCTATGTGTAGTCTTCAATGGTTTTCAATGGTAGACTGCGACAGAGAAGGTAAATATTATACTGGAACGCAAAAATGCGCTGAGAAGTTACTGGGCTAATCGGTGCTTTTGCTTTGAAAGTGGTGCTAGGAAAAATGCTGTCTCACCACATGTTTCTGGAAGCTCTGCTTTACTTGCATTAAAAGGTTGGATGGAAACCTGGTTATTGTTTAAGCCATAGCCTGGGGAAGTAGGGGTGCTGAGGGTGCTGCACCACCCTTTTTTCCCCCTCACGGAAGTAGTGCGCTGGGCCTTTACTAGTCCTGTATTAGCGGACCGATAAAGCCGTCTGTAGCATGGGCAACAAAGAATATTCAGCCGCACTCCCCCCTCGACAAAAACTTATTAGCAACCCCACCCCAAACATCTTCCCGCGGCTATGGTTGAATTAAACCACTACTGAAAATGTGTCCCTCAGTGTTCTCTCTTCAATGATGTTGTTAAGAGTCTCTCTGAGAGTTTGCCACATGCTCTCATCCTAATTATATGAATCCAAACTGGATCGTTGAATGCAACTTGTGTTTCACGCTCAATTGAGTCACTCAACAGAACATTGTAATTATAATGTCATGAATGCTGTTAGAATTACATATTCAATAGTTTTCGGGACTCTGAAAATAAATATCCACTACTAATGAAATTGATTGCTGTCAGACAGCAAAATCTCCACTTAGATTAGTGAGGATGAATCCATTTAGTGAATAGGTTCTTTCATTTTAGCTCTGGTTAACTTTAGTACAGACATCAGTAGTCTGACTGTGTACAGGCAGCTCTCCACCAGGGCTGGTTCTGGCTCCAGTCCAGAGAGGTAGAGGGACACAAACTGGGACAGGAAGAGAATGTCTGTCCTGTCCGTCTGTCTGACCCTCTCCTTATGTTCCATCTCACTGCCCCATGTGAAAGCAGTTCTGAGGAACACAAGGCCGATAGCACCATTTAATTAACAAACAGCAAATGTTAAATACCCGTGCATCCTTAGAGGTTTTTCTCTGATGAAAATGACTTGCTTTTAGAGGACAACAAGGGTCATTCACACTCTCTACAATAGTGTGTTTAAATAGGAAAAACTATACCCTCCAAGCCCTCAAATAGCGTCCTCTGTGTATTCTCTCCTCACAATAGGGATCTGATTACAGTGTGAAGGAGTGTTGCTGTCAGGCTATCCCTTCCATAGGACAGCAGTTATTTTGTCCAGGGAAATGGCACTAATAGTTGCTGCATTATTCAGTGTCAGTAAGGGACACTTTCTGTATCCAGGGCGTGTCACAGTGTTCCTCACCTTCATCAGGCCTGGGCACTCATTGGAGAGAAGGCCATAGAAGTGGTAATGCGCTCCCTTCTCTCCCATCTGGACGAAGCAGGGGAAGTGGCTGATGCCATATGTGCCCGAGGCCGACAGATTTAACAGACCTCCCTCAGAGGGAACACACCCTCCCTATAAGCTTCCTCTGGAGTTACTTGTGCTGTAGTTAACTGGTATTTCTACGGTTTTCTATAGCTTGTCTGGTAGTCTTTCTATAGCTTGTCTTGTAGTCTTTCTATAGCTTGTCTGGTAGTCTTTCTATAGCTTGTCTGGTAGTCTTTCTATTCCATAGTTTACATTCATGTAGTCAACCTCTCTGTATGTTCAAGCCCTTGTGACTCTAATTGTCTCATGTTTTCCCTGGACAAAGGATCTGCTCTTCCACAGTAAGACCTGGGAGATTTGATTATAAATCCTCTTAGTTACAGAAATATAGCGGAGGGTAAGGGAGGAGGGTAAGGGAGAACAAGTAGAGTTATTTATTCTGCAGATGGACCGTCCATCTCCCCCAGAGCATGTTACTGCCCTGTGCCTGACTATGCAGTGTCTGTCAAAGACACAGACTGCTATAACTCACTGCGTATTGCCTCAGGAGGGTGTTTAATAAAAAATAAGTTAAAGTACAGAATCATGCTCTTCTTACCTGGCAGAAATCCTTGAGTTGTGTGGTACACACACTGTGGAATGTTTGTGTATGTGAATGTGCGTGTGTATGTGCGCGTACATGTGCATGCACGTGTGTCTAAAATGTGTGTGACTGTACCTGTAGTGGTAGTTGTAGTCCAGTATGGGCCACCAGTGTGTTGGCCCAGTGCCCAGCTGTTGTGGTAGTTGTAGTCCAGTATTGGACACCAGTGTGTTGGCCCAGGGCCCAGCTGTTGTGGTAGTTGTAGTCCAGTATTGGACACCAGTGTGTTGGCCCAGGGCCCAGCTGTTGTGGTAGTTGTAGTCCAGTATTGGACACCAGTGTTTGGCCCAGGGCCCAGCTGTAATGACCAGGCTCTCTGGCCCGTAGACCCCACTTGCTGTCGTCACGGTGAGTAAAGAGCCAGGCTGGACTTCTGTAACCTTATCACCATCCTTAACACTCCTCCAAGACTCTGGAACTGTCTCTGGGAATCCATGGGACAGATGCAGAGATATGGGGAAAATCCTCTTACTTCCCTTAGCAGTCCAATGGGCCTGTATCAAATTCACGGAGGAGCCTGACTAAGATTTGAACCTGAGTCCCTGTGACTGTTACAGATGTAGGATCTTAATTTGAGTTAATTTGCTATAGCAGGAAAATAATCCTGCAGCAACAGGAAATTTAGATTATATTTTTGTGGGATTGATACATTTTTCATGAGGGAAAATAAAGTCTGAAATTGCAGTGGAAATGACACATTTCAGAAGCCTTTTTAAACCTCAAATATACTATGTTTTAAATGTCCCACATTGCAGGAAAGTTATCCTGCATCAGGGTGATCTGTAGTCCAATCCTTATCCATTACACCAAGAGGTCTGAACCTATCTGCAGGGTCATTAGGTGTTGAACGAAGGTTGCTTCAGGGGCCCTTCCTGTACCTTGCTGCTCTGAGGGCCTGGCCTGCATACAGGACCCCAGCTGTGTGTCTATGAGGGCCCCCTCCCCAGCCAGCAGGTTGACCTAAGGGAGCCTCTGGCTGTACTCCACTGATCCCAGGGTCTCTGTGGGAACCTGGTTGCTCTCTTTGGCTGAACTCTACAGTGCTGAGCTGCTGGAAGTCCACGTCATCCTCAGGGCTCTTCACCAGGATACCAGTACGCCTGGGAGTGGGATTGGAAGAAACCAATTAAGTTTTTGAATGTTTTTACTGTTACATGAGGCAGTTATTAAAGCATCCTGTCTACAGTGTCTAGTAAAAATAATGACACAGCCTAAATGCTCATTGCACTTTTGGCTCAGACAGAACTATTCATTTCCTATCAATTCCACTATTACTGCACTGGTCAACTTCCTCAATCTCTTATTTCTGACAGGTTTGTGTTTTATGCAAGTTTGTTACATGTGCATACAGTACAGTATATCATGCATCTCAGTGTACTGTTGTGCAGTTGGGCCACCCAGGACGGCTGGGCTGCAGGCCCTCTGAGAGGCTGCCTCTAATTGAGTGGTCTGGGTGATGGATGGTCTCCGGGGCGATGTATGACTGCTGTTTTCTCTGGTGCACCCGGTGCGGATGGCCAGCTGTGATGCATGTGCAGCGCCCCAGCCAGGAGACTGCTCCATTCATCAGCTTCCCTCTCCTCTCCCTGACCCCCGCTCCACTAGGTGGGTGTAAATATGATCTGCACCCCCAGTGCGGCCCACCCTGCCCTGAGTGATGGGCACAGTGTCCGGGGGCTGACAGAGGGCACCCAGCCAGGCTGGCTCAGCTAGACTCAGCCAGGCCTCCGCCCCCACAGCCCCCACAGGCAAAGCACTCATCCATCCTCCTCACTGAAGGATCCATTAGGCCGGTGAAATACAATCCAGGAAACTGGTATTGCTCACCAAGATTTACACAGCCCCCCCCCCCCCTATCTTTCATTGTCTCAATGGTTTTTAAAGGTCAAGGACATCCCTGCTTTAAGGCCCACGCCTCAGCCCTTATATCATCCTGTATATGCCTTAAACTGCATATACAGGATGATGCTGGGGTTCAAATGCAGGATGGAAGTCAGTTGACCCTCTATAGTCTATTAAATCAAACTCCATATGTCATTGTTTTTCTTGCCGGTTTTGTAGCGTGTTATTTCACTGTTCTTTCCCCCTCAGACAATAATCTCTCCCATACTAACATAACCTCACCAGATGCCTGTGATAGGTCAGTGAGCTGGAAAGGTGTCCTATCAGCTTTGGTTTGTGTGTTGCTAAGTCTAGTCCAGTGAGAACCGCCTCACGGTGACATGAGTGAGCTCTCTCCTGTCATATCTACTCATGTCAATAAACACACAGTAAAAAATAGGCTAAGTTCAGGGCACTCTGTGGGAACCTAGTTCTTCTCTCTGGCTGAACTCCTCTGGTCCCAGAGTCTCTGTGGGAACCTAGTTCTTCTCTCTGGCTGAACTCCTCTGGTCCCAGGGTCTCTGTGGGAACCTAGTTCTTCTCTCTGGCTGCACTCCTCTGGTCCCAGGGTCTCTGTGGGAACCTAGTTCTTCTCTCTGGCTGCACTCCTCTGGTCCCAGGGTCTCTGTGGGAACCTAGTTCTTCTCTCTGGCTGAACTCCTCTGGTCCCAGGGTCTCTGTGGGAACCTGGTTACTCTCTCAGGCTGAACTCCTCTGGTCCCAGGGTATCTGTGGGAACCTGGTTCTTCTCTCTGGCTGAACTCCCATGGTCCCAGGGTCTCTGTGGAAACCCAGTTCTTCGCTCTGGCTGAACTCCTCTGGTCCCAGGGTCTCTGTGGGAACCTAGTTCTTCTCTCTGGCTGAACTCCTCTGGTCCCAGGGTCTCTGTGGGAACCTAGTTCTTCTCTCTGACTGAACTCCTCTGGTCCCAGGGTCTCTGTGGGAACCTGGTTCCTCTCTCTGGCTGAACTCCTCTGGTCCCAGGGTCTCTGTGGGAACCTGGTTCCTCTCTGTGGCTGAACTCCTCTGGTCCCAGGGTCTCGGTGGGAACCTAGTTCTTCTCTCTGGCTGAACTCCTCTGGTCCCAGGGTCTCGGTGGGAACCTAGTTCTTCTCTCTGGCTGAACTCCTCTGGTCCCAGGGTCTCTGTGGGAACCTAGTTCTTCTCTCTGGCTGAACTCCTCTGGTCCCAGGGTCTCTGTGGGAACCTGGTTCTTCTCTCTGGCTGAACTCCTCTGGTCCCAGAGTCTCTGTGGGAACCTGGTTCCTCTCTCTGGCTGAACTCCTCTGGTCCCAGGGTCTCTATGGGAACCTAGTTCTTCTTCAGGGTGCTCCTGAACTACTGAAAGTCCACATCCTGCCTACAGTGCCTAGTAACAATAATGATACGGCATAAATGCTCATTGCACATTTGGCTCAGACGGAACTATTCATTTCCTATCAATACCACTATTACTGCACTGGCCAAATTCCTCAATCTCTTATTTCTGACTCTCTCCAGTATAATGTGTCTTTCCTTCTTCATCATTTCCTACATTAAGATGAAGTAGCAGCAGTGTACCTGAACAGTGTGATATTAGCCCTGGCCTCCAGTTTTGCTCAGAGCTGGTAGCACTCCTCCATCATGTGGGTGTTTTCCTGTTCATTAGCCTTCCGGATGATCCTGGTCTGGCCAAGGAAACTCCCCTAGGAGTGGGGCAGGAGCATACAATTCAGAATTAGAATACTAGAATGGACATGAACCTTCTTATGATGGGATAAAGGTCCACCATTTTGGTCAGGGAGTTGGTCAACCATGGTTTGCCAGTGCTGTAAGATATTGTGTAGGATAATGTGTAAAATAATGAATTTGAAGAATTTATCTGCACTGTATGTTTGTTAGCTAGCTAGCCAGCCAATTCTAGTAATTTAATAGTATCTTTATGGGCAGGAGGAACGGAAGAATGACACTATAATGCCAAATTGGCTCAATATTACAGCAACAGTTCATATTGCTGTCTGATGTGCTCAATGGCCAGTGATGAGGAAAAGTTATCACTAATAAACGGATAATAAACTGATATTGCCTTTTAGCTTTCTGCAATGATAAAACATGTACTTACTGCCTCTTACTGTCAGTTGAGCAAGGTCAGATGTGTACATACTACAGTGAGTTGAAATATTAGGCTATTGATATTAAGAACTGAATTCAATAAACCATTTTAATTGTAACTAATTCAATTAGTGTCAAATTAATGTGGCATGTTATTGTCTTGCAAACGATCCATTATGAGGCACAGATTGTTTTATTTAACACATCTGCCCACCTTCTGCAGTGAAGGGTTGGCTGTTATCATACGTGAACATTCCCCTTCCATTTCCCTTCCATTCCCCTATGTGAACATTCCCCTTCCATTCCACTACGTGAACATTCCCCTTCCATTCCACTACGTGAACATTCCCCTTCCATTCCACTACGTGAACATTCCCCTTCCATTCCACTACGTGAACATTCCCCTTCCATTCCACTACGTGAACATTCCCCTTCCATTCCCCTACGTGAACATTCCCCTTCCATTCCCCTACGTGAACATTCCCCTTCCATTCCCCTATGTGAACATTCCCCTTCCATTCCCCTATGTGAACATTCCCCTATGTGAACATTCCCTTTCCATTCGGCTACGTGAACATTCCCCTTCCATTCCCCTACGTGAACATTCCCCTTCCATTCCCCTTCCATTCCCCTATGTGAACATTCCCCTTCCATTCCCCTATGTGAACA
Source organism: Oncorhynchus mykiss (assembly GCF_057628025.1). Taxonomy (NCBI): domain Eukaryota; kingdom Metazoa; phylum Chordata; class Actinopteri; order Salmoniformes; family Salmonidae; genus Oncorhynchus; species Oncorhynchus mykiss. The sequence continues at coordinate 25,702,095 of NC_143033.1, read as the reverse complement.
TTCCCCTTCCATTCCCCTATGTGAACATTCCCCTATGTGAACATTCCCTTTCCATTCGGCTACGTGAACATTCCCCTTCCATTTCCCTACGTGAACATTCCCCTTCCATTCCCCTATGTGAACATTCCCCTATGTGAACATTCCCCTTCCATTCGCCTACGTGAATATTCCCCTTCCATTTCCCTACGTGAACATTCCCCTTCCATTCCCCTATGTGAACATTCCCCTTCCATTCCCCTATGTGAACATTCCCCTTCCATTCCCCTATGTGAACATTCCCCTATGTGAACATTCCCCTTCCATTCGCCTACGTGAATATTCCCCTTCCATTTCCCTACGTGAACATTCCCCTTCCATTCCCCTATGTGAACATTCCCCTTCCATTCCCCTATGTGAACATTCCCCTATGTGAACATTCCCCTTCCATTCGCCTACGTGAATATTCCCCTTCCATTTCCCTACGTGAACATTCCCCTTCCATTCCCCTATGTGAACATTCCCCTTCCATTCCCCTATGTGAACATTCCCCTTCCATTCCCCTGCGTGAACATCCCCCTTCCATTGTTTGTCTATCCATCCAGATGGCAACATTGATAAAGTATTTTGTCCATCAGCTGCAGAAAGTATTGATAGCTGCTGCCTTACAAATAACTTGTGGTATACTGTATGTGGGATAACTCTCAGCGGATGTTCTCTTTTATCGCTATCCAACCTGTAGTCTCGCTTGGCCTGACTTGTTCCAATTGTAGACTAAATAGACTTGTTTACTGGTAGAAACACCCAGGTCTCAATTGTACAGCTACAAGACTGGCCTCATTGGGTGGATAATGAGTTAGTTACAGACCTGCTCCAGCAGCAAAATAGTTTTTTTTTGTTGCCAGGTGATACATGGTGAAGGAGTCTTGGATCCCTGCTCCTATAATGAAACAGTTGTAATTCGCTGAGCTGACATTGTCTCTGATCTGGTAGTGGCGGTACAACACACTGCTCTGTAATGAGTGTACATCTCTACTCACCTACTGTACTGTACCTCTCCACCTCCATGATCCTCTGGGCAAAGTTCTCAAATTATTTACAAATGAGCCTGTCAGACTGACCATTTGCACCACAGCACTCTTTGGATAATTGGAGGGTCATTTACGCAATGTGGATGATATCGACGTATTGTGTATGGAAGATATTATAATATAGGAATTTGACTGGATTCATCTGATCCTGTCTCTCAATCTCAGCAGCAAAGAAACTGTCAGAACATAAAGAATAGTTGGAGAATATGATATGACACCGTGAACATTGATCTTATCTTTGTGAAGAACTGATTCGAACTACATCTGTTATGTGGCAGCTCCTTTTAAGAGGCCGTCTCCCTCTGACATAGCTGATTTATCAAAAGACTATAATGATAACTGTGATTCTCAATTCTCTTATATCTTCAAAACAGTGAGATGTTCTTTCACACCCAGTGCTTGAGCGTCACAATGATTTATATTCAAAAGGGCACTGATATTATTTTCCAAATGGGCCTAGATACACAGCTTTATTGACGAGATATACTATGAACTTGCAATCACCCTTCTCACAGCATTAAAGCTACAACACACAGTCAGCATGTTTACCATCATCATAACATTGAGATTTGCACCATACACATTTACAGTCAGAACATAAAGAAACGAAATCAATCTGGTGATACAGCAGTGTCAGCATGCAGATTCACTGACTGATTTATTCATGAGACATTACTAGACATTTTGGTTGTTGTTGTTTAGTGCTGTTGTTGTTCCCCTGTGCAAATTGCAAGGTTTTCACACATTGGCTCCATCATCAATCATACGCATGCACGCACAAACACACACACACACACACTGATATGACACTCAGGCATTCCAATTAGTTCCACATCTACGTATTCATCATAGAGGGGAATAACTTGTAGAGTATTGGCTGGCTGTCTTTACTCTCACAACAAACTACCCAGTTGCAAAATCTCAAGTGTTTTTCCCACTGTTTGCTTGATTGCAGTTTCATTGTAATGTGGGCAGTGTAAAAGTAAAGATACCTTAATAGAAAATGACTCAAGTAAAAATGAGTCACCCAGTAAATACTGCCTGAGTAAAAGTCTGAAAGTATTTGATTTTACATATACTTAGGTATAAAAAGTAAATGTAATTGCTAAAATATACTTAAGTATCAAAAGTAAAAGTACAAATCCTTTCACCAGATGGCACAATTTTGTTGAATTTTTATTTACGGATAGCCAGGGGCACACTCCAACACTAAGACATAATATACAAACAACTATTCAAAATGTAACAAGTACTTTTGGGTGTCAGGAAAATTGTATGGAGTAAAAAGTACATTGTTTTCTTTAGTAATGTAGTGAAGTAAAAGTAAAAGTTGAACAAGAGCACTGATTATTTTTGGAGTGGTTATGGAACGGAGTGGGAAGGCTTCTGGGAACCGGGTGGCATAGTCACAGATCACCAATATATACTTGTAACCTGCGCTACTCTTTTCCAAGGGTCCAACAATGTCCATTGCAATTTTCTTGAATGGGGTAGAGATAACTGGCAGTGAACAGAGGAGCCTGGTCAGACCTACAGACAGCACTGGGTTTCTGGCACGTGGGGCATGATTTGCAGTAGGTTTGTACATCAGTATACATGGAGGGCCAAAAGAAATGGGAGCCTAAGATAGGTCTTATGTTGCCCTAGATGACCTGCCCATGGAACTGTATGTGCAAGGTTGAGAACAAGTGGTCTACAGGTAGACGGCATCACCAACTTCCTGCTATCTGCCTCTGACCCAAGGTAGAGTATGTGGTTGTCTACCGTGTAAATCCCCCCCAAATGAAGATTGACTGTCCCCAGCTAAGGCCTTGTCAAACAAACATTTCAAGGTTGCATCAGACTTCTGCAGTGTAGCAAAATTTTGCAGAACATCCCATTACACCTCTAACCTAGACACATCAGCAACAGGTACAGGGGTTCCCACATACTTCTCAAGATGCCGCTGGCGGTGTGACTTTCTGGGCCCTCTCAACTGTAAGCTCAGCTGTGGGCTGCTGTGACTGGTCACCATGGACACATTGGATCAGTGTCTGGTGACGTAATCAATGTCATTAACAGGTACAGGGGTTCCCACATACTTCTCAAGACGCCGCTGGCAGAGTGACTTTATGTGCCCTTTGGTTCCCCCCTCGCACAGACTATCACACAAGTCAGGCAGAGGTTGTAAACCAGCTTTGGCCTGGGCACGAGTGACAACTGAACATCAGACTGGCCAACTGACTGCTCACATAGCTGACCCCCCACACTTCCCAACAGATCCCAACAGATTAGAGAGTACAGGCATATCCCTCCCCAAAATCATCTCAGAAGGTAGCTTCTCCATTACCCCAACTTTGAGAAGATATTTCTGACCCTGAATCTCAACTGTGAGCTCAGCTGTGGGCTGTTGTGACTGGTCACCATGGACACATTGGATCAGTGTCTGGTGACCGTAATCAATGTCATTAACAAAAAAAAAAAAAACATTTTCTGATCAACAACAGGGAACTACCGGTGTCAATCATTGCAGTAAGACTTTTACCATTCACTTTTACAGGTACCAAGCCTGACCTTTCCCGAGTCTGTCTATTCTGAACACCATCCCCCTCTCTGGGCACATAACAGTAACCTGAGAGCTTGGGTTTACGTAGCGGACACATTGAAGCTTTGTGCCCCTGCTGCCGGCAGTAAAAACAGGTCAGACCCCTCCCATCAGAGCCAACTGCTTGATCCCTTACCTCCCTCCTCCCAGACACATAACCCCCAGAGTTACCTCCACCATCTCTGGCGTCTCTGATGTCCCTTGTGTCTTTGAGACTTCTGGGAGCGGGTGCTGCAGGTCGTGGTGGTCCCCCTTTACGTGCATTAAGGTACTGCAGTGCAAGCTTGGCTACCATAAGCCTGTACTTGGGCTCGTGCTCTCGGACCCAGGTTCGAATGTGGTGTGGTAGAACTTGTACAAGTTGCTCGAGGATGATGACCTCACCGATTTCATCCTGTGTCTTCTCCTCCGGTCGAACCCATCGTCGGTAGAGACCCTTAAGGCGGTGGTACGTCTTTGTCGGCGACTCACCCGATGGCGTCGATGCCGCTCTGAAGCGTTGACGGTAGGTCTCTGGGGAAATGTTGAACTTCACCAGCAGCGCTTCCTTCAAGCCCTCGTAGACATTGGACAGCCCCTCATCCATTGCTGTGTAAGCCTCTAAGGCCTTGCCCGTGAGCAATGGGACAAGCCTGCAGGCCCACACTACCTCCGGCCACTACCACATCTTGGCCATGCGCTCAAACCTCAGCAGGTAGTTTTCAATGTCCCCCCCCCCCTGCTGGTATGAGGGCATCTTTGGCTCCTTCCTCAGGAATGCTGGAAGATGGACGTTAACACTGCTGGACTGGTCTCCTGGTGCTGGGGTTGGCCTCATTACTGCTTGGGGAGCCTGCCGTGAAGTTGAAGTCCCTGCTACGTCGAGCCTTTGTCATCCTGGTGTTGGCAGACCCAATCTTGGGCTCTCACTGACGAGTTCCGCTTGGTGAGAAGCTGTGAGGATAGATTGGCGTAGACCCCGTAACTCCTGCTTGATGTCTTCATCCCTCCTCTCAAGGCAGGTGAACAGTTACTGGAAAAGGGCTACCATTGTTGGGTGCGGTTCTGGTCCCCCAACTGCTCCTTCAGTCAGCTGGTCTTTTATGACTGTATCTGCTGGTTCAACCGGTAGCTCAAACAGTTCTGGTTGTGTTTGGCCCCTTGGTCAGGCTCCTAGTTTCTCATACTTGACCTCTTCTTCACCAGACGATTCCATGGTATTCCACCCCGGTTCAACTTCAGCTACCTTTTCTGACAGTTGATGCTGCTGCTGAGAACGCAATCTTGTACGCATTCCTTTACCTCTCTTGTTGGAACTCACTGATTTGCGGTGCGTCATCCCACTACTGCCACCATATGTCACGTAGAGTAGGCCAGAAGGCTATACTGGAAAACCTAACCTCTATCAAAATAAAAAGATGGCAAAATGTATTCTGTGCAAGGGTGTTTATTTACATAGTGATTCCGGAACAAAAACAACAGTACTGCCATCAAACATATACCTTATGGGACAGCTAAAAACAATGCTGCCCCATTCACAGCTCAATCCAAAATGGCCTCCATGAACTGAAAGAGAGGCTCCTTTTGTAGGGCTAGCCCCTCCCCTCAGAACAATTAACACCAATTAATTAAGCAATTACCTAGTCAAACCTACATTTTCCATTAACTAAACATACTAAAGGATATGTATTATTGCAACACGTTTTTTAAACAATATCACCACATAACAGTTACAAAATTACATCACTACTGACAGTGTCTTTTAATATGCCCATTTACATTAATGAGCCATTTGGGACAGGCACTACAAAGTCAGCCCAATTCCCTTTGCTCGGGTCCTTATCCAGCATATCCGGAAGCTACAGAGATGGAGAGAGAGAGGAACAGAACAAACAAACAAACAACCCGCTCATCCACAACATAGATAAGTATAATACATATTACTTATATTACAAATGAACACTGACAAGTGTGAAACGTATGCACTAAGACAGAGAAGTTAACTTGTGTCTCGACCCATATTGTTAACTTATCTGATAACGGAGCAGGGAGGAGTAATGAATGTTTGTATGCGTGCGTGCATTAAAGAACCAAATGCTGTCCGCGGCCAGTGACGGACTTCTACGTCACACAAAAATATAAATAGTAAAGTACACCTTATTTACATAAGTACTCAGACCCTTTGCTATGAGACTCGAAATTTAACTCAGGTGCATCCTGTTTCCATTGATCATCCTTGACATGTTTCTACAACTTGATTAGAGTCCACCTGTGGTAAATTCAATTGATTGGACATGATTTGGAAAGGCACACACCTCTCTATATAAGGTCCCAAAGTTGACAGTGCATGTCAGAGCAAAAACCAAGCCATGAGGTCGAAAGAATTGTCGGTAGAGCTCAGAGACAGGATTGTGTCGAGGCATAGATAGAGCTGGCTCGCGGGCCAAACTGAGCAATCACGGGAGAAGGGCCTTGGTCAGGGAGTTGAACAAGAACCTGAGGGTCACTCTGACGGAGCTCCAGAGTTCCTCTGTGGAGATGGGAGAACATTACAGAAAGACAATCTTTGCAGCACTCCACCAATCAGGTCTTTATGGTAGAGTGGCCAGACGGAGGCCTCTCTTCAGTAAAAGGCACATGACAGTCCGCGTTTTCCGAGTTTTCCAAAAGGCACCTAAAGGACTCTCAGACCATGAGAAACAAGATTCTCTGGTCTGATGAAAGATTGAACTCTTTGGCCTGAATGCCAAGCTTCGCATCTGGACGAAATCTGGCACCATCCCTACGGTGATGCATGGTGGTGGCAGAATCATGCTTTGGGGATGTTTGTCAGTGGCAGGGACTGGGAGACTAGTCAGGATTGAGGGAAAGATTAATCAGAGCAAAGTACAGAGAGATCCTTGAAAGCCTGCTCCAGAGTGCTCAGGACCTTAGACTGGGGTGAAGGTTCACCTTCCAACAGGACCACGACCCTAAGCACACAGCCAAGACAATGCAGGAGTGGCTTCGGGACAAGTTTCTGAATGTTCTTGAGGGTCCCAGCCAAATTCCGGACCTGAACCCGATCTAACATCTCTGGAGAGACCTGAAAATAGTTGTGCAGCGATGCTCCCCATCCAACCTGACAGAGCTTGAGAGGGTCAGCAGAGAATAAACTTGTAGGTTCATAGCGTTATACCCAAGAAGACTCGAGGTTGTAATTGCTGCCAAATGTGCTTCAGCAAAGTCCTGAGTAAAGGGTCGGGAATACTTATGTAAATTTGCATTTTTTTAACATTTTTAATACATTTTACAAAATGTCAAAAAACCTGTTTTTGCTTTGTCATTATTGGGTGCTGTGTGTAGATTGATGAGGGGGAAAAAACAATTTAATACTTTTAGAATAAGGCTGTAACGTAACAAAATGTGGAAACCGTCAAGGGGTCTGAATACTTTCCGAACACACCCCTACAAATCACTTTAGTATTACTTTACACCACTGAATGTGGGAGTGATTGGATGATCACAGCCTGTGTTTCCAAAAAGCTCTTTTTGATATCTAATTTGGTTAGAGGTAGAGGAACAGGCAAAAACCAAGGGCCACAGCTTTTTGATATCTAATTTGGTTAGAGGTAGAGGAAACCAGGCAAAAACCAAGGGCCACAGCTTTTTGATATCTAATTTGGTTAGAGGTAGAGGAAACCAGGCAAAAACCAAGGGCCACAGCTTTTTGATATCTAATTTGGTTAGAGGTAGAGAAAACCAGGCAAAAACCAAGGGCCACAGCTTTTTGATATCTAATTTGGTTAGAGGTAGAGGAACAGGCAAAAACCAAGGGCCACAGCTTTTTGATATCTAATTTGGTTAGAGGTAGAGGAACAGGCAAAAACCAAGGGCCACAGCTTTTTGATTATCACATGGAATAAGGGAATTCATGCCAGCTCAGCTTTTCATTTTTATTAATTTGTAAACATAATTTAAAAAAATAATAATATCACCTTTGACATTATGGGGTATTGCGTGTAGGCCAGGGACACACAATCTAAATGGAATCAATGTAAAATTCAATCTGTAACACAACAACATGTGGAAAAAGAGGTGTGAATACTTTCTAAAGGCACTGTATTTGCACACACGCGTGTGCCTACTCACACACTTGAAGGGTGTGCTTAAGGAGAGGAGTTCCCCTGCAGCTACTCCAAAATCACCATCTGCCAGCTGAATGTTGACTCCCTGAGTGCGTTCTATGCAGACTGGTAGTATGCTCGCTCCCTCTCCCACTCTATGGGTTTTACCTCACCTTCTGAGATGATGCAGTTTAAAGGGTGGCTCTGTGAAATATACTGACTGAGTCAGGGTTTCCCCATTGAACTGCTCAACACTGTATGCATTTGAGAGGCTGTAATTTAAATGTTTGTCTTCAAGCTATGTCCATGTGTCCTGCTATTTATACAATACATAATCCATTCAAGTGAATGGGTTGCAATATATGACTGCATGTTTCCCAGATTCTTTATTTAGAATCTGGTGCTTCTACACCTGCATTGCTAGCTGTTTGGGGTTTTAGGCTGGGTTTCTGTACAGCACTTTGATGTTTCAGCTGATGTAAGAATGGCTTTATAAATACGTTTGATTTTGATTTAGTGGTATAGCTACACCAGATTAGTTTTGTCCCTGCACATACTGTATGTCTCTGGGAACTCCTATACTGTCCAATTGCCTGCAAGCAAATAAAAACCATCCTTCAGTCAGTCATATAGGCGGTTCTAAATCAAATTTACCCAGCTCATCTGTAGGCTTTGGAGAAAAACAAATCACTGTTCTAACATGTAAATGCCAACCTCATAGTGGTCAGTTGGAATAATGAAATAATAATCACAATAATAATACATTTCATTTGTATAGCGCTTTTCATTACACAGTTATCTCAAAGCAATAAAAACAACACGTTTAGAATCAACGCAGGTAAGATTGCAACTAGTGGGCTTGGTGCTAAATACATTTTAGATTGGGACTAGGACTGTTTTGTGGTGGTGATGGTGCAGCTCTCAGATGGTCAGGGAGAGCATTCCATGGGTGAGGGGCAAGGGACCAGAAGGGTCGGACCCCCATTGTTCAGAGACGTGACTTGAAGCAGCAGGGAGTAGCTAGAGCGGAGAGTGTGAGGTGGCTCGCTGATTGAGATGAGTTCGCTGATGTGGGTGGGGCTCAATCCATTCAAGGTTTTAATTAAACACAAGCATAAAGGTTTTTAAGTCGATCCTGTAGATGACTGGTAGCCATTGGAGTTGGGACAGGATCGGGGTGATGTGTTCTGACTTCTTGGTCCTGGTCAGGACCCTGGCAGCACTGTTCTGGATTAGTTGGAGCCTTTGTAGTGATTTGGCTGTGAGGCCCCCAAACAGCGCATTGCCGTAGTCGATTCAAGAGAAAATGAAGGCGTGGATGAGTTTTTCTGCATCTGGCTGGGAGAGTGATGGTATGATCTGGGAAATGTTAAGATGCACATAACAGCTCATATGACATAATAGCTAATTTCCTATAGATAGAGGATTTGATTAAAAAAAATATTAACAGGGGCGTATACATACCAGGGGAAATGTAATGTTAATCCATGTCCCCATGTGTTATTAAACACAACACAGAGAGCTCCAGCTCAACCAACCAAAAGTGACTTAATTACCTGACATTTACAAGTCACGCTATTTATTTGTGTTCATGTTTAAATATGCCCTGCCTGTTGAATATTCATGTACCTCCCTTGCTTGCACACAGGTTAATATTTGTCTGATGAATAACTAAAGGCTGATGAATAATGGATGGGCCTGCCTGTTTGTTACCAGTGTTGGGTCTGCCTGGCTGTGTGTGTCTGGTGTCTAAGGTGTCCATGCTGTCAGCTTGTGGAAGGTGACTCCAGAGATCACAATTCACTATCTACTCTGGCTTTTTGCACTTTTACACAGTCAGTATTGAGAGCGTTTGGCATATTGAGACAGGGACATACTGTACCGGAGGAAGTTTTAAAAGGCCTGTTTTAAATGTCATTATAAATTAAGCTAAAATGTGTCTATTATCATTGTATTTAAAAGGCACCATGTACCTGATGTATTTTAAAGTTTGGTCTCTTTCTTTCCATGAGCATCCTATGTGTGTTTGGCTCCTGTGTGTGCTCTATCGGTGTTGAAGTCCTTTGTCAGAGTGATTATGGATGTTGGTTGTCTAGGCACGGAAAGTGGTTTAGCATGTGTTGCTCTATAATCATTATGTGTAAATGATGAGATCCACAATTGGCAAACGAATATCCCTTGTGATTTGCTAACTAGAACTGGAGTTATGGTAGTTATCCTACTTGTATTAAAACTAACTGGATATCAAGACACATTTAGTGTTGGCAAATGTGGTAATGTAATGCAAATCACATATATTCCAAAGCATATAAAAACACATTTTCTTCATTCAATCCCATAGGCAATTTAAATCCAATATATTGAAATATACAGCATCCCACAATATTTGTAGTACAGTATACTGAAATGTATAGCATCCCACAATATTTGAAGTGTGCATTGATGTGTCCATTTGTCCATGCTGCCTAACTACAGTATGTGAAGGCATGCACTCCCAGCAGGGTAGGACTGCCTGACCCATTCTATACACATTCTAATTGGCAAATTAGACAATGGCTGAAGAAGCTGCACCTCTGGAATACTTTGTTTGTTAGGCCAGGGAGCAGGGTGACGGGATCTTTCTCTGGCTTATCAGTTAGTTCAGTTGAGCGGCTTTGCTTTACTGAGCCCTAGGTTGTAGTATCAACACGGAGTATCTACAGCATGGGTGTCAAACTTTGGCCCGCGAGACAATACCAAATTACTACTAGAGCTGGCCCGCCGGTATTATACAGCGCATTCACCACTAATACTACGAATCCCATAATGCTCTGCTGTTTTCGCGCGCCAATCAGGACAGGACCCAGAAACGCTCTCTCCTCTGTGACAGTAGTCATAGCAACATAGACGCTACAACTGTCAGCGAGCTAACCCTTCCCAAAAATGGCGAAAAGAAAGGCAGAAAACAGGAGCTTTCTGGACAAGTGGGAGGCAGAATATCTGTTTACATATGTAAAAGACAAACCTGTTTGTCTTGTTTGTGGAGTCAACGTGGCTGTAAGTAAGGAGTACAACATTAGACGACACTATGAAACGAAACACCATGACAAATACAAAGACCTGGACATGACTCAAAGGAGCCAGAAAGTAGAGGAGATGAAAAGAAGTTTGGTTTCACAACAGAATATGTTTAAAAAAGCCACATCACAAAGCGAGGCTGCTGTAAAGGCTAGTTATATAGTGGCAGCAGAGATCGCAAAATCAGCCCGGCCCTTTAATGAGGGAGAGTTCATGAAAAAGTGCATGATGAAGGTTTGTGACCTCGTATGCCCAGAGAAAAAACAAGCATTTTCAAACGTGAGCCTGAGCAGGAACACAGTAGCTGATCGCACATGTGATCTTGCCACCAATCTGTATGACCAGCTGATGGAAAAGGGAAAAGATTTTGTTGCGTTCTCCCTCGCTGTGGATGAGAGCTGCGACGCATCTGATACTGCTCAGCTGTCAGTCTTCATCCGTGGAGTGGACTCAAATCTGTGTGTTACGGAGGAGCTATTAGGATTCAAATCAATGCATGGCACAACCACAGGAAAGGAAATCTTTGAGGAGGTTTCCAAATGTGTAACTGAAATAAAGCTGCCGTGGGATAAACTCGTTGGATTAACGACAGATGGTGCGCCAGCGATGTGCGGTAAAAATAGTGGACTGGTGGGCATGGTTCGGGAGAAGATGCGGGAAGAGAACTGTGCAGGTGAGCTAACTGTTTACCACTGCATCATACATCAGGAAGCACTGTGTGCCAAAGCCCTAAAGATGGAACATGTTATGACCACAGTAACACAGGTAGTTAACTTTATAAGAGCCAAAGGTCTAAATCACCGCCAGTTTAAATCGTTTCTGGAGGAGTGTGGTTCGGAATACGCAGACGTGCCGTATCACACAGAGGTGAGATGGCTAAGCAGAGGAAAAGTACTGAACAGATGTTTTGAGCTGCGTGAGGAAATATGTCAATTCCTGGAAACCAAAGGGAAGGATACAGCAGAGCTCCGGGAGCAAAAGTTCCTGTGTGAGCTGGCCTTTCTCTGTGACATCTCGAGCCATCTCGATGCGCTGAACCTGCAGCTTCAGGGGCGGGGGCGCATCATCACAGACATGTACGCTGCAGTGAGGGCCTTCAAAACTAAACTGTGCCTGTGGGAGAATCAGATGCTGCAAGGAAACCCTTGCCATTTTCCCTGCTGCCAATCCATAAAAGTGCAGATCTCTACCGCCGTGTTCCCATGTGCACAGTTTGCTGAAAAACTCGCCGCTGAGTGTTCTCGCCGCTGAGTTTAGCCGGCGATTTGCCGACTTCGATGCCCAGAAATGCAAGTTTGAACTGCTTAGTAATCCCTTCGCAGTTGATGTGGAAAATGCACCAACCAACATCCAAATGGAGCTGATTGAACTCCAGTGCAACGACACGCTGAAGTCAAAGTATGATGCTGTGGGCGCCGCACAGTTTCCACGGTTCATCCCTGACACAATGCCTCAGCTCCGCACCCAAGCTGCTCAGATGCTCTCCATGTTCGGCGAGCAACTTTTCTCCTCGATGAAGATGACCAAAACAACTCACAGGAGACGTCTGACTGATGAACATCTTCGCTCGATACTGAGGATTTCTTCAGCTCAGAGCTTGAGCCCAGACATTGATGAACTAGCATCCAAGAAGAGATGCCAGGTATCTGGCTTGGGCACATCAGATTAGACCAGTGTGCAATAATTAACGTTTTCTTTATGCACTTTTTCTTGCTACAAGGCATGGGCTTGAATGGTTGATTGATTTATTATAATTTTATTTGTAAAATTATTAGCCAGTGGAAAAAGTTTATTTTGGTATTTAAATCAGAAGGCTGCAAATAGAAAAGAGGCATACACTTTTTATTTAAATTTTATTTATTTAATAAATGAATGCCATTGATGTGTTTTTTCATTTGAAATTCGATTTTGCATGTCTCCACTATTAAATTATATATTGTATGGTAATAAGCGATGCTTGTTCCATATTCAATGTTAAAGCAAAACTTGTTTGGGTCCATATTAAAAGGTTAACTTGTTCAATGTTGGCCCGTGACTTTGTTCAGGTTTTACATTTTGGCCCACTGGGTATTTGAGTTTGACACCCCTGATCTACAGTATCAGGTGGTCTTGTAGAGTGTGCCTGTATCACTGCAACAGAGGGTGTTAGGAGAAGTACCTTTGCCATCCATGTTTACTTTCTTAAGTTGTTGATACTATCTGTCTTAGCATAATTATTCTGTATGTTATTAAACCGGCCAATGTCAGTGGATTTGACACATAATCCATCATTTGAATTGTTGCGTTGATTACGTAAACACGATTAACCACTGATATTTTAATAACACAACACATTGAAGGGTAAAATGTGTTTTATGAAAACATCTGCAATGATTGATTTAATATCCCTGTGATTATGGTTCCACCTCACTCCAGTGAACTGTGTTAACTGTAGTAGTAATCATGGGAGTACAGTATTCCCTGCCACATGTAGTCAAGGCAAGTGGAGGCGCAGGCTGGAGCTGTAATAACACACACTGCTGCTGACTGACATATTCATAGGCAGATAGAATTAAGGCCTCCACTCAGAGCTGGTCACATGCATCTGCTATCATCACCTCCCTGTCTGTGTCACAGCTCCAATAACAGTGGATGGATGCAGTGTTCTGTCTCAGCCAGTCTGTGCGTGGTGCTGGTACAGTACAGGGCAGCCGGCATTGCTGCTGTTGTACCCTGTGTTAGGGCCAGTGAGGGCCATGGGGGGGTCGTTGGAAATGTAATTGCCTCTATGTATGCAAAACAGTGAGGCACTGTGAATGTTCACAGAACTGTGTGTTAAAATGGGGAGCTGCGCATGGTTGAGAAGTTATGGTGCTTTTTGTGTGGCTGAGGTTGGATGGATACTCTGAAGGACGTGTAGGGCACTGAGCAGCGATGGGGCTGGCTTTAACTGCAGTGTGGAATCAATATGTGGAACCTCCATGCAGACTGTCAGGGCTACACATATTGCACTATAATTTACACTATAATGACTCAGTCGAGATAACAGTCATCAACAAGCCCCTGGGAAGTTTTGAGGGTCTCTCACTCTATTTACCAACTAATAGAAGTTTTCAGGAATAGATGTCATAGTCAGTTTGTGTGTGTATATGCATATGTTTGTGGGCTGGGTTTGGGTCAGGGGGAGTGCAGGCAGGAAGGGAAGACATTAAAAGGAGATGGTAGCAGTGATATAGGTGTTTTATGGTACGTAATACATCATTAAACCATGCTTATGAGGTCTGGATCACTTCAAAAAGACTTCATAATGTACACATCTTAGTGTTACTAAAAAGGGAAATCTGTGTCTGAGAGTAGACCAGTGATTCAGACTAGAGCTCTGCTGCTCAAAAGGCAGTCGGGCCCCTCTGTGGAAAACAGCTGTTGAATTGAGAAAGGTGAAGAGAGCACTTGGCAGAGATGTAAGGTGAGCAGGGGAAATTAAACGCGGCGTGAGCTGAATTTGTCTGAGTGAGTCAGAGCCTTCATTTCTCTGATCCCATACATATGAGTTGTCCTGAAGGCCGTGAGACGTATTCTATGGTCAGTGTGTGTCAGCCTCTCTCTGCCTCAGGCTGCTTCAACTTAGCATCTAATTAGGAGCTGTGGATATTTCTGGGTTGATCATCTGATACAGAATGACATGAGGAAACACATTGAGACCCAACAGATACGCTGTATATCAGACTAAGAAAAGATGGGGGGGGGGGTTGTGTAAGGCTATTGTCACCTGTCAGGTACAGTGGTTGCTGGCCTTGAGATGCTCAGCTGATGTCAGAGAGCGATCACATTGATTAAAAGCTGCAGCCTTGGAGCCGTGTTCTGTCTCAGAATGTTTAATGCCATGAGACACTGTTTGACTGATGCAAAGAGAAAGCCCAGTAGGAGGTGGAGGAGTGGAGCACCATGAGTGTGAAAATGTCAATATGAGAACGAAGTAGAAAATAATAGTAAAGGACAAGATGTCAGGTCACTGACTATCCCAATGGTTGTGTGTGTGTGTGGATGCCAAGGGAATTCAGGCTTCACAAAAAAAATTGCCAACAAAAAAACATGTAAAATAATGTATTTTTCTTCTCTCTGTGTTTCATTACTTTCCTTCAATTCGCAAGAGGCTGAATGTGTCTCACAGGAGAAAACATCTGAGCGAGTGAAACAGTGCCCCTCTGTCTCTGTATGTGTAGCCCATCTATCTGATGCTGTCTGGTCAAAAAGAGTATGATATTGAATGCATGGGAAACCAGCAGCATATGGCCTCCCTTTATATATTTTGTTATGCAATAACAGCCAATCAGCATTGAGCTTTATTTATTTAACCTTTATTTAAGATGAACTGAGGGATTTGAACTTGTAGTTTTACTTAATTCTAAGTAACTGGCCAATGATTATAACGATGATTCTGATCCAACCATTATGTCATACATTGTGCCCCTGGCCTGAGAGGATGGAAGTTCAACATGTAGCTAGATGTAGTAGGCTAATGTTAACTATCTGGCTAATCGTTGACCATGAAACAAAGTAAGGCTAGCGAGCAAGCATTTTATTCAGGTAGCCTAGGACAACAAAAAATAAAAGCATTTACTGTATGATAGAGTTATAGACCGTTTTGTCAGCATGGTTGACGGTTTTCTACAAGTAGGGTGAGTTGACATGTTTTTTTCTACTTACACACACACACACACACACACACACACACACACACTCAAACAAAGCACACAGACAAACATAGGTGATTTGATGATGTTGAAGTTGAAATGGTGCTGGAATAGTGGAGGCAACTCCTGTTTTCTTTGCAACTTGCAGTAACTCTCCGTGGGTTATTTTACCCACATACTTGTGTGTGTGTGTGTGTGTGTGAGAGATAGGTTGGGCGTGTGGGCGCGTGGGCGTATGGGCACATGTTTATGTGCTTGCTCTGTAATCAGCCTGTCAAAGGCACGAAGGCTGTGTGAAGGGCATGTGTGTATGGCTGGGTGTTCCATCATAAAGAGGCTCTGAGATATACCATGGATTGCCATGGACAGCTGACTGCCCTGCTTCAAAGACAGAGTATTTTGTTATTCTGAACCTAGACTGTTGTCAGAGCAGGCCAGCTGGTTTTGACTAGCAGAAGTTACTTTTTGTAGCAGGTAGAGAGAACAGGTCAGGAAAATGAATGTGGCAGGTTAGGAGAATTAGGTTGAGGTTTGGAAAAGGGTTAGGATGAGCTAAAATGCAAAAATGGTCCCTGACGCGAGTCAAACATCCAGCTACATCCAGACCTTCCCTGAGAACAGCCTGTGTTTCCACTAATGTGTTTGTGCTTCAAACACCTCTTTGTAAATACAAACAATATGTCTGTTCGGTCAGTATTTCATATGATACATGGGATTGAGTTTTAAACTCAATTTTCATTTCATACTGTACATTTCTGACATGCAAAATGTCATGTTTTACTTGCTACATTATGACGAATGTTTCTGTTGAGAGAGTTTATATTAACTTACATGTAAATGCATAAAATAAACGAGTGGATTATGGAATTCACCGACGTTCCATTTCAAATGTTATTAACATGGTGTTGAAGGAATTTCAAATGTTATTAACATGGTGTTGAAGGAATTTCAAATCAATGTTCATTTTGGAGTTGTCAACCTGACACTGCTGAGCTTGGGGATACAGCTCTCATTTAGCATAGTCTGCTGAATCTATTGGCTGTGCTCCACATGACTGGGCAGACACTGCTCACCATATAGCTGTCAGTCAGAGGCAACGATCAGGGGGCTAACAGATGCAGCAGAGTCCATGTGGTCACATCCACTGAAGTCCTGTGTTGGGACTGGCTCTGACTGAGCAGCTGGGCAGGACATCTCTGCTGTGGAAATAAATAAAAAAGTTATTTGCGAGTAGCAGCTCTTCCTAAGTGCACTATGCAATGTCTTTTATATTGACTCTCCCTGTCCAAGATGGGAGTGTTGTTTGATTAGGTTGTGTTTATTCAGTGCATCAGCAGTCCCAGGTTACCAGTCAGTCTTTGGCTAAAAACGACTGAGAACCATTAACAGAGGCTTATTGTTCAACCTGCTGGAGCCATACTGTGCGTAGGCTTGGGTTAAATTCCTCCCCTCCTCTCAATTCACACTGCCCTCATTGGCACTGTATACAGCTCCATGATGATTCATGCCATTAAACCAACAGGGGGATCTCTATAAATACATTCTCTAAGTTCATCCCTGTTCAGGAAAAGGTAACACAGGAAAAGGCCCCAGAACCAAAACACACAAACCCCATAACTCGGGCATGAACACTACCCCAAGGAATGGGTGAACTAATCTGTGGTGCTGCTTGTTGAATAGCATCGCAAATAGATTGCATTTTTGGGGGTAATATTATTCAATTCCTTTGTTCTGCCAGATGGTCCGTGCAGCTAGAATGACTTCATCAGGAAGCTACTATCCTGTGTGGCAAATGGACATGTATTCTGGGGGAAAGGGATCTTAAATAGGGGCTCTGTGAGGGCACTCCTTGCTTATTGAGATAAATATGGCTGGCAGCTGAGGAAGGGCACAGAACCTGCTGCTGGGGGGCCTGGAGTCCTAGACCCTGGAGCCCTAGACCCTGCAGACTGGAGTACAGTAGGCCTCATTTGGGATGTATAGGAGGAAAGGCGGAAAAACTTTCTTCTCACTTCCCAAGTCTGAGTGTTCTCACTTCTCATCCCATCTGAATTATGGGGAAGTGTTGGGTAACCTGATGTTTTAATCGAGCCTTATTCAGGATGACTCGGTTCCCATTTATATTGTACAGCTGGAGAAAGTCAATGCATTTAACGCTACTCTATGACGCACAGCAGTTTTTAACCCTGGACTGGGTGAAAAAAAACATCTCCTCTACCTTGCTGATGTAAAGAACACATGGAATAATACAGCAAATTAGTTCAAAGCTAATGATATCAAAAGTCAGAATAGAGAACATTTGTATGCATGGTTGTTCATTTAGAGCTAATAGATTTCTGCACAATGCCCTAATGGTTGATGATTGTTCAGTGAAAGTGTAACTAGAAGGGGTTGCAGTAGGACAGCTATATGGTATATTTGTGATGGGAGCTGATTACCACAGCATGCTTTTAAGAATCCCCTGGCTCTGGTGTTGCTACAGCTCTGACTGGAGGTCTCTAATTCTACTCTGTGTGGGTAAGTAAGAGGCCCTCTGATACCATGTGACATCGTGTTTTCTTGTTTGGCTGAAAGCCTAACAGTACAAATAAACTTCTAAAACATTGCATCCAGTTTCCATATTTTGTTTGTCAGTTGCACGTGACATGAAACTGCTGAGACTGCTGAGACCTTGAAGGGTTGGGAGCAGAGAGGAGAAGGTGGGGAAGGGGGGCCAGGAAATCAGCAAGATAGGAGTGACACAGAATGGGTAGATAACAGTTACTGAATAGAGACAAAGGGGGAATGAAAGATTAGTTGGTTTCTGGAAATAAGGTGTTAAACATGGAAACATTGCCCAGAAATTATTCGGCACATCAGGCCGAAATAGTAGCATTGACTAGTGCCTGTGAAATAAGAAAGGAGAGAAAGGTTAGTGTTTACATAGACAAGCACATATACATCTAAGACCATACAAAGCAGCACAGATAACTCTTAAAGTAGATAAGACACTTGACAGAGAATTGTTTAGATTT
Organism: Oncorhynchus mykiss; assembly: GCF_057628025.1. Taxonomy (NCBI): domain Eukaryota; kingdom Metazoa; phylum Chordata; class Actinopteri; order Salmoniformes; family Salmonidae; genus Oncorhynchus; species Oncorhynchus mykiss. The sequence goes on along the minus strand of NC_143033.1, from coordinate 25,683,615 downwards.
GCGGCAATATTGATACAGGGGCGGAGCCATGTATCAAAGGGAGGATAGGATAGGACACTTTGGTCTATTGGATAATAATAAAAACCATATTTTTTTTATAGCGTTACCAACTTACTTGGCAGACACGATTATGGTAACTGAAATATTAGGTCAAGATATTATCCCTAGAATTGGTTTACTAGGATCTAGTTTTTTAAATAATGAATGACATTCTAGCGAATCAGATAGAACAAATAGAATGACAGAGTTAGGTTCTAGCAGAACAATGAGAAGACTGTTTGTTTGTTAACCAAACCTGTAAGATTTTATGCTCTACAGGAGAAGGTGATTCAATCAATCCAGTCCCTGAGGAGAATAGATGGGAAGCAGCCCCGTTGGGAGGGGCCATACCAAGTGCTCCTGGTGACAGCCTTCGTGGTGAGAATAGCTGAAAGAGCTACCTGGGTTCATATCACACATTGCAAGAGGGTAAGACACACTGAGACTGTCGAACAATCACAGTGTTAGGAGGAGAACCGAATTCCAATAAGGGTTGGGGGTTACCTCTCTAACGATGATTCCCTGACTCCACCCTATTCTCCCTGTGTAGGTTCATAGAAGTTAAAGTGTGGGCTGGCCTCTACATGAGGACATGTTCTCTGGGAAAGGGTGGGGCTTTACAGGAGTGCTGATTGGTCTAAGCTGTCTTATTGTGGGAGCAATATTCCTAAATACAGCATGACCCATCCCGAGAATGCAGCCTAAACCCATAGTTTAGACGATGAGGATTTTGTATTAACCAAGCACAAGAGATCACTTGATCTGGATTAACAGGAAGTGAGAGTGGAGATTGGGAAGGATGTCTCAGTGGAGTTCTATGTAGACCAAATGGGGTCTCTGACTCCTTGGCAGTCTAGGACTATGAGCCATTATGGAAGATATCTGTGCAGGTCCCCATGTAGTTAATGTAAGCAGGTCATAGCCCACACAGAGAGAGAGGGCTATATGAATCCGCTTACCCAGTATGGAAGAAGATGGAGTATAGTGAAGGTGAGGGTTTTTGACTGCAATCCAGAGCGAGAGAACTATTGCATAAAGGTACAAATTACCGTTAAAAACATAAAGAAGGAGGATCTAGGGTTATGCTATGTTGGGTTTGATCAGGTTTTGGTTGACACCATAGTACCCATTCCGGGTAGAAGAAGTTAGGGCAGGTGATAGCTCTATCGTCAGCCAGGTGATAGCTCTATCGTCAGCCAGAATACAAGCAGAGCCCCTGACAGAACAGATACTGACAGTGGAGTCGTCCAGAGCCAAGGGCCGGTGCGGATAGTGCAGACGAAAGATCTTAAGGAAGTGATTGAGGTGGAAACTGGTTATGAGGATTCTAACCTATGGTTAGAATGTATTCAGTATACAGCCAGATCAGTAGCGAAAGAAGAATGTTATGCCTGCGCCACAGCAAAACCTCAGTTGACAACCATTCCCTTTCCATTTGATGGAATTGATACACCCAGGGGAATGGCCTGTATGGTAAAGCTGTTCATGAAGGCAGGGAAGCCACACAATGACATTTGCATTGAACTGCATTATCTATATCCCCATGTGCCCATTACATCCAGACTTCCCCCTTTCATAGTTACAGGAGGACATTATTATTGCATGGCTCGCTCCGTCACATTCTCTGCAACAGGACAGAGAATGTTACAACTGACAAGGCAATGAGGGCAATGGTGGAAATAGAGCGGATGTCTGGTGGTTTGTGGAGGGGTGAGGCTGTGGCCTGACCCGCCTACCAATTGGACCGGTAGTTGTGCACTAGTGCAGTTAGACATGCCCTTCACCCTTATCAACCATGAGGACCTAGAACCAGGTAGATGAGAGAGAAGGAGTGCTCCGTCAGGAATTTTTGACAATAGAGTTTACATAGGATAGCATTGGATATGTTACTGGCTGAAAAGGATGGTGGGTGTCATATTCGGAGCAGAATGCTGTACTTTCATCCACGATAACACAGCTCCAGACGGATCAGATTAGCTCATGAATTGGCAGAGAACTCTGGGGTAATGGAGAAATGTTATAATCACTGTGTTGTGGGCAACCTTCACCTGTATGAGTGTTTTGGTTCTGTTTGGATGTTTGGTCCCCTGTGTGAGTTTTGCTATCAGGACTCTGGAGAGGTCAATGACGCAACAGATGGTGAGGTACGGACCGATTTCGAGCTCCGGCCTGTGTGATGACGAATACAGGCCTCAAGGCCTAGGAGATGGCACCGTTTCTTTCAACTACGAGGAGCCCATGTTGGATGAAACTGTTTTTGAGGGTTAAGACTGTATTTTTACGAAGATTGTAATAAAAATCCTGACAGGAAGCGTTGCAATTGGATTTAGGCATATAACAGTCATGGATGAATATCAAATGTACATACGTACATGTATTGGTTAGGATTAATTGTGGATACTATTTATGTTTCCATATAGTATATTAGGTATCAATCAGTGTGTATTATTTAGTCATTCAGGGTGGATTGTAAATATAATTTATATGATTAGAATTATTAGAATATTACCCTCTGAAACCATATGATTGTATGAAATTAATTAGAATCATTAGACTATTTTAATGATCTGTGTGAGTTAGTCAGTAGAAATATATTTGAGAGTGTAGTTCGTAGTCAGAATGAATGTTTTGGTGACAATATATCTAGTATCTTGATAACGGACTGTCTGAGCAAGATTCGGGGCCGACCTTGGCTGGGGCACTGAGAACTTCCCAGGGTCTCTCCCTATGTAGGCTGGGTAGCAGGACAGTGTGGGCGTATGATAACTAATGTTTTGTGTGGATAATGTGTGTCACTATAAAATGAAGGTCTTTGTACTGTGCACGCCAGAACGTTCCCGCGAATAAACCTTTTTTGACTATTCTAGCTGGGCCTCCGTCTGTTTCCTTCGACCAGGATCTTACAAATTCTGGTTTGCAGACTGAGAGTAATATAATTAAATTGGGTTATGTACCTGGAGAACACAATTCTCTTATCAGGTAAGTAAGAGGCCCTCTGATACCATGTGACATCGTGTTTTCTTGTTTGGCTGAAAGCCTAACAGTACAAATAAACATCTAAAACATTGCATCCAGTTTCCATATTTTGTTTGTCAGTTGCACGTGACATGAAACACGGTGAGCCCTCAACAATACGATAAATGCTTTTAACATCCAGCCATCTAAGATGACCTTAATGCTGACCTTAATGCTTGTAACAGCACACCACTGATGTGGCTCATTACCTTGAGACACTGGTCATTTCATTTCACAGGCTTAGTTTTCATCGGCTGCCTTGACCGCCTGCCCATTAACTAAATGAAGGCTTGGCTGCAAATGTCTGACTCCAAGCAAGACCTCTGGCTTGCTTAACTGGGCCAGTGAGCTTCACTGACGGGGTACCACACATTCCAAATGAAAGCCTGACTCAGCCGGAAAGGGGGAAAGTGGGTGGGTGGGTGAGAGAGAGAGCTACAAAGAGAGAGAGAAAGAGACAAACCGAGAGAGACAGAGTCAAACAAATGGAGTGAGAAAGTGACAGAGGGGTATCTCTGCGATGACCGTGACATTCAATTTACATACATTACCGTCACACAGCCACAGGAAATGTAATAGACATACAATAAGACCCAGCAGAGACTCCCAACCAGTGAAGTCTTAGTGAGTGTCCACATCGGTGTCCACGTCACTGAGGATCTATCATGGTCCACATACATCAACACAGTCGTGAAGAGGGCACGACAACGCCTCTTCCACCTCAGGATTCGGGAAATGATTTTGCATGGGCCCTCATATCCTCAAAAAGTTCTACATCTGCACCATTGTGAGCATCTTTACTGGTTGCATCACCACTTGGTATGGCAACTGCTTGGCATCCGACCGTAAGGCGCTACAGAGGGTAATGCATGTGGCCCAGTACATCACTGGGGCAGAGCTCCCTGCCATCCAGGACCTCTATAGCAGGCGGTGTCAGAGAAAGTCCCTAAAAATTGTCAAAGACTCCAGCCAACCAGGTCAGAGACTGTTCTCTCTGCTATCCACGGCAAGCGGTACCGATGCACCAAGTCCGGAACAAACAGGACCCTGAACAGCTTCTATCCCAAGCCACAAGACTGCTAAATAGTTAGTGCAAAAAGAGCCAAAGAGTATTTAACTAACTTTTATGACTCATCACATACATGTTACTGTTTATTATCTGTCACTGTATTCCTAGTTACTGTATATGTACATATCAACGTCAATTACCTCGTACCCCTGCACATCGACTTGGTACTGGTACCCCGTGTATGTAGCCAAGTTACTCATTGTGCATTTATTTCACTTTAATTGTAACGTGTTATACTTTTCTATTATTTCTCCTTTTTCTTTCATTGATGGGAAGGGCCTGTAAGTAAGCGTTTCACTGTTAGTCCACCTATCATTTGATTTGATTTAAGTGGAGACATCTCTTCAAGAGGTGTGACGGTGTAGGCAGGCGCTGTCTAGTCATCATGACACATCCCACCTTTACTTATACACGAGAATGACTGGAATGTCTAAAACAAATGGTTGTGGAGCAGCTAGCAGAGAGAGTAAAAACATGTAGCTCCATGTACATTATGGATCAGTTTGGTTGAACCTTTTACTGCAGTGGGCTAATTTATTTTTATTTTTCCGCTATTTTACCAGGTAAGTTGACTGAGAACACGTTCTCATTTGCAGCAACGACCTGGGGAATAGTTACAGGGGAGAGGAAGGGGATGAATGAGCCAATTGTAAACTGGGGATTATTAGGTGACCGTGATGGTTTGCGGGTCAGATTGGGAATTTAGCCAGGACACCGGGGTTAACACCCCTACTCTTACGATAAGTGTCATGGGATCTTTAATGACCTCAGAGAGTCAGGACACCCGTTTAACGTCCCATCTGAGAGACGGCACCCTACACAGGGCAGTGTCCCCAATCACTGCCCTGGGGCATTGGGATATTTTTTAGACCAGTGGAAAGAGTGCCTCCTACTGGCCCTCCAACACCACTTCCAGCAGCATCTGGTCTCCCATCCAAGGACTGACCAGGACCAACCCTGCTTAGCTTCAGAAGCAAGCCAGCAGTGGTACGCAGGGTGGTATAATTCAGGGTCACACATTGTTTTCTTGGTAGTCTTAAACAAATCTACTTTGAAACAAAAGTATACACCTCACACACAGGGTTATAGGCTAAAAAAAGAAGACAGTGGGTAAATGTACCATGTAGAGAGTTTTGGCATAAAAAATCTATAAAAAATGATTTATTATGAAATGATGAAACATATTAACACATTCCACACACGAGGCCCCTGGGTAATTTGACTGCAGGAAAGGGCTACCATGTCTTTACTTAGGCATGATGATGAAATAACACTAGGGTATCTTGCATTCCTGGTACATTAGATACGATGGGACTTACTGTTATCCTGTAGTTCCTGCTTCCAAGTCTTGTCTTACTCTCCTTTTATTTTTTTCTTGTGAATTGATTTTCTCCTGTTCTATCTTGCATGATGGACTACCTGTACAGATGTAGGATCGTACTTTGAGCCAGTTTGCTACAGCAGGAAAATAATCCTGTAGCTACAGGAAATGATGAATTATTATGTGGATTATAATTAATGGATGTTTTTTGGGGAGTTTACATTTTTTGTATAAACTGCTCCAAGTCTGAAATGTTAGAGTGGAAATTACAAACTTTAGTAGCCTTTTTCATCCTCAAATACAGTGCCAATACTGTATGTAACTTTTTGGGCGAGCTGACCAAATTCACATAGAAATGTGAGTTATAGATCTATCATTCTACTTGAAAGCAATCTAAGAAGTGGTAGATGTGCACTATTTCTATACTTCCGTTCTTAAGTTTTTAAGACTTTTGGGCCTTTTACTTTTGGTTTTGTTACATCAGCTTCAACAACAATATTTTTGGTTATAGAAAATATATTTCACAGTGGTGTACATGGTACAATGATTCTCTACACTATACTATCTTATTTTGCCACATAAACCTAAATTGGACAAAGTATTAGAGTTTTAGCAACCAGCAATGGTTTCTGCATAGTGCAACTTTAAATGTCCTGCATTTCAGGAAAGTTCAACTGCAACAGGTTCATCAAATTAGACCCTACATCTGTAGCTGCCTGTACACCATTTCAGTTCCTGCACTACTTTATCTGCCAACACATGGTTACTGTTACTTTAGGAGGGAGCATTGAGGCTGAATATCATATGCAGTGTAATGATGCCATCCATGTGGTGTCAGCTCAATACTGCCAAGGTGAGATTCACACTCCGATCGATGTGTTAAGCCATTCAGCTTATAGACCAGAGTCAGGGCTGAGGTGCTATAAACAGACAGAAAAATAAATCCACCTCACCAAACGAGCATGAAAAGAAGAACCTAGTGAACTTCTGTATGAAGGCTATGACTACATTTGATAACACAGGGCAAATGTGGCTCAGGCAAGTTCAAATGCATCAAGACGAGGCTAACCAACCAATTAATACCTTATCATTGATAAAAAAAGTTGCCTGAAGGCTACACATGTTCTTCATCACATACAGTGCATTTGGAAAGTGTTCAGACCCCTTGACTTTTTCCACATGTTGTTACGTTACAGCCATATTCTAAAATTGATTAAATTAATTGTTTTCCTCGTCAATCTACAGGAACATACAGAAATACCTTATTTACATATGTATTCAGACCCTTTGCTATGATACTTTAAACTGAGCTCAGGTGCATCCTGTTTCCATTGATCATACTTGAGATGTTTCTACTTGATTGGAGTCCACCTGTGGAAAATTCAATTGATTGGACATGATTTGGAAAGGCACACACCTGTCTATATAAGGTCTCAAAGTTGACAGTGCATGTCAGAGCAAAAACCAAGCCATGAGGTCGAAGGAATTGTCCCTAGAGCTCAGAGACAGGATTGTGTCGAAGCACAGATCTGGGGAAGGGTACAACAAATGTCTGCAGCATTGATGGTCCCCAACAAACACAGTGGCCTCCATCATTCTTAAATTAAATAAGTTTGGAACCACCGAGACTCTTCCTAGAGCTGGCCGCCCGGCTAAACTGAGCAATTGGGGGAGAAGGGCCTTGGTCAGGGAGATGACCAAGAAACCAATGGTCACACTGACAGAGCTCCAGAATTCCTCTGTGGAGATGGGAGAACATTACAGAAGGACAACCATCTGTGCAGCACTCCACCAATCAAACAAAGAGTGCCAGACAGAAGCCACTCCTCAGTAAAAGGCACATGACAGCCCACTTGGAGTTTGCTAAAAGGCACCTTAAGGACTCTCAGACCAAGAGAAACAATATTCTCTGGTCTGATGAAACTAAGGTTGAACTCTTGGCCAGATGCCAAGCGTCACGTCTGGAGGAAACCGGGCACCAACCCTACAGTGAAGCATGGTGGTGGCAGGGACTGGGAGAGTAGTCAGGGTTGAGGGAAAGATGAGTGAAGCAAAGTACAAAGAGATCCTTGTGGAAAACCTTCTCCAGAGCGCCCAGGACTTCAGACTGGGGCGAAGGTTCACCTTCCAACACGACAACGACCCTAAGCACACAGCCAAGACAACATATGAGTGACTTTGGGACAAGTCTCTGTATGTCCTTGTGTGGCCCAGCCAGAGCCCGGACTTGAATCCGATCGAACATCTTTGAAAAGACCTGTAGATAGCTGTGCAGTGACACTCCCCATCCAACCTGACAGAGCTTGAGAGGATCTGTAGAGAAGAATGGGAGAAAATCCCCAAATACAGGTGTGTCATACCCAAGAAGTCTCAAGGCTGAAATCGCTGCCAGTGGTGCTTCAACAAAGTACTGAGTAAGGGGTCTGAATACTTATGTCATGTGATATTTTTCTAATATATATTTTTATACATTTGAAAAAAAAATAATCTAAAAAACTATTTTCACTTCATCATTATGGGGTATTGTGTGTAGATTGATGAGGGTAATGTAACAAAATGTGGAAAAAGTCAAGTGGTACGAATCCACTGTATGAGCGTTGCTCTTTATTATTTGTTGCCCTTTTAAGTATTCAGTGACTGGATGATGACAGACAGGTCAAATATTACAGAGCAAAATGAGTTATTATATGTGTTATATAAAACATTTCACCCTTACTATGACTGAAATTATAACACAAGTAGCTATTGCTCACTTTTTAGTTTTGATTATAGGCTGATCTTCCCGTTCTCAAAATTATAGCAATAACATGCATGCATATATCCTATAATTATTGACATTTTTTAAATATCTAACCACAAAAAGGCGTGTGATTTGTTGCTCATCACAAATGCACTGTCCAAATACGGAGTGGTAACTTTTCCATGGAGCGGAAGTTGTACCGTTTGCTGACGCTAGGAGCTGTCCATGGTGCTGAAGCTTCCGCGGCGTGCTAGCTGTCCTGAAGGTGCTGACAGCACAGAGAGCCAGCAATCCGCTTACTGAGCGTTACAATTAAACGGACTCTGCGTTTCAGTTGATTCTTGTCAGATCTGCTCATTGCTCGACTTGCTAAATAAGTGCAAAAGCAGCACGGCTTTCTCTGTGTTTTACAGACCTCACGGACGTTTTATTATTCGTTTGCTTATTTTGCTCCGGAAAGTATTTAATGCAAGGACGTATTCTGTGATCAGAGAGGCACTTCGACTTCAGTAGACATGTGTATGAGAAGAGACCTCCAATTACACGTCATCGTTACGGTGTTGGTTCTCGCTGCTGCGGTGACAAACACACATGGACAAGGTAAGAAATAGATTCAGTCCTACGTGGAGTTTTTAATGTTAGTCAGAGTAGTCTATTTGTGATCTCAGCCCGTACGGATCCGCGTACTGTACCATGCCACATAGCTCCTGAAACCAGATCTACAAGTGTGTTTGTGCTTTCAGTAGTTCTATATTTATATGCCTAAATCCATTAAGGGTATGACTCGCTCTATTCTGCCCCTGATGTCCTCACATGCACCGTTGTCTGTCTACAATCAATAAAAATACTACAAAGCCCAAAGCACTCGAGGAAAGCAGAAAGAAAAAGTCGCAGCCTAGCATATCTTAGGTTACTTACATACTTTCAAGGCATTACATAATGTTTTGCTATTTTATGCTTGAATATGTTTGCATCATTGTATCAATTGAATCAAGCTAGAGCTAGTCATAATAAACAAAAGTTAAGCAAGCCCTTTAAAAATGTAATATAAACTATTAAAGATAATTACATAGGCATATAATACTAAACATAAAATACACTCTCAGTTAACATAGTTAATCATCATCTTGCTTGATTCAAATAAAATGGAAAAGGGTCTCGTGAAACCCATTTTAGGAGTAAAGTACTTAACCTACTTACTATCACAACAAGTTTGTTTTGGTTTTTGGCAACTGGAATCAGAGGGTTTTCAATGCAACTGTAAAGGAATGGAATATAATATTAATGGAAATAAAATACTGCCATTCTGATTAAGAAAACATCAATGATGAGTCAAAATTCGATCAAATAACATAACAAACAATTAGGAGTCGCCTAAAACTAAAATGAACGCAACACTGGGGTGAGCAGCCCTTTATTATTTGTGTGTGAGAGGGTCCATGTGGCAGACAGTAACGAGAGACTAATCCTCAGGAATCGCTGAAGATTACTGACCGAACTGTTTGACATAGTTTATTGGTACTGCGGGAAGCGCCTCTCTACCTATTTACACAGTGCAATGGTCTTACTTAACATCAGCATAAAAAAAGTTTATGCATTTTTAGATGGTTGTCATTAAAGGTAAAAAAAAAAAAAAGTACAGCTTTTTAAAAACATTTTGACAACCCTGTTTGTAAGCGTTCAAATGATATCAAACTCAAATATGTATCTTTTCAGTAATGAAGGCTTGGATGTCTCATGGTAGGGAGGGGTATGCTAAATGGGTCAACTTTGAGCACCTATATCTCCTGAATGTTTAGGCATACAGGCCCAAAAAGTGACTATCTTGTCGTTTCTACAATGTGCAAACATGCAGGGAAGGTTTGGTTGGAATCAAAAGGAGTGCCAAATGGAACGACCCATAAACACAGCAGCATCACTTGCTCACAGCTCACCACTCACCACTACACACTACAGGGAGAACAAAATGCACACAGTATTTTAAAGCAATGTAACCTTTGGCAGTTTCCATTAGTGCATTCAGGGCTGCAGCTATTCAACGATAACAATAACCAGAATAAATGTGCATGTTGTGTTTTCTATGTGTAAACTTGAGCAGTGCTTTTAATGCTTCAGACTTTCAAGAAGCAGAAAACCAAGCCTTGTGCATTACTTTGTATGGTTGAAGTCAGCCTGGATTCAAAGATTTGGTTAGAGACAAATAGCCTAACACCTTGAATTACAATGGTGTGATTACTGCTCAGTGATCAGCATCTATCTTAAGCTATTGTATGGTCTGACCTTTCACCTTGAGAGGGAATGCCATTCATGCTCTTTATAATACACAGGCGCGCGCGTATGCACACACATTTGTGTTTCCAAGATTTTCACAGTAATTCAGAGTGTGTTTGTAACAGTGTTCCACATTATCTGAATGTTTTCCTGTAATATGTGCGGTATGGGATCTAGAAGATTGGATTTGGGGATGTTTTATGTATCCTGCAACTCATTAAATGAATTACGAGCCCCTCCTGGTTGATGGAGCTGTCCTTGACACGACACTGTTGGTTTGAATGTTGTACTAAAGATGAAAGCCTATGATTAGAATAATGAGCTATTGAAGCCTTGTTGTGGAAGAATGGAGGATTATTACCCATGTGCTGGATGTGGGCTCAGCGGCTGAAATACGCCTGGAAACGGGTACTTATTACTCTAAAGAGTTCAAATCCATTTAGATTGTATGACAGAGGTTTTCACTGAAAGTCCATCTTTCATTTTTGGCCTTTGGGGACACAGATATCCACCCCCAGTTTTGTGGGAGCTTGATATTGAGATTGGGTGGGAGCAGCTAGTTCCACTTTCAGATAGATGTACTGTAGACAACAAACAAAACCAAATGTAGAAAGCAACTGAGAAAATGAAATATTGTCAACTTCTCATTCTAATAGAATTCCAAGCTAATTTAAGTTGATGTACTTTAAAATGATAGCATGCAGTTTTGCACTCTAGAGCCTCAAAAAGACATAAAGCCACCATGAATATAATCACGGATAGAGCATTTTAGATAAACGGTTGACACCCGCACCTCATCTCAAAGCGAGGAGAGAAAGCTTGTCATTCATGGTGATCCACAGTAATCGTTTCCTCACAGTGTTTTTTAGGGGGGGGTGGGGGGGGATGCAGCGGACGTCCCATTCAATTAAACTGCACACCCTTGAATTCTGATCATCCTGTAATTTCATAGGAGGGGATAGAAAATGTTCGACACCTGTTTTTTGAATTACTGGTGATTAACTTCATCAAGGGCTATTCAGCATCTGCACGCTGTCATAATTAGTTTCGCTTTCCTTCAGCTTGTCAATTGTAAATGAGAGTCATTATGCCAGAATGCCCCGTTTTCCGGGCTTGGCACCTGACAGAGCCGTTGCCTGCCTCTCTGCCTCTCTGCCTCTCTCGGCCTCCCAGGTGGAGCATACAGCCTGGCTAAATGCTGGCATTTCAGCTCTCCATGTGCAAATGCTTTCTGCTCTCACTGTATGTCATGTGCACTCTAATGTGAGTCATCTTTTCAAATGTGGATTCAGAGGTTTATGTTTCTGTGGAAACTATTCTGTAAATATCTTGTTTACTGAATCTTTTTTTTACACTGCAATGATTCTGTCACTTGGACATTTTGTTGCTGTATTTTTTCAGTGTAAAATGAATTCAGTTTCTCTTGTACAGCTAAATAAGGGGTGGCTTTGTAGTCAAAACCTTAGCCTAGAGAGGAGCATGGATATAACGATGTGCGCTGAGAGTCGGGAAACAAGTTCAAGGAGTGAGTGTTTTAATAAATAAACACAACATAATACAAAATAAGAAGAATGAACAACGCACAGACATGACACAGGAACAGAAACAATGACGCCTGGGGAAGGAACCAAAGGGAGTGACATATACAGGGAAGGTAATCAAGGAGGTGATAGAGTCCAGGTGAGTCTGACACGCAGGTGTGCGTAATGATGGTGACAGGTGTGTGCCATAATGAGCAGCCTGGTGACCCAGAGGCCAGAGATGGAGCACACATGACAATGGAACCTTTAATGGCTGTTTACCATTCCTTCACTCTAAGTGGCCCTGGGTATGGCTCTTTGGTGATAGATACGGATTTGATGAGCAGGTTCTTCAGGAGGACATATAATCCATTTTCAGATTGTGATGGTTCCTCTCATCGCTCTCCTAGTTATCTCCAGTGGGATGAAGCACATTTAGAAGGGTTCACACCGACCGCAGCCCTTTTCACAAGTGGCGTGCATTCAGTGGAGGAACTAAAAAATCTCTTCAGGAGCAGATGCCATCACTCACAGCCAATCCTTTTATGATATATCACTCTCAACAGAGAGGACTGGGGAAAGAAGCAGTTAAGAGAGGGTCAGGGATTGAAAAAGATTAAGTGGATTCTCCCTCCCTCTCTGCCTCTCATGTCCACCTCCATTTGACATCTGACCTCCCTCAGATGCCTGCTGCTACTTTGTCAACGCAGAGCAGAATGGGCTGAGTTTCCAGCTGTTGTCCCTTAGGCCTGTTGCCTTATCGATCCTACTACCACTCTCCCACTAAAAAACAGTCAGTGTGGTGATCCCCCCCAGTGTTCATGCTCTGCCAGGCTGCGTACACACCTCTCTAATCAGGAGTGGCGTGTGCAGAGGAGCTGGTTCTCTGAAACGATTAAGCACAGGGACAGCTGCAGCTCTCTTCCCCCTGTTCTGAACGCCAGATCCCATCTAGAAAGCACTTAATCTGGGTCGGCACAGAGGCCCCAGCTGGGTCGGGTAGAGCCATGTGGAAGGCAGCAGGTAATAGCCTGTGTAATGTGTTTGGAGGAGTAGCTTTAGTATTCACAGCCAGCGTTGACCTCAGCCAGGCAGGGCCACCCCCACAGTAACTTCCTCTGAAAAGATGTAATTGAATTCATCAGGAAGGGTAAACATATTCTAAGTAGCAGAGTAAGATAATGATGTTGTGGATAGATCAAGGAAGGGGATAGCAGCTTTACAAGTAATTGAAAATTGGCAAAGCCAAACACAAACATTAGGATTGGTAATGTGTCTGACTTACACAACTGCTTTTTCAGACAAGCTAGCTAATGCTACTATACTTTGTGGCTGATTCAGATGGCAGATTAGTTTTTATCGACTACTAAAATTCTCACTTCAATCACTCCCCCCTCACAAACTGATTATATTTGAGGATAATCTATGTTATGTGATTAGGAGGCAGTTCTGCTAGTTGAGAAACACCAAATTTCACATAAACACACATACATACACATGCACACACACTTGCACAAGTACACATTCAGACAACGATTGCAATCAGACAAAGCAGAATATTTGCTTTTGGTGATGTGTTTTTATAGATATTGCTGTGGAATGTACAAAACAATTCCGGGTGTTCTCTCAAACTAACTGACCATTGAATAGTTTTCTTACCTGAGTAGCAGGCAGTCCTGTGGATGTCTATCCATCCAATAATTTGAAGAAAAGAAAATGTTTTTGTTTATTTCCAACGTCACACTTCTTCTTGCCACACATCTCTCACACATTTAGTGTTGTTGCCGACACTGTAGATTTGCTGGTCTTTTCCATTACGGGACAGTGCCACTCCGCTCCTGCTATTTACCTCCTAGCTCTCTCCTTACCAACAGGGCTGTGATGTGGTTGTGGTTGTGAGCCTGTCATTCCTGTGTTTAGAGGTATTTAACCATGATCCCAGATGGATGTATAATTGAGAAGTCCTCACATCTGCTGCCATGTCAGAAATATTGAACATTGTCACTCAGGGCAACCGTGGGGCAGCCTAGTTGTCTTGTCTTTTCCAGTCAGTCATTAGATAACAGTTCAGGAAGGAGGAAGACCCTCTGACTCATGCAGAGCGCTCCATCCACCATGCCTGTTCTGTTCTGTTCTGTCAGTGCAGACTGTGCAGACTGTTCAGTGAGTTGCCCGCAATAAGGACGCACCTCTCTAGAAGTTGATTAGTTAGCAGTGGACCTTGATCTCTGTTAGGCTGTTAGGCCATTATATTGATTGGTCTGTTTGACCCAAAGCTGTCTGTCTGTGGTACCGCTGCATCCAAAACAATGCCTGGACTATTTTAGGTTGTAATGAGTCCGAAGCCCAGCTGAGGACCCCTGTGTCCATCACTGTTGTTGATCAAATAAAAACATAGAGATGTATTCTGTTGATTTAGTTATTATATCATAGCTTTCATTCATTTTCATATGCATGTTTTCATCACTGGTTTGACTAATTGTTATGCCTTTCTTTTGGTTAACTAATACAAGGTTTTCCCACTCGGCACACACTCGTTGAATCAACGTTGTTTCCACGTCATTCCAATGAAATCTGTGTCCAGTGGGTTCTCTCATATGGTGGCTTTGGCTAAATGTTGTTCTACTTGTAAATAACGCCCCAATCATAAAGGATTGGTAGGCATTTCAATGGATAGTGTCTTTAGACTGTTCATAGCATTCACACTAAAACAAAACTACACACTCCCAGGACATCCACAGCCTAGATTTTTGTAGAGCGGCCACTGCAGTTGATAGGATTGCATCTATGTGGTGAGATGAGAGTCTGGTGTAGTATAGCCTTCCTGCTCAGCCAGCGCCAGCAGCTCCCTGTGCCACTGCTCTGACGAACAATGAGATAAACAGCTCTAAATGTCTATGTGATGAAGCTTCCTCTCTCTCCATTGCCAATGCTTTGGAAAACAGAGAAAGAGCTGCCTTCCTGATGTGATTATAGCGTATGTGGAATAGTATTCTTCTCTCCAGCCATGTGTATTTATTATTTATTTATCTATCTGCTCTCCTTTGTAGGTGAATTTGATCGGCCTACTTCGACGTGGCTTTGAGTGGATGGCTCTCCAAGTTTATGTGTTGTTATTTTCTCAAGCTAAATGATTCACAGGAAGAAAATAGAGGGGAAGAAGAACGGCTTGGAGAAATGTGTTTGTTTTATTGCCTTTCACTCGTCCTTGAGCCACTGTGCTTTGGGTATTCAATGATATGCGAGTGTGTTATTTTCCTTATCTCTGCCTCCACACCCAAATAACATAGAGAAGTTAGGTTATCTGTTTGGTGTGTGTGAAGTAGGCCACTACAGACAACCACTCAGGCTACACCTTCACATTTTGTAATCATAAATCTTCATAGATCATTGGTTTTAATGTGCTTGTTTGAACAGTTATTATTAGCTTTAGACCTTGTCAATAATTCATTTAATACAATTTAGTTTGCAATTTATTTGACTATGGATTACTGAAGTGTGATTTCCTTAAGTAAAAACTAGAACATCACTGTATCCAACAAGCCTGACTGACCATGGTGGTAAATGTTGTACTCTTGCATCTTCATTTTGTATCTGCCATATTTGATTCACTGTTTAGAAAATATTGCAATATGCAGAGCAATACTGTATGTCTACACATATGCCTTTTGCAGATGACGAAAAAGCATGTGTAGGTCAGTGTGTGTGTATGCATGCATGTATGAACGCTGGAGGTCTGCAGCCATATAGTGCAGTGAGTGTGTGCCCCCGGGTGTTTTCTGACTGATTCTCCATGTAGCCAGGCCTATGACTGCAGCGTGTTGTCGCAGAAATCTAATCTTGTCACATCAAACAAGGCCCCTGTCCTCTGCCCCAGCACAATGGAACAGACCAACGGCTCCTGGCCGACGAGCTATTCTTCTGTTCGGACCTGTCATTTGAATGGCAGATGACTCCCCGTGAGTCAGTGAGTCAGTCAGTCAGTGAGTCAGTCAGTCAGTCATAGGAGAGACACAGAGAGAACAGGGACAATCATCACACAGATGGCCTCGCCCCACCGCCTCTGGAGAGACACACGCCAGACAGCTTGTATTACAGCTTTTAGTCTGGAGAGAAATGTGGTAGCAAAATGTTTTCTTGATTGAGCATTTTGCATGTTATTTATTTATTTGACTATTTCCGAGATGAAATACACCCACTTTGTTTTTTTGCTCTGTGATTGCATATTCAGCTTGTGTTTGTCCTGTTGTGAAAAGGGAAAAACAAATGTCAGTGAGCTTGTTATCTTCTGTCAACCCATCTCCAAGTTGTGTGCAGGTTAAGGTGTCAGTACCAATCAAATAGGGGATGGTCATCAGAGGAGCTGAGGGTTAGACCCTGTCATGGACAGTCAGATGTGGGGTCTGGATGGATGAGCTCATTGGGACATGGTCCAGATGTACCTTGGAAGTATCTGTCTAACCCTGTTTTTATCAGATATGAAGGTAAGACCCAGATGCAGACCACGTTGAATAAACAATAGTTTAATAATCCCACAGGGGCAGGCAATAGACAGGTCAAGGCAGGCAGGGGTCAGTAACCAGAGGTGGGGCAATGGTACCGGATGGCAGGCAGGCTCAGGGTAAGCAGAGGTCAATAATCCAGAGGGGAAGGAGGTCGGCAGGCAGGCTCAGGGTTGGCAGAGGTCAATAATCCAGAGGGGAAGGAGGTCGGCAGGCAGGCTCAGGGTAAGCAGAGGTCAATAATCCAGAGGGGAAGGAGGTTGGAGGGGCAAAGGTACAGGTCGGCAGGCAGGCTCAAGGTGAGGAGCAGGCAGAGTGGTCAGACAGGTGGGCTCGGAGTCAGGACAGGCTAAGGTCAAAACCAGGAGTGTGAGAGAAGCGAGACTGGAAAAACCAGGAGCTAAAACACTGGTTGACTTGACGAACAAGACGAACTGGCACAGACAGACAGAAAACACAGGTATAAATACACAGAGGATAATGTGGAAGATGGGCGACACCTGGAAGGGGGTGGAGACAATCACAAAGACAGGTGAAACAGATCAGGGTGGGACAGTTTTATAGTCTCTTCCATTAGACTACAGGCCTGTTACAGTAACACTCAGCAGTCAAACTGGCAGAGCACAGATAAACAGAATACTGCAATCTACTGGTCCGACCCAACTGTTGCAACTTTAATGGGTTACAGAGTTAATTCATTGAGATGTATCTAAACACATTATTTACAGTGATTTACATGTAGAAGAGTAATTGTATTAGAATTCGTGTGATGAAGATTAAGAGTATTATGTACATTTCTGTTGCATTGGTTAGTATTGGATTACGATGTTGACTGAAAGCCCCAGAAGGCTTTGCAACAAGAAGTGGAAAGAGAGAAGGAGCTTTCATCTTATAACCGACGTCCCAAGTCATTACTTTTAAGATGGTTATTCTATACCAACGCTGAAAAGTTTGTTAGTTAGATTTGCGTTCAAATGTAAAGGTAATTTCTGATTGAGCCGACATACGCAGTGTTTACCCTGAATGCAGTCTCCGCGGCCTTTAATTGCCTTTAAAGCGGATCTTCATCATTACAGATTGAATAGAGCCCTTAGTCTGTGTTTGAGAGTGGTGATTAGTGAGGAAGAGGATAGAGGCTCACTCTACGAGGAACCACAACAATGGGCACTTCATTAAAATCACTGTCACTTTTTGTGTCAGTTTATTTATCATGATGAAAGGTCTATTATAGTAATGTGAAGGGAACACAGATTGCAACACTGAGCTGTTCTCTTCCCAAGATGATTTTAAGAGAACATTGTGCTGAGAAAGGAGGATAGTGGGGACTGGGGAGTATTGAGAGTTACAAGGCGAGTGTGTCTAAGGAGTCTATAATAATAATATATGCCATTTAACAGATGCTTTTATATAAAGCGACTTACAGTCATGAGGTCATACATGAGGTCATACCTTTTACGTGTGGGCCCTGGGAATCAAACCCACAATTCTGACATCACAAGCAATGTTCTATCAAAATCAATTTTTGCTACTGAGCAAATTTCAGGTCTGCTGAGCGCAAACTCCAACTTTGTGAAAATTCTGTGTAACTTCCAGAGTGCGTTTACTGTGAACACTGAGGCTGTACCCACTTTAAGTTACAGTTAAAACAGTGGACAAGTAGGCTACTGTGGCTACTCGATCATAATGTAGGCCTATCAGAGTGGCCTACCATCAAAAACAATGCACAAAATGCATCCCTTAACATTTTAACATAGAAATAGCTGCCTACAGTAACAGCCAATATGTGGTGTTCAATGTAGGCCTACATGCAGGGCTTGACATTAACCTGTTTATCCACCTGTCCTTCAGACAAGGAGGTGACTGAAAATGTTGTTGTGTTTGCTGCAAGAAGCCACTTTACAAAATAAAATGCTTTATTATTCCCATACCATTATTACAGAGAATCAGACAAATGATGCTACCCTCTTCCTATTGGCTATTTAGCTAATTCAAGACTGCCTCAAAATACAACACTGCCGCTTTTCAAAGATTTATAGAAATGTACTAGAAATGTATACAAAATGTGTTTTGTGCTCTTGTAGGAAGCAATCACTCCCTTATTGCTGACTACAAATAATCTAAAACTGGGCTAATAAATCACTAACGAGCACAGGATATGAACAAAATGTGCACACGTGGCTACATGAAGTTCTCACTTTGATCTCGAAACAAGGGGAGCTACTCACGACCGCTCATGCTGTAAACACAGTCCAGTTAAAAGTAAATGGCACAGATCCATATATGACCATCGTCTATTTGCATATAGGCCTACTGCCACACCGGTCTGTGTAGAGTACAGGCTGAGTAGTGCGTGTCAATGCAATAGAATCCTACTCCAATGTGTTCATTGAATGCATTGATTCGATCACAATTACCACAGTAAAGGGAAACGCTGATAGTGTTAACAGGGAAAACTCTAGAACAGTGGTCACCAACCTTTCTGAGTCAAGATCACCTTGAGTCAAAATGAATGCTGAGATCTACCACTCATATTTTTATTAACATGACTTAAAAAAAAACGTAAGCCTATGCAACATTAACCAATGAAAAACAGTACCGTATCAATGAGGTTTGTGCAGTACGCTATACATTACATTATCACTACATTTGGGCTTTTCTTGAATTGCTCAGGCCACTTAAAATATATATACATTTCAAAATTGGAGGTAGGCCATATGATGACATCGGTATTAGATCCATTGTTGTATTATTTGTGAAGCACAGCTGAGTGAGAAAACATTTAAAGAATTTGCTTTTAATTTTAATTTTACTGGGTCCGCTTCTCAACATCCCTCCGCTCTCCCTTTCCTCCACTGACACTGACCAAAAATGGGCACTGTCTTTCAGCTGATGGCAAAACTCGAGTCGCACTGCATTCTTTCTCCCTCATGCACAAATTCATATTGTTACTCCTATGAACAGAGAAAGTAAAACCTTCCTCTCTATTAAAAAAGACCCAAGCCGCTAATAACAACAACAACGCAAGCCAATAGATACACTTTCCTCCTCATTCATTACTGCTGCACTGCTTGTTGTGGCGCTGAGTGGAAATAGGAAGAACACCCATTTTATAGCTTAGAAATGTGTTGAATACAAAGTGTTGACAGTGCTGAGTAAGAACTTCAACATCTGGGCCCAGCGGAAGGCAGTGTTTGTACCTTCAGACACATGGAATGGTTCAAAATGGCAAAATTGTTCCTGACCGGCGCGAGCAGGGCAGCTGAATCGGGTGCACCTACCGCAAACAGCCCGAGACAAAAAATAAATAAATAGGAACACAAGGCTTTATCATTTTTTTTTTTTTACAGAAATGTTAGGTGATTGACCGGTTGGTGACCACTGCTCTAGAAAGTTGAGTGAAGTTCAATCTCATGCTTCTCTCTGAGGGCTGATATTTCTGTGAGGCAGTCCTGGAAGAGCTGTGCAAGTGTGCACATGTGCAATTTAGAGGGAACATTGGTTACAAGCACCATGCTCTACCAATTGCACCATGCAGAACCACTGCAATTCAGGACAAACTGAGCCATACAGGAGTCTCTGGTCTGCCCATGAGCCTTAGCTGTGTGTACATCTCAGGATTAAATCTGGATTATGGAGGCAAACAGAGAAAGAGGGGATGATCCTAGCCAGGGCTGGTGAGTGGGCAGCCCATGGTTCACACACAACACACTCTGGCTGTATAGGGTAAATAGCATGATGCTTATTTTCTTGTCTGCCTATTTGAGAAATTAAC
Source organism: Oncorhynchus mykiss (assembly GCF_057628025.1). NCBI lineage: Eukaryota > Metazoa > Chordata > Actinopteri > Salmoniformes > Salmonidae > Oncorhynchus > Oncorhynchus mykiss. Next base: position 25,663,366 of record NC_143033.1, on the reverse strand, counting down.
AAGCTTTATTTCTCTGATTTGCCGTTACAATTGGGAGTCAGGTAAATACAAAAAATTGCCTACCATTGAGACATGTCTCAATTCAAACCCATCATAATGTCACATTGTGAGTCATTTTATGTGAATGGTGGGGAAAGTAGGGATTTTAGACAGCATTTTAATGGACTATAAAGGTGCCCCATAATGCATATCAGGTCCGCCCAAAAACGCAGTATGTACTATAATTGCTCTTGGTTGTTTTAACAAGCACTCAGACAAAGAAGACGTATGAAAAATGTGCTTGTACCGTCTTTGCCCTGTTGTGCCTTTCACCACTTACATCAGTAGCATCACAGACACATCTCCTCTGCCTGTTCGCAGACAGTTCTTTGAAACAACTGCTAATATGGGGAGCCCAGATGTTTATATCAGACTGGCTGAGAGACATAGGAACGAATACCGTGCCCAAGATCATCTGAAGGCATCCTTTGAGCAGACACCCTTGATGTCGCAATCCATTTTTCTCATATGCCTCCTGAATTTGCACAATTTGCTGTATTTCCCTGTAAAACGTCCCTCTCCTCCTCCCTCTCCTTTCATCAGAACAAAGGGCTGCTATCACAGTTGTCTGTCAGTGTGTGGTGTGTGGAGAGGCCAAGAGATAATGGTCCAGGTGCAGAGACTCAAATAAACAAGGCCTGTCTCTTATCATTCCTCCAAAAGACGGGGCCAGCAAAGGGGGATTCTGTCCAGTGATATCATTTTATTTTTGCTATTTATTTACCATAAAAGTACCGGATTTCGCACAGCACTCCAAACACACACACCATAGAAGCAGCAGAAACATAGAAACACCAACTGGAGTATAACCTCTGTAATAAGATTACAGTAGTGGAGGTATGCCTTGTATTTTCATGGTAGGAATCACACTTTGACAGAGAATCACAATTTGACAGAGAAAGAGAGTGAATGTGAGGAAGAAAGAGAGAGAGGGAAGCAAGAGGGAGAGTGAGAGGAGAGAGTGAGTGAGAGAGGAGAAAGGGAGAGAGCGAAAGAGAGATTGTGTGGTACAGGTCATGCCTTGCAGACTCATCTTCCTTTAGGGAGGTGGAGGTTGTGAACATGTCTGAAGTGGATCACTCCATGGTCACGCCTGTCATCCAGCTTACTGCCACTGCTCTGGGTCATTTCACGGCTCGTCATGCACAACCGTGTCTGCACTCAGCACAGAGCCTGATGCCCCCTTTGACCTCTCCAGCTTGGGGATGACGCGTTTACTTTTTGTTTACTGCTATCGGCCAAATACAACTCCTTTATACTCACCTTCATTTTGAGAGTAAACAACAACCCTCAAGGGCTTTAAGACGCCTGAAGATCTCAACACAAAGTGTTTCTTCCTGCCTGCCACATGGCTCCAGTGCAATTACCTTCTGTTAATGAAGCTCTCCCAGTCTTGTGGCCGGGTCGCCTTCCCTGCCTCCCCCCGGCCCTCCTCGGCCCCCAGACACTCACAGTGTAATCAAACTGACGAAGGCCTCTGTTTGTGAGACGGCAGGCTGTTTACCTTTGTTGCTGTGTGGATTGACGGCCGGGGCGTCTGAACTGGCATGGCTTGATGTGAAAAGCTCCTTGGTTGCTGTGGGGAGGGAGGGAGAGGCAGGCAGAAGCAGCCCTCCTCTGAGGCGGTAGGCTAACTGAGTTTGACAGAGCTGTTTCTGCTGAGGGGCTGCAGGGATGCTGCTTTGTGTCTGGATGTAGAATTGAGGAAGTTGTGAAAGGTAATGTAGAGAGAGGAGGCTCAGTCACCCCTCTGTGGACTGTCAGCATGATGAGGACAGCAGCACACCACTCACTCCTCTCTGCCTTTGTGGATCTGCAGGCTTTCTGAATCTCCCCCACCATTTTTATAGGATATTACCCTCAAGTGTTCTTGGTTCCCAAGAGCTTCAGTAAAGCTTTTATTTAAAGTTCTCAAAGACTCTTAAAAGCATTTAGTTTGCTTTCTGTTGGATCAGGTTAAGCTGTAAGAAATAATTGTTTTCATAGCATTTAAAACAGAATTGCCCATTTTCAGGTAAATGTATCCATCCCATAACAAACAAGTGCATTAAACAGACCGCCAGACAAACAAAGTACCCTGTTTTGCTTTATGTAAGGGCCATGACAAAGGTAGGCCTACTGTACAATTCTTTATTTATCACTTATTTTGCCAGCTAAGTTGACTGAGAACACATTCTCATTTACAGCAACGAGCTGGGGAAAAATTACAGGGGAGAGGAATGAGCCAATTGTAAGCTGGGGATGATTAAGTGACCATGATGGTATGAGGGCCAGACCCATACTCTTACAATAAATGCCATGGGATCTTTAGTGACTACAGAGAGTCAGGACATGCATTTATCATCCCATCTGAAAGACAGCAGCCTACACAGGGCAATATCCCAAATCATTGCCCTGGGATATTTTATTAGACCCAAGGAAAGGGTGCTTCCTACTGGCCCTCCAACACCACTTCCAGCAGCATCTGGTCTCCCATCCAGGGACTGACCACAACCAACCCTGCTTAGCTTCAGAAGCAAACCAGCAGTGGGAGGCAGGGTAGTATGCTGCTGGCAATGTTAAGGAAACTTGCTGTATTAGTTGGTAAGAGGCCATCCCTCCTTGACCTAACCATCTGTCCCTGGGTTTGGTCTTTCTTATCATTTCATATACCCCTAGCCATAAGATTAAGGCTACAGTGTAATGCTTTAGCCATCTCCATTTCATTTCCCAATGTCTGGGCTATAAATATCCCCATTCAACTGTTCAGTGTTTTGTCCTTTGCGTTTGTCCATTCTCCGTCACGGAGTTTATGGATAATGCATCCTGTGTTTTGGGACAGAGGATTGGGCAGGCGATGAGGCACACCAGACTTTTTAGGATCAACCAGCTTGTGACTTTTACAGACTCCCAACTGCCAAGGAGAGTGGATTAGCCACCCACTGTATTTTGGGCTCACTTTCTCCCCTTTAGAGAACAGTCAAGTAGTTTTTCCGGCCTCTTGTTCTGGTCAGGCACCCTCTCTCTCTGTTCATAACCATTTCTAGCGTCCCTCTGTAATATACTCTGTTGTAAAGTACAACAGCAGCAAGGGTAGATTAGAAATACTGTCTAAAATGACTATGGTGCTACTTCCCAAAATGTGGAAGTCACCAGCTACTTTGCTTAGTTTCTACTTCAATTTCAATGGTATATTACTTCTGCAAGATTTTCTGCTTCTGAACTGCATGACCTTAGTTTTACCTCTAGTGTGAAAACAATAGTGGTGTATAGTTATGTGAGACCCAGAATAAGTTGAAGAATAGATGAGTAAGTGTCACCTCTTCCTGGAACTCTTCCTGGTCTGTCTGTCTGTCTGTCTGTCTGTCTGTCTGTCTGTCTGTCTGTCTGTCTGTCTGTCTGTCTGTCTGTCTGTCTGTCTGTCTGTCTGTCTGTCTGTCTGTCTGTCTGTCTGTCTGTCTGTCTGTCTGTCTGTCTGTCTGAACATAGTCCGTTCTTACAGTGCTCTCCCTGTACACGTCAGAACCATAGGATAAATAAATGGGACATATAAACAGACAATGAAAGCTTTTACAATATTCAATGATTACGTTTTTCTAAAACAGGTTATAGGCTATTTGTGCAACACTAAGTTAGAACAGTAGGCGAAATTAAGAGGTGAAAATAGACCAAATTATTAGGGTGAGGCACATTGAACACCGTTTGGGTCTTTGCGTGTCAAAAAAGACACCTCATATAACACTATTTGATGTGTTAAATAAGCTTTTAATTTGACACGTCTAAAACCAATTATATTGTAGAATGTTGTGTGTTCTGAATTTGTATGTGCAAGCCAAGCACCACAACTACTATCAATAGCACTGTCAAAGCCGTACAAAAAAAAGTAGCCAAACCAGCACACACTGGGCCACGAACGATGTGTTTACAATACCACGTTGGTGAAAACAGACCAAATTATTAGGGTAAAACTTCCAGAAAATTATGTGATGGCTTTAGAAGCTTCTGATAGGCTAACTGACATAATTTCAAACTCAGTGCCTCTGTGCTTGACATCATGGGAAAATCAAAATAAACCTAAAAATGGTAGACCTCCACAAGTCTGGTTCATCCTTGGGGGCAATTTCCAAACGCCTGAAGGTAACACATTCATCTGTACAAACAATAGTATGCAAGTATAAACACCAACACGCAGCCGCCATACCGCTCAGGAAGGAGATGCGTTCTGTCTCCTAGAGATGAACGTACTTTGATGCGAAAAGTGCAAATCAATCCCAGAACAACAGCAAAGGACCTTGTGAAGATGCTGGAGGAAACAGGTACAAAAGTATCTATATCCACAGTAAAACAAGTCCTATATCGTCATAACCTGAAAGGCCACTCAGCAAGGAAGAAGCCACTGCTCCAAAACCGCAATAAAAAAGCCAGACTACAGTTTGCAACTGCACATGGGGACAAAGTTAATATTTTTTGGAGAAATGTCCTCTGGTCTGATGAAACAAAAATAGAACTGTTTGGCAATAATGACCACCCTTATGTTTGGAGGAAAAAGGGGAGGCTTGCAAGCCGAAGAACACCATTCCAACCGTGAAGCACGGGCGTGGCAGCATCATGTTGTGGATAGATGGCATCATGAGGATGGAAAATGATGTGGATATATTGAAGCAACATCTCAAGACATCAGTCAGGAAGTTAAATATTGGTCACAAATGGGTCTTCCAAATAGACAATGAGCCCAAGCATACTTCCAAAGTTGTGGCAAAATGGCTTAAGAACAACAAAGTCAAGGTATTGGAGTGGCCATCACAAAGCCCTGACCTCAATCCCATAGAAAGTCTGTGGGCACAATTGAAAAAGCGTGTGCGAGCGAGGAGGCCTACAAACCTGATTCAGTTACACCAGCTCTGTCAGGAGGAATGGGCCAAAATTCACCCAACTTATTGTGGGAAGGTTGTGGAAGGCTACCCGAAATGTTTGACCCAAGTTAAAGAATTTAAAGGCAATGCTACCAAATACTAATTGACTGTATGTAAACTTCTGACCCACTGGGAATTTGATGAAAGAAATAAAAGCTGAAATAAAAAATTCTCTCTGCTATTATTCTGACATTTCACATTCTTAAAATAAAGTGGTGATCCTAACTGACCTTAGACAGGGAATTCTTACTAGGATTAAATGTCAGGAATTGTGAAAAACTGAGTTTAAATATATTTGGCTAAGGTGTATGTAAACTTCTGACTTCAACTGTATGTGTATGTACATATATATATAAATATATATATATATATATATATATATATATATATATATATATATATATATATATATATATATATATATATATATATATATTAACCTAAAACTGTGGTGCTCAAGCCAGATGAGTCTCTGCTGACAGATGTTTACCGTGTCGCCTCGGGATTTCAATCCAGCAACCTTTCGGCCCTATGCTCTAACCACTAGGCTACCTGCTACCCCCCTGAATAAGAAATACAGAAGGTCTGGTTCTATAAATACACAGTAGGGCATTCCAGACGGCTAGATTATGTCAATGACGTTCTCTATGTTATTGTCACATATCAATGGCATATTCATGTTTTAATACGAGGGTGAAAGTACAAGGCCATTTGTCAGGTCATTCAGGTTATTTCTGATGTAGAATAATCAGATGGATTAGAATTCACCCAATAATGTAGACCACCAATTACATAAGGATGTTTGAGCCATGTTTTGAATCTGTACAATGTTTGTTTAAAATGCAATTGTTTACAAACAATGGAGTAAAAAGCACTTCTATTTTGGGTTCTGATGGGGTTAGACAGTTAAAATAAGCTCATGCATCATTTTAAAGTTACAGTATATCTTTCAATAATCAATGGCTATATATAGTTAATTAAAAAGTAGATCGCCCCTTTGTAAGTCCATTTACAGTGATCCGGTCATGTTCATTACAGCCTTGAGTGCCAGAAACAAATAAAATATCATCCACAATGAGAGACTCATCCAGAGGTACAGTCTTGCTCAATGCTTTATGTTTGGCCTCCCTGATCAGCAGTAAATTGACTGTTAATAGTATCATAAGTCCATTTGCTGTAATCTGGTCATGGGCCTTGTTCCAGGGATGCATCTGCCCCATGCCAGTGCCCGCCCTTGGTCAGCCCTGGTTGATTGCATTGGCATACACATAGGGGAACTGTGGAGAGGAGACACAGCCAATGGGCACAACAGATGTGCCAGTTTGGCTGCAGGGACACACAGGAAATGACTTGTATTACAAATTGCGTTTGCCGGAGGTTTAGCAGTTTTTTGTCTGTGTCCTGCGGGAAGGAAGGAGAAGATAAGAGAATACTGTCTATTTGGACTGGAAGGGAGAGAGCAGCCAAATGAAATTGTATTTAGAGACTATGTGCTGTTTACAATATCCTGAATGGAAGGTTGGTCTGGAATTAACAGAGAGTGTATTTAGACAGTATCTTTGAATTGAGAGAATTACACAGATAATGCTGAAATTGTAAACCTTTTTTTACAGATTTTCCATCAAGGAGTTGAATTTGAGAAGTTTACAGAGTATCTATAAAGTAGTTACAAATGTTTTCCCTCCACGGTGAATCTTTGTTCTTTGTTACCAAGGACAGCATTGAAGGCCAAATATAGTAATAGTTGAATTTCATGGATATTATCTTATTAGGTTAACACATGAGTGTGCTGATGAATCTATTCTCCTCTGTTTTATACAGGAGGACAACAGATAGCTAACTTACTTACACTCAACCACACACAGTTAGAACAGCTTTGACTGTGTTCTCAGTGTATGTAGCCACTGGAGTACATCAGCAGACCTTTCTTCCTTGTAGGGATTCCACAGACTCGATAGTCTTTATTTCTCATTTATCAACTTAATTTCTTTCTCCACGTGTTTCTTTTTTGTCCTGTCTTCTGTATTCCTAATTCAAGACAATTCCAGTTTATCACAATACAGCCGCCTTCACCTTGAAGTTCATTGTTCCTGATTCATTTGTGTCATTTATATTTTCAATGTTTCAATTGTCATGAGAATACACATGCCTCCTTCTGCCTCCCTAGTTGGTATTCATTTGTTTAAACCAAGTTTGTTTCTTCCTTGTTGACCTAGTCAGACACAGACGGTGACATAGTGACGTCTCAAATCCTCATATTCATTATTCATCGCATAAATTGAATGGATCCACCGGGACAAAACTTAAAATTGTTTCCATGGTAATTCAAGGGAGAATTCTCACCAAAGCAGGACCCAGAGGGGAGGTATAAATAACTGGCAGAGAAACTTTAGAAAGTTAACAAGACACATGGGGAATACAGACAGCACCATTAGCAGCAGAGCAGTCTCAGTCAATTTCATGAGTCTCAGAAATGTCTCATGTTGGATGACAGTACAAATAACTCAACATTTCTAAATTTCCAACATAAACAAAAATCTCTCAGTTCATTGATTAACTGCCCAACCATGAACAATTATTTGTCATTGTTTCTGAGCTAATCAGAACACCACAATATCTCCTATGTTTTGTGTTGTATTTGATTTATTGACACACCAAGAGGTAGAAGAGAGAAGAGTTAATACACACACTATCAGCCTGTTCACCGTCCACGAAAATGGATGTAAAAAGGCACTTCACTATTTTACCTTTATTTAACTAGGCAAGTCAGTTAAGAACAAATTCTTATTTTCAATGACGGCCTAGGAACAGTGGGTTAACTGCCTTATTCAGGGGCAGAACGACAGATTTGTACCATGTCAGCTCGGGGATTTGAACTTGCAACCTTTCGGTTACTAGTCCAACACTCCAACCACTAGGATACCCTGCCGCCCCAACTATGTTAGCTCTTCCTCTGTGGCCGTCTCTGTGCTTGGCGAGATTCCAGACAAACTGGCCCCTTGATCTCCCAGCTCAGATTCATGGTGCACTGAGATCAAAGCACAGCTCTCTTTCTGAGATGCTCCAGTTGGAGCCTGAGGGATGGAGGTAAGCATAGATAGAGGAAGAGAGAGAAGGGGTGGCATGTTTTTGTGTGTGTGTGTGCGTGCCTGCGAGCGTGTATGGCGTGTGCATTTATTTCTTGGAGGAGAGCCAGTGAGTGGGGTGGCAGGTGGTCAGGCTGAAGGGGAGCATGGAGAGTGACCTCCATCAGAGGGCCCTCCTTCCTCTTCCTCAGACCCACTGTTAGACGACAGGCTTCTGATATTCATACAGCCTCACTGGCTGTTGATGGCCCTAATGGGCACACTGACCACAAAGATTAGGAGCGGGCTCTCTGATGTTGGCAATTACTGTTAAGTATAAGACATACATTTATTTAGCTTTTCTAGTGCACAGTATCATTAACAGTATAAGAGTCAGCTATCTATGGCAGTCAGAAACATTCCAATAATAGTGCTTATACAAGGGGTTTGGCCCACTACCCCATTTTGATATCTGAAAATTCTCACGACCCCAACCATGTAATTAACAGCCAATGTTTACTTTTTAAATATGGGACTATGACAGTCAATTGCAAATTAGTCTGACTGAATGTATCTTCTCATCACCACTAATGAGATGTGATTGCTTGATTCATGTTGCGTCGGAGCTTCTCAAAATCTATGACACAAGGCGAGACCCAAATGCAGACACAGGAAGAAGATGGTTAAGCTCGGATATTTATTAATCCAAGGGGTAGGCAAAAGGTAGTACCAGATGAAGGGCAGTTTCGAGGTCAGGCCAGGCATGTGTTCCGATCCCAGTCCAAACAGTACAAGGGGATAGGCAGGCTTGAAGACAGAACAGGTGTGGTTGTCAGGCAGGCAGGTTCGGAGTCAGGACAGGCAAGGATCAAAACCAGGAGGACTAGAACCAAAAAAGACTGGGGAAAAAAATAGGCGCAAGAGAACTGCTGGTTGACTTGGCAAACAAGACGAACTGGCACAGAGAGACAGGAAACATGGATAAATGCACTGGGGATAATAAGCGACACCTAGAGTGGGTGGAGACAATCACAAGGACAGGTGAACTAGATCAGGGTGTGACAAAAATCAGGGAGCGTGGTCGACAGTGCATATCTTTGCTGTCACATCCAACCTGGAGACCATCCACAAGCACTGATGGTGCTTTCAAGACAACTGGGAACTCGGAAAAAAACAAGGTCAAATCATGACGTCAGTGATCTTCAGGTCGGGAAGTCGGAGCTCTAGAAAGAGGCCAGAGTTCCCGAGTTGGATGACCTTAAAAAAATATTTTTCCCAGTCGGATCTAGTTTTTTTCCCAGTTCCAGTAGTCTTCAATGAACTGAAGATTCCCATTGAGTCAGGAACCAAAACTCGTCTGTAGTGTCACATGACCGATCAATCAGCTGTTCGATTTCACTTACTGGCATGTCAACTGAGCAAGGATTACAATCAAATGGATTGGGAAGTAGGTCCCAAAGTGATCTTCCAAGTGTTGGAGGTGATCAGTCATCACTCGTGTAGGACACTTACTGATGTTGTTTTCAGCCTAGGGAAGGGGGCATGGTTCGCTTTTGAAAGACTCTCTCCAATAAGAATTATTTCCTCTGAATCCACTGATTCAGTCACTCATCTCAAATCAAATAACATTTTATTCGTCACATGCGCTGAATACATGCGCTGAACAGGTGAAATGCTTACTTACAAGCCTGTAACCAGCAATGCATTTCAATAAATAGAGTAAAGAAAATATTTACAAAATAAACAAAAGTATATATATTTTTTAAAGTAACATAATAAAACACAATGGCTATTTGATTAATTGTTCAGCAGTGCTATGGCTTTGGGGTAGAAGGTGTTAACTTCTAGGCGCACCCATCCCGTTTGCGGGATCATTTTCGTCAACATCCGCTGAATTTCAGAGCGCCAAATTCAAATTAAATTACTAAAAATATAAAATGTTAATGAAATCACAAGTGCAATATAACAAAACACAGCTTAGCTTGTTGTTAATCCACCTGGCGTGTCAGATTAAAAAAAAAGCTTTACAGCGAAAGCAAACCAAGTGTTTATGTGAGGACATCTGTCTCAGCAGACAAAACATTACAAACAGCTAGCAGCAAAGTAGATTGGTCACGAAAGTCAGTAAAGCAATAAAATGAATCACTTACCTTTGATGATCTTCAGATGTTTGCACTCACGAGACTCCCAGTTACACAATAAATGTTCCTTTTGCTCGATAAAGATTATTTTTATATTCAAAAACCTCCATTTGTTTGGCATGTTTTGTTCAGAAATCCACAGGCTCCTGCAGGTCATGACGGCACACCATTTTTTAAAAATAAACAATCCTCAGGTTGTTTTTACAATAAATAATCGATAATATTTAAACCGGACCGTAGCTTTTTCAATAGGAGAGAAAGAAAAAATGTCTGCTCCAAGCTGTTGCGCATGCAAAACTCTGGGGACACACAGCCACCCACTGACGTGATATGATCGTTCTCGCTAATTTTTCAGAATAAAAGGCTGAAACTATGTCTAAAGACTGTTCACACCATGTGGAAACTATAGAGAAAGGAATCTGGTTGATATCCCTTTAAATGGAGGGAAGGCATAAAATGGAATGGGGAGCTTTCAAAATAAGAGGCACTTCCTGGTGGATTTTCCTCAGGTTTTCACCTGCAATATCAGTTCTGTTATACTCATAGACAATATATATATATATACATATATTTTAATTTTACCCTCTTTTCTCCTCAATTTCGTAGTATTCAATTGCTAGTAGTTACTATCTTGTCTCATCGCTACAACTCCCGTACAGGCTCGGGAGAGACGAAGGTCGAAAGCCATGCGTCCTCCGAAACACAACCCAACCAAGCCACACTGCTTCTTTAACACAGCGCGCATCCAACCCGGAAGCCAGCCGCACCAATGTGTCGGAGGAAACACCGTGCACCTGCCGACCTGGTTAGCGTGCACTGCGGAGTCCCTGGTGCGCGATGAGTCAAGGATATCCCTACCGGCCAAACCCTCCCTAACCCGGACAACGCTAGGTCAATTGTGAGTCACCCCACAGACCTCCCGGGCGCGGCCGGCTGCGACAGAGCCTGGGCGCAAACCCAGAGTCTCTGGTGGCACAGCTAGCACTGCAATGCATTGCCCTAGACCATTGCACCACCCAGGAAGCCCCATAGACAATATTTTGACAGTTTTGGAAACTTTAGAGTGTTTTCTATCCTAATCTGACAATAATATGCATATTCTAGCTTCTGGGCCTGAGAAATAGGCAGTTTCATTTGGGTACGTTTTTCATCCAAATATCAAAATACTGCCTGAAAATTTTGGACCTAGACTTGGTGCTCCGGTACCGCTTGCCGTGCGGTAGCAGAGAGAACAGACTATGACTTGGGTGACTGGAGTCTTTGACAATGTTTTGGGCCTTCATCTGACACCACCTAGTATATACGTCCTGGATGGCAGGAAGCTTGGCCCTAGTGATGTACTGGGCTGTACGCACTACCCTCTGTAACGCCTTTCAGTCGGATGCCAGGCGGGAATGCAACTGGTCAGGATGGTACAGCTGTAGAACTTTTTGAGGATCTGGGGATCCATGCCTAATCTTTTCAGTCTCCTGAGAGGGAAAAGGCATTGTGCCCTCTTCACGACTTTCTTGGTGTGTTTGGACCATGATAGTTTGTTGGTGATGTGGACACCTGTAACGGTTTTCTTCTATCTCCTCCTCTGATGAAGAGGTAGAACAAGGATCGGACCAAAATGCAGCGTGTAGATTGCGATTCATGTTTAATGAAAAACCACACTAAACACAAACACTACAAAAACAATAAACGTAACGAAAACCTAAACAGCCTATCTGGTGAAAACACATAGACAGGAACAATCACCCACAAACACACAGTGAAACCCAGGCTACCTAAATATGGTTCCCAATCAGAGACAATGACTAACACCTGCCTCTGATTGAGAACCATATCAGGCCAGACATAGAAATAGACAAACAAGACATCCAACATAGAATGCCCACCCAGATCACACCCTGACCAATCAAAACATAGAAAATACAAAGTAAACTATGGTCAGGGCGTGACAGTACCCCCCCCCCAAGGTGCGGACTCCGGCCGCAAAACCTGAACCTATAGGGGAGGGTCTGGGTGGGCATCTGTCCGCGGTGGCGGCTCTGGCGCTGGACGTGGACCCCACTCCATGACAGTTTTAATCCCCCTCCTAAACGTCCCTAAATAGGTTACCCACCACAATGATAACATGGGACAGAGGGACAGCTCGGGACAGAGGTAACTCGGGACAGATGGGTAGCTCAGCCCTGAGAGGAAGCTCAGCACTGAGAAGAAGCTCAGCACTGAGAGGAAGCTCAGGCAGGTGGTTGGATCCGGCAGATCCTGGCTGGCTGGCGGTTCTGGAAGATCCTGGCTGACTGGCGGATCCAGGAGAATCTGGTCGACTGGCAGATCCGGAAGAGTCTGGTCGACTGGCAGATCTGGAAGAGTCTGGTCGACTGGCAGATCTGGAAGAGTCTGGTCGACTGGCAGATCTGGAAGAGTCTGGTCGACTGGCAGATCTGGAAGAGTCTGGTCGACTGGCAGATCTGGAAGAGTCTGGACGACTGGCAGATCTGGAAGAGTCTGGACGACTGGCAGATCTGGAAGAGTCTGGACGACTGGCAGATCTGGAAGAGTCTGGACGACTGGCAGATCTGGAAGAGTCTGGACGACGGGCAGATCTGGAAGAGTCTGGTCGACTGGCAGATCTGGAAGAGTCTGGTCGACTGGCAGATCTGGAAGAGTCTGGACGACTGGCAGATCTGGAAGAGTCTGGACGACTGGCAGATCTGGAAGAGTCTGGACGACTGGCAGATCTGGAAGAGACTGGTCGACACAGACTGGCTGCTCTGGCTGCTCCATGCTGACTGACAGCTCTGGCTGCTCCATGCTGGCAGACTGCTCTGGCTGCTCCATGATGACTGACAGCTCTGGCTGCTCCATGCTGACTGGCTGCTCCATGCTGACTGGCAGCTCTGGCTGCTCCATGCTGACTGGCTGCTCCATGCTGACTGGCAGCTCTGGCTGCTCCATGCTGACTGGCTGCTCTGGCTGCTCCATGCTGACTGGCTGCTCCATGCTGACTGGCTGCTCCATGCTGACTGGCGGCCCTGGCTGCTCCATGCTGACTGGCGGCCCTGGCTGCTCCATGCTGACTGGCGGCCCTGGCTGCTCCATACTGACTGGCGGCCCTGGCTGCTCCATGCTAACTGGCAGCTCTGGCGGCTCCTTGCAGACTGGCAGCTCTGGCGGCTCCTTGCAGACTGGCAGCTTTGGCGGCATCCTGCAGACTGGCAGCTCTGGCGGCTCCTTGCAGACTGGCAGCTCCATGCAGACTGGCAGCTCTATGCAGACTGGCAGCTCCTTGCAGACTGGCAGCTCCTTGCAGACTGGCAGCTCCTTGCTAACTGGCAGCTCTATGCTAACTGGCAGCTCTATGCTAACTGGCAGCTCTATGCTAACTGGCAGCTCTATGCTAACTGGCAGCTCTATGCTAACTGGCAGCTCTATGCTAACTGGCAGTTCTGAACAGGCGGGAGACTCCGGCAGCGCTGTAGAGAAGGCAGGCTCTAACAGCGCTAAACAGGCGGGAGACTCCGACAGCGCTGAAGAGAAGGGAGGCTCTGGCAGCGCTGGACAGGCGAGGCGCACTGTAGGCCTGATGCGTGGTGCTGGCACTGGTGGTACTGGGCCGAGGACACGCACAGGAAGCCTGGTGCGGGGAGCTGCTACCGGAGGGCTGGGGTGTGGAGGTGGTACTGGAAAAACCGGACCGTGCAGGCGCACTGGAGCTCTTGAGCACCGAGCCTGCCCAACCTTACCTGGTTGAATGCTCACGGTCGCCCTGCCAGTGCGGCGAGGTGGAATAGCCCGCACTGGACTATGCAGGCGAACCGGAGAAACCGAGCGCAAGGCTGGTGCCATGTAAACCGGCCCAAGGAGACGCACTGGGGACCAGCTGCGTAGAGCCGGCTTCATGGCATTAGGCTCGACGCTCAATCTAGCCCGGCCGACACGTGGAGCTGGAATATACCGCACCGGGCTATGCACCCGCACTGGAGACACCGTGCGCACCACTGCATAACACGGTGCCTGTCCGGTCTCTCTAGCCCCCCGGTAAGCACAGGGAGTCTGCCCAGGTCTCCTACCTGGCGTAGCCATACTCCCTGTTAGCCCCCCCCCAAGAAATTTTTGGAGCTGCCTCTCGGGCTTCCTTGCCAGCCGTGTTCCCTCATATCGCCGGCTCCTCTCTCCGGCTGCCTCTGCTCTCCTAAGTGCCTCCACCTGTTCCCATGGGAGGCGATCTCTTCCAGCCAGTATCTCCTCCCAAGTGTAACAGCCCTTGCCATCCAAAACGTCCTCCCATGTCCATTCCTCTTTACGCTGCTGCTGCTGCCTGTTGACACGCTGCTTGGTCCGTTGGTGGTGGGTGATTCTGTAACAGTTTTCTTGATGAGAAGGAGAGTCGGACCAAAATGCAGCGTGTAGATTGCGATTCATGTTTAATGAAAAACCACACTAAACACAAACACTACAAAAACAATAAACGTAACGAAAACCTAAACAGCCTATCTGGTGAAAACACATAGACAGGAACAATCACCCACAAACACACAGTGAAACCCAGGCTACCTAAATATGGTTCCCAATCAGAGACAATGACTAACACCTGCCTCTGATTGAGAACCATATCAGGCCAGACATAGAAATAGACAAACAAGACATCCAACATAGAATGCCCACCCAGATCACACCCTGACCAATCAAAACATAGAAAATACAAAGTAAACTATGGTCAGGGCGTGACAACACCAAGGAACTTGAAACTCTCGACCCACTTCGCTACAGCCCAGTTGTGAATTGGGGCGTGTTTGGCCCTCCTTTTCTTGTAGTCAACGATCATAACCTTTGTCTTGTTCACGTTGAAGTAGAGGTTGTTGACCTGGCACCACACTGCAAGGTCTCTGACCTCCTCCCTATAGGCTGTCTCATCGTTGTTGGTGATCAGGCCTACCACGTTGTGTCGTCAGCAAACTTAATGATGGTGTTGGAGTCGTGCTTGGCCACACAGTCCTGGGTGAACAGGGAGTACAGGAGGGGACTAAGCACGCACCCCTGAGGCGCCCCTGTGTTGAAGATCAGCGTGGCAGATGTGATGTTGCCTACCCATACCACCTTGGGGGGGCCCGTCTGGAAATACAGTATCTAATTGCAGAGGGAGGTGTTTAGTCCCATGGACCTTAACTTAGCGATGGTTTTGAATGCTGAGGTGTAGTCAATGAACAGCATTCTCACATATGTGTTCCTTTTGTCCAGGTAGAATGTTTTTGTATTTCCCCTGCATGCTTGCGTTCAGTTCTTTCAGTTTCCCAAATATGTCTGTTACATAGGCAACGAGACACATTTTCCTTTCATTACACAGAAATGTAACCAAGTCTGCAATAGCATCATTTATTTGTTTAATAACAGTGTTATCTGATAAAAGTGTTGATGTGAGTTCCTGCGCCTCTGCCTCCCCACACATTGTTTCACCATATCAATTGCAGCCAGTAATATCAAAGACTCTGCAATAGTGTGTGGTTTCACAGCATAGTGGGCCTAGCCATTCCCCGTGGGTCAAGTGCAGCCTTTTCCCATAATCTAAGGGCGCTCTCTGTTTGAATTTGATCTTTTAGATTTGAATCATTTTAATTTGAAGGTTAACCACATTACAATGATTTTGAGATACAAAGACAATATTATAATATTTCTAAAAAATATTCAGGAATTTGGAAATTCTCCTGCGACCCTATTTTCATGTCAGGTGATCCCTAGTTTGGGAAACTGCTTTATATTGTATACTTGTCATTATAGCAAAATTGTCATTCCGAGTTATATTATGTACACCTTCAGTCATACTGGTCTTTGCAGGTGCTCATCCTTGTGTGCAATATTTACGAGAGATGAATAATTATTTTGGGGCTCACTTCAGTGCTTTATTCCAAACATGTCAGATGATAAAGGATATCTAAATTAATTGTGTTTTGCAGTGTATGAGTCAGGCCATTGTGAGTGTTTAAGCGGTGTGCTGTGCTGCTTGTCTGGCTGATTCCACATTAAGAGTGTGACATGAGCATTAGCAGACAAACGTGCCCCCTGTTCCAGTCCTCCCCATGACTAAAATATTACCACTGATTGTCTCCTGACATGTGTCTAACAAGTCCATGTTATTCCTGTAACAGACCCACATTTTTTATCATGCTTAATTCTATTGGGTTTCAGTTGCAACATTTCTAGCCAACGTCTGAGTATGGAAAATAAATTACTTAAATGTACTCATTGTTAAAGTGGAACTAACAGCATTTTAACTACTTTGCAGATATGAAACAAACAGACCATCATAATATCAGTCAAAAATATCAAATTCCCAGTTTATGCTCCATGACGAAGAGTAAGGGATTGTTGGCAGAATAGATGGATGCATTTCAATGCATGAGTAATAGCTAATTCACCAATATATTTCTTGGTAGTCCAACAAACACTGTTATCAGGTTGTAAATCACAGCTTTCCTGAGACATTGTTTGCTGCCTCCAGCCCTTCAGGATGCACTGTTTAAGTTTCAATGACTCAATATTTTGGACAAAAACGGACGGACGTTACTAAAAACGGGGTTGTCAATACATTCAAACTAGCAAGGGAAAGTCAGTAATAATGTAGCTAATAGGCTAGCTTTGAGAAAGTATTCAGACCCCTGGAATTTTTCCAAATGTTGTTAGGGTATAGACTTATTCTAAAATGTATTAAATAGTTTTTTTTTCAATCTACACACAATTCCCTATAATAACAAAGCAAAAACAGGTTTTTAGAAATTGTAGCAAATTTATTAAAAAAACTGAAATATAACATTTACATAAGTATTCAGACCCTTTACTCTGTACTTTATTGAAGCACCTTTGGCAGCAATTACAGCCTCGAGTCTTCTCGAGTATGACGCTACAAGCTTGGTACACCAGTTTTTGGGGAGTTTCTCCCATTCTTCTCTGCAGATCTTCTCAAACTTTGTCAGGTAGGATGGGGAGCGTTACGACACAGCTTTTTGTATTTTTTCTTATTGTTATTATTATTATTTTTACCCCTTTTTTCTCCCCAATTTCATGGTATCCAATTGGTAGTTACAGTCTTGTTTCATCGCTGCAACTGTCATACGGACTCGGGAATGGCGAAGGTCGAGAGCCCTGCATCCTCCAAAACACGACACAACCAAGCCACACTGCTTCTTGACACAATGCCCACTTAACACAAAACACGACCCAACCAAGCCGCACTGCTTCTTGACACAATGCCCACTTAACACGGAAGCCAGCCGCACCAATGTGTTGGAGGAAACACCGTGCACCTGGCTACCTTGGTTAGCGCGCACTGCGCCCGGCCTGCCACAGGAGTCACTGGTGCGCGACGAGACAAGGATATCCCTACTGGCCAAACCCTCCCTAACCTGAACAATGCTAGGCCAATTGTGCGTCGCCCCACGGACCTCCCGGTCACGGCCAGCTGCGACAGAGCCTGGGCACGAACCCAGAGTCTCTGGTGGCACAGCCTAGACCACTGCGCCACCCGGGAGGCCCTACCAACTGTATTTTTAGCCTGGATAATACCTACCAGCCTCGGACTGTTTTTCTCCACTACAACGCCGGATTCCTGCCTTAAACTCTGGACCATTACTCCTGAGCTAGCAAGCTAGCTTGTAACGACTACCGTCCCACCTGCCCATGTTTTACTCACTGCTTTACACACTCAACCCTGATGTCCTTGCTGTGTCTGAATCCTGGTTTAGGAGGGCCACAAAAAATGAAGAGATTTCCATACCCAACTACAACACTTTCTGTCAGGATAGAACAGCCCCCCTATTGGCTTGCAATCGAGTTGCAATCGACCGCCTGCAAAGCCTGCAAAGTTCGGTCATAATTTCCAGGTCTATACCCAAACAGTTCTTCTAATATACCCAAACAGTTCTTCCAACTTCTAATTTAAAAAATGAATCTCTCCAGAAATAAGTCTCTCGCTGTTGCCGCCTGTCATAGCTCCCAGCTGTGCCCTGGACACCATATGTAAATTGATTGCCCCTCATCTATCTTCAGAGTTCGTTCTATGCTTAACACCCCGGCAGTCCTACAATCTAAGCTAGATGCCTTCAATCTCACACAAATCATCAAGGAACCCACCAGGTACAACCCTAAATCCGTAAACATGGGCACCCTCATAGATATTATCCTGACCAACTTGCCCTCCAAATATACCTCTGCTGTTTTCAATCAGGATCTCAGTGATCACTGCCTCATTGCCTGCATCCGCTATGGGTCCGCGGTTAAAAGACCACCCCTCATCACTGTCATATGCTCCCTAAAACACTTCTGTGAGCAGGCCTTTCTAATTGACCTGGCCCGGGTATCCTGAAAGGATATTGACCTCATCCCGTCAGTAATTCTCTCACCATCTTAAATAAGCATGCCCCTTTCAAAAAATGTAGAACTAAGAACAGATATAGCCCTTGGTTCACTCCAGACCTGACTGCCCTTGACCAGCACAAAAACATCCTGTGGCGGACTGCAATAGCATCGAATAGTCCCCGCGATATGCAACTGTTCAGGGATGTCAGGAACCTATATACTCATTCAGTCAGGAAAGCAAAGGCTAGCTTTTTCAAAAAGAAATTTGCATCCTGTAGCTCGAACTCCAAAATGTTTTGGGACACTGTAAAGTGAGATTGAGAACAAGAGCACCTCCTCCCAGCTGCACACTGCTCCGAGGCTAGGTAACACGGGCACAACTGATAAATCCATGATAATCGAAAATTCCCACAATAATTTCTCTACGGCTGGCCATGCTTTCCTCCTGGCTACCCCAACCCTGGCCAACAGCTCCGCCCCCCTTGCAGCAACTTGCCCGAGCCTTCCCAGCTTCTCCTTCACCCAAATCCAGATAGCAGATGTTCTGAAAGAGCTGCAAAAACTGGACCTGTACAAATCAGCTGGGCTAGACAATCTGGACCCTCTCTTTCTAAAACTATCCGCCGCCTTTGTTGCAACCCCTATTACCAGTCTGTTCATGCTCTCTTTTGTATCGTCCGAGATCCTTAAAGATTGGAAAGCTGCCGCGGTCACCCCCCTCTACAAAGGGGGTGACACTCTAGACCCAAACTGTTATAGATCTATATACATCCTGCCCTGCCTCTCTGAAGTCTTCGAAAGTCAAGTTAATAAACAGATCACTGACCATTTCAAATCCCACCGTTGCTTCTCTGCTGTGCAATCTGGTTTCCGAGCTGGTCATGGGAGCACCTCAGCCACGCTCAAGGTACTAAACGATATCATAACCACCATCGATAAAAAACAGTACTGTGCAGCCGTCTTCATCGACCTGGCCAAGGCTTTTCGACTCTGTCAATCACCATATTCTTATCGGCAGACTCAATAGCCTTGGTTTCTCAAATGACTGCCTCGCCTGGTTCACCAACTACTTTGCAGACAGAGTTCAGTGTGTCAAATCGGAGGGCATGTTGTCCGGACCTCTGACAGTCTCTATGGGGGTACCACAGTGTTCAATTCTTCGGCTGACTCTTTTCTCTGTATATTTCAATGATGTCGCTCTTGCTGCTGGTGATTCTCTGATCCACCTCTACGCAGACGACACCATTCTGTATACATCTGGCCCTTCTTTGGACACTGTGTTATTAACTAACCTCCAACGAGCTTCAATGCCATACAACACTCCTTCCGTGGCCTCCAACTGCTCTTAAACGCTAGTAAAACCAAATGCATGCTTTTCAACCGTTTGCTGCCCGCACCCGTCCGCCCGACTAGCATCACTTCCCTGGACGGTTCTGACCTAGAATATGTGGACAATTACAAATACTTAGGTTTCTGGCTAGACTGTAAATTCTCCTTCCAGACTCATATTAAACATCTCCAATCCAACTAACCTCCAACAAAGCCTCAGTGCCATCCGTTTTGTCACCAAAACCCCTTTTACCACCCACCACTGCGACCTGTATGCTCTGGCTGGCCCTCGCTACATATTCGTCGTCAGACCCACTGGCTCCAGGTCATCTATAAGACTATGCTAGGCAAAGCTCCGCCTTATCTTAGCTCACTGGTCACAATAACAACACCCACCCGTAGCACGCGCTCCAGCAGGTATATCTCACTGGTCATCCCCAAAGCCAACTTTGGCCGCCTTTCCTTCCAGTTCTCTGCTGCCAGTGACTGGAACGAATTGCAAAAATTGCTGAAGCCGTGAGACTTATATTTCCCTCACTAACTTTAATCAGCTATCTGAGCAGCTAATCGATCGCTGCAGCTGCACATAGTCCATCTGTAAATAGCCCACCCAATCTACCTACCTCATCCCCATATTGTTTTTATTTGCTTTTCTACTCTTTTGCACATCGGTATCTCTACTTGCACATCATCATATACTCATTTATCACTCCAGTGTTAATTTGCAAAATTCTAATTACTTCGCTACTATGGCCTATTTATTGCCTACCTCCTCACCCCATTTGCTCACACTGTATATAGACTTTCTTTTTTTCTATTGTGTTATTGACTTCGCTTGTTTATTCCATGTGTAACTCTGTGTTGTTGTTTGTGTCACACTGCTTTGCTTTATCTTGGCCAGGTCGCATTTGTAAATGAGAACTTGTTCTCAACTAGCTTATCTCGTTAAATAAAGATGAAAAAAACCCAGCACCATTTCCGTTCAATTGAACGTTCCAGAACGTAAAAATGTACTGAACACAGCCCTGGACAAGACTGACACATTTTTATTAGGTTTTATTAACTGCAGTGTAAATCAGTTGTCCAAACGCACGGCCGCTCCCCCACTCTATATTTCTATAGAATTCTCAGAAACGCCTTACTCTCATCAGTCCCAAACATTCTAGCAAAGTATGAAAATGTAAAAATGACCATTGTCATGACTGTCCTGTGATGATCCAAATAGGTCAGATCAGCTTTGTAATAACTAACTTCAACCAAACTCCCTCTTACCCACAGTGTCCAGACCTCACACCCTGTTGTATATCACGGACAGAATATTCAGCATCTCCCTCTCCAATGTTCACCAGAGGAATGTGCCTTTGTTTTTAAGAATACTTTTCTCGCCGAAACTCTAACACGTTCTAAAGTGAATACTGGAACAATATTTCTAGCATAGATTGTGGGGAATGATCAGAGGCGATCCAAAGAACACTAATGTTGTTTTAGTTGTTATTTTGCGATGTCATTAAAAATGTTATAAAGGAAATACTTTAACTTGGAAAGTATACCGACGATATGTGTTAGTGTCCATCCGATGCATTTTGCATGAAATATGAAACATTATGAAAGTGTTTTTGTTTAGAGACGGACATGATTTTAGGACCCATAAGAGATAATAGTTTAACCTAACTTTGTACAAGTGACAAGTTGTGCCCTTGAGTGAGGTCAGAGAATGTGTCAGCCTGACAGAACCGTCCCTTTTGAACAAACTGTATAAAATGATGGGTTAAGAATGAACATATCAGGCCAGAGAGACGTAAAGCTGCAGCTCACAATTTCATGTTGCTAAAATGCTGTCAGTTCCACTTTAAGTTGAAGTAGAAAATGACTTGAGACACTCTGGACTGGTTTAGCTGTGGACATAGATACTCCCCCCCCCCCCCAGTCCAGTATTCCTCTGCAGGATATACAGTTGAACTCTGAAGTTTACATACATTTAGGTTGGACTCATTAAAACTTGTTATTCAACCACTCCACACATTATGGAGGTGGTCCCTGCACAGGGATAGCTCAGCGGAAATTTCAGAGCGCCACCTATAGTACTTGAGTAAAGTACTCGATAAAGCTCAAACTTTCATAAAAATACACATGCAAGGTACTGAATTAAAGCTACACTCGTTGTGAATCTAGCCACCAAGTCAGATTTGTAAAATGCTTTTCGGCGAAAGCATGAGAAGCTATTATCTGATAGCATACACCCCCCAAAATACCAGCACGACACGTAAACAACAGATTTTGCGGTAGCCGGCGCTACCCAAAACGCAGAAATAAAATATAAAACATTCATTACCTTGGACAAGCTTCTTTGTTGGCACTCCTATATGTCCCATAAACATCACAATTGGGTCTTTTTCCCGATTAAATCCGTCATTGTATACCCAAAATGTCATTTGCTGAAGACCAGTCTGATGCTGAGAAAAGTCCATTTACAAGACGCAACGTCACTTTTTAAAATTACAAAAGTCGCCTATAAACTTTTACAAATCACTTCAAATGACTTTTCTAAACCAACTTTAGGTATTAATAAACGTTAATGATGTATCAAATTGATCACGGGGCGATCTGTATTCGATAGCAGCAAGTCTGGAAATCATCGTCCATTTTTTCAGTTTTACAACATACTGTGATGCCCCGCAAGAAAGGAGGGGTCTATTCGTGTTGTAACCAAGGATAAATTATTCTGATATTGATAGCAATGGCGACACCGTGTGGAAGCTGTAGGCATTTACAGGGGGTTCGCATATATTTTCTCTCGTCTTAAACAATTCATTGAATGGCGGACAAATATTTTGTTTTTGTTTTTGGTAAACAGTTTTACAGTTATAGCCACAGACCCGATTTAACCAGTTTTAGAAACTTCAGAGTGTTTTCTATCCACACATACGTATCATATGCATATACTATATTCCTGGCATGAGTAGCAGGACTTTGAAATGTTGCGCGATTTTTAACAAAAAGCTGCGAAAATTCGCATCATCCATAACAGGTTTAACAAACTATAGTTTTGGTAAGTCGGTTAGGACATCTACTTTGAGCATGACACAAGTAATTCTTCCAATAATTGTTTACAGACATATTATTTCACTTATAATTCACTGTATCACAATTCCAGTGGGTCAGAAGTTTACATACAGTAAGTTGACTGGGCCTTCAAACAGCTTGGAAAATTCCAGCAAATGATGTCATGACTTTAGAAGCTTCTGATAGGCTAATTGACATCATTTGAGTGAATTGGAGGTGTACCTGTGGATGTATTTCAAGGCCTACCTTCAAACTCAGTGCCTCTGTGCTTGACATCATAGGAAAATCTAAAGAAATCAGCCAAAACCTCTAGTTCATCCTTGGGAGCAATTTCCAAATGCCTGAAGGTACCACGTTCATCTGTACAAACAATAGTACGCAAGTATAAACACCATGGGAACATGCAGCCATCATACCTCTCAGGAAGGAGACGCATTCTGTCTCCTAGAGATGAATGTACTTTGGTGCGAAAAGTGCAAATATATTGCAGAACATCAAAGGACCTTGTGAAGATGCTGGAGGAAACAGGTACAAAAGTATCTATATCCACAGTTAAACAAGTACTATATCGACATAACCTGAAAGGCCGCTCAGCAAGGAAGAAGCCACTGGTCCAAAACCGCCATAAAAAGCCAGACTATGGTTTGCAACTGCACATGGGGACAAAGATCATACTTTTTGGAGAAATGTCCTCTGGTCTGATGAAACAAAAATAGAACTGTTTGGCCAAAATGACCATCGTCATGTTTGGAGGAAAAAGGGGGAGGCTTGCAAGCCAAAGAAAACCATCCCAATCGTGAAGCACGGGGGTTGAAGCATCATTTTGTGGGGGTGCTTTGCTGCAGGAGAGACTGGTGCACTTCACAAAATCGATAGCATCATGAGGATGGAAAATTATGTGGATATAATGAAGCAACATCTCAAAACATCAGTTTAAGCTTGGTCGCAAATGGGTCTTCCAAATGGACAATGACCTCAAGCATACTTTCAAAGTTGTTGCAAAATGACTTAAGGACAACAAAGTCAAGGTATTGGAGTGGCCATCACAAAGCCCTGACCGCAATCATATGGAAAATTTGTGGGCAGACCTTAACCTGTTGCGACAAGCAATCCCGTATCCGGGAGTGTAATTATAGCCTCAAGCTCATTACCATAACGCAACGTTAACTATTCATGAAAATCGCAAATGAAATGAAATAAATATATTGGATCACAAGCTTAGCCTTTTGTTAACAACACTGTCATCTCAGATTTTCAAAAAATGCTTTTCAACCATAGCTACACAAGCATTTGTGTAAGAGTATTGATAGCTAGCATAGCATTAAGCCTAGCATTCAGCAGGCAACATTTTCACAAAAACAAGAAAAGCATTCAAATAAAATCATTTACCTTTGAAAAACTTTGGATGTTTTCAATGAGGAGACTCTCAGTTAGATAGCAAATGTTCAGTTTTTCCAAAAAGATTATTTGTGTAGGAGAAATCGCTCCGTTTTGTTCATCACGTTTGGCTAAGAAAAAAACCCGTATCCGGGAGCGTAATTATTGCCTCAAGCTCATTACCATAACGCAACGTTAACTATTCATGAAAATCGCAAATGAAATGAAGTAAATATATTGCCTCATAAGCTTAGCCTTTTGTTAGCAACACTGTCATCTCAGATTTTCAAAAAATGCTTTTCAACCATAGCTACACAAGCATTTGTGTAAGAGTATTGATAGCTAGCATAGCATTAAGCCTAGCATTCAGCAGGCAACATTTTCACAAAAACAAGAAAAGCATTCAAATAAAATAATTTACCTTTGAAGAACTTCAGATGTTTTCAATGAGGAAACTCTCAGTTAGATAGCAAATGTTCAGTTTTTCCAAAAATATTATTTGTGTAGGAGAAATCGCTCCGTTTGGCTAAGAAACCCCCCCGAAAATTCAGTCATTACAACGCAAACTTTTTTCCAAATTAACTCCATAATATCGACAGAAACATGGCAAACGTTGTTTAGAATCAATCCTCAAGGTGTTTTTCTCATATCTATTCGATGATAAATCACTCGTGGCAGTTTTGTTTCTGCTCTGTTCAAAATGGAAAAATGCACGCACCTGGAGATTACGCAATAGTTTCGACGGAGGACACCGAGCGGACACCTGGTAAATGTAGTCTCTTATGGTCAATTTTCCAATGATATGCCTACAAATACGTCACAATGCTGCAAACACCTTGGGGAAACGACAGAAAGTGTAGGCTCATTCCTTGCGCATTCACAGCCATATAAGGAGACATTGGAACACAACGCATTCGAAATCTGGCTCACTTCCTGTATGAAATTTCATCTTGGTTTCGCCTGTAGCATTAGTTCTGTGGCACTCACAGACAATATCTTTGCAGTTCTGGAAACGTCAGAGTGTTTTCTTTCCAAAGCTGTCAATTATATGCATAGTCGAGCATCTTTTCGTGACAAAATATCTTGTTTAAAACGGGAACGTTTTTCATCCAAAAATGAAATACTGCCCCCAGAGGTTCAAGAGGTTAAAAAGCGTGTGCGAGCAAGGAGTCCTACAAACCTGACTCAGTTACACCAGCTCTGTCAGGAGGAATGGGCCAAAATTCACCTAACTTATTGTGGGAAACTTGTGGAAGGCTACCTGAAACATTTGACCCAAGTTAAAGAATTTAAAGGCAATGCTACCAAATACTAATTAAGTGTGTGTAAACTTTGGACCCACTGGGAATGTGATGAAAGCAATAAAAGCTGAAATAAATCATTCTCTCTACTATTGTTCTGACAATTCACATTCTTAAAATAAAGTGGTGATCCTAACTGATTTAAGACAGGGAATTTTTACTAGGATTAAATGTCAGGAATTGTGAAAAGCTAAGTTTAAATGTGTTTGGCTAAAATGTATGTAAACTTCCGACTTCAACTGTAGATACAGATATCCATGTCACTCCATGTCACTAGTCAGTGTGCAGTGTTCTGTCCAAAGACAGTGCCATTGTAACGACATTCAGAGGTGGAAGAAAGATCGGACCAAAGTGTTGATGTGATAAGTGTTCATGATAATTTGTTCAAAACAAACTGAACACTGAAATACAAAACAATAAACGATGTGAACAAAACCAAAACCAAAACAGTACCGTGTGGCCCAAACACTCACACGGAAACAAACACCCACACACCAAAAGTGAAACCCAGGCTACCTAAGTGTGATTCTCAATCAGAGACAACTAACGACACCTGCCTCTGATTGAGAACCATACTAGGCCGAACATAAAAACCAACATAGAAAAACAAATATAGACTGCCCACCCCAACTCACGCCCTGACCATACTAAAACAAAGAATAAAATAACAGAACTATGGTCAGAACGTGACAGCCATGGAGTTTTAACTTGGCTTAGATCAGTAAAGATCCACTAATAGAAATGGTTGATGTATGATACGCTTAACTTCTCAATTTCACTATGAGCTCCTTTATAGAGCTTATAATGCAAAAAACAACTAAACTCATTTGCCATCACAGAAGGCTGTCATCTAAGTTTAAACTGCTGTTGATGTTTCTGTCCTCAGAAATAAAAACACTGTTCACCCGTGCTTGAACATTCTATTGATACAGTGTAGCAGGAACAGAAACAGGACTGACAGTTATCTTTGCTCCCCTCAAAAATACATGTACATAATTCTGTGCACATGCACACACATACACGTAAACATGCACGCACGCATGCACGCTCACCCGCACACACACACGCACACAAACAGACACACACAATCACACACACTCTCTTTTCCTCGCTCTCTCTCTCTCAATTTCTCTCTGTCTACTGAAAGCTTGCCAAGGAAACATTGGCTCGACAGGGAAAGGGCAAATTCTCTTCAGCCCATTTAAATTATGCCTAGCACATGGCACTGACAATTCCAAACTAATTAATAGATGTTATGAATAAAAACACTTTGATTATGCAAAAAGAGGGTGCCCTCCGCCTCCTTGTGGAGTTGTCATTAGAATGAGGACATGTGGTGAATGACTAAAGTGTCAGTCCATCAGCTCCGCCAGGACCCTCAGACAGAGACGGCTCCAGATGCCCTCCCTTGATTAAATCTCCCCCAATGTTTTATTCAGATCCCACTGCATGCCCCATGCCCCCTCACCTCTCCCTCTGATTAGCTTGGGCCTTGCCAACATGACAAGGGGACATGGGGACAGGAGGGGGTGGATAGTGAGACAGGAGGGCAAAACCTGGTCAGGCGCCAGGGGATGGTGACACTCACACCCTCATTGACAGTGCTTACCCCTTCTACCCCCTCACCAGGACCCTCCTGCCCTGTCATCTACTGTGACAGGCTCCTCTAACACCCCTGTACCATGTCTTCTGTTTTTCACATTGTCTTCATTACCTTGGCTGTAGTGTCCTGCGGTTTAGTTAGAGGCCAGAGTATGCATGTGGCAATTGCAATTTCTTCCCCATTTTATGTGCAGTAAACATTGTTGTTGCCAATTAAGCCATCATCATGTCCCTCACATAAGACAGATTGCACAGTAGACACTTGGTTGATGATGCTGTTGGGTTTTCTCTCGCTTTATTGATCATGTTCCTACTGCCTACCCGATAGCAGACCGCCATCACAGTGTCTATCTATCTATCTATCTATCTATCTATCTATCTATCTATCTATCTATCTATCTATCTATCTATCTATCTATCTATCTATCTATCTATCTATCTATCTATCTATCTATCTATCTATCTATCTATCTATCTATCTATCTATCTATCTGCCCTAAGCTGCCACTGATCTCTCTGCGGCTCCTCCCGTCACACCAGACACTGTGGCTGTCAACATCTGGTTCCCAGCCCAGCCCTCCTCCTAGAGGGACCAGTTCCCCTTGAATGAACCATCTGTATGTTGGACAAGGCCATTCAAGGCACCCTGCCTTGGGGGGTTGTTCTGGAGACAGCCTGTGGCAGCAGCAAACAGCTCTATGTGTGCTTGTGGTGTAATGAGAACCCTTAAAGCAAGCCTCATGCTGGGCTATGGGAAATCAATGGGACCCACCATCTCCTGGGTGGGGATACATCCCTGCTAGTTCACCCATGCTTTTCCTTGCTAGGTCAGAGAGACCTGAGGATCTTGGCTAGATGGTTAATGGTCCAGACAGCAGCTCAGACTGTGAACAACACAAAACTATTAGCATGTGACAGAGAGGGCAGATCAGTCCTCCAGGTAACCCATGGGCTTGATTCCATCTGCGAGAAGTAGTCCGTTTATTCCCCTGGTGCTAGAGACTTCTATGTGCTGAGCAGTGCACACTATAGGCTGACCTGACCATCTGTTTTCATTCCAAAGTGTTTGTGTTACACTTATGTGGAGTGTGATCCAACAGAGACACTTGATTATATTGTGGTGGAGAAGAAGATATATTCAACTCCAAGGAGACAGGAATGTATGACCTATGGCTAACTGTTAACACCTCCCTGAATGTGAAGCAGAAACAGGAGACCTCTCACATAGCCTTCGAGAGCCCTCACTGACTTTACTGTCATCCTGGTTTACAATCAGCCCTGTTTGTTGTAGTTGAATGAGTGTGTTTATCCTGTCGTTGGTGTGAGTTTCAGGCTGCAGCATCTTATCCTGGTCAAATCCTGTGTCAGACAAGTGTCCGAACGACCGGGGCTCAAACTATGTCAATAATGCATTTAAGTGTCTACAAGGGCGAGTGCTGAGAATCCACTTGTGTGGTGCTTAATTCAATCGGATTCAGCTGAATGGAGAGTGTTGACCACGCTCCCAGGGGGCAGTCGGGTTTGGAGATGGGAGAAAACCGGTTGGCAGGTGGAAAATGCCATAGGCGACTGCTCTGGACAGATGAGGCTGTCTACATTGCACAGCTGACTTGGCCACTTACGTACTATAGTTGCAGCTTATTACATCTAAGTTGGAGGAGTGAAGCCAGGCATTCACACACAATATAAATTGTTTTACTGAACATATTTTCCCACATTAAATCTCATTCTTTATGGGATTGTGCTCAACCCCTCTCACAACAGCCCAATATAGGCAGCTGTGTTACTGCATCTCAAACCGCCCCACAACAACAACTCATCTAAATTGCTCTCCTCTCACCTCTCGATGTTGTATGTGATTTGTGGTGATGGCTGAATATGTTGCATCCGGCACACCTATGGTCTCTGAGAGGCTCTAAGGTTTATACGCTGGGCTGGGGCAAGGGAATCCACAAATAGCCTCAGGACATCACATATAAAAAGTTATTTTTCAAACCTATGTACCAGAGTAGACTTTCTGTCTGTATTGCACATCACTATAAATAGCAGCTGGGCCCCCACCAGGTGATACCAATTAGCATGGCAGGGTTATGGAAGGAGAGGCGGGTAAGACTCAGTGTGAGGCTCCCAGACAGTCCCCTGCATTGACCTGAGAGAGTCGGCACTGAACACCTGCCAAATCACCTTTAAAAAAATGTCCCCTGACTGAGTTGCTATTACATGTAGTAAGTGTGAAGAAAGTTATCCATTCTATGGCTGTAGATGGACTTGCTCAGAGGAAAAGCAGACTCAAGGTCAACATTGACTTTCTCAGTCCATCTGTGTGTCTGTCTGTGAGTGCAGCAGTGTCCTTTCCCTCCAAACTGTCGAAGAGGAGCTGCGAATCAATGCAATACTAACATGCTGCTGAGACACTTGAGATATTAGGGAAATATACTGGGGAGGAAACTATCATGGATGCCAAACTTCCCTCCCTCCCACTTTCTCTCCATCTATTTAATCTCTGTTTCTCTCCCTTTCTATCCTGCTTTTGTGTGATGTTCAACATTAGATGCAGCCTTTCTAGGTAGATGACTTAGTGAGTTGGACTGAGTGATACCTTGAAATAGGTTTATTTGGATTTGCATCACTACGCTCAGTTTACAAGGCAGTTTAGTTGTTGTTGTTTTATTCTATTATGGGCCCGGGGGGGGGGGGGGGGGGGGGATTGTCTATAATAGCAGAAATTCTATTTGTGTAAAAGGTGGAAAGTGGAAAGGCAACCACTGCAACAGATTGACCACACGTAGCGTTGGGTTTTAATCTATTCCCTCTCCCACATCAACCGCAGGCTGTGAAATTAAACACAATACCCGATGAGGTGATTGGTCTTGTTGTTTGTGGGGGACGCACACGTACGTACCAATGCAGCAATTCAATTAGTGCCTTTAATAATTTTCTCCAGAGCCATATATTTCGAAAATACATGGCTATGATCTTCTCTCATTCCCTAGTCTGGTGGAGTGTGACACAATGCAGACACATAGGCTGCACTGCACAAAGTTCCATCAGACAGAAATGTCTGAGTTTTGTGTTCATTAGGAGCTTTCTTTCTCCTGGCTTAGATCTCTCATCAATCCCTGCTCAGTCAGGAACATCAGGATCAATTAACCAAACTTCCATTACATAGGACAGGAACATTTGAAGAAAATGCATGAATAATTCAGCATAAACAATAAAAACAGGACTCTCTGCTCCCTAAATCTACAGTGAACCCCCATACTAATATCCCCCATTTTGATTGGATTAATTATAAAAGGTGAGTGGGCTACTGAAATGTCAGGATGATTAAATTGGAGCAGGTAAGAGCGTTTAGGACCTGGCGGCAGCAGCCTGTCTTACCGGAGTAGCTGCTCCTCTTTAATAGAAATGTCAGAATGGAAAGGAGAGGATGAGAGGAGGGAAGAGGAGGTAAAGTTGGAAGGGAGGATAGGAGGAAGGGAAGAGGGGGTAGGTGGTTGCTATTCTCTTCCTCACTGCAGGGTTTAAAAATCACTGCCGGCCTGCAATTCATCATCATCTCTGCTCTCCTAAAATTGCCCATAAGACTCTATTAGCCTCTGTACCTTTCCATCTGAATATTTATACAAGTTGAGCATGACAGTGAATTGGAGAGGCCAAAACCCCTGTTATTTCAGACGAGTTTCACAAATACACAGAGCAGAGGAGAAAGGCTGTGAGATTGTGCCTTGAAGCACTTTTTAAAAAACACAAGGAGCTCTGAAGTTACTGCTGGGTATCAAAAATCAAATCAAAGCAAATGTTATTAGTCACACGCGCCGTATACGACGGATGTAGACCTTTACCGTGAAATGCTGACTTACGAGCCCTTAACCACCAATGCAGGTCAAGAAATAGAGTTAAGAAAAGATTGACTAAATAAACTAACGTAAAAAAATTTATTAAAAGTAACACAATTTAACAACAATAACGAGGCTATATACAGGGGGTTACCAGTACCGAGTCAATGTGCGGGGGAACAGGTTAGTTGAGGTATGTCACTGGAGGCAAAGAGGTGTTGAGGCAAAGAGGTGTCTTACTCAGGAGGTATTCAGACAAGGCTCAATGTGATGTCCAACGTGAGCTTGTCAAATTTGGAAAAAAATGTATATGTATCGTATGAGAGTGAAGATTAAGGATTTATGAGGCAAATGGCACACACATTTTTCAAAATACTGCTGCTACAATCTTTTGCTCTACTCATGCAGTAATCCAGGTTATTACTGGGTTTCTGTCTGTAGACCTAAGTCTACATTAAATTTACGTGGGACATGTCCATGTCACAAGATCCATGTCAGGTAACACTGACACAAGCCATTAGTAGAAGTACTTTACCCATTTTGCAACCAGCGTGGGTGTTATTTAATATCTACTTTCTTCTTGCTCCTGTTTTATTGTTTTATCTCTCCCTGAGTGATCGTTTTGTCAGTATCAGTAATGCCTGTAAATTCAACAGTGGAAGGGATTAGTTTGTGAGAAGTGGAGCCTCAGTAATTAAAACTGTTCTGACGCTCCGCAAGCAGGCATTCTCCTCTTTTTTTTCACTATAGGGGTCTGACTTTTAGTGCTGTTTTGAAGGTGAATGGTAATGGTGAAGTCTGAATCATGATGTTGCCTGACTCTGAGATTTGGTGAACATTGTGTAGTGGGATAATATTTGATGTGTATGCATATTATATACAGCCAGATCACCCGTGACAAGTCAGTATTCGACGTCCATCCATGGCTGAGGACGTTGGGAGATTACGTGGAAACCAGCCATTAGGGGCACTAAAGTTGCACGTGAGAATCCAGTGAGATTTTTGTTTTAAGCCTATCCCAAACCTTAACCCTTACCTTAACCATTCGGAGTTAATGCCTAACCTTAAGATGATGGAATTAATGCCTAAATGTAAGCCTAACCTTAATAATTCTTAGTTAATGCCTAAAATTAACCTTAAACACTTTGAAATTTGACGTTTGAGAAACATGGATAAACGTCTAATTCTGACATAAGACTGTGAGTGCTTGTTGATTATATACCTCACATGTGACACATGATAAGGTTATGCAATGAATGGACAAATTCTATTAAAAAATATACCTGACTCCATTTAGCATTATAGTATAACCATCAAGTATTATGTGTGTAGCTGACTAAGATCAAGGAATGGTCATGAGAAACGAAAATATCAAAGCAAGTATTATTTAATTTGAATGGATTGAAATGCAAGGCATAAAACTTAAGTTAAAAGGAAATACTGACATTGACAAAACATAATTCTAGGCATATAGATCCTAAGGTTTCAAAACATGAACAAAGAGATGCCTACTAGGCCAGAGGCCCAGAAGCCTAGGAAATTAAAATGTTTTATACAACTTTCCTCCAATGGACTGGACACAGGATAAGAGAGAGAACATACCTTTATTCCATTTATACCAGATCTGACTTGTTTATATTCAAAATCAATTGTTGACCAATCCACAGGCCAAATCAAAGGTAGCAAATATAAGATATCCAATCAGATCAAACCAACCAACCTCCTCTAGGAAGGGGGTCAAATCTATGTGCGATGACCTGAGTGGGTGGGCTGGGTAGGACACTTGCAGACAGTGTCGTCAAAGTTTACTCTGAACAACTTCAAGTAACCAATGAGATCATACATCCATATAGATAGCTTCAGAGTTCTATTCAGAGAACACGTTTTAGATAGATAGCAAACATGACTGCTGTAGGATTATTCTATCACACATTCAATAGTCAGTCCTCAGGATACTGTAGAGGGAGAGATACATTTTGGCACCTCAGAGGGGGGAAGGGCATACTGGTCATTGGGCATTGTCTTGGGGAATTAGAGCTGAGCATAAAAATCCCCCCTGGACAGAAGCTGTACATGGACAGCCTGTGTCCAATGCAGTAAAAACTCAACAAGCTCAATAAAACTGCATGCTTTGTTAATAAGGGCAGAGAGATTACATCAGTTCAATCAGTTCTCAACATTTGATGGAACATTATTACAGTCAAGAGTTACCAGTCACTGTTTGGCTGTGTATGTTGGTCAGATTGGTTGGTCTAGTCGATGGTGTCCTCAAAGTTTATCAAGTATGAATCAGATGAATATAACATGGAATGAAAGGCCATGCATAATTAAAGTTACACTCTATCATAAGTGTTAAATTGTACTTTTCTCTGAGAAGAGAGGAAGTACAAAATGAAATATATTGATAGAAACAGAACATAATAATAATACATCATGTTAAAATCACAAAGCAATAAAATGTTGTGTAAAACAGTTGGATAACAACATTAAAGGTACTAAAATGTGTGTCTATGTGTAGTGAGAATTACTATCAATCAATATTCAAATTTTAAAAAAAAATGTGTTTGCTTGCTAAATTATCTCCATGTTCTCCGCCGACAGGTCATACGAGGAATTGCAACTTCTAAACCAGAAGAGGGTATGCAAAGTAAATGTGTTGACATGTGTTTAGACCCCATCTTTAAGCATGGATGAACCTTGTACTGCAGTGGACAGAATGTTTCTTAGTATTCTTAAGCAAATCTACTTTGAAACAGAATAATACACCTCACGCACATGGTTATGGGTCTAAAAAAAGAAGACACCTGTATCATGTCAGATATAGAGTTGAAATGTATTACATTTAGAATTTGCATCCCAATATTACTCTTTATATACATCACAGAAGACTGAAATATAACAAAACTGTTTAACACAGAAACAAGATTTTTGGTGTTAAAAAAAAAATTAGTTGATTAATTATGAAAAATATGAATAACATTCCACCCATGAGGCCACTAGGTCATCTGACTGCAGGAAAAGGCTATATGTTATCTGACTAAGTCACTGCTGCTCTGTCTCTGGAGAGCTGTCTTATGTAACATAATTGTGAAAGACTCCAGCCACCCTAGTCTTAGACTGTTCTCTCTGCAACCACGCGGCAAGCGGTACCGGAGCGCCAAGTCTAGGTCCAAAACGCTTCTACCACCATGTCATAAGTCTCCTGAACAGCTAATCAAAGGGCTACCCAGACCTCTCTTTTACGCTGCTGCTACTCTCCGTTTATTATCTATGCATGGTCACTAACTCTACCATGTACATATTACCTCAATTACATCGACTAACTGGTGCCCCCGCACATTGACTCTGTACCGGTACCCCCTGTATATAGCCTCATTATTGTCATATTGCTGCTGCTGTTTAATTA
The DNA here is from genome assembly GCF_057628025.1 of Oncorhynchus mykiss. Classification (NCBI taxonomy): domain Eukaryota; kingdom Metazoa; phylum Chordata; class Actinopteri; order Salmoniformes; family Salmonidae; genus Oncorhynchus; species Oncorhynchus mykiss. The sequence continues at coordinate 25,628,972 of NC_143033.1, read as the reverse complement.
TTTCTTACTTTTATTTTCTATTTTTACTTATCTATTTTTTTACTTAACATTTATTTTTTCTTAACTTCTTAAAGCATTGTTGGTTAAGGGCTTGTAAGTAAGCATTTCACTGTAAGGTCTAAACCTGTTGTATTCTGCGCATGTGACAAACACAATTTGATTTAATTTAATTTCAAACCTTTCCAAAATCACGTTCAGATATTTATAAAAAACGAATGCTATCTTTAGCAAGTTAACTTCTATCAGATGAGGATGATAGCAAAATTCTAAATAATACTTGAGTGAAATCCAAAGATCACCCACAGCTTGTTTAAATCAAATATGAATAATTCAGCAGTTTGTAAACCCAAGGGGCGAGGGCTTTAAGGTCTAAGGCCACTTAGTGAAGGATATACGACGCCCCCTCCTGTTGAACACACACATCAAGGTGGGTGTGGTCAACAGGAAGATAACCATAGGCGTCACATCCACAATCACATTCAGTACAGTGCCTTCAGAAAGTATTTACATACTGACTTTTTCTTGTCTCAGCGCCTGAGTTTAGAGATTTGTCACTGGCCTACACATAATACCCAATAAGGTCAAAGTGGAATTATGTTTGACGTTTTTACACATTAATTAAAAATGAAAAGCTGAATTATCTTGAGCCAATAAGTATTCAACCCCTTTGTTATGGCACGCCTAAATAAGTTCAGGAGTACAAATATGCTTAAGTCATATTATAATTTGCTTGGATAATAGTGTTAAACATGATTTTTTTAATGAATACCTCATCTCTATACACCACACATACAATTATCTGTAAGGTCCCTCGGTCGAGCAGTGAATCTCAAATATAGATGCAACCACAAAGACCAGTGTCACGTTCATCATAACGAGGAGACCAAGGCGCAGCGTGATTGGAATACATTATTTTTGAATTAACCAAAAACACTTAAACAAACTAACAAACCGACCGTGCCGCTGACAAGCAACTACACATAGACAATAACCCACAAAACCAAAATGGAAAATGGCAACCTAAATAGGATCCCCAATCAGAGACAACAATAAACAGCTGTCTCTGATTGGGAACCAATTCAGGCCACCATAGACCTACATTTACCTAGACAATCCCCAAACCCCATTGATATACAAAAAACCCTAGACGAGGACAACACAAATACCATCCTCGTCACACCCTGACCTAACCAAAATAATAAAGAAAACAAAGATAACTAAGGTCAGGGCGTGACAACCAGGGAGGTTTTCCCAATGTCTCGCAAAGAAGGGCACCTATTGGTAGATGCTGAATATCCCTTGGAGCATGGTGAAGTTATTATTTACACTTTTGATGGTGTATCGATACACATGGTCACTACAAAGATACAGGTGTCCTTACTAACTCAGATGCCAGAGAGAAAGGAAACCTCTTAGGGATTTAGCTATGATACGAATGGTGACTTTAAAACAGTTACAGAGTTTAATGGCTGTGATAGGAGAAAACTGAGGATGGATCAACAACATTGTAGTTACTCCACAATACTTACCTAAATAACAGAGTGAAAAGAAGTAAGCCTTTACAGAATAAAAATATTCCAAAACATGTATCCTGTTTGCAATAAGACACTGAAGTAGAACTGCAAAAAATGTGGCAAAGAAATGAACTATTCTTTTAACGCTCGTCTGATGAAGAATGAGGAGTGGACCAAAGCGCAGCGTGGTACGTGTTCATGATTTTTTATTAACTCATTAACACTTTGAACAAAAATAACAAAGAGACAAACAAACAGTTCTGTAAGGTAACCAAACTATACAGAAAACAACTACCCACAAAGCACAGGTGGGAAAAGGCCACCTAAGTATGGTTCCCAATCAGAGACAACGATAGAAAGCTGTCCCTGATTGAGAACCATACCCGGCCAAAACAAAGAAATACAAAACATAGAAATAATGAAACTGGAATGCCCACCCTAATAATTCTCAATACAATTATTATGTTCTGGGCAAATACAACACATCGCTGAGTACCACTCTTCATATTTTCAAGCATGGTGGTGGCTGCATTATATTATGGGTATGCGTGTCATTGGCAAGGACTAGGGAGTTTTTTGGGATAAAAATAAACTAAAATCCTAGAGGACAACCTGGTTCAGTCTGCTTTCCAACAGACACTGGGAGACAAATTCACCTTTCAGCAGGACAATAACCGAAAACACAAGGCCAAATATACACTGGAGTTGCTTACCAAGACAACATTGAATGTTCCTGAGTGGCTTAGTTACAGTTTTGACTTAAATCGGCTACATTATCTATGGCAAGACTTGAAAATGGCTGTCTATAGCAATGATCACCAACCAACTTGACAGAGCTTGAGTAATTAAAAAAATAATAACGCACAAATATTGTACAATGCAGGTGTGAAAAGCTGTTAGAGACTTACCCAGAAAGAGTCACAGCTGTAATCGCTGCCAAATGGGATTCTAACATGTATGTAAATTAGATATTTTTGTACTTCATTTTCAATAAACAAATTTGCAAACATTTCTAAAAACATGTTTTCACTTTGCCATTATGGGTTATTGTGTGTAGATGGGTGAGATTAAAAAATAATCATAATAATTGTGAATGCAGACTGTAACACAACAGAATGTGGAATAAGTCCAGGTGTATGAATTTTTTCTGAAAAGTCATTTTGTCAAGCATTGTGTGTGACAACAAAGGGAGAACAGTTCAATTTAATGTTGCCGTCACCGTACAAGGGTTGGAGTTGTTTCGGCATACCCTAAAACAAGACATGTTAGCTGTGTGTTAATAAGCATCTCATTCTAATTATGGATAAAAAAATGTATCTGTAACGATCTTCTTCATCTGATGAGGAGTATGAAAGATCGGACCAAAACGCAGCTTGGTAAGTGTCCATTTTAATGAAATATAACTGAACACTGAATACAAAATAACCAAAGTGAAACAATGAAAATGGAAACAGTTCTGTATGGTGAAACACAGACACAGAAAACAACTACCCACCAACACCAGGTGGGAACAGGCTACCTAAGTATTGTTCTCAATCGGAGACAACGATTGACAGCTGCCTCTGATTGGGAACCATACCAGGCCAAACATGTAGAACTATAACACATAGAACAAAAACATAGAATGCCCACCCCAACTCACGCCCTATTCAAACTAAAATAGAGACATAAAAAAGGAACTAAGGTCAGGACGTGACATTCTGGTTATTCTCAAGACTCGACAGAAACATTCAACAAGTAAGAAATGTAACATATAACATACATGGAATATATAACGTAGACAAATATATATGGGACAAAGTGAAGGGGTTGATATGGTCAAGGACTTCTGTCAAAGTCAGCTCAAAAGGGGGATTATCATAATCTCCCATTAAAAACGCATTAAAATCCACTGTTTCATATTGAGAGCTGAGTTTGGTATGAAAAACCACCAGGCCGATGTGATTCCCTTTTATCGTGCACATAAAAGGGACATCGAGCCAAATAAATTCATCCAATGACTCAGCTTTCCATAGTGTCAGTGATTAGCTAAAATTTACATCTGAAAATCAAAGTAATCCTTGCCGTGCAAGGCAAAAGAGTCAATCATCATTATAAAATAAGCAAACAAATGTAAACATAATGTAGGCAACTCCTATCAATTACATCAATTACACCCTGTGTAGCCTATAAATAAACAGCCACCTGGCCAGTCACTGGCTAGCAGAGGTGTGGGACAAAACTCACAACTCACACACTTCACATCTTCACATATCAGATAGATTTGGCCACATGCACAATATGCATAGGAACACAAAAATATTAAACCAAATCACATTCAGAATTCTAACAACACTGATTACATCACAAGATTAAAAGAGTTAAATGTTGTAAACATACATGTATGTTTGAGACTACAATGTCCCAGCCTACTCGGCTAGCCAGTGACTGGCCAGGTGGCTGTATAATAAACACCTATGTTTCCAAACACTACGGTCTGTCCAGTTAAAACTTGTTATTCATGTTAAAAAACAAGGAACGCATCACAAATTAAAGTTCAACAAACATAAAAAATATCTGATTACTGTAGCTTGTCCTGTCTGGTTGCTGGAGACAGGCACGGATGCGGCTGCTCATTCAGTAGAAAGTGGAATGGAGCATTTGCTGTGAACTTTGACCGAATGGGAGGGGAAATAGTCAGTGTCCCGACATAATGCCATTTTCCTGTGGCGCATTTCTCTGTGGGTGCTACCGCTGTTCCATTTGGCTCCAGATGAAAACGTATGATCCGGTTGGAACGTTATTGGATATGATAATAACATCCTGAAGATTGATTCTCTACTTAGTTTGACCAGTTTATTCGACCTGGAATAGATCTTTTGGAAGCTGAAAGTGATAGCAAATGCAGCTACTTGGACTCTAGTATTGGACATTATGGAACAAAACGATTTATTGTGGAACTAGGACTCCTTGCACTACATTCTGATGAAAGATCATCAAAGGTGAGGAAATATTTATGTTGTAATTTCGTATTTCTGTTGACTCCAACATGGCGGAGAAATACTGTTACGTCTGAGCGCCGTCTCAGATTATTGCAATGTTAGGCTTTTTCCGTAACGTTTTTAAAAAATCTGACACAGCGGTTGCAACCTGTTATGGCAAGGAGTTCCACTCAGGGAACCCCCCCCCGTTCAGCTGAAAAGGTGGCGCAGGGAATTCAAAAATATTCTTTAGAAATATTTAACTTTCACACATTAACAAGTCCAATACTCAAATGAAAGATCAACATCTTGTTCATCTACTCATGATGTCAGATTTTTAAAATGATTTCCAGCGAAAACACAACATATATTTATGTTAGACCACCACCAAATCAAAGGAAAAACGCAGCCATTATTTCCAGCCAAAGATAAAATCACAAAAGCAGGATTAGAGATAAAATGAATCACTAACCTTTTGAAAATCTTCATCAGATGACAGTCATATGACATGTTACACAGTACATTTATGTTTTGTTCGATAATATGCATTTTTATATCCACAAATCTCAGTTTACATTGACGCCATGTTCAGAAATTCCTCCAAAATATCCGGAGGAATTATAGAAAGCTACGCCAGATAACAGAAATACTCATCATAAACTTTGACTAAAGATACATGTTCTACATATAATTCAAGATACACTGGTTCTTTAATAGCAATAATGTAAAATGTGAACTATTGCTACCTGGCTCAGACTTGGAAACGTCCCTTGACCACAACTAACACCACTTACAGCATTAAAACATCTGACCATTTCTAGTTGTTAGTTCTATCAATCTCACATTTTTTTCTGATATTGTTCACATGTTCTGGAAGCAATCTGATGTGTTTCCAGCTCTAGTCATCAATAATTCACTTATAGCTTGTCATTGAAAGGTGACTTTCAAATCAAAAAACAAAAAACGTCTGTTGCATGTGTGCTTGATCTTGTGTGTTTTCTGTGTATTCTGAACTATGGAACTCTTATCTATCTTCTGATCATTTCCTCACAATCTCCCAAATGTCTTCTTTCCAAATATACAAATAAGTTGTTGCATGTCAGAATCATGTAATTACACATGAATAGGAGATACTTTCGGGTATTTCTATTGAGGCAGATATCTATATTTTGCCATTAACTTTACTGCTATTGCCTTAAATAGACTCAATAGGCTATGAGTGAAACAGCGGCTGGGAGTTTGGATGCAGAATGTGTGTCCTGGAGGGAAGCTGCACTCTCCACAGTTGCCTGAAAAGCCAACACCACTTTCGGTTTCTGAAACATCACCAGTGCCTGAATGGTCGGCTTAAAAGCAGAGCTGTGGGCCTGGTGCTCCAGAGTCTTGACACGATTTTCTAGCACTTGACATTGCTGCTTCAAAAGTGTCACCTCCAGCTCTAAGGAGGCAACACTTTCAACATTTTGCTCATGTTTCTTTTCCCAATAAATTAGTTCCAAAATGTGTATATTTCCTGACAATTCCCCGTTTCGGTGTTTGATCAACTAATGAATACTAACCTCTAAAAATGTTTTCCCCAACTCCTTTTCATGCACACTAATTGTTTGCCAGTAATAAAAAATGTAATCACTTTAATATGAAGATCATTCTTATCCTTTATCAGTTTTTGAGCCAAATCATGAATATGAGATTCCCTTCAATGAAAATAAGTTTGTAGCCTGTACCTTATCCATTGTGTAGGCTATGTGTTCATTATACAGTTGAAGTCGTAAGTTTACATACACTTAGGTTGGAGTCATTAAAACTCGTTTTTCAACCACCCCACAAATTTCTTGATAACAAACTATAGTTTTGGCAAGTCGGTTAGGACATCTACTTTGTGCATGATACAAGTAATTATTCCAACAATTGTTAACAGACAGATTATTTCACTTATAATTCACTGTATCACAATTCCAGTGGGTCAGAAGTTTACATACACTAAGTTGTGAGAAAAGTCCAAATCAATCCCAGAACAACAGCAAAGGACCTTGTGAAGATGCTGGAGGAAACAGGTACAAAAGTATCTATATCCACAGTAAAACGAGTCCTATATCGACATAACCTGAAAGGACGCTCAGCAAGGAAGAAGCCACTGCTCCAAAACCGACATAAAAAAGCCAGGTTTGCAACTGCGCATGGGGACAAAGATTATACTTTTTGGAGAAATGTCCTCTGGTCTGATGAAACAAAAATAGAACTGTTTGGCCATAATGACCATCGTTATGTCTGGAGGAAAATGGGGGAGGCTTGCAAGCCAAAGAACACAATCCCAACCGTGAAGCACGGGGGTGGCAGCATAATGCTGTGAGGGTGCTTTGCGGCAGGAGGGACTGGTGCACTTCACAAAATAGATGGCATCATGAGGATGGAAAATTATGTGGATTTATTGAAGCAACATCTCAAGACATCAGTCAGGAAGTTAAAGCTTGGTCGCAAATGGGTCTTCCAAATGGACAATGAGCCCAAGCATACTTCCAAAGTTGTGGTAAAATGGCTTAAGGACAACAAAGTCAAGGTATTGGAGTGGCCATCACAAAGCCCTGACCTCAATCCCATAGAAAATTTGTGGGCAGAACTGAAAAAGTGTGTGCGAGCAAGGAGGCCTACAAACCTGACTCAGTTACACCAGCTCTGTCAGGAGAAATGGGCCACAATTCACCCAATTTATTGTGGGAAGCTTGTGGAAGGCTACCCGAAACGTTTGACTCAAGTTAAACAATTTAAAGGCCATGCTACCAAATACTAATTGAGTGTGTGTAAACTTCTGACCCACTGGGAATGTGATGATAGAAATAAAAGCTGAAATACACCATTCTCTCTACTATTATTCTGATATTTCACATTCTTGAAATAAAGTGGTGATCCTAACTGACCTAAGAGAGGGAATTTTTTACTAGGATTAAATATCAGGAATTGGGAAAAACTGAGTTTAAATGTATTTGTCTAAGGTGTATGTAAACTTCCGACATCAACTGTATATCGGGGGAATCTAATAGAATAAACTCCAGTTCAGCCCAAATGATGCGTAAAACACATCACGTTGGGGTCACCATTTACTGTAGTGGGCTAATATTTTATGTGTATGCATATTATATGCGACCCATGATAAGACGATGCAATTAATAGACAAAGTCTATAGTGAAAACTAAGATCAAGAAATGCTCATGAGAAGCGAATATCAATGCAAGTATTATTTAATAACTTTGTAATATGAATGGATTGAAATACAAGTCATAAAGCTTAAGTTAGAAGGCAATACTGACATTAACAAAACATCATTCTAGGCCTTATAGATCCTAAGGTTAACTTTCAAGACAAAGCATGAACAAAGAGATGCCTACTAGGCAAGAGGCCCAGAAGGCTAGGGATTTAGAATTGATCATACGATATTCCAATGGACAGGATACAGGATAAAAGAGTGAACAACATACTTCCCAATGGTTACACTGATAGAGTTCCAGTGTTCCTCTGTGGAAATGGGAGAACCTTCCAGAAGGAAAACCATCTTTGCAGCACTCTACTAATCAGGCCTTTATGTTAGAGTGGCCAGACGGAAGCCACTCCTCAGTAAAAGGCACATGACAGCCCGCTTGGAGTTTGCCAAAAGGCACCTAAAGAGTCTCAAACCATGAGAAACAAGATTTTCTAGTCTGATGAAACCAAGATTGAACTCTTTGGCTTGAACGCCAAGCGTCACGTCTGGAGGACACAATCCCTACTGTAAAGCATGTTGGTGGCAGCATCATGCTGTCTGGATGTTTTTCAGCGCCAGGGACTGGGAGACTAGTCAGGTTCAAGGGAAAGATGAATGGAATGAAAACTTCCTCCAGAGCGCTCAGGACTTCAGACTGGGGCGATGGTTCACCTTCCAACAGGACAATGACCCTAATCACACGACCAAGACATCACAAGCGTGGCTTCGGGACAAGTCTCTGAATGTCCTTTCAGTGGCCCAGCCAGAGCACAGACTTGAACCCAGGTTAACATCTCTGAAAAGTGAAAACTGACTGTAGAATTGATGTGCTGTTTTTTTGGTAAGAGTGATTTCTCACTCTAGTAGTCACTGAGTTTTAAACTGTAATTGACTTTTAATACAAAGTAATATTTTTTCAGTGACACTGAAGTTGCTGCTTTGTTAAAAAGTAAAGTTATTCAAACATAACAATGTTTCTAATTAATTACTCAAAGCCAGTAATAGATGGCAGTTTTAGCTGATAGCTTTTTGAGTGAAAAGACTTACCGCTTTTGTGGTAATTAGGCATGAAAGGAGTCAGACTGATTCACATTCGCAATTACTGACAGTTTTTGTCAAGACAATAATAAATGTAATCGTTGGTACACAGTTGTGAATGAATTAATGATCAAACAGCCTTTCTAATGGGCAATCTGAGAATGTTTCTCTAAAGACAGGTCTATTTTCTGTTTGTATTGTCTGAATCATTCTCATTCTTTATAGAACACTGATGTAACTGTCTGTCTATATTCTGCACCTTAGAGTTTAATGCTTTATTGTTTTATTCTGATCCCTATTAGCTTTTGCCGAAGCAGCAGCTATTCTTCCTGGGGTCCACACAAAAACATAACACATGACAAGTAACAAAACACCGATACACTGATAGTCAAGAACAGTCACACAAATACAACGATATACAAACAATACAACTAAGTTAGAGTTAGAACAATACATTCTACTAATTTATACAATGGGTGGGTCAAATCCCGAATGCCGATTGGTTAAAACCGCATTCCAGCCGGTGTCTATTTCACAAGTTACCACCGGCTAAATCTGACTTTGAAATGCCTATTTACTCTGTTCCATCTCACTGCGCAATCCACTGTCTCATCAACCCTGTCAGGAAATGTATAAACTTCATCTCCACTATATAAAGCATCGAGACATTATCTCCCATTTCTTTTAGACTAGCAATTGGGTTTCAACAGCAGAGATTTGTATAAACCTTGCTGTTTGTCTCACTGACCTTTTCAATACTGTTTCAATATCGGCTGGCTAGCAGAGAAGAAAAAAGTTGTTGACTTCAAAACTGTCACTAAGGAAGAGTTTAACATCCTTCTCCGACAGCTTTATGGAAATGTATGAAATGGGAATGGGGAGCAGTACAGCGTACAGTAAGTATCTGGCACTCCGTAGTGGGCTCAACCAGTTTCTAAATGACCCACCCATCGGTCGCAGCTGGTGCCTTATGAAGGACACTAAATTTACCACTTCGAATCATGTATTTGTGGGCAACATCAAACAGCTAAGAAGGCAAAGTTGCGCATCATAGGCTCATTGTTATGGATGTGTCCAAATAAATCTCAACTCGAAAACAGCTTAAACAAATGCCAATGAAGCTACTTTGTTGTTATTCAGGCTGCACATTTTGACATGACTGTAAATTAGCCGTAGTTGGCTACGTAGCTAGCAAGCAAGGGATAAGAATGTTGCCAGTCAGTATGGCAATGGAACATTTAGAGCGAACGACTGGGTCACGTCTATAGATACAGAACAAAAAGACTGAACGACTGGGTCGCATCCATAGATACAGATACATTTACTGCCAGCTCAGAGTGACACCACCAAACATCTTAATTTGAAGAAGTTGATATTTTGCAGAATCATAATTGTAAACCGCACCTGACTTTCACCACTTTGAACTCATCTTTTAGTTTCGGTTGTGAGATCACCCTCTCCATCCCAAATGTACTTTCTCTTCCGATTTCACCCATAACTTTTAGTTGAGTGTATGTGTGTATGCCTAGTTTATTTATTTGTATTTTACCTTTATTTTAATAGGGAGTCCCATTGAGACTGTCTCTTCTGCAAGGGAGTTCTTGCATACACACAATTTGTAAAATACAATGATATACAAATATACAAAATTACAACACACTTAAGAAAAAAAAGCACATTTCTCAGCAAATAGGTCCTCAATTAGCATGTTGAACTGCCCAAGAGCCATCCAGTTGTAGGGAACTCTGAAGATTGTTCCATTCATGGGGTGCAAAGAAACTAAAAGATGATTTACCATAACTCTGTGGAGACCCAAGGGATTTCCAGAGTTAGCCATCCCTGGTAACTCGTACGTCAAAAGGTTATTAGTGATGTTAAAGTTGTTGTGTGGGTTTGAGTGTTTATATTTACCTTCTGTTTTCTCCACTGACTCAAGCTCTTTCATATCGCTGGCTGCCTTTGAAGACTTAACAATGACAGATCAAGTTCAGATCCTCCATGAGAAACAAGCATCGCCTACCTCTGAATCACACATACTCCACACTGGAGCTAGGGTGACTACATTTAAAATACCTAAATGCGGGACAACAGGATAATTTTGCGGAACATTCGCAGGACAGTGTACTCTAATACAAAAATGTTGGCAGCATTCTTCACTTTTTACCGGTGACACGTCCAAACTGCATCTGCATGCAAATCATTTGATGGGTTACTTTTTTGTGAGCAAATTAGAGAAGATGGTGTTATGAACTATGGTGCCTTCTGAAAGTATTCACACCCCTTTACTTTTTATACATTTCATTGTGTTGTGGGATTCAAATGTATTTAATAAAATACAATTGTCAACGATCTACATAAAATACTCTGTAATGTCAAAGTGGAAGAAAAACTCAAACATTTGTAAAACAATTCTGAAAATTGAAACACTAATATATCTTGATTATATAAGTATCAACCCCCTGAGCCAACACGTTAGAATCACCTTTGGCAGAGACTATAACTGTGTCTTTCTGGGATTGTACAATATTTGCACATTATTCTTTTAAAAATTCTTCAAGCTGTGTCAAGTTGGTTGTTAATCATTGCTAGACAGCCATTTTCAAGTATTGTAATAGATTTTAAAGCCAATTTAAGTCAAAACTGTCACTGTAAGGCCACTCAGGAACATTCAAAGTCGTCTTGGTAAGCATCTCCAGTGTATATTTGGCATTGTGATGTGGATTATTGTCCAGCTGAAGGTGAATTTGTCTCCCAGTGTCTGTTGGAAAGCAGAGTGAGCCAGGCTAGCCTCTGGGATTTTGCCTGTGCTTAACTCTTTTCTGTTTATTTTTATCATAAAAAACTCTGTAGTCCTTGCGGATGACAAGTATACCCATAACATGATGCAGCCACCACCAATATAAAGAGTGGTACTCAGTGATGTGTTGTGTTGAATTTGCCCCAAACATAACGCTTTGTATTCAGAACATAAAGTTCATTTCTTTGCCACATTTTTTGCAATTTTTTGCAACTTAAATTTATTCTGTACGTGCTTCATTCTTTTCACTCTGTCATTTAAGTTAGTATTGTGGAGGTACTACAATGTTGTTGATCCATCCTCCGTTTTCTCCTATCACAGCCATTAAACTCTGTAACTGTTTTGCTTCGTCTCCGGCAACTGAGTTAGGAAGGACGACTGAATCTTTGTAGTGACTGGCTGTATTGATATAACAACCCAAGTGTAAATCATAACTTCACCATGCTCAAAGGGATATGTATATACAGTACCAGTCAAAGTTTGGAGACACCTACTCATTCAAGTGTTTTTCCTTATTTTTACTATTTTCTACATTGGAGAATAATAATGAAGACATCAAAACTATGAAATAACACATATGGAATCATGTAGTAACCAAAAAAGTTAATTTGTGGAATTTCTTTCCTTCTTACTGTGTTTGAGCCAATGAGTTGTGTTGTGACAAGGTAGGGGTGGTATACAGAAGATGGCTCTATTTGGTTAAAGACCAAGTCTATATTACAGAAAGAACAGCTCAAATAAGTAAAGAGAAGCAACAGTCCATCATTACTTTAAGACATGAAGGTCAGTCAATCCAAATTTCAAGACCTTTTGAAAGTCTCTTCAAGTGCAGTCACAAAAACCATCAAGCGCTATGATGAAACTGGCTCTCATGAGGACCGCCACAGGAAAGAAAGACCCAGAGTTACCTCGGCTGCAGAGGATAAGTTCATTAGAGTAAACTGCACCTCAGATTGCAGCCCAAATAAATGCTTCACAGAGTTCAAGTAACAGACACATCTCAACATCAACTGTTCAGAGGAGACTACGTGAATCAGGCCTTCATGGTCAAATTGCTGTAAAGAAACCACTACTAAAGGACATCAATAATACTAATAGACTTGCTTGGGCCAAGAAACACGAGCAATGGACATTAGACCAGTGGAAATCTGTCCTTCGGTCTGATGAGTCAGAGGGTGAATGAGCAAGGCAAAAGACTCAAGTGCCTTTGAACAGGGTATGGTAGTAGGTGCCAGGCGCACGGTTTGAGTGTGTCAAATACTGCAACCCTGCTGGGTTTTTCCACACTCAACAGTTTCCCGTGTGTATTAGGAATGGTCCACCACCCAAAGGATATCAATCCAATTTGACACAACTGTGGGAAGCATTGGAGTCAACATGGGCTAGCATCCCTGTGGAATGCATTCAAATGCATTTTTCTGGTGTTTTGTACAGTCTTATGTCCAACTAAAACATTTATTTAATTTTGCTAAAAAATTTGGGAGGCCAAATAAAATCAGGCCCACGGGCTGCCAGTTGGGGAGCTCTTCTCTAGAGAAAATCTAGCTCCAGCTTGTCCACAGCAGCCTTCCAGCTTGCTTTATTGCTATTTTGTCTTACTGAACTCCACCATTTTTATTTACAGTAATCCCTTAAATGTCTTAGATTTTTCCATATCAGGAGATCAACTGATGAGAAGAGGTACTGTGAAAGTATAGGACAGGATGTTGTGTGTCATTGCTGAGTGGTTGGACAAGTTATGATCCAAACGCAGAGTTCTAATCAACAGTCCTTGCCAAGGGACATCAGAGTTGCTTTTATGGACACATTGACCTTTTCTGAGCAATAAAACGTGTCTGCCAATCTCCTTAATGTCTCAGGGTCATCACTTAATCTTTTATCTCCTTACTAAAAACATGAGCACTCCCTAAACTCTCTCTCTCCAACCAGATGGATTGTTTTATCTGTAAAGGTAGCTCATGCACTGTATTGTATACAACAAGACATCAATTCTCCGCTGATAAGAAGACACTTTTACAGACCAATCGAAAGGTCAGGGATTTCTGTGGCCCATGGCACTGCATGTAGAACAGGACATCAGAGCGATGTGCTCTGCAGCATCAGAAATAACCATTAAATACACACCAGGCTTATCAAAGTTGAGACAATACATTTTTTTTGTCAGCTATAGCTACGTCTCATATAAGTCCACATATCCAATTATGATTATACAGTTAATACTCTATGCTAATTCTTTTTCTATGGGGTCAAATTAAAAACCCACACCCTGCTGCCAATTACATTTGAGTACTGGATCGTAATACAGTATGTTGAGTAGAGGATCCTCAGCAGTGATTCCTATACAAAGCCAGTGTTTCACTGCATTCGGTCTCCCACTAAGTTTCTGTTCAGGAGATGAATGAGGAACTCTCAGAACTAGCTGATTGTCTTCACACACAGCCTTGTGCAACACCTCCCTTATCCACAGACAAATGTTTTGGATATGGGTGGACAGCAAGCATCCTATCCTCCTCATGGATGTCGACATCCAGTTCATGATCATGATTATGCTCATATTCCATAACATTCCCTCTTTGCCTTAGCAATTGACAAAAGGTTATTCCGTCTGGAAAACGTACAATGCATTTGCCAAAGTTTTGATTTCTTCACAATTGATTATGTTTGTTTGATAGAATATTTTTTGGGTGACTGAGAATGTGTTCCATTCCTAAGATACAGAGCACTAGATTGTGTGTGGCAGATTGTGATGCTTTCCGCGCATATCCAAGTCCCCTCTAAATCTCTGCTCCCATTTGGGTGTAATTGTTCTGCTGGAGGTAGATATGAGACGATTGGTCTGACAGGCCGCTGCCTGATGAAAAACAACAGATCTCTCAGGTGTTGTTAAGATCAGAATAAACATAACCTCACTAGCAGACTGCAGAGAGAGGGGTTATGTGACCGTCCCCCCTCCAGCGGATGAGTGACCTTGCAGCAGGCTCTGCTCCCAGGCAGAACTCACACACAGAGGACATGTTGTGCTTACTTACTTCCCTATAGTGGGAGGCAGACAGGTAACAGGATCTAACAGAACAGAGGATGTAGAGTGGTGCTCTCTGGCTCTGTCTGTCTGTCTGCCTGGGAGATGCAGTGACCGCCCCGGGGTAGTGACTCCTCATCGGCTTCCTTTTAAACAGACAGAACAGGCCAGTTTGGACCTTTAACCCTCGCTCAGGCTAACATCATAACACCTGTCATGAGGTTAGAGAGAGACTATACACCTGTCTCAATGCTATACACACACGTCTCAATGCTATACACACACATGATATTGAGTTAAAATATATTTACATGTTTTTTTTTTTTTTTACCCCCTTTTCTCCCCAATTTTATGTTATCAAATTGGTAGTTACAGTCTTTTCTCATCACTGCAACTCCGGCACAGACTTGGGAGAGGCAAAGGTCGAGAGCCGTGCGTCCTATGAAACACAAGCCAAGCTAAGGAAGCTTCTTGACACAATGCCCACTTAACCCAGAAGCCAACCGCACCAATGTGTCGGAGGAAACACCATACACCTGGCTACCGTGTCAGCGCCCAGCCCGCCACAGGAGTCACTAGTGCGCAATGGGACAAGGACATCCCTTCAGGCCAAACCCTCCCCTAACCCAGATGACGCTGGACCAATTGTGCACTGCCCCATGAGTCTCCCAGTCTCAGCCAGCTGCGACAGAGCCTGGACTCGAACCTAGAATCTCTAGTGACACAGCTAGCACTGTGATGAAGTGCCTTAGACCACAGCACCACTCAGGAGGCCTCTAGATTTACACATTAAACAAATCATAGTATCCAGGGGATTGTGAAGAACAAGCCTGACATTTAACAACACATGCCTATGCATTTTCCTTCTGGCTCTCACCTCTGTCGCCTGTCAATCTGTTGCTCACCATTTTGTGTTCTTTGTGTTTTATTATTATTTTAGTATTTTATTTTTTACCTTTATTTAACTAGGCAAGCCAGTTAAGATTTTTTTTTTTTACAATGACAGCCTATCCCAGCCAAACCTGGATGACTTTGGGCCAATTGTACGCCGCCCTATGGGACTCCTACTCACGGCGGTATGTAATACAGCCTAGATTCGAACCAGGGACTGTAGTGACACCTCTTGCACTGAGATGCAGTGCCTTCGACCACTGTGCCACTCTATTTCACGTAGTTTTTCTCCTCGCTCTATCATCTTTTCCCAATGGTGTAACCTACTGAGGCTATCAGCTAATACTGTTGAAGTCGGAAGTTTACATACACCTTAGCCAAACACATTTAATTAAACTCAGTTTTTCACAATTCCTGACATTTAATCCTAGTAAAAATTCCCTGTCTTAGGTCAGTTAGGATCACCACTTTATTTTAAGAATGTTAAATATCAGAATAATAGAGAGAATTATTTATTTCAGCTTTTATTTCTTTCATCACATTCCCAGTGGGTCCGAAGTTTACATACACTCAATTAGTACTTGGTAGCATTGACTTTAAATTGTTTAACTTGGGTCAAACGCTTCGGGTAGCCTTCCACAAGCTTCCCACAATAAATTGGATGAATTTTGGCCCATTCCTCCAGACAGAGCTGGTGTAACTGAGTCAGGTTTGTAGGCCTCCTTGCTCGCACATTCCTTTTCATTTCCATAGGGTTGAGGTCAGGGCTTTGTGACGGTCACTCCAATACCTTGACTTTGTTGTCCTTAAGCCATTTTGCCACAACTTTGGAAGTATGGTGGTTTTGGAGCAGTGGCTTCTTCCTTGCTGAGCGGCTTTTCAGGATATGATGGTTGCGTGGTCCCATGGTGTTTATACTTGCATACTATTGTTTGTGCAGATGAATGTGGTACCTTCAGGCATTTGGAAATTGCTCCCAAAGATGAACCAGACTTGTGGAGGTCTACAATTTTTTTCTGGGGTTTTTGCTGATTTCTTTTGATTTTCCCATGATGTCAAGCAAAGAGCCACTGAGTTTGAAGGTAGGCCTTGAAATACATCCACAGGTACACCTCCAATTGACTCAAATAATGTCACTTAGCCTATCAGAAGCTTCTAAAGCCATGACATAATTTTATGGAATTTTCCAAGCTGTTTAAAGGCACAGTCAACTTAGTGTATGTAAACATCTGACCTACTGGAATTGTGATACAGTGAATTATAAGTGAAATAATCTGTCTCTAAACAATTGTTGGAAAAATGACATGTGTCATGCACAAGTAGATCTCCTAACCGACTTGCCAAAACTATAGTTTGTTAACAAAATTGTGGAGTGGTTGAAAATTTTTAACAAATTTGTGGAGTGGTTGAAAAACAATTTTTAATGACCAACCTAAGTGTATGTAAACTTCCGACTTCAACTGTATACACATGGGAGATAGCAATGTACAGTATTCCGATCCCATCACTTTTTCTGCATTTTACTATTACCGCTTTATTCTAAAATGTATTAAATATAACAAATCCTCAGCAATCTGCACACACCATGCCCAATTATGACAAAGCAAATGTATATATAAAAAAATGTTTTACATATTTACATAAGTATTTAGACCCCTTGCTATGAGACTTGAAATTGAGCTCAGGTGGATGGTGTTTCCATTGATCATCCTTGAGATGTTTCTACAACGTGATTAGACCTGTGGTATATTCAATTGATTGGACATGATTTTGAATGGCACACGTCTGTCTATATAAAGGTCCCACAGTGCATGTCAGAGCAAAAACCAAGCCATGAGGTTGAAGGAATTGTCTGTAGAACTCTGAGACAGGATTATGTCGTGCCACACATCTGTGGAAGGGTACCAAAAAACATCTGCAGCATTGAATGTCCCCAAGAACACAGTGGCCTCCATCACTCTTAAAAGGAAGAAGTTTGGAACCACCAAGACTCTTCCTTGAGCTGGCCGCCTGGCCAAACTGAGCAATTGGAGGAGAAGGGCCTTGGTCAGGGAGGTGAACAAGAACCCGATGGTCACTCTGACAGAGCTCTAGAGTTCCTCTGTGGAGATGGGAGAATCTTCCAGAAAGACTAACATAAAGGCCTTATTGGTCAGGTGCTGCAGAGATGGTTGCGTGGCCAGACGGAAGCCACTCCTCAGTAAATGCACATGACAACTCATCAGATTCTCTGGTCTGATGAGAAAAAGATTGAACTCTTTGGCTTGAATGCCAAATGTCATATCTGGAGGATTCCTAGCACCATCCCTACGGTGAAGCATGATGGTGGCATCATCATGCTGTCAGTGTTTTTCAGTGGCAGGGACTGGGAGAGTAGTCAAGATCTTTGATAAAAACCTGCTCAAGAGTGCTCAGGACCTTAGACTGGGGCGAAGGTTAATTTTCCAACAGGACAACGACCCTAATCACACAGCCAAGACAACGCAGGGGTGGCTTCGAGACAAGTCTCTGAATTTATTTGAGTGATTCAGCCAGAGCCCAGACTTGATCCCGATCGAATATCTCTGGAGTCCTGAAAATAGCTGTGCAGCGACTTTCCCCATCCAACCTGACAGAGCTTGAGAGAATTTGCAGAGAAAAATGGGATAAACTCCCCAAATGCAGGTGTGCGAAGTTTGTAGTGCCATACCCAAGACGTCTCAAGGCTGTATTTGCTGCCAAATGTGCTACAACAAAGTTCTGAGTAAAGCGTTTGAATTCTTATCTGAATGTTATATTTCCGTTTTTATTAGATTTTTTTTAATAAATCAGCAAACATTTCTGAAACCTGTTTTTGCTTTGTCATTATGGGGCATTGTCTGTAGATTGATGATGGGGAAAACAATTTAATCAATTTTAGAATAAGGCTGTAACCTAACAAAATGTGGAAAAGTCAAGCGGTCTGCATACTTTCCGAAGGCACTGTGTATGGAAATTTTACACCTGCAAATGGCATTTACTGATGAATAAAGAAGTGCAATTTAATCTACAGTAGACATGTCTTCAGTCTAATTTGTAATATACTGTATGTCTGAGATGGGAAAATGTTCTAATGAGAAATATCTCCCCACTCCCTCTCTCTTTCTCTCTCTTTCATATGCTGCTGCTGTTCGTCTCCCTCCATTTACCACTGAATGATACAACTACACAGGTGAGCTGATTTAGATTTTTCCTCTTTGTGTATGTTGTGTTTATTGGGTTCCTCTTTATTGGGAGAAAGTCAGGAGAAAGTACTCAATCTCAATTCTCAGGGCAAAACCATGTAAAAGGATTCTTACATTTCATTTAAGTCTGTAATTTAATGAGGAGAGGAAGTGCAGCGCCCTCGTATGTCTCACCCCCACCGGCAACGTCAGCCATAGCCGTAGACTGTGTAGCCGGGTAATGTAACCCGATTCTAATGTAACATGACATCTGCGATAAGCCAAAATGCCATAAAAAAAATGTTTGTGCATAGCAGACCTTTTCCCCCTGGTCTCTCCCTTGGTCATGCTCCAAATCCCCTCACTCCTGTCCTGTCGCCCCTTCATCACCCCTCCTCCTCCACTGACTGTGGTTGAGTTGTTTGGTCACACTTGGACAGAGTCTATAGTGATGGAGGCTAAACTGAGTCACCGTGGCAGTGGGCTTTAGCTTTAACAGGAATCTTAGTAATTCTGAAATATCATCTCTTCAGAGCCCTTGCAAATGACTCGTCTTGAACTTTCAAATCACTGCCTCACCTTGAGCTGTCAACCCTGCCATTCAAAGTGCTATCTCCTCCAATGGACAACGCCCAGGAGTCTAAATCTAAATTCAAAAGCTAGAGACTTCCGTTCTTTTCCATAGGCTGCATCTCAATCCACTGCATCCGTTGGTGTCGGCCATTTGGCTCTACAGTGGAAGGAGACAGAGTTACAATGGTATTTGTGAGTCCAGGAGACATCCCGGAAACGGGTCTTCTCACGTTAACATTTGTAAAGTCCAACCGGTTTGAGGCTATAAGCTACTATGACCCCACTATGAAAAGCTCAGACTCTCCCAGTCACAAACTTGTCGTTCGTTTTGCTCTGATGCCCACAAGCTTCACAGGACTCGTCTGAAGTCAACCCGTCGGCGTGCCAACTTGTCACAGGTCTTCTCACGAAAATGTCTGTTAATTCCGACCAGTTTGAGTTAGAAACTATTATAACCCCACTATAAAAAACAGACTCTCACAAACTCAGATGTGCCATCTGTTTTAAAGCTTCTCAGGACTCGTTAGAAGGTCACCCGGTGATTTTATTCCCCCTGAGCTTTCTTATAGCTCTCAGATATAGGAAACATACTGTAATTTATAAATATCTGGGTTGCCATGTAGGAATTTGTTATTCAATGCGTTTCTATAGGCTAATAGCAGTAAGGCCAAATTCAATGTTTCATCAAAGACAAATAAAACGTATATATTTTTTTTATATCTATAAGTGTCCTAAATGGTCCGTTTAATGGCCATCTTAAAACAATTCTAGGTTTTAATTTAGTAGATATCGCCATCTAAGGACTTAGACCTACAAGGCCTACAAGGGCCATTCACATGAAGTCTTGAGGTAACATTTGAATCAAATGCCTCAGAGAAATAGAGGTAAAAATCAGAAGGTAAAGAGATAAAACAGCACCTCCTGCAGTGCGGAGGGAGCAATGTTTACCAACCTTTGTTTGCATACTGTCTGTCATTTTCCTTTCTCTTCTCTCTCGTTCATTACAGAGCTTTATATCCCTCTGACAAGTTGTCACTTCCTCCCAGCCTTTTGTCCTTTTAAAAAATAATATGAATTATGCAGCTGGCTCCTGCCTTTGATGGTGCCGTTGTCAGTCCAAATCACTTTGGAAAACAGAAGGCAGAGATTTTTTTATTTTTTTTAGTTCTTTGTTTGTGAAACCGGCTAGAGGGTGTAGCTGATGAAAGTGTTTTCTATGTTTGTGGCTCTCAGAGAGATCTCTGCATTATGTACACTGTTTTTTTTGTTTGTTATCTAACATGTGATCTCTAAAGAAAGCCCCATCTAGTTTGATCAGCTGAATTCACCTCTGTAAGCACAGACGATTAGTGCTGACAGCAGAGGACATTAGGGCAATCATATCAGTGTGTTTAGTGGGACTTTGAATGGCACATAATACTTACTTTTTGACTGTGTGGGCACATGTGAGATGTAGTGAGATTCTTGGTTGGTATTGGAATGTCAAACAGTACATGTCCTAGCTCAACACATGTACAAAGCACAAGGTGCAGTACTATGCTCTTACTTACACTGTGTTCATTGACAAGGTGTTCATTATGATTGCCTAAGGTACAATAGGTCTTTGCTGGGCCACACAATGTAAAGTAGAACAGCATACGTATGCATACGTATGGAGGAATGCAGGTGCATCGAAAAAACTGCACCTGGAGAGTCTCATTATAAAATGACTGGCTGTTGGGGGGACATTTAGTGTGAACTTCTCTCCTGAATGCTGTGGCGTGGTATAGCATCTGAAGCACAGTAATTATACATCAAAGCTAATCAGAGTGCTGTAACTGATTGTGTAACATTGTTTGTTTATTCTGCGGTGATGTCAGATCCCAGCGGGGAGACATCACAGGGAGACGGCTGTTGTGACTGGAGCGTGTCTGTGTGGTCTCAGTTAGGATGACAAACACAAACAAACAGGTTCAGGTGTTGAATGTAATTTCCTCTGTATGTTTATTACGTAATGATATGGGGTGAGGGTGGGTCAGATGGAGCTGGTCTTTCATGAGTATACCTGCTGAGTTTAAAGGGGCTTGAAGAACTCCCCATAGTCTCAGTCCAGTTTGGCAGGAGTGAACAGAACGCAAACAGAACGGTGGAGTTCTGAGAGTTGGTAAGTAAAAAGAGAGCGGCTTACCCTTTTCACAGAGCTCTGTGTGTTTTATGTGTAGTACCTGACCTTGCAATAACGTTCCTCTGGATGTCATGGCATTTCTATTGTGAAGCAGGAAAAAGGGCTGCAGATCATCTTTATTATTTTCAGGAAGTGATCTCTGATCCCGGCTGTGTGCTGAGACCAAACCACTGGACACAACCAGCCAGCCTCCTCGCTTCCCTGCCTGGCGCTCGCCTGCTGCCTCGCTTTGTTGATTTTCATTTTTTTCTGTGTGTGTAAAACTGTTGTGGGTATTTTCCTGTCTTAGTCAGTCTGGGGTGGGCTGGTCCACAGGGATATGTCCTTCTAGTCACCTCTACATTATGGCCACCAGAGGCCTTCGTACATATTGATTATAACATAACCAATGCAGGTTCAGACCCCAGGTGCTCTAGTGGTCAAATTTGGATGAATGCCGCCTAAACTTTGGCAGGTATTAAATGTAATTTGTGTGTGTTAATTAATGAACATGCACCTGTGGAACGGTCGTTAAGACACTAACAGCTTATAGACGGTAGGAAATTAAGGTCACAGTTATGAAAACTAAATAGGACACTAAAGGACACTAAATAGGCTTTTCTACTGACTCTGAAAAACACCAAAAGAAAGATGCCCAGGTTCCCTGCTCATCTGCGTGAATGTGCCTTAGGCATGCTGCAAGGAGGCATGAGGACTGCAGATGTGGCCAGGGAAATAAATTGCAATGTCCGTACTATGAGACGCCTATGACAGCGCTACAGGGAGACAGGACGGACAGCTGATCGTCCTCGCAGTGGCAGACCACGTGTAACAACACCTGCACGGGATCGGTACATCCGAACATCACACCTGTGGGACAGGTACAGGACGGCAACAACAACTGCCCAAGTTACACCAGGAACGCACAATCCCTTCATCTGTGCTCAGATTGTCCGCAATCAGCTGAGAGAGGCTGGACTGAGGGCTTGTAGGCCTGTTGTAAGGCAGGTCCTCACCAGACATCACCGTTAACAACTTCGCCTATGGGCACAAACCCGCCGTCGCTGGACCAGACAGGACTGGCAAAAACGAATCACTGATGAGTCGCAGTTTGTCTCACCAGGGGTGATGGTCGGATTCGCGTTTATCGTCGAAGGGATGAGCGTTACACTGAGGCCTGTACTCTGGAGCAGGATCAGTTTGGAGCTGGAGGGTCCGTCATGGTCTGAGGCGGTGTGTCATAGCATCATCGGACTGCGCTTGTTGTCATTGCAGGCAATCTCAACGCTGTGTGTTACAGGGAAGACATCCTCCTCCCTCATGTGGTACCCTTCCTGCTAGGGTCATCCTGACATGACCCTCCATGACAAGGCCACCAGCCATACTGCTCGTTCTGTGCATGAATTCTTGCAAGACAGGAATGTCAGTGTTCTGCCATGGCCAGCGAAGAGCCCGGATCTCAATTCCATTGAGCACGTCTGGGACCTGTTGGATCGGAGGGTGAGAGCTAGGGCCACTCCCCCCAGAAATGTCCGGGAACTTACAGGTGCCTTGGTGGAAGAGTAGGGTGACATCTCACAGCAAGAACTGGCAAATCTGGTGCAGTCCATGAGGAGGAGATGCACTGCAGTACTTAATGCAGCTGGTGGCTGTTAGTCACATGTCTGTGGAACCTGTTCAGTTTATGTCTGTTGTTGAATCTTGTTATGTTCATTCAAATATTTACACATATAAGAGGACGTTTCTTTTTTTGCTGTTTACTACAGCATATTGGATGACTCTTATTCATATTCCATTCACCCAGTTCTATGTAACAGTTTAGGCTGCTACATCATACTCACATTTTCCCTTTACCCATCATGAGGTTCCTACAACCTAGCATATAAATGGAGGTTAAAATGTAGGGGCACAAAGGTTGAAAGACAAATTTGAGGTGACAGACAGTGACACATGGACAGATAGTGACATTCAATACAACCTTGTACACTCTTGCCTGCATCTATCTGTTATAGGGTGTAGTCATTTGTCCAACAGTTGCAAATGAAAGTTTGTATTGGACAAATTCAGGTATGTTTATCCCCATTTTGTTCCTTTTGCTTCCGTTTAAGAAAGGTTTTACAACAGAATCAGCGCAATGAATTCACCCCTGATCACACGTAAACCCAGTACACTTTCATAGCAACTGTGCTCTCCTCCTCTCAGCTCTTCCCTTCACTTGTGGACTTCAATGCACAACACATCAGCTGTATGTGACCTGGCGAAAAAACCTTTCCAAGCCAAACCCTATCATAACCACTACACACAGCCTACATTGTTGTCACCATATTAGCTAAAGTAACAATCATGAAGTAACGTTACAGTTTACAGTCAGTAAGCAGTACTACCCTACAGAGTGCTTTTGAGGCTAATATATACCTTTTTTGCCAAATAGTGTGTTTTAATCAATTAGTTGGTGACATATATATGTAGTGTAGTTTTATCTAAAAAAATAACCTTTTAAATGTTTTACTATTTTTATTTTTATAAATTTCACTGAGGAGGATGGTCCTCCCCTTCCTCCTCTGATGAGCCTCCACTGTGTGTGTGGAATCTGTTTAGTACAGTGTAAAAGCTCTATGCTCTCCAAACGCAGAGGGGTTGAAAATGTCTCTGATTCTACAGAGATAAAGACCCATTTATCGCTGACATTGTATTCAATCAATCATTGTGTCTTTCCTTTCAGATTACTTCCAGCAAATTTGCTGAAAAAGACCCACACAAAATGTCAATGGTAGGATTGCCTCAGTGCTTTACAACAAGGATAGATTGGCCTTGAAATTGTATTTGTTTGGAAAATTGCAGGGAAAATCCATAAGTCCCACTGAGGTTCTGCACGCAATTTTAAGACAGATTTCAATCTAGGCCAGAGTGAAATGGATAGTTTTGCGAAGTTATAAAGCAGTTTTCTTGCAATTAAAACTGGCTGCATACTAAGTTGTACTTACATTATTGTTTGGCATTCTGAGATAACATTTCAGTCTAGGAATGCAGTATTCAATCCCCTTGGCCGTCTTTATCTTGCTGTGGATATGTGTCACCTATGGATTTTCTGTTGTGTCTGGTTGTGTCTGTCTGTCTCCCCAGGGCAGTTCTATACCCTGCCTAGAGACAGACTAAGCCTCGGGTATTTTAAGATCACAAGATCACAAGTTAAAACAACTGGATTCTAATATGCCATATCTCTTTGCAAACATGGGACCAGCATTACAACTTAGCAACAGTGCTAGTAGTTATCAACAGCACTGGCCCAATGAATTTGTTTATTTTCAAACACTGCAGCATGGAAATAATACATTATCTTAATCTGTATATAGTCAACCTAGGCAGGAGGCTCAGACAACAGGAAGTTCAACAGCCTCAGGAAGACAGCTCAGTGAAATCAGTGGGCAGCCTGCCATGATTGAGGCCTCTTTCCATGAGAATAGTGTCTATGTTTGTTGTTGAACGCCGAAAGCTGAACGAGAGACCTACAGGGGTGAATTGGCTACTCTTAGAAAGCAAGTAGTAAACCGACACAAGCTACTGGGGTATCCACACCACCTTCTTTTTATTTTTCACCCCAGTAGCCGGACGCCACTCTGGTCGTCGTGTCGGCTCTCCACAGCCAACTAGCCGGTGCTTAGCAGGGTTCCTCCCCCTTCTCTGGAGAACGGAACTGTTCTCAACCCAACCAACCAGCCATGGAGATGCGTCACTGGCCGTAGAAGTCCAGAGGTTCCAGCGCCTTCTTCCTTCTGGCTTCCCATTCAAGATCGGATCCGGAGAACCTGCGTCTTTGTCCTCTGTTCTATCTCCCTCTCCGGTGGCTTCTACCTCGGGTTCAGATCCTCGGAGCTCCCATCCTCATCAGAACGTCAGGCTGCCTGAGAGACCGGCCCATTCAACATCGCCAGCTGTCATCATAGGCAGCTCTATGGTGAGAAACATCTCGGTCCCAAAGGCAAAAACCCTGTGCTACCCAGGAGCATGAGTACAGGACATCACAAAGCTGCTTCCGACTGTTCTATGACAGATGCCGGGAGCTGACACTTTCGTAGTCCAGAACTGATTTTAGCATTTAAAGACTCCAGAAAGTGGCCAATCATTTCAGGTCCAGTACCATTGTTGGGCCGCGGGCCACATTTTAAAATGATTTTACCCCCTTTTTCGTGGTATCCAATTGTTAGTCGTTACTGTCTTGTCTCATCGCTACAACTCCCGTACGGGCTCGGGAGAGACAAAGGTTGAGAGCCATGCGTCCTCCGAAACACAACTCAACCAAGCCGCACTGCTTCTTAACACAGCGCACATCCAACCCGGAAGCCAGCCGCACCAATGTGTCGGAGGAAACACCGTACGCCTAGCGACCTGGTCAGCGTGCACTGCGCCCGGCCCACCACAGGAGTCGCTAGTGCGCGATGAGACAAGGATATCCCTACCGGTCAAACCATCCCTAACCCGGACGACACTAGGCCAATTGTGCATCGCCCCATGGACCTCCCGGTCACGGCCGGCTGCGACAGAGCCTGAGCTCGAACCCAAAATCTCTGGTGGCACAGCTAGCACTGCGATGCAGTGCCTTATAGAACACTGTGCCTCCCAGGAGGACATGGAGTCACTTTTATAGATAACTTTGACACCTGGAAACAGAAGATACTCTACTGGAATGACGGAGTCCATCCAAATCATCTTGGCTCTTGGACTCATTTCAAGGCTGTGTTGAAACAATTACTTTTCAATGACCCAAGACTAGCTCAGCTAATCCCTACCATTGTGACAATGAGTCGTCATAATGCTGCATATACATGTACATTTATACATTATCCTAAGGGTGTTGGCAGACACAATGTAAGGAACTTAATTTATGTCTCCCTAATTGCCCTGAATACCTGTGTTAATCCTACAGCTATTGGATGCAGTAATCATGAGCCTATGAACCAGAGTTACACTGTTAGCACTGAGGCGGTGTTCCCTAGTAGGAAGACCATTTTGTGCAGCTCACCCTGCACTAGAAAAGTCTGTCTGATAAGCCTTCCAGTAAAGCATTAAAAACAATCAAGCAACGCAGAAAAGTGCTAAAAATAAATTAACATATGCAGCCTGAGAAATAAGGCCCATGAAGTCAATGACTTGCTTGCAACAGATGACATTCAATGTGCCCCCTCACGTTGACTCTGTACCGAAACCCCTTCTATATAGCCTCGCTATTGTTATTTTACTGCTGCTATTTAATTCTTTGTTACTTTTATTTGTTACTTTTATTTAGGTATTTTCTTAACTGCATTGTTGGTTAAGGACTTGTATGTAAGCTTTTCACTGTAAGTATTGTATTCGGGGCATGTGACATGTAACATTTGATTTGATTCTGATCTCTGAAACTCACAAGATCTAATGTTATTTACTGTTGAAGTAATATAGCTACAGGTTCATCTGTCTCACCTAAAGCCCATTCTTGTGAGAAGCTGCTATAGACCACCAAGTGCTAACAATCAGTACCTGGATAATATGTGTGAAATGCTTGATAATGTATGTGATATCAACAGAGAAGTATAATTTCTTGGTGATTTAAATATTGACTGGCTCTCATCAAGCTGCCTACTCAAGAAAAAATGTCTAACTTTAACCAATGCCTGCAACCTGTTTCAGGTTGTCAGTCAACCTTCCAGGGTATTTACAAACAGCACAGGAATGAAATCATCAACATGTATTGATCACATCTTTACTAACGCTGCAGAAATTTGCTTTGAAGCAGTATCCAAATCCGTACGATGTTATGATCACAATTTAATAGCCATATTTTGGAAAACCAAAGTTCATAAGGCTGGGCCTAGTATAGGGTACAAAAGGTCATAAAATAAGTTTTGTAGTGATTCATATGGTGATGATGTAAATTATATTTGCTGGTCTGTGGTGTGTAATGAGGAGCAACCGGATGCTGCACTTGACACATGATTGTGAGGGCTGTCTTGTTAGACTTCAGTGCAGCTTTTGACATTATCGATCATAGTCTGCTGCTGGAAAAACATATGTGTTATGGCTTTACACTCCCTACTATAATGAGGATAAAGAGTTACTTGTCTAACATAACACAGAGGGTGTTCTTTAATGGAAGCCTCTCACACATAATCCAGGTAGAAGCAGGAATTCCCCAGGGTAACTGTTTAGGCCCCTTACCTTTTTCAATCTTTACTAAAGACATGCCACTGGCTTTGAGTAAGGCCAGTGTGTCTATGTATGCGGATGACTTAACACTATGCACGTCAGCTACTACAGCGACTGAAATAACTGCAACACTTAACAAAGAGCTGCAGTTTGTTTTGGAATGGGTAGCAAGGAATAAATTAGTCCTAAATATTTCCTAAACTAAAAGCATTGTATTTGGGACAAATCATTCACTAAACCCTAAACCTCAACTACATCTCGTAATGAAAAATGTGGATGAATGCTTGTTCAATGAACCATAAACAATAAATGAACATGCACCTGTGGAACGGTCGTTAAGACATTAACAGCTTACAGACGGTACGAAATTAAGGTCACAGTTATGAAAACTTAGGGTAGTAAAGAGGCCTTTCTAGTGACTCTGAAAAACACCAAAAGAAAGATGGAGTCCCTGCTCATCTGCGTGAACGTGCCTTAGGCATGCTGCAAGATGAGATGCCTATGACAGTGCTACAGGGAGACAGAACGGACAGCATCGTCCTCGCAGTGGCAGACCACATAAAACAACACCTGCATGGGATCGGTACATCCGAACATCACACCTGTGGGACAGGTACAGGATGGCAACAACATCTTCCCGAGTTACACCAGGAACGCAGAATCCCTCCATCAGTGCTCAGACTGTCCGCAATCAGCTGACAGAGGCTGGACTGAGGGCTTGTAGGCCTGTTGTAAGGTCCTCACCAGACATCACCGGTAACAACGTCGCCTATGGGCACAAACCTACCGTCACTGGACCCGACAGGACTGGCAAAAAGTGCTCTTCACTGACGAGTCGTGGTTTTGTCTCATCAGGGGTGATGGTCGGATTCGCGTTTATTGTCGAAGGAATGAGCGTTACACCGAGGCCTATACTCTGGAGAGGGATCGATTTGGAGGTGGAGGGTCCGTCATGGTCTGGGGCGGTGTGTCACAGCATCATCGGACTGCGCTTGTTGTCATTGCAGGCAATCTCCTCCCTCATATGGTACCCTTCCTGCAGGCTCATTATGGCATGACAATGCCACCAGCCATACTGCTCATTCTGTGCGTGATTTCCTGCAAGACAGGAATGTCAGTGTTCTGCCATGGCCAGCGAAGAGACTGGATCTCAATCCCAAACCCTACGTCTGGGACCTGTTGGATCGGAGGGTGAGGGCTAGGGCCATTCCCCCAGAAATGTCCGGGAACTTGCAGGTGCCTTGGTGGAAGAGTAGGGTAACATCTCACAGCAAGAACTGGCAAATCTGGTGCAGTCCATGAGGAGGAGATGCACTGCAGTACTTAATGCAGCAGGTGGCCACACCAGATGCTGACTGTTACTTTTAATTTTGATCCCCCCCTTTGTTCAGGGACACATTATTCCATTTATGTTAGTCACATGTCTGTGGAACCTGTTCAGTTTATGTCTCAGTTGCTGAATCTTGTTATGTTCATACAAATATTTACACATGTTCAGTTTGCAGAAAATAAACGTTGACAGTGAGAGGACGTTTCTTTTTTTGCTGAGTTTACATAGAGCCATGACTACATGGAACTCTATTCCACATCAGGTAACTGATGCAAGCAGTAGAGTCAGATTTTAAAGCAGGTAAAAAGACACCTTATGGAACAGCGGGGACTGTGAAGTAACACAAACATAGGCACAGACACATGCATACACACATACGCACTATACCCACACGAACATATGGATTTTGCTTTGTAGATATGTGGTAGTGGAGTATGGGCATGAGGGCACACAATTAGTGTGTTGTGAATTTTGTAATGAACGTATTGTAATGTTTTTAAAATTGTATAACTGCCTTAATTTTGCCGAACCCCAGGATGATTTGGCAGCAGCTAATGGGGATCCATATTAAATACAAATACAAATGCCTATCCCCATTTTACCTTTCAATCACGATGACAGCTGTAGCTATACTGTGCATCGGGAATTGCTGCTATTAATGATTGGCATGCATTCAAAAGCAGGATAAAGTGTTCTTATTCTGCAGATATCCGAGGTTATCAACTTGGTTTTCATACCTAGATGGAATCGTAACCAAACATTAATATCTACAGTTATTCAACAATCATTCAACTTTTTATTCTGTTTAAATAAGCTTTCTGTTTGCTTTATTACCATATACATTGCTGTCTGCAGGGACATTTGATTAACAGGATTGGATTAATTGTGTTTTTGTTTAATGCCACCCACACGAGTGGCAAACCCTTGGATTCTATATCTGTGCCTCTGCATATAACGTCCTATTTGTGATGGTTGCCATTAACTACAGTATGTAAGCTATATCAGCGGAATGAATAGCGTTCCACTAAAACCTTACTTCTCTTGTTTCAAGACCTTCCGTGCTGAACCACTTGAATCTTATTTTCCCTCTGACCCTCTCCCTCGTGCTCCACTTGTGCTTCTGTAGATCTTCCCGAGCTAGCCAGGCTTGAAATCCAATTTTGTTGCAGCCCTATAGCGAAAAATCCTAATAAGCTAACATGACTCTTTTCATTACACAGAAGCCAATACAGCAATACATTGCAATGTTATTTTCTATCTATGTGATGCCAACAGGTGGTTAAGTGCAATGGTAGGAGTCTGGGTAATTGTCTAAATAGATCTTCACAGCCAATGCTTGTTTAGGGTACAGAACACTTGCTTGCTGAGAGTCTGTTCATTATCCAGA
Organism: Oncorhynchus mykiss; assembly: GCF_057628025.1. NCBI lineage: Eukaryota > Metazoa > Chordata > Actinopteri > Salmoniformes > Salmonidae > Oncorhynchus > Oncorhynchus mykiss. The sequence goes on along the minus strand of NC_143033.1, from coordinate 25,598,723 downwards.
CTCTGTTCTTGTCATTTACAGGTGCTTCAAATGAATTGGTTTGGTGATTTTCTCTAGCTTGCAGTAAATGTAGTACACAGCACTTTGTAAGTTCATATTAACTACCTCTTATACCACCAGGCAGCTCTCTACTGCTTGCAGCTAGTAGAAACACACCGCGAAGATAGTGTCAACAACGTTCACAGAATTTCTAAGAGGCACTATAGATCAATGGTGAACTACAACATCAATAGTGCACATTCCTCCAATGAAACAAAATCAGAGGATGGTTTTGCGATGGGTAACCGGGGTTCCACATGCACTCTATATGTGTGTGTTGAGTTTGAAACATGATGAAATAATCATGCAGCTTACAGTTATTTGTAGGTCTTACTTGTTATACCACACTACAGGGTACTGGGTAGACATGCAAATAGAGAGTTTGAGGGGCAGAGCTCTCTCCGCATGGAGAGACCGAGGGTAAAGCACTCAAATCTTATTTAGGGGGATTATCACATTTTCTGAAGACATCTGTTTGTAAGGGCATGTAAAGCTGTTCTGCTATAGACACAGCAATCCCAACATCATTTAATAAGCCACTCTCACTCTGAATTATGAAATGTACTGCCATCTTCAGAAGACACCATTCATTCATCTAGTGGATGTGTGGTAGTTTCATTTCAGTGTTCTCTTCTGTCATAAATTCCTCACTGCTTTCACTTTGAGAGATTGATATCTGCTATCTCTGGGTGAATGTGACAGTTTGTTCTGACAGGCAACAATTATTTTTTAATCTCAAAGCTATTTGAGAGGAGAGTTCTATGCTGGTTATTATCTGATAAATCGGATGCTTGCCTTTAAAACAATACTGAATTGGCAATGAACTACATTTCTGTCAGGGCCACAACCACTACTAAACTCTGCAATGACCGTGGAAATATAGTTGGATACACAGAGGAACCATTCCAGACTCATAACAAGATCCTGCCTGACAAGTAAATATTGGAATGATATGAATTTGCAGCGGGCAGAGCAACCATTTATTTGAGCTATAGTGAGTAGCAGCAGCAGGCAATCTATTGGCTGTGGACAGGAGACAGAGTGAGGGAGGGACGGGCTTTTGATCTCCCATAAAGCTGCCAGCCACTCTCTCTTCCCAGAAGCCTCCATATTTCTTCATTAAACGAGACTGGACTCTGTCAGGACCCAATTTGTGCCCAAGACTCAATCTCTGGATGCTCACTGTAGCGTTGTCGCCAACCAAGGGAGTCATTCTATACTGCACACATGCATGCACATACACAAACACACACGCACACATACTTACACACACGAGCGCACACATACGCACACACATGCATCCATGGACACACATGCATCAATGCACACACAAGCATTACACATAGACACATACCCTTTATTGTCGTGTGCTAGCTACAATACCATTTATTTGGGGATTGTGGTCAGTCATTGTTTTACTTTTCATTGAGGTCAACTTCTTCTCTGGCAGTATATGATCCCCTTGGATAATTTAGAGCACCATGGTATCAAGCTTTAGTCATCCCCTAATTGACCTAAGCACTCACTAAACACTATGTACATTAACGACAGAGTAATCCCTATGGAATTCTCCTTCCCGGTGGTAATGGTGGTGCTCAGCTGTAGGTTACTATATAGAACTGTACAGCTAGCAACCTCATCCATCAGTGTCAGCTCTAATATTGTGTTCCCCCCGGCTCCCAATAGGCACCTAGTGTTTTTGTTTACGTAATTTATGTTTTCAGACTTGTGTACTCACAGGCCCCCCCCGCCTGGCGTTGCTCACTGACATCATCCTGCCAAATCACGTAAAAGCAATTTCAGCCTTACATGCACCCAGCTTATTAAAATGCCTCAGCATGATGACACGACTCTGCTCTCTCTCCCCCCGCCCGTGGACTTGGATGTGACTTCAGACCAGAAGACCGGGGAAATGGTCTCAAAATACATTTCTCCATCAAAATGTCCTCTGTCCCCAAATCTAAGCCCCCCCTGGGGTGAAATATAAATTCATGATGCACCACTTCACTTCAGAGTGATGAGGATGGTAGACAATGTGAGATATTGGTTGTGGAATGGCCATGTTAACTGCTAACTGGGAGGCCTCATGCTGCCAGTCTGTTGCTGTCTGCCTGCCAACTCTGCTGGATCCCCATGAAGACTGGTTGCCAAACACACACCTCCATGTCCTGCAGGTAGCAGGCTGGTCGGAATGGGCGGGTCGGGCTGGAGGGGTTGGACCACTCTCTCAGTGTGAGAACTGGGCATGAATGGTCTGGTATAGGCCTTGTCTGGCTGTGCATGAGTGAACAGCCCAGCTAGACATGCCTGGTCACAGTGAGTTTAATGAGCCAGTCCCTGTCCTCTCCTATGTCTCTGTCCGTCCGCCCGTAGAAGTACAGGCCTCTACTGGGCTGCTGGCTCTACACTGGCTACATCTGATCCATCTGGGAGATAGGGAGATAAGCAGACCAGGAGACAGAGAGGGAAGGGAAGGGAGAGATATGGTGAGGTAGGGTGGTAAAGGAAGATAGTTGAATGGTGTGATTCAGGGCCTGGTGTCAGAATGCTGATGAGAGTTGTATGGGGAGCGCGACATATGCAGCATATCTGATCTGCTCCAGTAGGCCTTCTGGGGGCCTCCTGCACAGAGCTGCCCTCCAGCCAAGGCCATTTATCCCACAGCCAGTGTGGCCTAGCCCAGCCTGACTCTGTTTCTAACATGCACAGGACCAGTTCCAGGCATAAGCAACACAAGCGGTCGCTTAGGGCCCTCGGCCGCTAAATATTATAAAAAATTGTAGGAACTCAGCCAGGGTCTCAAAATGTGGTTGTGCATCAGCAGTTTTTTTCTTCTTATATCATTCACTGACATTCAATAAATTAGCCATGTCAGCTAACAATGTTTAGATTAGTAGTTAGTCTAGCCAGCTATTTAAACTCGTAGTAATCATGGTCCCCCCAGGGTCCCTGACCTCTAGGGGGCCCCCATTGATTTTGTAAGTCCTTCTCACTCAGATATCACATTAATATGGCATTACAAAATGTGTAGAATTGCAGGAAATTTGCTGTAAAACTGCAAAAATTAAATATCTGCGCTTTGGCGAAATTAGTACAATTGCATGAAATGTCATATAAAATTTCAACATTTCCTCTCCGCCCCATGACAAAATGTGTAGAATTGCCATTTAGCTCTTATCCAGAGTGAATTACAGGAACAATTAGGTTTAAGTGCCTTGCTCAAGGGCACATTAACAGATTTTTCATGTAGTAAGCTCAGGGATTCAAACCTGCGACCTTTCTGTTACTGGCCCAAAGCTCCTAACCACTAAGCTACCTGCAGGAAATTAAGTTTAAAACTAAAATGTTTCTCTCCACCGTCAAGAGGGAGGCCACTAAAATGTTTCTCTCCACCGTCAAGAGGGAGGCCTCTAAAATGTTTCTCTCCACCGTCAAGAGGGAGGCCTCTAAAATGTTTCTCTCCACCGTCAAGAGGGAGGCCACTAAAATGTTTTGCTCAAAAGGCTAGGGCACACACACACACAATGCGAGAGATTGGACTCTGTAGTCGGTAGTCTTTCCCCATTTACCTTGAATACTACAGTGTGGCTCACGTTTAGTGGGATGGAAATAAACTATTCCAGAGTGCGCATGACAGACTAATGATCGTCACCTCCTTAGTGTCACTTCTTTCAAAGAATATGATTATGGCAAATTTACAGTTCATGTTTGGTGAGATTAGCTTCCAACCCAAGCTGTCTCTCTCTCTCTCTCTCTCTCTCTCTCTCTCTCTCTCTCATTCCCTCCCTCTCTCTTTCTACCTCCTTTCTCCCCTCTCCTTATCTGGTTCATAAGCCACACTTACGACACATTTAAAGAGTACAGAGAGAGAGAGTGCTTGTAGCGTTCATATTGCCCTCGTTTTGGCGGATGAGAGAGCATACATTTGATCCTGATAACTCTTCCCTCAGTGAGGCGGGAGGGAGAGGCAGCCATTGAAGCTAATGACAGCACTTTATTCCTCATCACTCTGTTGGCCCTCCCCTGGTTGCCCTCCACTTCCTTAGGCTTTGGGCTGATTACACAGCCAGATTGACTCCTGTCATCACCCCCCTGGGAATGGGAACATTGAACTAGTAGTCTCTAAACATATAAAACCAATGGAACCTGCAGTCAGCCACAGCTACACTAACTTTCATCTTGGAGGGTTTTCAAACACCATGAGGACCATGGTCAGTTGGGTTGATGAGGAGTAGATTTATTTGTAGCAGGACTTGGATCTTGCCATTGCCTTCCATCCGTCCTGATTTCATGGTCATAGCCACTGAGATCAGTGGAGGAGAGGGAGAGAGGGAGAGAGGGAGGAGACAGTAGTCGGGAGCTAAAGAGAGGTCTCTCCATCTTCTGTTCTCCCCTTCCCTTCCCTTGCTGTGTGTGTGTGTGTGTGTGTGTGTACTACTATGTGGCATTAGAACCTACATGCTTTCTTCAAAGAGAATAAGAGGGGTTAGGGTCAATTCCATTTAAATTCCAGTCAATTCAAGAAGTACAGTGAAATTCCGATTATTTCCAATATTTTTCAATTTGTGTGTGTGTGTGTGTGTGTGTGTGTGTGTGTGTGTGGTGTGTGTGGTGTGTGTGTTTGTGTGTGTGTGTGTGTGTGTGTGTGTGTGTGTGTGTGTGTGTGTGTATATGATGTCAGTACATACACACAAAAACTAGGTCACATGGGGAAGAGGCATTGTGCTTTATTTGTTTTAAACCAGGTTTGCGCTATATGAGATGGAAAGGAGTTCCATTTAATCTTGGCTTTGTATAACACTCTGTTTCCTTGAATTTGTTCTGGACCCGGGAACTGTGAAAAGACCCCTGGTGGAATGTCTGGTGGGGTAAGTGTGTGTGTCAGTGCTGTGTGTAAGTTGACAATTTGGAATTTCCAACACGTTAAGGTTTCTTATAAAAACAAGAAGCGATGCAGTCAGTCTTTCCTCAACTCTGAGCCAAGAGAGCCGGGCATGCATAGTATTGTTGATATTACTTCTCTGATTTAGGGCTTCTGAGCGGCGCAGCGGTCTAAGGCACTGCATCTCAGTGCTAGAGGTGTCACTACAGACCCTGGTTTGATCCCGGGCTGTATCACAACCGGTTGTGATCGGGAGTCTCATAGGAAGACGCACAATTGGCTCAGCGTCATCTGGGTTAGGGGAGGGTTTGTAAATTGTAATTGTAAAATAAGAATTTGTTCTTAACTGACTTGCCTAGTAAAATAAAGGTTTAATAAAATAGAAATGACAATGAAATGTAAAACTTGCTGCTTTGCTCTGGGTCAGCTGCAGCTTAATTAGGTTCTTCTCTGCAGCACTTGACCATATGACTGAACAATATTGAAGATAAGATAAAACTAGAGCCTTCAGGACTTGATTTGTGGAGTGTAGTGTCAAAAAAGGCATCTCTTTACCACAGACAGACCTCTCCCCATCTTTACAACCATTGAATCTATATGTTTTCACCATGGCAGTTTATAATCTAAGGCAACACCAAGTAATTTATTCTGCTCAACTTGCTCAACAGTCACACCATTCATTACCAGATTCAGCTGAGGTCTAGATCTTGGAGATGTATTTGTACCAAATACAGGCTTTGTGTCCATGTACACTTTTTTGGTTACTACATGATTCCATATGTATTATTTCGTAGTTTTGATGTCTTCACTATTATTCTACAATGTATGTTTTCTGAACAACAAGTTATGGTCAATGATAAAGAAAGGCTGAACTGTAATCTAACAGTACAGCTCCCACAATCTTCTTATTATAAATGTATTTCAACCAATCACCAGTCATTTGTGTCAGTTCAGCACACGCTGAGTGCCCTTTTCTATAAGCATGCTGAAAGTCGGTTGTTAATTTGTTTACAGAGAAATTGCATTGTATTTAGTCACACAATCTTTTCCAACAGTTTGCTAAGAGCTGGCAGCAAGCTGATAGGTTGGCTGAAAGTACCAGTAAAGGCTGCTTTACCATTCTTGGGTAGCGGAATGAATTTGGCTTCCCTCCAGGCCTGAGGACAAACATTTTCCTCTAGGCTCAGATTAAAGATATTACAGATAGGAGTGGCTATAGAGGCAGCAATCCTCAATAGTTTTCCATCTAAGTTGTCAATGCCAGGAGGGTTGTCTTTATTGACCAATAACAACAACAAAAAATCCACTAAGTATGCTGCACTATATTTCACAACAGATTTGAACGTGCTAAGCTTTCTCACCTAAAGCTTCTTTTTAATTGACTGAATTGTGTAGAATGAGAAGGAAATGAATAGATAGATGACCCTAATGGAAGGAAATGAATAGATAGATGACCCTAATGGAAGGAAATGAATAGATAGATGACCCTAATGGAAGGAAATGAATAGATAGATGACCCTAATGGAAGGAAATGAAGTGTGAAAAATACATTTACTCAAGCATTTTGAAGGCAGCGCCACCATGTTCAAATAAAAGAAAACATGATGTCATAGATTGTTATTACAGCAAATGGTTTCATTTGAGACATCCTGCCCATGTGTGTACAGTAGGAAATGGGACATTCACATTCTTTGGTAAGGCAGACAAATAACAAAGGTAGCAAAGCAGAACGATATTATTGTAGCTGTATAGAAAAAGACTGTACATGTTGGAGCACTGAAACACCCTTTCTGTTTTCTGACAGCAAACTTCCAATAACAAATATCCTTAATTTGTATGCTTTGCTTTGCTATTGGAAACACTATATTTTTCCAATGAGTCATTGTTTTGTCAATAGAGCTCCATCAGTCATATTTTATGATTGCTAGGGGTTTAACTGTTTATTTAGGGGTAGTCCATCGCAGCACAGTTGCTGCATTACTCTAGCCTGTAGCTATCATGCTAATAGTGGTGTTCTGTGCCTCTGCTTTGGTTCCGCTCCAGCTAAAGGTTGTGTCTGATGAGCTTATTGGAGCCATTAAGCCACAGTTTGTTCAAAGCCTGTCTGAAGGACGACCGCTCAATGAGCTGGAACACAGAGGCCATAATAAATGAAAATATAAAGTTATGGTTCCACTTAATGAAGCAAAAGGGCAGATGGAGAGTATCTGAATGAGGGCAGGTATTCCAACTTCAATTCAATAAACTGTTTTCCTTTCCACTCAAAGGCTGCTGCCTTCCAGAGAGGAGAGCAAGTGGTAATCTTTTGATACTTTTGAAGGGAATTGTCCACTTTTCTTTCAGCCTTTCAGTCATTTCTTAATTTCAATGTGCTTTTCATTTTTTTTTTTAGCTTTCTACACTATTATTTTATACAATCCAACTTGCCAAATCATTTTTTACACTTGCAGTACCATGCTTATGTAATTATTTATCTTCTCCATCCTTTCTTTTTCTGTCTTTCTTTCTAACACCCCTTCCCACCTGCACCATATCCTCACCAACAGTAGGCAGGCATCGCCTCAGACCATTGATCATTCTGACTCATAATGGTCCAGGTCCCTAATTACAATTGTCTGGCCAGCCCAGTCATTTACATGACTTTACTATGCATTCAATCCAGCTGTAAGACCTCCTAAGGAGTGGATGAGAAGAGTCTGTCGTGTAAAGCCGTCTTGTGATGGCAGCGTTGTAACCTCAGACAAGAGGAAAACCGCTATTGATTTTCTTGTCTAGTGCCTCTCTTGAATAGTAAGGAAATGAAGGCCTGGATATTAGAGGATTGGTGTCCATCATCAGCTTCTCTGGAGCCTGTCCTCTCTGATTCATTTTCTCTCTCTGGTGACTCCATTGATATACAGCTGTAGTGGGGAGGAATTCCCTGTGATTTTTCACCCATGGTTTTGATGTAAACAGAAATACTGGTACACAGAATGTACACAATGTACTCTAAAGCAGGGTTCGTCAACTAGGTTTGGACTTTTTCTGGGCTAATAGTCGGCGGGCCAGAACATAATTAGCATATAATATTAGCACAACAAATTGAACAACATTTTTAGCACATCTGATTATACATAATCAATTCAGTCACAATAGCATAATCATTTTGATCTGATTACACTCATAATATCACCAATGTCTCTATTCAATTATTATTTATATATATTTCTCTGTGCGTTGATTGGTGGGGAAAAACAGGTATAATCAAATCAAATCAAACTTTATTTGCCACATGCGCCGAATACAAATACAAGTGTAGACTTTACCTTGAAATGCTTACTTACAAGCCCTTAACCAACAGTGCAGTTCAAGAAGAAAATAATGTTTACTAAGTAGGCTAAAATAAAAAGTTATAATAAAAAGTAACACAATAAGAATAACAATAATGAGGCTATATTCAGGGGGCACTTGTACCGAGTGTGACCCGAGTCAGTGTGTCCCGAGTCATTGAGTAGCAGCAGTGTACAAGGGTGGGGGGGTCAATGTGAATTGTCCGGTGGTGATTTTTATGAATTGTTCAGCAGTCTAATGGCTTGGGGATAGAAGCTGTTGAGGAGCCTTTTGGTCCTAGACTTGGTGCTCCGGTACCGCTTGCCATGCGGTAGCAGAGAAAACAGTCTATAACTTGGGAGACTGGAGTCTCTGACAATTTTATGGGCTTTCCTCTGACACCACCTAGTATATAGGTCCTAGATGTCAGGAAGCTTGGCCCCAGTGATATACTGGGCCGTTCGCACTACCCTCTGTTGCGCCCTACGGTCAGATGCTGAGCAGTTGCCATACCAGATGGTGATGCAACCGGTCAGGGTGCTTTTGATGGTGCAGCTGTAGAACCTTTTGAGGATCTGGGGACCCATGCCAAATCTTTTCAGTCTCCTGAGGGGAAAAGGTTTTGTCGTGCCCTGTTCACGACTGTCTTGGTATGTTTGGACCATGATAGTTTGTTGGTGATGTGGACACCAAGGAACTTGAAACCCGCTCCACTACAGCCCCGTCGATGTTAATGAGGGCATGTTCGGCCCGCCTTTTCCTGTAGTCCACGATCAGCTCCTTTGTCTTGCTCACATTGAGGGAGAGGTTGTTGTAGCTTACTGTGTAGCTTACTGTAGCTTACTGTGTAGCTTACTGTAGCTTACTGTAGCTTACTGTGTAGCTTACTGTGTAGCTTACTGTGTAGCTTACTGTAGCTTACTGTAGCTTACTGTGTAGCTTACTGTAGCTTGCTGTAGATTACTGAGCTTACTGTGTAGCTTACTGTCGGATACACTACTTTTTTTAATGTCAACATTCGTTCAGAACAATTAGCTTCATAGCAAGACAAAATGTCACTCTCAAAAAGTATCTAAAGAAAGGTGGATAAGGAAAATCGAAGTTTCAGGGAAGAGTGGACAGAGAGATATGTGTTCATCTTACCATCTTTCTCGAATGCGTAGCCAGTGTGTCTTATTTTGCAATGAAAATGTCGCTGTTTGCAAGGAATTATATCTCAGACATAATTATGAATCCAAGCATGATACTTTCAAAGTGCCTCCCCCCAGACAGAGGCCCTACGCAAAAAAATGTAAGCGTTAACTGCAAGTTACACACATAGCAGCAGAATCCTCCTTTGTGGCAAGACCCAACAACAGAAGGTCACAAGTGCCTCCCCCAAAAAGTTCTGGGTTCTAACCAAACACAACATGCTCTTCACAGACGCAGAAGTATTTAAATAGTGCATGGTGACAGTTTTGGAGGAATTGGCTACCAACAAGTCTATGGATAGCATAATTGAATCTGTCAAACAGGTGCCCCTGTCTGTGTCAACAGCTGGCTGCCGGATCCGTGCACTGGCGGATGATGTGCATAGGATTGTTCTGCAGGGGCTGAGCTTTTTTCCCTGGCTATTGATGAGAGTACTGACAACACCGATGTAGCACAGTTGTGTGTATTTGTCCGTTATTTTGATTGGAATTAATTAATGGCACTGATTCCCCTCGAAGGACACACCACCAGTGATATCATATTCACAAACCTGGAAGAATTGTTTATGGAGCGTGGCCTGTCATACAAAAAAGTTAACTTTGTGGTCACTGATGGGGCTCCTGCCATGTTGGGCAGAATCTCTCCCCAAATGAATGGCTTGCATTGTCTCATCCATCAGTGTGCTGTGTGTGAGAACAAACGGTGAACAACTTTGTCAGGGGGACATCAAGCGCCCAACACCGTCTTGTGACAGAATCAGAACTGGCCACCCACGATAATCTCCTGCTTCACAACGACATGCGTAAAGAAAAGGAAGTACTTTTTACTCCATACATTTTCCCTGACACCCAAAAGTACTCGTTGCCTTTTGAATTCATAGCAGGACAGGAAAATTGTCTAATTCACACACTTATTAAGAGAACATTGCTGGTCATCCCTACTGCCTCTGATCTGGAGGACTCATTAAATACATGCTTTCTTTGTAAATGATGTCTGAGTGTTGGAGCATTCCCCTGGCTATCCGTAAATTTAAAAACAAGAAAATGGTGCTGCCTGTCACGATCGTCCTCCTCTTCGTCTGAAGAGGAGAGGCGAGAAGGATCAGAGGACCAATATGCGGCGTGGTAAGTGTCCATGGTGAATCTTTAATAAAGAAAGACTGAACACTATGCAAAAGAGTAACGAAAACAATAAACCAAATACGACCGTGAAGCTACAAAATGAGACCTGTGCTGACACAAGCCACTAACATAGACAATCACCCACAAACAAACAGTGCAACCCAGGCTACCTAAGTATGATTCTCAATCAGAGACAACTAATGACACCTGCCTCTGATTGAGAACCATACTAGGCCGAAAACATAGAAATGCCCCAAAACATAGAAAAACAAACATAGACTGCCCACCCAACTCACGCCCTGACCATACTAAATAAATACAAAACAACGGAAATAAAGGTCAGAACGTGACAGTACCCCCCCCCAAAAGGTGCGGACTCCGGCCGCAAAACCTTGACCTATAGGGGAGGGTCTGGGTGGGCGTCTGTCCGCGGTGGCGGCTCTGGCGCGGGACGCGGACCCCACCTCATCATTGTCTTAGTCCGCCTTATTGTCCGCCTCCGTGGCTTTCTCAGCATGACCACCCCTCTCAATGACCCCACTGGACAGAGGGGCAGCTCGGGACAGAGGGACAGCTGCTCGGGACAGAGGGACAGCTGCTCGGGACAGAGGGACAGCTGCTCGGGACAGAGGGACAGCTGCTCGGGACAGAGAGACAGCTGCTCGGGACAGAGAGACAGCTGCTCGGGACAGAGAGACAGCTGCTCGGGACAGAGAGACAGCTGCTCGGGACAGAGAGACAGCTGCTCGGGACAGAGAGACAGCTGCTCGGGACAGAGAGACAGCTGCTCTGGGCAGAGGGGCTCCGGCAGCGGCGCCGGACAGGCGGGAGGCTCCGGCAGAGGCGCCGGACAGGCGGGAGGCTCCGGCAGAGGCGCCGGACAGGCGGGAGGCTCCGGCAGAGGCGCCGGACAGGCGGGAGGCTCCGGCAGAGGCGCCGGACAGGCGGGAGGCTCCGGCAGAGGCGCCGGACAGGCGGGAGGCTCCGGCAGAGGCGCCGGACAGGCGGGAGGCTCCGGCAGCGGCGCCGGACAGGCGGGAGGCTCCGGCAGCGGCGCCGGACAGGCGGGAGACTCCGGCAGCGGCGCCGGACAGGCGGGAGACTCCGGCAGCGGCGCCGGACAGGCGGGAGACTCCGGCAGCGGCGCCGGACAGGCGGGAGACTCCGGCAGCGGCGCCGGACAGGCGGGAGACTCCGGCAGCGGCGCCGGACAGACAGGACCACCTGCAGGGAGGAGACAGAGAGACAGCCTGGTGCGTGGGGCTGCCACAGGAACCACCAGGCTGGGAAGACCTTCAGGAGGCTTGGGGTTAAGAGGAGGCACCTGAAAGACCGGGCTGTGGGGGAGCACTGGAGCTCTGGTGCGCAACCTTGGCACCACTTCCCCAGGCTGGATAACCACTCTAGCCCGGACCGTCCAGAGTGCAGGCACAGGTTGAACCGGGCTGTGGGTAAGCACGGGAGATCTAGTGCTTACTACACGCACCTCTCCCTTCGGCTCCATTCCCACAGTCGCCCGGTACGAGCGGAGCGCGGGCAGAGGACGCACTGCACCCTCCCAGCGCCCCGGAGACCCAGCACGCAGAGCCGGCGCAGGATACCCTGGGCCAAAACTGCGTACCGGCGACCAGACCCGCTGAGCAGGCACCATACGCCCTGGCTCGATGCCCGCACTCGCATGACACTCTCGGGGGGCTGTCCTATAGCGCACCGGGCTATGGACACGTACTGGCGACACCGTGCGCTTAACCGCATAACACGGTGCCTGCCCAGTATCGCGCTGCTTATAATAAGCACGAGGGGTGAGCGCAGGTCTGCTACCTGGCTTAGCTCCACCCCTCGTGTGCCCCCCCCCAAAAAAATTTTGGGGCTGTCTCTCGTACCTGTCGCACTGCCGTGCTGCCTCCTCATATCGCCGCCGCTCAGCTTTCGCTGCCTCCAGCTCTGCTTTGGGGCGGCGATATTCCCCAGCCTGTGCCCAGGGTCCCTCTCCGTTCAGTATCTCCTCCCATGTCCAGGAGTCCTGTGATACCGGCCGCTGTTGTTGTTGCTGCTGCTGCTGCTGTCGTCGCTGTTTTCTACCACGCCGCTTGGTCCTTGGTTGGTGGGTGATTCTGTCTTTGTGTAGTGTTCACCAGATAGGCTGTATTAGGTTTCACGTTCCGTTTGTTGTTTTCGTATTCGTTTAGTTATTTCATGTATCGTCAATTATTGATTAAAGAACATGAGTAATCACCACGCTGCATTTCGGTCCTCTCTCTCAACAAACGAAGAACGCCGTTACACTGCCTGGCTTGCTTTATATAAGGAATTTGAAAGATTTGAGCAATTACATTTAGTATATTTTAGCAATTACATTTACTTTTGTTACTAAAGTATATTTCAAACCAAACACTTTTAGACTTTTACTCAAGTAGTATTTTGCTGGGTGACTTGCACATTTACTTGAGTAAAATTAAAGATTCATTAATAGAAAATGACTCAAGTATAACAATTGGGTACTTTTTCCACGTCTGGCAACGGGTGTGGCTGAAATAGCCGAATCCACTAATTTGAAGGGGTGTCCACATACATTTGTATAGTGTATGTGCTAGCAATGTTTGGATCAACTTACACCTGCACCTGCAAAACACCTCTCTTTTTCCTCAATGAACACAATCCAGACTCACGACAGGAACTGGCATTCACATAAGGCAAATCCATCTCACCCGACATCCATAAGATTGTGTCCCAGGGGAAATGCAACTTTGCCCATTAAGTAAGCAATTTAGTAGCCTACAGTGCCTTCAGAAAGTATTCAGAACCCATGACTTTTTCCACATTTTGTTACTTTACAGCCTTATTATAAATTGATTAAATAAAACATTTCCTCATCAATATACACACAATAGCCCATAATGAAAAAGTGAAAACAGTTTCTGAAATTTTAGCTAATTTATGAAAATAAAAAAAACTGAAATGCCTTATTTACTTAAGGATTCAGAACCTTTGCTAAGAGACTCGAAATTGAGCTCAAATGCATCCTGTGTCCATTGATCATCCTTGAGATGTTTCTACAACTTGATTGGAGTCTACCTGTGGTAAATTCAATTGATTGGACATTATTTGGAAAGGCACACACCTGTCTCTATAAGGTCCCACAGTTGACAGTGCATGTCAGAGCAAAAACTAAGCCATGAGGTCGAAGGAATTTTCTGTAGAGCTCCGAGACAGGATTGTGTCGAGGCACAGATCTGGGGAAGGGTACCAAAAAAATGTATGCAGCAATTGAAGGTCCCCAAGTACACAGTGGCATCCATCTTTCTTAAATGGAAGAAGTTTGTAACCACCAAGACTCTTCCTAGAGCTGGCCGCCCGGCCAAACTGAGCAATCGGGGGAGAATGGCCTTGGTCAGGGAGGTGACCAAGAACCCTATGGTTACTCTGACAGAGCTCCAGAGTTCCTCTGTGGAGATGGGAGACCCTTCCAGAAGGACAACCATCTCTGCAGCACTCCACCAATCAGGCTTTTATAGAAGAGTGGCCAGACAGAAGCCATTCTTCAGTGACAGCTCACTTGGAGTTTGCCAAAAGGCACCTAAAGAGTCTCAGATCATGAGAAACAAGATTCTCGGGTCTAATGAAACCAAGATTGAACTCTTTGACCTGAATTCCAAGCGTCACGTCTTGAGGAAACCTGGCACCATCCCTACGGTGAAGCGTGGTGCTAGCAGCGTGGTGCTGGCAGCATCATGCTGTGGGGATTTTTCACCTTCCACCAACATAAAGACCGTAAACACACATGCAAAACAATGCAGGAGTGGCTTTGGGACAAGTCTCTGAATGTCCTTGTGTCGCCCAACCAGAGCCTGGACTTGAACCTGAACAAACATCTCTGGAGAGACCTGAAAATAGCTGTGCTGCAACTTTCCCAATCCAACCTGACAGAGGATCTTCAGAGAGAAATAAGATAAACTCCCCAAATACAGGTGTGCCAAACGTTTAGTGTCATACCCAAGAAGACTCGAGGCTGAAATCACTGCCAAAGGTGCTTGAACAAAGTACTGAGTAAAGGGTCTGATTACTTATGTAAATTTGCTAACATTTCAAACAAACATTTCTAAAAAACAGTTTTGCTTTGTCATTATGGGGGATTGCGAGTAGATGGATGAGGGAAAAACAACAATTTGATACATTTTAGAACAAGGCTGTAATGTAACAAAATGTGGAAAAAGTCAAGTGGTCTGAAAACTTTCCGAATGCACTGTGTATGACTGTATTTATTATTATAAATACCAACATTATTATGAGTGCTTATCCAGGGCTATTTAGTTCTCATACTGACAGTATTTTCTGTTTGTTCTGCTGTTACAACAGCAGGCTATCCCGAGGCTCCCGATACAGCCATTCAGACACAGACATTGGCTTTTAATTTTGTTTAGTTTTATGTAGGATGCTACATTTTTGGCCAGGTGCAATTAAGACTAATAAAACTATTATCACTTCTATTAGGATATATAACAGTATTTTTTTTTATTGTGAAAGATAACTGGCTGAGGTAGGCTAAGTTATTTTATATAAGCCTAGGCTCAGAAGAAATAGTCTCCAATTAAGCCCTCTTGTTGTTTGTTAAATTAAAATGAAGATTATTGTTGAAATGAATTACTCGACTGGTCTAGTTTTTCTCCATCTGTTGCTGTGTGCCACCTCCATCACAAGCTAGCTATATTTTCAGCACCAGGCGCTGTTTACATCCTATTGATTGCGCTGCGGATGCAGTTGCACATTTCAGCACCACAAGATGGTCCGCTGCCTGCTTTATTAGTTGACTGTCTCATGAATGAAGTTCAAATGTAACTTTTGCATTATTTAGGTAGGGTAACTTCCTTCTTGGGACATTGCATTTGGGACTTTTTGCATCTAAATAATTTGGGAGGCTTTTGGGGGCAAAATACTATTTCTGGTGGGGCAGATTTGGCCCGCGGGCTGCCAGTTGGGAAACCATTCTGTACAGATTCTCAGTGCTAAGCAGAGGTTTCTTCCAATCAGAATATCACATAAAATACTGTACCATTTACTTTGGCTAAGGAATGAAAAGGAATAGTTAAGAGATGCCCTCAGTAGTGGCAGATTGAGTGAGACATAATTTCAGGTATCGTGCTGCAGAACTGCTCTACAATTTCTCTGATTGGCTCAATCAATTGTTTGCTCCCACCTTAACCACCTCTCTTCAACAATTTCTCTTCCCAGTGAGACATTGTATTTTCTTTGCCTCATTCTATCCTGCCCTGGCTATGTGGTGTGTAGCTTATTCTATCCTGCCCTGGCTATGTGGTGTGTAGCTCATTCTATCTTGCCCGGGCTATGTGGTGTGTAGCTCATTCTATCCTGCCCTGGCTATGTGGTGTGTAGCTCATTCTATCTTGCCCGGGCTATGTGGTGTGTAGCTCATTCTATCCTGCACTGGCTATGTGGTGTGTAGCTCATTCTATCTTGCCCGGGCTATGTGGTGTGTAGCTCATTCTATCCTGCCCTGGCTATGTGATGTGTAGCTCATTCTATCCTGCCCTGGCTATGTGGTGTGTAGCTTATTATATCCTGCCCTGGCTATGTGGTGTGTATCTCATTCTATCCTGCCCTGGCTATGTGGTGTGTAGAGCACCCTAATCCTGCAGCCAGTCCATGGTGAAACAGTCAGTGATTTTCTCTCTGCCAGTCAAATGCAGTCAATGCCAGAATGTCTCTAAGCAGAGCAGTGTTCTGGCACAGCCAAGAGGAATCCAATAAAACAAAAGCGTGCCTGGATTAGAGCTTTTTAAGAGGAACAAATACAATCCTTAATTGCTCTGCTATTCTACCATCTTATTCAGGTCAGGATTTCAAGTCTGTTGTCGTTGAGTTTACTGTCTGCCGCATCCTAACAAATAGATCCAGGCTATTGCTGTGGAACAGCAATCTTAGATATTTTAAATGAGGTCTCCGAGGCATGACATTTCCTTCATCGCTTGTCTCTCTCTGTCAGGCAATCCACACTTCCCAGTGTAGCATCTTCCCACTCTATTACTTGGTGATAGAGAGGAGGAACTCCGATAAGCTGTTTAGCTGAAACCCATTCATTCTGAGCAGAAACAACAGAGGCCACCATCACAATTTGCTTTTAGAGTAGCAGGCTCCTCCATTAAATGCACTTTGTTTCTCCGCTTTATATAATTTTCTTAATAATTTTCTTAAAGATGTAATTTGGTAAATGGTATACAGTGCTTTCGGAAAGTATTCAGACCCCTTGACCATATTCACGTTTTGTTACGTTACAGCTTATTCTAAAATTGATTTTTTTTAAAATCATCAGCAATCTACACACAATACCCAATAATGACAGGTTTTTAGAAATGCTAATATCACATTTACATAACCTTTCAGACCCTTTACTTAGTACTTTGTTGAAGCACCTTTGGCAGTGATTACAGCCTCGAGTCTTCTTGGGTAGCTTGGCACACCTGTATTTGGGGAGTTTCTCCCATTCTTCTCTGCAGATCCTCTCAAGCCCTATCAGGTTTGATGGGGAGCGTTGCTGCACACCTGTTTTCAGGTTTCTCCAGAGATGTTCGATTGGGTTTAAGTTAAAGCTCTGGCTGGGCTACTCAAGGACATTCAGAGACTTGCTCGATGCCAATCCTGCGTTGTTTTGGCTGTGTGCTTAGGGTTGTTGTTCTATTGGAAGGTGAAACTTCGCCCCAGTCTGAGGTCCTGGACGCTCTGGAGCAGGTTTTCATCAAGGATGCTCTGTTCCTCGTTCCGTCAATCCTGCCTGACTAGTCTGCCAGTCCCTGCCACTGAAAAACATCCCCACAGCATGATGCTGCCACACCATGCTTCACTGTAGGGATGGTGCCAGGTTTCCTCCAGGCGTGATGCTTGGCATTCAGGCCAAAGAGTTCAATCTTGGTTTCATCAGACCAGAGAATCTTGTTTCTCGTGGTCTGAGAGTCTTTTAGAGGCCTTTTGGCAAACTCCAAGTGGGCTGTCATGTGCATTTTACTGAGGAGTTTCTTCTGTCTGGCTACTCTAACATAAAGGCCTGATTAGTGGAGTGCTGCAGAGATGGGAGACCATTCCAGAAGGACAACCATCTCCACAGAGGACTCTTGAGCTCTGTCAGAGTGACCATCGGGTTCTTGTCCAACCTCTCTGACGAAGGCCCTTCGCCCCCGATTGCTAAGTTTGGCTGGGCGCCCAGCTCTAGGAAGAGTCTTGGTGGTTCCAAACTTCTTCCATGGTGTTCCCTTCACCAGATCTGTGCCTCAACACAATCCTGTCTTGGAGCTCCACAGAAAATTCCTTCGACCTCATGGCTTAGTTTTTTTTCTCTGACATGCACTGTCAACTGTGGGACCTTATATAGACAGGTGTATGCCTTTCCAAATAATGTCCAATCAATTGCATTTACCACAGGTGGACTCCAATCAAGTTGTAGAAACATCCCAAGGATGATCAATGGACACAGGATGCATTTGAGCTCAATTTCGAGTCTCTTAGCAAAGGTTCTGAATCCTTAAGTAAATAAGGCATTACAGTTTTTTTTATTTTCATAAATTAGCTAAAAGTTCAGAAACTGTTTTCACTTTTTCATTATGGGCTATTGTGTGTATATTGATGAGGAAATGTTTTATTTAATCAATTTTAGAATAAGGCTGTAACGTAACAAAATGTGGAAAAAGTCATGGGTTCTGAATACTTTCCGAATACACTGTACCTGCTGTGTTTTGCTGTGCTCCCTCTCTCTCCTTTGTTATGGGGTTACTTCACCAAAATTGAAAATGGACTTATTTTTATGGAAGCATAGAGAGTCTATGGAGCAGGAGATATTTGGGTTTGTTTACTTAGCTACAGTTTAGCTACAGTTTAGCTTTCACATATGTCCAGCCTGGCGATATGCTGGAGAAACAGACTTCAGACTTCACTGTCTGTACAGAGTCCTGTTCTTAAAGAAATCCCTTTTCTTTTCACACCCTTTCCAGTCTCATCACTCATTGTCTTGTAGGTCTTGACTGTTCTCTATGTCTATGGGTAAAGCCAGTCATTCCCTCATCACAATCCCATGCATTGAGCCAGAACAGGCATGTCTGTCAGGATCACATCTATCTGACAGTGAAGCATCACACTCCGTTAGCCTCCCACTCCTGTCTCATATCTCTCTCAGGGACACTTCGACTACTCAGCATATTTCATTTAAGCCTGATTAGTAGAGTCCTTCAACCACTGAAAGACCTTGAATACTGTATCCCTCAAAAGTAATAATCCCTGAACTTTTAATAGGTTTTCCAGACCACTGTTAGTCTTTGCAGTTTGTTCTACGGAATTTGTAGGTATGTGGAAAAACAACAACAAAGCAACTTCACAGTTTAGGTTCACTGTACCATATGAGTATGTTTCTGTAATGTCACTCCACCTGCTTAACCAACAACTAGGCTGAAGGATGGAAGGTGCTTCAAAAGGGGAAAGTGTCTTATCTCCTCTGAGCAGGAGCTTCAGCATATACAGTATCAACCATTTTCATTGATCATCATTATGCAGATTAAAAAATAGATACATATTGAACCTTTATTTAACTAGGCAAGTCAGTTAAGAACAAATTCTTATTTATAATAACGGCCTACCCCAGACAACCTCAGGCCAATTGTGCACCGACCTATGAGACTCCCAATCACGGCCGGCTGTGATACAGCCTGGATACGAACCAGAGTGTCTGTAGTGACGCCTCTAGCACTGAGATGCAGTGCCTTAGACCGCTGCACCACTCGGGAGCCCAATGATAGCATGTGACCTCGGATATCACCAGTGGCGGACTTACCATTAGGCAGGAGAGGCATTTTTCTCAGGCCTCACATCATCAAGGGGCCTCATGAGCTGGGCAACATAAAAAATATATATAATTTAAACACACCTATAATTTATTTTCATACATATATACAGTATGTACATATGTGCATATAACTTATCAGTATTAATATAATCTGCATTTTTCTCGTCATGGTAGAAACAAGAGTAATTAATGACCCACAGACTGGTTCATAATAAAGGACTATTCACTCGATATGATTGCAGATGTGACTTTCATTGAAATTAAGCTGCAGCAATGAGACGCTTTCAGAGCACGGCAGAGAAAGTTTGCGCATATCTTTAATAAAATTAATAAAAAGACAGGTGCTGCTGATAATACTGGCATCGTCATTGGGGCAGAGGCAGAGTATATGGGCAGTGCCTTCAGAAAGTATTCATACCACTTTGTTGTGTTACAGCCTGAATTCTAAATGGATTAAATATATTTATTTCCTCACCCATTTACACACAATACCCCATTATGACAGGGAAAACATGTCTTCAGAATTTTTTTGCAAATGTATTGAAAATTGAATACAGAAATATCTCATTTACATACGTATTGACACCCCTGAGTCAGTACATGTTAACCTTCATAGCGATTACAGTGGTGAGTCATTCTAGGTAGGTCTCTAAGAGCTTTGCACACCTGGATTGTACTATATTTACACATTATTATTTTTTTAATTCTTCAAGCTCTGTCAAGTTGGTGGTTGATCTTTGCTGGACAACTATTTTCAAGGCGATTTACATCAAAACTGTAACTAGGTCACTCTGGAACATTCAATGTTGTCTTGGTAAGCAACTCCAGTGTATATTTGGCCTTGTCATTTAGGTTAGTATTGTGGAGTAACTACGATGTTGTTGATCCATCCTCAATTTTCTCTTATCAAAGCCATTAATTGTTTTAAAGTCACCTCATGGTGAAATCCCTGGGCTGTTTCCTTAGTATACGAAAACTGAGTTAGGAAGGACGCCTGTATCTCTGTAGTGACTGGGTGTATTGATACACCATGCAAAGTGTAATTAATAACTTCACCATGCTCAAAGGGATATACATGTCTGCTTTTAAAAATTTTAATCCATCTACTAATACGTGCCCTTCTTTGCGAGGCATTGGAAAACATCCCTGGTCTTTGTGGTTGAATCTGTGGTTGAAATTCACCGGGAACAAGTTAGGGCTCCATAGCTGCAGGCAAAAGAGCAGAAACCTTATCAGCAGCATGACCAGCTGGACAGGGGACAGCCAGGAGTCATCAGGCCAGATAGTTCTGAGGCATGGAATTAGAGGGAGAATACTTAAGTTCACACATGACACCAGAAGATCGGAGAATCCCCCCTCTGACTGCCAACACACACTTTTTGTCCTGAATACAAAGTGTTATCTTGCAAACTATTACAGACTACAAAGGGAAGCACAGACGCAAGCTTCCCAGTGACACAAGCCACCAGATGAGCAAAATTACTTCTATGCAACACTGAAACATGCATGAGAGCGTCAGCTGCTCCGTACGACTGTGTGATCACGCTCTCCGTAGCCGATGTGAGTAAGACCTTTAAACAGGTCAACATTCAGACTGATTACCAGGACGTGTACTCCGAGCATGGGCTGACCAACTGGCAAGTGTCTTCACTGACATTTTCAACCTGTCCCTGACTGAGTCTGTAATACCAACATGTTTCAAGAAGACCACCATAGTCCCCGTGCCCAAGAACACTAAGGTAACCTGCCTAATTGACTACCGACCCGGAGCACTCATATCTGTAGCCATGAAGTGCTTTGAAAGGCTGGTCATGGCTCACATCAACACCATTATCCCAGAAACCCTAGATCCACTCCAATTTTCATACCGCCCCAACAGATCCACAGATGATGCAATCTATATTGCACCACACACTGCCCTTGCCCACCTGGACAAAAGGAACACCTACGTGAGAATGCTATTCATTGATTACAGCTAAGCTTTCAACACCATAGTGCCCTCAAAGCACTTCACTAAGCTAAGGACCCTGGGACTAAACACCTCCCTCTGCAACTGGATCCTGGACTTCCTGATGGGCCGCCCCCAGGTGCTACGGGTAGGTAACAACACATCTGCCAATCTGATCCTCAACACGGGGGCCCCTCAGTGGTGCGTGCTCTGTCCCCTCCTGTATTCCCTGTTCACTCATGACTGCATGGCCATGCACGACTCCAACACCATCATTAAACTTCTCGAAGACACAACAGTGGTAGGTCTGATCACCGACAACGATGAGTTAGCCTGTGTGGTGCCAGGAAAACAACCTCTCCCGCAACGTGATCAAGACAAAGGAGATGATTGTGGACTACAGGACAATGAGGACCGAGCACGCCCTCATTCTCATCAACAGGGCTGTAGTGGAGCAGGTTGAGAGCTTCAAATTCCTTGGTGTCCACCTCACCAATGAACTATAATGGTCTAAACTCACCCAGACAGTTGTGAAGAGGACACGACAAAGTCTATTCCCTCTGAGGAGACTGAAAAGATTTAGCATAGGTCCTCAGATTCTCAAAAGTTCTACAGCTGCACCATCGAGAGCATCACTGCCGGGTATTGCAACTGCTCGTCCTCTGACCACAAGGCACTACAAGGGGAGTACGTACGGCCAAGTACTGGGGCCAAGCTTCCTGCCATCCAGGACCTCTATACCAGGTGGTGTCAGAGGAAGGCCCTAAAAATTGTCAAAGACTCCAGCCCCCCAAGTCATAGACTGTTCTCTCTGCTACCGCACGGCAAGTGGTACCGGAGAGGTAAGTCTACGTCCAAAAGGCTACTTAACAGCTTCTACCCCCAAGCCATAAGACTCCTAAACAGCTAATCAAATGGCTACCCAGACTATTTGCGTTGGCCCCCCTCTTTTTTTGCTGCTGCTACTCTCTGCTTATTATCTATGTCACTGTAACTCTACCTACAGTTGAAGTCTGAGGTTTACATACTGTACACCTTAGCCAATTACATTTAAACTCAGTTTCAGAATTCCTGACATTTAATCCTAGTAAAAATTCCCTGTCTTAGGTCAGTTACGATCACCACTTTATTTTAAGAATGTGAAATGTCAAACAGTAGAGAGAATTATTTATTTCAGCTTTTATTTCTTTCATCACATTCCCAGTGGGTCAGACGTTTACAGACACTCAAGTAGTATTTGGTAGCGTTACCTTCAAATTGTTTAACTTGGGTCTAACGTTTTGGGTAGCCTTCCACAAGCTTCCCACAATAAGTTGGGTGAATTTTGGCCCATTCCTCCTGACAGAGCTGGTGTAACTGAGTCAGTTTGTAGGCTTCCTTACTCGCACACAATTTTTCAGTTCTGCCCACTAATTGTCTATAGGCTTGAGGTCTGGGCTTTGTGATGGCCACTCCAATACCTTGACTTTGTTGTCCTTTAGCCATTTTGCCACAACTTTGGAAGTATGCTTGGGCTCATTGTCCATTTGGAAGACCCAGTTGCGATCAAGCTTTAACTTCCTGACTGATGTCTTGAGATGTTGCTTCAATATATCCACATCATTTTCCTTTCTCATGATGCCATCTATTTTGTGAAGTGCACCGATCTCTCCTGCAGCAAAGCACCTCCACAACATGATGCTGCCACCCCCGTACTTCACGGTTGGGATGGTGTTCTTCGGCTTGCAAGCTTCACCCTTTTTACTCCAGACATAAGAATGGTCATTATGGCCAAACAGTTCAATTTTTGACCTGTCCCATCAGACCAGAGGACATTTCTTCAAAAAGTACGATCTTTGTCCCCATGTGCAGTTGCAAACCGTAGTCTGGCTTTTTTATGGCGGTTTTGGAGCAGTGGCTTCTTCCTTGCCGAGTGGCCTTTCAGGTTGTGTCGATATAGGACTCGTTTTATTGTGGATATAAACTCAGAAAAAAAAGAAACGTCCCTTTTTCAGGACCCTGTCTTTCAAAGATAATTTGTAAAAATCCAAATAACTTCACAGATCTTCATTGAAAAAAGGTTTAAACACTGTTTCCCATGCTTGTTCAATGAACCATAAACAATTAATGAACATGCACTTCTGGAACGGTCGTTAAGACTCTAACAGCTTACAGACGTAGGCAATTAAGGTCACAGTTATGAAAACTTAGGACACTAGACAGGCCTTTCTACTGACTTTGATAAACACCAAAAGAAAGATGCCCATGGTCCCTGCTCAATAAATTGCAATGCCTGTACTGTGAGACGCCTAAGACAGTGCTACAGGGAGATGGGACAGACAGCTGATCGTCCTCGCAGTGGCAGAGCACTTGTAACAACACCTGCGCACAATCGGCTGTCCGACCCGTCTCCCTGTAGCGCTGTCTTAGGTGTCTCACAGTACAGGCATTGCAATTTATTGAGCAGGGACCATGGGCTTTTGGTGTTTATCAAAGTCAGTAGAAAGGCCTGTTTAGTGTCCTAAGTTTTCATAACTGTGACCTTAATTGCCTACGTCTGTAAGCTGTTAGAGTCTTAACGACCGTTCCAGAGGTGCATGTTCATTAATTGTTTATGGTTCATTATGGTAACGCTTGTAATTGTTAAGGACTGTAGAGATTTTCAAGATAGAGATTGAGATTTTCAAGATTTTTTTGGATTGGACAGGAAAAATCCTGAAGGAAAATCTGGTTCAGTCGTCCTTCCACCTGACACTAACGATGTACGCTGAGAGTCGGGAAGCAAGTTCAGAGAGTGAATACATTTAATAAATAATTGATCATAACAAGAAACACAAACAGAGCACCGACATGAAACAGCTACAATGACAACTGGGGAAGAAACCAAAGGGAGTGACATATAAAGGGCAGGTAATCAAGGAAGTGATGGAGTCCAGGTGAGTGTCATTATGCGCGTACCGCTGGTGAGGTGTGTGCGCCCTAACGAGCAGCCTGGTGACCTAGAGGCCTGGGAGGGAGCACAGGTGACACACTGGGTGATAAATTCACCTGTCAGCAGGACAATAACCTCAAACACAAGGCCAACTACACTGGAGTTGCTTACCAAGGAGACAGTGAATGTTACTGAGTGTCTGAGTTGAGTCCTTAAATCTGCTAGCAATCTGTGGCAAGACCTGAAAATAGTTGTCTCGCATTTATCAACAACTAATGTGACAGAGCTTGAATCATTTTGAAAAGAATAATGGGAAAATATTGCACAGTCCAGGTGTGGAATATTCTTAGAGACTTACCCAGCAAGACTCACAGCTGTAATCACTGCCAAAGGTGATTATAACATGTATTGACTCAGGGGGTTGAATACTAATCTAATCAATATACATTTGTGTATTTTTCAAAAATGTTTGACAAATGTTAAAGTTTTCTTCGACTTTTGTGTAGACCATTGACATAAAAAGAGAATTAAATACATGTTAATCCCATTTTGTAACAACAAAATGTGGAAAAGGTCAAGGTGTGTGAATACTTTCTGAAGGTACTGTATGTGTACAGAGATGAGGTAGTCATTCAAATATCATGTTAAACACTATTATTGCACACAGAGTGAGTTCATGCAACTTATTATTTGACTTATTATGTGTAGTCCTGAATTTATTTAAGCTTGGCATAACAAAGGGTTTGAATAAATTACAAAAACCTAATTCCACTTTGACATTATTGTGTATTGTGTGTAGACCAGTGACATACAATCTCAACATAATCAATTTTATATTCAGGCTGTAACACAGCAAAATGTGGAAAATATCAAGGGATGTGAGTACATTCTGAAGGCACTGTATGTGTAGCCCGTGTATCTGATGCTGTCTGGTCAAAAAGAGGATGGCATGTCATATTATTTTTGGTCAGACAGCATCAGGTACATAGGCTACATATACTAAGACAGTGGGGCGCTTTTACGCTTTCTCCGGTGAGATAGTTTCAGCCACTTGGAAAGCTTTCTCCGGTGAGATAGTTTCAGCCACTTACGAATTGAAGACAAGTTGGCAGGTGCACAGTGCATTGTTTCGATGCTAGATTTGATTGGTTTTATTGGTCGCATACACATGGTTAGCAGATGTTATTGCGAGTGTAGCAAAATGTTTGTGCTTCTAGATCCGAAAGTGCAGCAGTATCTAACAAATTCCACAACAAAACCTAATACACAAAATGTAGTAAAGGAATGGGATGAGAATATATAAGCATAAAATATATGGATGAGCAGTGACAGAGCGGCTAAGATGCAATATATAGTAAAGAAGAGATAGTAATGGATATAGTATACAGTATATACACTACCGTTCAAAACTTTGGGGTCACTTAGAAATGTCCTTGTTTTTGAAAGAAAAGCAAAAAAATTTGTCCATTAAAATAACATCAAATTGATCAAAAATTCAGTGTAGACATTTTTAATGTTGTAAATGACTATCGTAGCTGGAAACGGCAGGTTTTTTATGGAATATCATAGGCATACAGAGGCCCATTATCAGCAACCATCACTCCTGTGTTCCAATGGCATGTTGTTTTAGCTAATCCAGGTTTATCATTTTAGAAGGCTAATTGATCATTAGAAAACCTTTTGCTATTATGTTGGGACAGGGATTGATTGAATATGTCCGTAAACACACCAGCCAGCTGATCTGTGCATGCTCTGAGTACGCAGCTAGGGATGTCATCAGGGCCGGCAGCCTTGTGAGGGTTAGCACGTTTAAATGTTTTACTCACATCGGCCACGGAGAAGGAGAGCCCAATATCTTTGGTACAGGCCATGTCGGTGGCACTGTATTGTCCTCAAAGCGCTCAAAGATGTTGTTTAATTTGTCTGGGAGCATGACGTTGATGTCCGCAACGGTGCTTGTTTTCTTTTTGTAATCCGTGATTGTCTGTAGACCCTGTCACATACGTTTTGTTTGAGCCGTTGAATTGTGACTCCACATTGTCTCTATACTGAAGCGTTGCTTGTTTGATTGCCTTACAGAGGGAATAACTACACTGTTTGTATTTGGTCATGTTTACAGTCGCCTTGCTATGATTAAATGCGTGCTTTCAGTTTCGCGTCAATGCTGCCATCAATCCACGGTTTCTGGATAGGGAAGGTTTTAATAGTCACAGTGGGTACAACATCTCCTATACACTTCCTTATAAACTCGCTCGCCGAGTCAGCGCATATGTCAATGTTATTTTCTGAGGCTACCCGGAACATATCCCAGTCCACATGATCGAAGCAATCTTGAAGCGTGGAATCCGATTGGTCAGACCAGCATTGGATAGACCTAAACACGGGCGCTTCCTGTTTTAATTTCTGTCTATTGGAGGGGAGCAACAAGATGGAGTCATGGTCAGATTTTCCAAAAGGAGGGCGGGGAAGAACCTTGTATGCATTGCGGAAGTTAGAGTAGCAGTGGTCGAGTGTGTTACTCGCTCGTGTACTGCAATCGATATGCTGATAGAATTTATGTAGCCTTGTCCTCAAATTGGCTTTGTTAAAATCCCCAGCTACAATAAATGCAGCCTCAGGATATACTGTATGGTTTCCAGTTTGCATAAAGTCCAGTGAAGTACCTTGAGGGCCGTCTTGGTATCCGCTTGCGGGGGGGACATACACGGCTGTGACGATAACCGAGGAGAGTTCTCTTGGGAGATAATACGGTCAGCATTTGATTATGAGGAATTCTAGGTAAGGTGAACAAAAGGACTTGAGTTCTTGTATGTTGTTACAATTACAGCATGAGTCGTTAATCATGAAAGATACACCCCCAGCCTTCTTCTTACCAGAGAGATATTTGTTCCTGTTCGTGCGGTGCACTGAAAATCCCTTTGGCTGTACGGACTCCGACAGCATGTCCCCAGCTAGCCATGTCTCCGTGAAACAGAGTTTGTTACAATCCCGGATATCTCTTTGGAAAGCAACTCTTGTCCTAATTTCATTGACTTTGTTAACTACGGACTGGACATTAGCAAGTAATACGGCACCCTCTCCTCTGACGGCGTTGTTTTGAGTCAGCCTCTGGAATCAGTTCAAATGTCCTGGGAGGTGCATACAAAGAATCCACTTTGGGAAAGTCGTATTCCTGGGTGTAGTGCTGGTTGTGCTGGTAAGTTGACGTCTCTCTGATATCCAAAAGTTCTTCCCGGCTGTATGAAATAACACTTAAGGTTTTCTGGGCTAACAATGTAAGAAATAATACAGAAAAAGAAAATACTGCACAGTTTCCTAAGGACTAGAAGCAAAGCTGCCATCTCTATCGGCGCCAACTTGTTAATAATTATTTTGGATGAACGTGCGAAGGTAACTTGCATTTTCAAGTTATTTGTTTGACACCAACCACATTTCCATCCACAGTTTTTAATGCGAGTAAAGGCATACGGTATAAGAAAATATCAAGGCAGTTGTGATGGAAACCGGAAGTTTATAAATGCCTATAGATAATTTATTTGTTTGACATGGTGGGATCTTTTTGTGTCAGTAAAATGTATTATGCGAGGAATGGCAGTGGAAACACCTTTATGCGCAAATATTTATATAATACTAACATGTTGAAGTGAACTTGCTGTACTGCAGCGCCAGCTGTGCCACCAGAGGCTCTGGGTTCGTGCCCAGACTCTGTCGTAACCGGCTGCGACCGGGAGGTCCGTGGGGCGACGCACAATTGGCCTAGCGTCGTCCGGGTTAGGGAGGGTTTGGCCGGTAGGGATATCCTCACCTCATCCCACACCAGCGACTCCTGTGGCGGCCAGGCGCAGTGCACGCTAACCAAGGTTGCCAGGAGCACGGTGTTTCCTCCGACACATTGGTGCGTCTGGCTTCCGGGTTGGATGCGCGCTGTGTTAAGAAGCAGTGCGGCTTGGTTGGGTTGTGTATCGGAGGACGCATGACTTTCAACCTTCGTCTCTCCTGAGCCCGTACGGGAGTTGTAGCGATGAGACAAGATAGTAGCTACTAACAATTGCATTCCGTGAAATTGGGGAGAAAAAGGGGGTAAAATTCAAAAAAAAGAAGGAAAAAAAGAGGAAAAAAAAGAAGTGAACTTGGAGTCACGCGAGGATATGGTGTGTGGTCCTCCCACTACGACTTGGGAAACCATGCAGTTTATTAGGCTACAGATGCAATAAGTTATGATGAACTTCACAGGGTGGTGAAAAGGCACTGTGATGAGTTTGATGCTCCTTTACAATAAATATCAAGGGTCTTATTCTGGTGACATGATGATCGATGCTTGCCTGCTGTTTGAAAAATACAGATATTCTCGCATATCCATAATAAACCCTCATCATATAGACTACCCTACCTGCACTGTAGGCTACCTGAGAGTGGTTTGCTAGCGCACGAGTGCCAAGACCAGAGTAGGCACAAAACTACCAGTAGAGTCGAACATGCAATGGTCACACATTGAACTTCAGATTTTTATTCGGTACATGAAAACATAAGTGAAAAAGCACATTTTGTGTGCACTACGTCATCATACACTGATTTTTATCTGCAACAAGTCCGTTTGGTGGAAACACACCACTGGTAGGAAAATATGCAGATTTTGGAATATTAGATGGTTGTGTTCATTGCACATGTTCATTGAACATTAAAAGGTAATACCTTTTCACAGTTAAATTACAAGTCTTTTCTATAAAAACCCATAAAACTGGCTTCTCACTGGGGCCTTCAAATCACAAAGTCTGGCCCTGGAGGACAATGTTAAACAGGCTATAGAAGATGGACGTAATGAGCCATACTTTCCTTAACTAAAACCACCACCATGGATCACTACTCACATGTACAATATGCAAAGAGAGAAGCCACTGAGAGGTTAGTTAGTATTGTGTGTCATTTTACAGCTGCTCATTTTGCAATGTATCTCTACTCTGATACTGGGTTGATAGTGGATTGAGAACATTGTAAGCTACGTATGGCATGAAACAACTGTTTTAAACATCCCGTTAGGATCTTAACACTTGTGAATAGCATCAGTTAGAAAAGCACCTATGACTTGTCTATTATAACCATGGTGAGGTCTCCAGCCTGTCCTCACTGGGTAATGTTTCCCTGATCATTGATTTGAGCATGAGAAACCCTATTAGTTTAACCTGAGGCTCAACTCCTACTCTCCCCTCAGCGCTCTCCACTCTCACTCAATATAAACACTGAAGGGTAGGGGCTTCACGGTCATTGGCCTCTCTCCATGTACCTTCTGTTCACACAGAGAGTGAGAAATATAGAGGGAGAGATGTGTTGGGAAGACCGGGTAGAGAGAAAGAGAGCGAGAGATCAGGAGAAAGAGATTTGAAAAGGTGCAGTCTTTTACTGCAATGCTCTGATTATTAGCTACATGACACCCCAACTCAGAAAGAGAGATGATTATGGAAAAACAAAATAATGAATGCCTCTCACATGGTTTTCAGTTGTCTGCTTGCAATCATTTCAGAAATATTCATTTAGCTTCATCCTTTCCCATAGATACTACCTATGCTAACTATGTGGGGGGAGGGAGGCTGATGTATTCAGTGATACTTTATGGAGATCTTCCTTTACGTCTTTTATCCTCTCTAGTTTGTGTGAGATGTCAAATGTGTTTAGTTTGCTTTTAAGAGCAGCTTGGGCTGATCCTGTTGTGACATAATAAGGCTACAAGGAAATGTTCCCCTTCCATCTCGGAACATCAAAAGGCCTTTGAATTTCTTCTGTCACCCAGGAAGATTAATGACTGTTGAGTCTGTCGGTAAAATGTAATACTATGTATCAGCTCTCTGTCAACCGTATAGAGGCTTTGTAAAGAAATTGTTTACTCTGCCTCTTGAATGGTGCAATCAAACTTTTATTACTGCACACACCGTGGTAAAAGCACTCTGCCTCTTTGCTTCAGCAAATGCTACAATGACATATCTGTCTACTGTCTGGGAATGATGGGGGAGGCAGTGCTGCTGCAAATGTTGAGACCAATCTGATTTTCAGAGCTAATTTTGATTCAATTTCACATTTGCAATGTATGAATGTGTTTCCTGGTAAGGGAGTCATTTCAGGATCAAATGAAAGAAAATTAGATTTCAAGGGTAAACATCTGGCCTCGGGGCAGAAAGAATTAAGTACACACATGTATTTGGATCTATTTAATTGAATTGTGCTACTGAAAGACTATTGAATTAAGAAATAATAATTAGAAATTATGTCAGATTGACAAAATGTTTTCAGGTAATCATGTTTCAATTTGATTAGAACAAGTACCTCCAAAATCTTTTTACATTTGAATCATTTAACAGACCCTTATCCAGAGAAACTTACAGTAGTGAGTGCATACACTTTTCTACTGGTCCCCAGTGGGAATCAAACCCACATCCATGGCATTGCAAATGCCATTCTCTACCAACTGAAAACCTTTTTGAGTTGCATTCATCCTAACCAGTATATGAATAATACACATCCTCACAGTCAAAAGTTATATTTTCCATTAACAACCTATGAGCTTTTTCACCATTGCCTAAACCAGCAAGACTTAAAGCACAAAGAACTAATGAACAGATCAGTTTAACTATAACGACATTCTCAGTAACGGTTATATTTAACATTTTATATTTTTTTACTTGTGGTGATGTATCTACCTTAGTTGAATGCACTGACTGAAGTCACTCTTGATAAAAGTGTTTGCTAAATGACCAAAATGTAAATGTACAAATGTATGATTGCACAGCACGCTGGTATTATTCTAATGAGCTCTGTCACCCAAAATGGCATGTTCATGTCTAAGTGCATGAATCTGGTGCACATCAAAATATAAACACAACATGCAGCAATATAAAATATTTGACTAAGTTACAGTACATATAATGAAATCAGTCAATTTTAATAAATTTCACATGGCTGGGAATACAGATCTGTTGGTCACAGATGACTTTTTTTAAAGGTAGGAGCATGGATCAGAAAACCAGTCAGTATCTGGTGTGACCACCATGTACCTCATGCAGTGCGATACATCTCCTTTGGATAGAAATGATTAGGCATTTGATTGTAATCTGTGGAATGTTGTCCCACTCCTCTTCAATGGCTGTGCGAAGTTGCTGGATATTGGCGGGAACTGGAACATGCTGTCGTACACGTCGATCCAGAGCACCCCAAACATGCTCAATGGGTGACATGCCTGGTGCGTTTGCAGGCCATGGAAGAACTGGAAAATGTTCAGCTTCCAGGAATTGTGTACAGATCCTTGCGACATGGGGCCGTGCATTATCATGCTGAAACATAACGTTATGGTGGCGGATGAATGGCATGACATTGGGCCTTCAGGATCTCGTCACATTCAAATTGCCATAAATAAAATGCAATTGTGTTCGTTTTCCATAGCTCATGCCTGCCCATACTATAACCCCACCGCCACCATGGTACACACCTCCACTACACTGATCCTAAACACAGGGGCCCCACTAGGGTGCATGCTCAGCCCCCTCCTGTACTCGTTGTTTACCAATGACTGCATGGCAAGTTTGCAGACGACACAACAGTAGTAGGACTGATTGCCAACAATGACGAAACAGCCTACAGGGAGGAGACAAGAGCCCAGGCGGAGTGGTGCCAGGAAATAACCTCTCCCTCAATATTAACAAAACGAAGGAGCTGATCGTGGACTTCAGGAAACAGAAGAGGGAGCACTGCCCTATCAACATCGACGGGACTGCAGTGGAGAAGGTGAAAAGCTTAATGTTTCTCTGCGTAAACATCACTGACAATTTGAAATGGCCCAACCAAACAGACAGCGGGGTGAACAAACAGCGGGGTGAAGAAGGCGCAACAGCGCCTCTTCAACCTCAGGAGGCTGAAGAAATGAGCCTTGGCCCCTAAGTCCCTCTTACAGATGCACAATTGAGAGCATCCTGTCGGGCTGTGTCACCGCCTGAGATGGCAACTGCACCGCCCGCAATCGGCAACTGCACCGCCCGCAATTTTCCCAACGCCCACACGACGTCATACATGCAGTCTGCCATCTGCCCAACGCCCACACGAAGTCATACATGTACCAGATGCCCGGTACACTTAAAACCGGGATTCATAAAACACTTCTCCAGATTGCCAGTGGCCATCGAAGGTGAATATTTGCCCGCTGAAGTCAGTTACAACACCGAACTGTAGTCAGGTTGAGACCCTGGTGAGGACAACGAGCATGCAGATGAGCTTCCCTGAGATGGTTTCTGACGGTTTGTGCAGAAATTATTTGGTTGTGAAACCCCACAGTCTCATCAGCTGTCCGGGAGATGTGGAGGTCCTGGGCTGCCGTGGTTACATGTGGTCTGTGGTTGTGAGGCCGGTTGGACGAACCGCAAAATTCTCTAAAACAACGTTGGAGGCGGCTTATGGTAGAGAAATGAACATTAAGTTCTCTGCCACCAGCTGTGGTGGACATTTCTGCAGTCAGCCAATTGCACGCCCCTTCAAAACTTGAGACATCCGTGGCATTGTGTTGTGTGACAAAACTGCACATTTTAGAGTGGCCTTTTATTGTCCCCAGAAGAAGGTGCACCTATGTAATGATCATGCTGTTCAATCAGCATCTTGATATTCCACACCTGTCAGGTGGATGGAATATGCTCACCAACAGGGGTGTAAACTAATTTGTGCACATATTTTGAGACAAATGCTATATTCTGTGTGTATGAAACATTTTTGGGATCTTTTATTTCAGCTCAGGAAACATGGGACCAACACTTTGTTGCATTTCTATTTTGTTGCATTTATATTTTTGTTCAGCATACAAACAGACAATTACGTTCTGCCATAAAACATTAATTGATTGTGTAATGTTAAAATATGATAGAGCGAAACTGTTGGGCAGTGTGTATTTGTTTTGGATCAAAATCAATGAACCCAGCTAAGGATTAGCCCCTTTAAAAAAAAGATGTTTAGCCTAAAATGACATACCCAAATCGAACTGCCTGTAGCTCATTTGAAAGGTAGCACTTTGAAGTTTGTGGAAATGTTTGTGGAAATGTGAAATGAATATAGGAGAATGTAACACATTAGATCTGGTAAAAGATAATACAAAGAAAAAAACATGCATCTTTTTGTATTTCTCTTTGAAATCCAAGAGAAAGACCATCATGTATTATTCCAGTCCAGATGCAATTTAGATTTTGGTCTCTAGATGGCACCAGTGTATTTGAAAAGTTTTAGACATATCCAATGAACCATTGCATTTCTGTTCAAAATGTTGTATCGTGACTGCTCAAATGTGCCTAATTGGTTTATTAATACATTTAAGTTCATAACTGTGCACTCTCCTCAAACAATAGCATGGCATTCTTTCATTGTAATAGCTATTGTAAATTGGACAGTGCAGTTAGATTAACACAAATTTAAGCTTTCTGCCAATATCAGATATGTCTATGTCCTGGGAAATGTTCTTGTTGCTTTCAACCTCATGCTAATCGTATTAGCCTACATTAGCTCAACTGTCCCACTAGGGACCCACAGATCCTGTAGAGGTTTTAACATTCTGAGGACCATATGTTTCTTATAGCTTGGTGAGAGCGTGGTTGCCCTATGGTTATTTTGCATACAACCTTTCCATAATGTTTCCTACAGGTTTCCTATTTAGTCATGTTCTTAAATTATTCATAGAACGTTAAACAACATTTATCTGTGGGAATTTCAGTACTTCATCAAAACATTTTCTACAGGTTTCCTCATGGGTCTATTTAAACTCATATTCTCAGAGCGTTCAGAGAACGTTAAGAAACAATGTTCTACTGTGGGAATTTCAGTACTTCAGTTCAATGTTTTATGCAATTTTCCTCAATTTTCCTAAAACATTAGTAACGTTCAAAGAACGTTGTAAGAATGTAATTTAAAAACATATTCGTTTCGTTCTCAGCATCAACAAAAAAAGTATCTTTCCTCTATCTCATTAAGTGTGTTCAGGTGTGTTAGCCGCACCCACTAATTGGCCACACCTGATCTTAATGAGTGTTTGTTTCCTTTGAAATAGGGTCTGTTTGCATAAACTAAAATGAACAGCTTTTTTACGAGTTAAAAAAACATTGCATGGGAGCTCCATCTTGGTGGTGCAGTGGACTAATCTCATGGATAGAAAGCAGATAATCTTGGATTTGAATCTCACTGTTGTCATGCCATAATAAAAAAGGAATGTGTTTGCATGATTTAATGTGCTTGGAGTTCAGAACAGTTAACCTAAGCTAGCAGTGTTGTCAAAGTTATTTAATTACCTTTAAATAACATGTAATTTCTGTCCTCAAAATGTTAATAAAACCTCCCAGGAGAACTTTCAGAGAACCATCGAAAAACGTTCTCAGAACCTCCCTGCAACCTAAAAATTTACATTCCCAGAACAGGCTAAATGTTCACTTCTGTTTTCAGATCGTTTAGAAAATGTTCCGTTTTAACGGTCTGGAAATGTATGGCTTCGTTCCCAGAATCAATAGGAAACCAAAAACTTATGTTCCAACAACTTCCTAGAAACCAAATGTGCTAGCTGGGAACCTCATGATCAATACTGTCAAAATTGTTTTTGTGGAATACACAAGCATAACAATTTAATGGAGCATTAATAATGCATCTGTAACTCTATATGTTTTGGGGCAGAGAGAGAGTTAGCAAAGAGACCGATGAAAAGAGAATTGATGGTTGTTTACTCTACACTGTCACTACATTGTTCCTGTGATGCTTGACTCCATTTGGACATACTGTATTTCAGGCAAGCGTTATAGTCCAGCTCATTTCTTCGAGCCCATCAAAACCTTGTTTATAGACTTAACAATGTTACTCAATTTGACCAGCTATGTCAAATGTAGTATTGTCAAAAATGTGTATAGAAATCCAATCTTCAAAACAAGTCACAAGGCGGTGTATCTGCTGTACTTCACTTGCACAGTGTACAATTATATTATATTTATCATTGCATCACAGATTCATGCTTTCGAGCTCCCAGGTTGCATGGCTGAAATACGCTCTAGGAGAGATTTGCCTTTCTTTCAGTATATGCAGCTCTGTGGCTTACATTGCTGCATTGTGGGGTGCCGTGGCTTCAAAGCAGCCCTGGCTCTGGGATATCTAACTCATTTGCTGTCTGTGTCAACTCCATCCTTTCATCTCTCCCTATGTGAAGAGTGCTCGCAGCTCTCCCGCCTCGTTAAAACAAACTGTCACCCACAGAGCACAGGCTAATTAAGGTGTCAAAACACTCTCTGGATCCTTGTGTGTTTGCACATGGATACACCAGCAATTCAGGACAGCATTCAGCATTGGGAGATGGCTAAATTATCCAGTTCAATATGTTCCATGGAATTCACTTTTTTGAATTCTTTGAAGGCAATGATCATGTCATTAGAGCAATTTTATCAGTGACTTTGTTCAGTGAGTTGAAATTGCCTAGGTAAAATGATTAATTTTCACCATTTGCTGGCTCATGCTCTGAGTTACAGGTCTTGATTGTGTGTGGCTCAGTTGGTAGAGCATGAAATTTAAAGTGTCAGGGTCATGGGTTCAATTCCCACAGTGGACAAGAATTACATTTTTTATTAGGATCCCTGTTAGCAATTCCACTTGCAGCAGCAGCTACTCTTCCTGGGGTCCACATAAAATGTGCAAATACATGACAAAGTACAGAACCACATAAGAGTTATAGACTGAGTATACCAAACATTAGGAACACCTTCCTAATAGAGTACCACAGTATAAGTCAGAAAACCTAGCGAGGAAATTGATTCAATTATTTTTCCACCATTCATTTTTCTAGACAAAGGCAGTGAGGCTGATATGTAAAGCTTATTAAAGAGCAGTGAAACTATCAAGAGCAGCGTGCGGGTTTCTTCTTTTTTCTCATTCTAGAAACACTTACAATAAGGGCTGTTTCGTGTAGGCTAACTCTGGCATGACGTTTTAATAACCGTGTAAATCTCTCTAGGACTAAGTGACATATATATGTATACACACACACACACACAATTGGTGGCTGACTAAATACTTTTTTGCCCCACTGTATGTATGTATGTATGTGTGTGTGTGTGTATATACATATATATGTCACTTTTTACACGGTTATTAAAACATCATGCCAGAGAGTTAGCCTACACAAAACATAGCCCTTGTTTTAAGTGTATACTGTATATATATTTTTGCCTGTATTTTCCCACATAAAAATTAAACACTAATTAGCTACTAATGTGGCTATCATAAAGAACTACAAATACCATGGTGATCTGGACGAGACTGCCGAATTGAGTTAAAGGTAAGAATTTCTGAATTAATTATCAAATGTTAGCTAAATGTAGTAATTAATACATTTGCTAAATATCTTTCAATTTACATTACATTCTGTGAACTGTCTTGCGCAAGTTTTAAATTGACACTACCTGTTTAGCAAAGATTTCAGCTGGAGTGCAGGAACGTGCAGGGATTTGTAATCTTGCATGATGTCTACTTAGCCCTCCAAACAGCCTCAATTTATTGGGGCATGCACTCTGTGTTGAAAGGTGTTGAAAGAGTCCAAAGGGATGCTAGCCCATGTTGATGCCAATGCTTCCCACAGTTGTCAAGTTGGCTGGATGTCCTTTGAGTGGTGGACCATTCCTAATACACACGGGAAACTGTTGAGTGTGGAAAAACCCAGCAGCGTTGTAGTTCTTGACACAAATCGCTGCACCTGGCACCTACTACCATACCCCGTTCAAATGCACTTACATCTTTTGTCTTGCCTATTCACCCTCTGAATGAATGGCACATACACAATCCATCTCTCAATTGTCTCAAGGCTTAATCTACAGTCGTGGCCAAAAGTTTTGAGAATGACACAAATATACATTTTTACAAAGTTTGCTGCCTCAGTGTCTTTAGATATTTTTGTCAGATATAACTATGGAATAGTGAAATATAATTACAAGCATTTCATAAGTGTCAAAGGCTTTTATTGACAATTACACGAAGTTGATGCAAAGAGTCAGTATTTGCAGTGTTGACCCTTCTTTTTCAAGACCTCTGCAATCCACCCTGGCATGCTATCAATTAACTCTGGGCCACATCCTGACTGATGGCAGCTCACTCTTGCATAATCAATGCTTGAAGTTTGTCAGAATGTGAGTTTTTGTTTGTCCACCCGCCTCTTGAGGATTGACCACAAGTTCTCAATGGGATTAAGGTCTGGGGACCATGAATGGTGTCAGGATGCTTTACTGTTGGCATGACACAGGACTGATGGTAGCGCTCACCTTGTCTTCTCCGGACAAGCTTTTTTCCGGATACCCCAAACAATTGGAAAGGGGATTCTTCAGAGAAAATGACTTTACCCCAGCCCTCAGCAGTCCAATCCCTTTACCATTTGCAGAATATCAGTCTGTCCCTGATGTTTTTCCTGGAGAGAAGTGGCTTCTTTGCTGTCCTTCTTGACACCAGGCCATCCTCCAAAAGTCTTCGCCTCACTGTGCTTGCAGATGCACTGACACCTGCCTGCTGCCATTCCTGAGCAAGCACTGTACTGGTGGTGCCCCGATCCCGCAGCTGAATCAACTTTAGGAGACGGTCCTGGCGCTTGATGGACTTTCTTGGGTGCCCTGAAGCCTTCTTCACAACAATTGAACCGCTCTCCTTGAAGTTCTTGATGATCCGATAAATGGTTGATTTAGGTGTAATCTTACTGGCAACAATATCCTTACCTATGAAGCCCTTTTTGTTCAAAGCAATGATGACGGCACGTGTTTCCTTGCAGGTAACCATGGATGACAGCGGAAGAACAATGATTCCAAGCACCACCCTCCTTTTGAAGCTTCCAGTCTGTTATTCGAACTCAATCAGCATGACAGAGTGATCTCCAGCCTTGTCCTCGTCAACACTCACACCTGTGTTAACGAGAGAATCACTGACATGATGTCAGCTGGTCCTTTTGTGGCAGGGCTGAAATGCAGTGGAAATGTTTTTGGGGGATTCAGTTCATTTGCATGGGAAAGAGGGACTTTGCAATTAATTGCAATTCATCTGATCACTCTTCATAACATTCTGGAGTATATGCAAATTGGCATCATACAAACTGAGGCAGCAGACTTTGTGAAAATTAATATTTGTGTCATTCTCAAAACTTTTGGCCATGACTGAAGAGGATTTAACAAGTGACATCAATAATGGATCATAGCTTTCACCTGAATTCACCTTGTCATGGAAAGAGCAGGTGTTCTTAATGTTTTGTATACTCAGTGTATATTGGAAAGACACCAAGAGACAACAAAAATACTATTTACACACTATTCATATATACAGTGCAGTTAAATCAAATCTCTAGAAAGAGGAGAAGAGCGCTGTGATACAATATATATATATTTTTTTATCTGTTTAAGTAACCTCTGGTGGTAGAGCATTCCACGATGATTATGGCTCTATACATATCTGAGTGACGCAATCAATCTGTTTTTGGTTTGGGTAACATGAAGAAACCCATAGCGGTGTGTCTGGTGGGGGTATGTACATGTATGTCTGTTTTGAAGTATATGCCAGTAGAATATTCAAGTGGTTAAACATTTGACACAGTTAAGGGCAATGCGTGCTGCTTTGTTTTGAGCAAACTGCTGCTTTGCTAGGTCATTCTTTGCTGCACCTGACAATAATTATATCCTCCTGATTCCTGCTTACAACCAAAAATTCAAACAGGATTTTTCACCTTTATTTAACCAGGTAGGCTAGTTGAGAACAAGTTCTCATTTACAACTGCGACCTGGCCAAGATAAAGCATAGCAGTGTGAACAGACAACAGCACAGAGTTACACATGGAGTAAACAATAAACAAGTCAATAACACAGTAGAAAAAAAAATAAAAAAATAAAAAGAGTCTTTATACATTGTGTGCAAAAGGCATGAGGAGGTAGGCGAATAATTACAGTTTAGCATATTAACACTGGAGTGATACATGATCAGATGGTCATGTGCAGGTAGAGATACTGGTGTGCATAAGAGCAGAAAAGCAAATAAATAAAGACAGTATGGGGATGAGGTAGGTAAATTGGGTGGGCTATTTACCGATGGACTATGCACAGCTGCAGCGATCGGTTAGCTGCTCAGATAGCAGATGTTTAAAGTTGGTGAGGGAGATAAAAGTCTCCAACTTCAACGATTTTTGCAATTCGTTCCAGTCACAGGCAGCAGAGAACTGGAAGAAAAGGCGGCCAAATTAGGTGTTGGCTTTAGGGATGATCAGTGAGATACACCTGCTGGAGCGTGTGCTACAGGTGGGTGTTGCCATTGTGACCAGTGAACTGAGATAAGGCGGAGCTTTACCTAGCATGGACTTGTAGATGACCTGGAGCCAGTGGGTCTGGCGATGAATATGTAGCGAGGGCCAGCCGACTAGAGCATACAGGTCGCAGTGGTGGGTGTTATAAGGTGCTTTAGTAACAAAGCGGATGGCACTGTGATAAACTGCATCCAGTTTGCTGAGTAGAGTATTGGAAGCTTTTTTGTAGATGACATCGCCGAAGTCAAGGATCGGTAGGATAGTCCGTATTACTAGGGGAAGTTTGGCGGCGTGAGTGAAGGAGGCTTTGTTGCGAAATAGAAAGCCGACTCTAGATTTGATTTTGGATTGGAGATGTTTGATATGAGTCTGGAAGGAGAGTTTACAGTCTAGACACCTAGGTACTTATAGATGTCCACATATTCTAAGTCGGAACCATCCAGGGTGGTGATGCTAGTCGGGTGTGCGGGTGCAGGCAGCGAACGGTTGAAAAGCATGCATTTGGTTTCACTAGCGTTTAAGAGCAGTTGGAGGCCACGGAAGGAGTGTTGTATGGCATTGAAGCTCGTTTGGAGGTTAGATAGCAGAGTGTCCAAGGAAGGGAAAACAGAATGGTGTCGTCTGCGTAGAGGTGGATCAGGGAATCGCCCGCAGCAAGAGCAACATCATTGATATATACAGAGAAAAGAGTCGGCCCGAGAATTGAACCCTGTGGCACCCCCATAGAGACTGCCAGAGGACCGGACAACATGCCCTCCGATTTGACACACTGAACTCTGTCTGCAAAGTAGTTGGTGAACCAGGCGAGGCAGTCATTAGAAAAACAGAGGCTACTGAGTCTGCCGATAAGAATATGGTGATTGACAGAGTCGAAAGCCTTGGCCAGTTTGATGAAGACGGCTGCACAGTACTGGCTTTTTTGATGGCAGTTATGATATCGTTTAGTACCTTGAGCATGGCTGAGGTGCACCCGTGACCGGCTCGGAAACCAGATTGCACAGCGGAGAAGGTACGGTGGGATTCGAGATGGTCAGTGATCTGTTTGTTGACTTGGCTTTCGAAGACCTTAGATAGGCAGGGCAGGATTGATATAGGTCTGTAACAGTTTGGGTCCAGGGTGTCTCCGCCTTTGAAGAGGGGGATGACCGCGGCAGCTTTCCAGTCCTTGGGGTTCTCAGACGCTATGAGAGAGAGGTTGAACATGCTGGTAATAGGGGTTGCGACAATGGCGGCGGATAGTTTCAGAAATAGAGGGTCCAGGTTGTCAAGCCCAGCTGATTTGTACGGGTCCAGGTTTTGCAGCTCTTCCAGACATCTGCTATCTGGATTTGGGTAAAGGAGAAGCTGGGGAGGCTTGGGCGAGTAGCTGCGGGGGGGGGGGGGGGGGGGGACCTGTTGGCGGAGGTTGGAGTAGCCAGGAGGAAGGCATGGCCAGCCGTTGAGAAATGCTTGTTGAAGTTTTCGATTATCATGGATTTATCGGTGGTGACAGTGTTACCTAGCCTCAGTGCAGAGGGCAGCTGGGAGGAGGTGCTCTTGTTCTCCATGGACTTTACAGTGTCCCAGAACTTTTTGGAGTTAGAGCTACAGGATGCACATTTCTACTTGAAAAAGCTGGCCTTTGCTTTCCTGACTGACTGCGTGTATTGGTTCCTGACTTCCCTGAACAGTTGCATATCGCGGGGACTATTCGATGCCATTGCAGTCCGCCACAGAATGTTTTTGTGCTGGTTGAGGGCAGTCAGGTCTGGAGTGAACCAGGGGCTATATCTGTTCTTAGTTCCACATTTTTTGAATGGAGCATGTTTATCTAAGATGGTGAGGAAGTTACTTTTAAAGAATGACCAGGCATCCTCAACTGACGGGATGAGGTTAATATCCTTCCAGGATACCCGGGCCAGGTCGATTAGAAAGGCCTGCTCGCAAAAGTGTTTTAGGGAGCATTTGACAGTGATTAGGGGAGGTCGTTTGACTGCGGACCCTTAGTGGATACAGGCAATGAGGCAATGATCGCTGAGATCCTGATTGAAGACAGCGGAGGTGTATTTGGAGGGCCAGTTGGTCAGGATAACGTACATGAGGGTGCCCTTGTTTACAGATTTAGGGTTGTACCTGGTGGGTTCCTTGATGATTTGTGTGAGATTGAGGGCATCTAGCTTAGATTGTAGGACTGCCGGGGTGTTAAGCATGTCCCAGTTTAGGTCACCTAACAGAACTCTGAAGCTAGATGGGGGGCGATCAATTCACAAATGGTGTCCAGGGCACAGCTGGGAGCTGAGGGGTTCGGTAGCAGATGGCAACAGTGAGAGACTTATTTCTGGAGAGATTAATTTTTAAAATTAGACGTTCGAACTGTTTGGGTATGGACCTGGAAAGTATGACATTACTTTGCAGGCTATCTCTGCAGTAGACTGCAACTCCTCCCCTATCTTGACCGAAAATGTTATAATTGGGTATGGAAATCTCAGAATTTTTGGTGGCCTTTCTAAGCCAGGATTCAGACACAGCAATGACATCAGAGTGTGCTAAAGCAGTGAGTAAAACAAACTTATGGAGGAGGATTCTGATGTTGACATGCATGAAACCAAGACTTTTTCAATCACAGAAGTCAACAAATGAGGGTGCCTGGGGACATGCAGGGCCTGGGTTTACCGCCACATCACCCGCGGAACAGAGGAGGAGTAGGATGAGGGTGCAGCTAAAGGCTATCAAAACTGGTCGCCTAGAGCGTTGGGGACAAAGAATAAAAGGAGCAGGTTTCTAGGTGTGGTAGAATATATTCAGGGCATAATGCGCAGACAGGGGTATGGGGGGGTGCGGGTACAGCGGAGGTAAGCCCAGGCACTGGGTGATGATAAGAGAGGTTGTATCTCTGGACATGCTGGTTGTAATGGGTGAGGTCCCCTCATGTGTGGGAGGTGGGACAAAGGAGGTATCAGAGGTATGAA
Organism: Oncorhynchus mykiss; assembly: GCF_057628025.1. Lineage (NCBI taxonomy): Eukaryota > Metazoa > Chordata > Actinopteri > Salmoniformes > Salmonidae > Oncorhynchus > Oncorhynchus mykiss. Next base: position 25,556,225 of record NC_143033.1, on the reverse strand, counting down.
GAGTGGAACTAGGGGCTCCATTGTAAACTAAAACAATGATAACTAACCTGAACAACAGTATACAAGGCATATTGACATTTGAGAGAGACATACAGCATGGCATAAAGTAATCACAGGTGTTGATTGGTAGAGCTAGCTAAAACAACAGGTGAGACAACAACAGCTAATCAGCTAACACAACAACTGCAGGTAAAATGGCGATGACTAGGCAGAGAGGGTCGGATTAACTACACACGGAGCCTGGGTTCATGGACAGTCCAGTAATGGACAGTCCAGCAGGCATCAGCTATGTAGCCAAGTCATCATAGTGTCCAGGGGGCAGCAGTAGATGGAACAGGGGAGCCGCCACTACGCTAGCGACACAGCGTTTAAAGTTAGTAGCCCTGGGCTAGTAGGAGCGTCTGCTCCGATGGAGGCCGGATGAAGGCACAGCGGATGGAGTATTCGTCGGCAGACGAAGGATGTACCAGTGACGCACTCAATATGGAAGTTGTCCAATGAAACAGATGATTAACTAAAGGACTGCTTCACTAGCACAGACTGGAATATGTTCCCGGATTCATCTGATAACATCGAGGAGTTTACCACATCCGTCACAAGCTTCATTAATAAGTGCATCGACTACGTCATCTCCACTGTAACCGTATCTACATATCCCAACCAAAAGCCATGGATTACATACAAACTGCTTCTTTCAAGGAGTGGAACACTGACCCGGACGCTTAGAAGAAATTCTGCTACGACCTCTGACGAGCCATCAAACAGGCAAGGCATATATAGGACTAAGATCGAATCCTACTACGCCGGCTCTGATGCCTGTCAGATGTGGCAGGGCTTGCAAACTATCCCGGATTACAAAGGGAAACCCAGTGAGCTGCCCAGTGACCCGAGCCTACCAGACAAGCAACATACCCAGTGACCCGAGCCTACCAGACAAGCTACATACCTAGCTTTGAGGCAAGCAACAATGAACAATGAATGAGAGCACCAGCAGTTCTGGATGATCTCACTCTCCGTAGCAGATGTGAGTTGGACATTTAAACAGGTTATCATTCACAAGGACACACAGACAGACCGATTACCAGGATGCATACTCAGAGCATGCGCTGACCAACTGGTGGGTGCTTTCACTGACATTTTCTACCTCTCCCTGACCAAATCTGTAATACCTGCATGTTTCAGACTGGGACAAAGGGAGATTGAAATGTGTAGTGGAATGCTTGTCATAGGTCAAGGAGAGCTATATCAAAGTCATGAAGGGCAAATTACTTTGTTTGATCTATTTTTAGTCTGCTGTAGTCCAAAATACACAGCAGTTGCTGTGACTACAGGATAATGCATACACAATGAATGAATGGTGCTTCTTATCTATTTCTGTCAATAATTAATGCAAGCGGAGGTAACTAACTAAAGCGCAGCCAACAGTTCAACTTGGGTGCAGTTTTCTGAGTGATAAGTTACAGTTGTGTTCATATGGCTTGTGGCTTATCTATTGTGTGAGAGGTGTTGTTTTTATCTGTTTGCTGGTATGTAAAAGTCTTAATTTTCATGATTGCACCCCACTGGATGTGTAAATGGTTTATCCTGGTGCTACTGACATGGAGTAAACATGTTTTTGGTTTCTTCCTTCCTCACCTGGTGTCAGTGTCAGTGCTGGTAACTCCATCTGAATGAAAGAAGGTGTTACAGATTATGTTTCTCATCAGTACAATCATCAGGATGATTGGATCCCCTGGGTCTCTATCTTTTTCCATCTGAGACATTTCAAAGCAAATACATTTCTAAAAGATTGGAGTGAGAAATTGTGCCAAGATCTAGAACTGTGAGTCAACATCTCCATTTGAAAGGCTTCAGACTCAGACAGCCCTGCTCACAAAAAGGTGTGCAAACATCCTCATTGACTCTTCACTGTAAAACCTAAAACTACCATCCAGCCTCAGGGAGAGTTAGTATGATCCATAGTACTTTGTGGCAAAGAGTGTGTAGTAACACCTACTGTAGCATCAGTGTCAAGAGGCAAATTCTATTAGGCAGTTAGGTCTCTGAAGGGAAGCTTGGGTCTGTTTGGAAATGGAATTGCACTCTGACATTGTGATCATTATTATCGACAGAAATAGGATTCTCCTAGATTACTCACCATTGCTAATCAAGTCCTGGAGGGCTCAGTAAGTGTTCGCTTACATGGCTTTGCCTCAAACTATTTTATTTAGAAAAGCATCTAATGGTGAGAGCTGTGAAGAGTTTCTCTTTTATTTTCCGTTAGGAAAGTGACCGAGTATGTTTACATGCACATTAATAATTCGATATTAAACTGATTATGGCCGAGTACGGCATTAGTCATGTTAACACCGTACTCTGCTTAACCACATGCCAATTAAAACACCTGGATTTCTGAGTAATCTTTTGAATTATTAGGACAGGTAAACAGCTGAATCGGCGATCCAGTGTTGTATTTGTTCTGGGCATGTTCCAGAACCAGGTAGCACAAGCCTCTCTCTATTATGCACGAGTGAAGTGAGTTTGGAAAAACTGAAAGTATGCATCTTGTAAATAGTTTTCACATGCAAACTTTTTATGTCCGAACTCCGAATCAAATTTTCTTGGTCACTGTGGTAGAACGCTTATTTGGATTGGCGATTTTCTGCTTTTATCAAAGTCACCATCAGTAGCCTGATTTCAGATGTGACCATGTAAACAGGATCATTAGGGAAATTGCTCTTCTTGCAAAGCATGTAAACATTTTAAACTAACTATTATATTAATCTGACTATCTACAATAATTGCATTATTGTGTGCCTATGACCGTGCTTATTGAGAGGTTTGTGACGTACAGTGGGGCAAACAAGTGTTTAGTCAGCCACCAATTGTGCAAGTTCTCCCACTTAAAAAGATGAGCGAGGCCTGTAATTTTCATCAAATCAAATCAAATCAAATTTTATTTGTCACATACACATGGTTAGCAGATGTTAATGCGAGTGTAGCGAAATGCTTGTGCTTCTAGTTCCGACAATGCAGTAATAACAAGTAATCTAACTAACAATTCCAAAACTACTGTCTTGTACACAGTGTAAGGGGATAAAGAATATGTACATAAGGATATATGAATGAGTGATGGTACAGAGCAGCATAGGCAAGATACAGTAGATGGTATCGAGTACAGTATGTATAAATGAGATGAGTATGTAAACAAAGTGGCATAGTTTAAAGTGGCTAGTGATACATGTATTACATAAGGATACAGTCGATGATATAGAGTACAGTATATACGTATGCATATGAGATGAATAATGTAGGGTAAGTAACATTATATAAGGTAGCATTGTTTAAAGTGGCTAGTGATATATTTACATCATTTCCCATCAATTCCCATTATTAAAGTGGCTGGAGTTGAGTCAGTGTCAGTGTGTGTGTTGGCAGCAGCCACTCAGTGTTAGTGGTGGCTGTTTAACAGTCTGATGGCCTTGAGATAGAAGCTGTTTTTCAGTCTCTCGGTCCCAGCTTTGATGCACCTGTACTGACCTCGCCTTCTGGATGATAGCGGGGTGAACAGGCAGTGGCTCGGGTGGTTGATGTCCTTGATGATCTTTATGGCCTTCCTGTGACATCGGGTGGTGTAGGTGTCCTGGAGGGCAGGTAGTTTGCCCCCGGTGATGCGTTGTGCAGACCTCACTACCCTCTGGAGAGCCTTACGGTTGAGGGCGGTGCAGTTGCCATACCAGGCGGTGATACAGCCCGCCAGGATGCTCTCGATTGTGCATCTGTAGAAGTTTGTGAGTGCTTTTGGTGACAAGCCGAATTTCTTCAGCCTCCTGAGGTTGAAGAGGCGCTACTGCGCCTTCTTCACGATGCTGTCTGTGTGAGTGGACCAATTCAGTTTGTCTGTGATGTGTATGCCGAGGAACTTAAAACTTGCTACCCTCTCCACTACTGTTCCATCGATGTGGATAGGGGGGTGTTCCCTCTGCTGTTTCCTGAAGTCCACAATCATCTCCTTAGTTTTGTTGACGTTGAGTGTGAGGTTATTTTCCTGACACCACACTCCGAGGGCCCTCACCTCCTCCCTGTAGGCCGTCTCGTCGTTGTTGGTAATCATGCCTACCACTGTTGTGTCGTCCGCAAACTTGATGATTGAGTTGGAGGCGTGCGTGGCCACGCAGTCGTGGGTGAACAGGGAGTACAGGAGAGGGCTCAGAACGCACCCTTGTGGGGCCCCAGTGTTGAGGATCAGCGGGGAGGAGATGTTGTTGCCTACCCTCACCACCTGGGGGCGGCCCGTCAGGAAGTCCAGTACCCAGTTGCACAGGGCGGAGTCGAGACCCAGGGTCTCGAGCTTGATGACGAGCTTGGAGGGTACTATGGTGTTGAATGCCGAGCTGTAGTCGATGAACAGCATTCTCACATAGGTATTCGTCTTGTCCAGATGGGTTAGGGCAGTGTGCAGTGTGGTTGAGATTGCATCGTCTGTGGACCTATTTGGGCGGTAAGCAAATTGGAGTGGGTCTACGGTGTCAGGTAGGGTGGAGGTGATATGGTCCTTGACTAGTCTCTCAAAGCACTTCATGATGACGGATGTGAGTGCTACGGGGCGGTAGTCGTTTAGCTCAGTTACCTTAGCTTTCTTGGGAACAGGAACAATGGTGGCCCTCTTGAAGCATGTGGGAACAGCAGACTGGTATAGGGATTGATTGAATATGTCCGTAAACACACCGGCCAGCTGGTCTGCGCATGCTCTGAGGGCGCGGCTGGAGATGCCGTCTGGGCCTGCAGCCTTGCGAGGGTTAACACATTTAAATGTCTTACTCACCTCGGCTGCAGTGAAGGAGAGACCGCATGTTTTCATTGCAGGCCGTGTCAGTGGCACTGTATTGTCCTCAAAGCGGGCAAAAAAGTTATTTAGTCTGCCTGGGAGCAAGACATCCTGGTCCGTGACTGGGCTGGATTTCTTCCTTTAGTCCGTGATTGACTGTAGACCCTGCCACATGCCTCTTGTGTCAGAGGTACACTTCAACCATGACAGACAAAATGAGGAGAAAAAATCCAGAAAATCACATTGTAGGATTTTTTATGAATTTATTTGCAAATTATGGTGGAAAATAAGTATTAAAAAATAAATACTTTTTTGCCCCACTGTACATATGTAGCCTAGTGGTCTACTATTTATAAACGGTGAACCACCATTCATCTTGTGATACATTTAGATAATAACAACCTTACTCACTTACTTACCCACTTATACTGTAGCCTACATTCAGTCTACTGAATAGTTGCATCTCTATTTGTCGCCACAGCACGACCATAAGTGATGAAACTGTCAAGGACAATTATTGTAAAGAAATCCCAGGACAAATAATGCAGTTTAACATCAGAGAGCTTTAGGAAGTCCTTAATTTCCAATTCGCAGAGGTCCTACTCTGATAAAGGACAAGACAACTTGTCATTATCACTGCGTACCATAGCAAACCCTGTATACTGCCTGTTGTTTTGGCAGCTGTGTCTGTTTTTGTAGAAAATAACAGTGCCTATATAACACAATTTTATACATGTCCAAAGTGGTTTACCACTACAAGGCTTGTATGTTTTCATGTTTTACTTATTTTTCTGTCATGTGGTTAAATATGCAGTCCGGGATTTTAGGAACGGGCTGCAGGTTGCCTAGTGGTTAGAGTGTTGGACCAGTAACCAAAAGTTTTCAGGATCAAATCCCCGAGCTGACAAGGTAAAAATATGTTGTTCTGCCCCTGAACAAGGTAGATAACTCTCTGTTCCTAGGCCATAATTGTGAAAAAGAATTTGTTCTTAACTGACTTGCCTAGTTAAATAAAGGTAAAAATATCTATTTTTTAAGAACTTTCAAATTCGTAATGTATTGTATGAATTGGAATTTGTAACATAGTATCATACAAATTGCGGGACCCGTTTTGGCTCATGAGCACTAGTTTCAAAACTACTGTCTGAAATGATACTACTTTAAAACTATTGGAGCATCACTTTAAGGAGTGTGGATCAAGCAGTGTGTCTGTGTGTGTGTGCACACTAGGGGTAATCTACATCCTGAAAGTCATCCTACCCTTCAACTGGAGTCTGTCCTTTAGAAAACTTGTGTCTTTTGATATTTTATCCCAGAAGTCAGATGAATATTTCTCAATTTTCTTGACTCTTTTTGGCTGTGATTACAGCGCTTGTCTTCGATAATGAACACTTCTGCTGACATGCTGCAGGCTTCACAGTGAGGACTGTCATTATTAATCTGTCACATAACTATTTAAAGGCCTCCCATATACTAATGGAGATAAATGTAGAAGAGATGAAAGACAATCATGTTGTTGCTCATAATTCACCCTGAGAGACATCCTCTGGTGTCTTTTGACACTAAAGTTGTCATTCTGGCAAAATAAAGCCACTTTCAAAAGCACCGATAATTTTCCTCTATAATTCTTGAGAGCAAGTAGACGGAACACTGGTTTTGGCTTCTTATAGAAATACTGTATGAGAGCAATTTGGAGCTTTCATCATCAGCCCTCCCCTTCTTGAATTTAGCACCCATACCCCGGGGCTTCCTGATTACATTTCAACTGCTGTAGGTGGGAATAATTACTCTCTAAGGCTCAGCCATTATTATATTTGGTAATCATCACGAGAAATTCAGAGCAAAATCTTTACTTTGGATAATTGGAGGAAGGAGGAATAAAGGTATTCAAATGAATCATCAAAGGGTTGTCATGAGGGGTTTTTCCTAAAGGGCCTCATGACAATATGTCTACAGTGGTAGTTAATTCATCTGGGTTTTTATTGTTCACTAGCCACTGCACTTAACCTTCTATCTAACATGATATCCATTCATAATGCTCCTTAGATCCTGATAAGTGACAGTCCCTAGCCCTAGACTAAAGACAGATTTAACAATTACAGCAGAGCCATATATCATGTATCCAATTTAGTAAAAAAAAAATATTTTCTATGCAATGTTACATTTAGGAATCATGTTCTCTGGTATTTGTTGTCTTCTGGTATGCTCTAATATATCTTTGTTGTCTGTGTGTCTCTCTCCATTGTCTTCTCTAGAAAATGTCAATGCTGTGGGCCAGAGAAGAGTGGAGTCAGACAGCGGAGCCTTTACACACTCCCCCACACAGGACTCAGCGAGTGAGATCAACCATTTCACCACAGCATCCACCATGAACGCCCTCCATGAACACCTGCTCACTAAAAACTTCCAGGGGGACCAGCAGTTCTTCACAGACCATGGAGATGTGGCAGGACATCCTACAATGCCTGGCTCTGTTTCCACTCTTGAGGCAGGAGACGCTTCGACTCGCCTCGTGCAACATGAGGACAGCCCTGCCTTCTCTGACATAGCCACTACTGCCACGGTGGCTGTCACAACCCCCCTCACCAGCTCTGCTCCTACAACCCCGGGGCTACTGGTGAGCCAGGGAGGCAGAGAGGCCAGGGAGGCAGAGAAGGTGACAGTGACCACAGACTCCCTGACCACCCCTGTAGTGGCAAATACTGCCCCTACAGTCAGTGGCCGCAGACCCAATGTCCCCCCCTCCCCGAATGGAAGTCTCAATAGTCAGAGGGCAGTTGTCATGGAGACCACCGTGGCACCCCCTGTGCTGACCACCTCAGTGAGGGTGGAGAAAGGGGAGTCCGAGGAACCAGGGGTAAAGAACAGGACAGGCCCTGGCATCCAGCTCACCAAACTGACCGCAGCATCCACAGGAGAGGTGGATGAGGGAACCACCACCACAACCATCATCACAACCACCACCATTACCACCATGCAGACACCAGGTACCTTCTATTTCTATTGGTCTCATATGAATATAGAGTGAAACTAGAAGTATGTAAATCCAGTTGCATCTAATTGGCAAATGCAGCTTTTCTGTAATGACGATGGCTTAGGAGAAGCAGCATTAATACAGGAATCATCAAATCACTTAACCTATCAACCTAACTGCCTCTCACTAACAGTGTTTAGTCAGACTTTAGTCAGAGTTTTGTACAGCCAGGCAGGAACAGCATCTGAGAGGCCTAGTCAGTGTTCCTCATCCTTCCATGGTGACTTCTCCCATTAATCCGGCACCCAGGATCACGAAGCTGATCATGCATCAAACCGATATGCCAAGGCTGGCTCCACCTGATCTGTGCTGCCTGGCTGTCCTGTCCAGTGGGTCTAGATGGCTGAGGGGCTGTGTGATAGCCGGGCCATGGCTGTGAGGCAGAAAACCTGGGGAGTTAATGAGGGGGTTAGAGGGCCACTGAAACACAGATGGGCTGTCAGAAAGGGATCAGTCACCTGGGAAGAGGGATCAATTGTATTTCTCTCTCTTCTGTGCCAGGTCCCTGCACTGTGAATTTCACTGACCCAGAGGGTCACATTGAGATTCCACAGCTGCATTCCTCAGCTTCGTCGCCTGACCCTGGAGCGGACTGCACCTACGTGCTGACCGTCTATCTGGGATACGGGATTGAAGTACAGGTCAGTGAAGACAGGATACTATCTATGTTGTCCCTTTTATGGGGTTCACACTTCTCAATGTTTTAATGAAAGCTTGCTCAGTGTAAACGTTAATGGCAATGATAGGAGGGCTGTTATGTGCAGCTGTTTTTTGCAGCTGTGTTGCTGGACACGTTGTTTCAGCCCCACAGTCCGCTCTCACTCTTTCTTCCCTACCTTAATTTAATCTAATTATCTACGGAGTATTCATGGCTGTCGCTAGAGCCAGCGGCTTTGATGAAGTGCGTTGCACCTTTATGCCATTTTCAGAAGCCCAAACGTATCCGTTGGAATCTCAAACTAACAGAACACTTCAGCTTGCTCATGAAGCAAATACCAACATCTATGAATTTCTGCCATTACAAAGCCTGGAGCTTCAGATGACTTCAAAGGAAAATAGGATTTAAAAAATAAACTGTGCTTCCTGTTTAGCAAGTGTCTTTCTTGTGACCGAGCAACTTCAAAATAAAACCATCATAGTCGATCCTGAAAATGTTCTCTTGGAATGGTTCGGGAACAAAAAAAAAATCATCAGGGCTCTTGTTTGCTTGTTGTGGTTCTATCCATTCATGTGGAACTTGTTATCCTTGTGCTGTCACGTCAACAGTCCCACCACAGTCAATACAGAGACGGAACCAGGGACACCACTGCATAGTGAAATGTTTAGTCAGATGTCATTTCATAATTCATCTATTTAGACACAATGGCCGACAGGTTTTTTTTATGAAAGCATAGTTAAAAGATAAACCCAGAGTTCCATTTGCTAGCAGGCATTCAGAAGGGCCTTACTTTGTATGCATCTCTTTCACTGGTCTTTGGCTGCAACCAATCAGTGTTTATCTATGGAAGCAGGCATCATTCATTACTTTCTCCAGGGAAGGGATGGTGCATCTCCTTCCCCCACCAAAAATAATCATAAGTTACTTTTAGAAGTTATATTTATGTATGTGGAGCCTACATTAGAATGGGTCAAAAAGCATTTAGATTCATTTCTTTTCCCAGACATTATTCAAGAAACAAATACAGTATATACACCTACTGTATTGCATCAACTGTAATATCCATATGGTCATTTCTGTATTGAAGTAGCTTTATTGATTGATTGTAAAATACAAAATCTGTTTCTCTTCACAGTCCCCATTGTGCCATAAGGTGTTATTTTATCTGTTTTTTTAATCTGTTTTGATTGCTAGCATGAATAACCTGGGGTGGCAGAGTTCCTTGCAGCCATGTCTCTATTTAATACTGTGCGTTTCCCAGCTTCTGTTCTGGACCTGGGGACTGTGAAGAGACCTCTGGCTGCATGTCTTGTGTGTCAACTGCTTGCACAGACAGTTCAGTACCTTCAACACATCAACACCTCGCACAAAGACCAATAATGATGCAGTCAATCTCTCCTCAACTTTGAGCCAGGAAAGATTGACATGTATGTTACTGACATCTAAGTGCAATACGTACTACTCTGTTCTGGAACAACTGCAATTTACCTACAGTATGTCCCTCTTTGCCGCACATGACCACCAACTGGACAGTAGTCCAAGTGCGACAAACCTAGGCCTGTAGGACCTGTCTGGTTGGCAGATGTCAAGAAAGCATAGCAACGCCTTACCATGGACAGACCTTGTCCCATTTTAGCAGTTTAAACACTTCTGGGAGATTCTGGAGCGGAGCCTGAGACAGTGTTTTCCATCACTATCAACAAAACACCAAATTATGGAATTTCTTGTTGAAGAATGATGTCGCATCCCTTCAATAGAGTTCCAGACACTTGTAGAATCTATGCCAAGGTGCATTGAAGCTGTTCTGGCGGTGTTATGTTGGTGTTTCCTTTATTTTGGCAGTTACACATATTTCACAATATATTCATCATACATTGCATGATGCAATACAATACAAACTGTGCATTTTATATCATTCATATAATTTTGTCTCATGTAAATGGACCAATTTGAATTCATAGTAAACTGCTTTAGCTATAGTTGCATACTGTTGCAGTTTCCAGTAATTGTTTAGTCTCTGGTGGTGTTCCTTGTACCTGGTTCAGTAGCCATGACTGTAGTAGTGTATTTTCTATGACTTCAGGCTCGATTCAATCCGTATCGCAGATGTATCGCGGAATTTTAAAGTACTTTAAAGTATTTTTTCTTAAGTAAGTCATTTTTGGGGGTATCTGTACTTTACGATTTATATTTTTGACAACTTGTACTTCACTACATTCCTAAGGAAGATAATGTACTTTTTACTCCATACATTTTCTCTGACACACAAAAGTACTTGTTACATTTCAAATGCTTAGCATGACAGGAAAACAGCACTTCTCACGAGAACATCCCTGGTCATCCCTACTGCCTCTGGTCTGGTGGACTCACTAAACACAAAGTGCTTCATTTGTAAATTAAGTCTGAGTGTTGGAGTGTGCCCCTGGTTATCTGTGAATTTAAAGAAGAAAATTGTGGGGTCTGGTTTGTTTAATATAAAGAATGTGAAATGATTACTACTTCTACTTTTGTTGCTTAAGTACAGTGCCTTGTGAAAGTATTCGGCCCCCTTGAACTTTGTGACCTTTTGCCATATTTCAGGCTTCAAACATAAAGATATAAAACTGTATTTTTTTGTGAAGAATCAACAACAAGTGGGACACAATCATGAAGTGGAACGACATTTATTGGATATTTCAAACTTTTTTAACAAATCAAAAACTGAAAAATTGGGCGTGCAAAATTATTCAGCCCCTTTACTTTCAGTGCAGCAAACTCTCTCCAGAAGTTCAGTGAGGATCTCTGAATGGTCCAATGTTGACCTAAATGACTAATGATGATAAATACAATCCACCTGTGTGTAATCAAGTCTCCGTATAAATGCACCTGCACTGTGATAGTCTCAGAGGTCCGTTAAAAGCGCAGAGAGCATCATGAAGAACAAGGAACACACCAGGCAGGTCCAAGATACTGTTGTGAAGAAGTTTAAAGCCGGATTTGGATAGAAAAATATTTCCCAAGCTTTAAACATCCCAAGGAGCACTGTGCAAGCGATAATATTGAAATGGAAGGAGTATCAGACCACTGCAAATCTACCAAGACCTGGCCGTCCCTCTAAACTTTCAGCTCATACAAGGAGAAGATTGATCAGAGATGCAGCCAAGAGGCCCATGATCACTCTGGATGAACTGCAGAGATCTACAGCTGAGGTGGGAGACTCTGTCCATAGGACAACAATCAGTCGTATATTGCACAAATCTGGCCTTTATGGAAGAGTGGCAAGAAGAAAGCCATTTCTTAAAGATATCCATAAAAAGTGTCGTTTAAAGTTTGCCACAAGCCACCTGGGAGACACACCAAACATGTGGAAGAAGGTGCTCTGGTCAGATGAAACCAAAATTGAACTTTTTGGCAACAATGCAAAACGTTATGTTTGGCGTAAAAGCAACACAGCTGAACACACCATCCCCACTGTCAAACATGGTGGTGGCAGCATCATGGTTTGGGCCTGCTTTTCTTCAGCAGGGACAGGGAAGATGGTTAAAATTGATGGGAAGATGGATGGAGCCAAATACACGACCATTCTGGAAGAATGATGGAGTCTGCAAAAGACCTGAGACTGGGACGGAGATTTGTCTTCCAACAAGACAATGATCCAAAACATAAAGCAAAATCTACAATGGAATGGTTCAAAAATAAACATATCCAGGTGTTACAATGGCCAAGTCAAAGTCCAGACCTGAATCCAATCGAGAATCTGTGGAAAGAACTGAAAACTGCTGTTCACAAATGCTCTCCATCCAACCTCACTGAGCTCGAGCTGTTTTGCAAGGAGGAATGGGAAAAAATGTCAGTCTCTTGATGTGCAAAACTGATAGAGACATACCCCAAGCGACTTACAGCTGTAATCGCAGCAAAAGGTGGCGCTACAAAGTATTAACTTAAGGGGGCTGAATAATTTTGCACGCCCAATTTTTCAGTTTTTGATTTGTTAAAAAAGTTTGAAATATCCAATAAATGTCGTTCCACTTCATGATTGTGTCCCACTTGTTGTTGATTCTTCACAAAAAAATACAGTTTTATATCTTTATGTTTGAAGCCTGAAATGTGGCAAAAGGTCGCAAAGTTCAAGGGGGCCGAATACTTTCGCAAGGCACTGTATATTTAAAACCTAATTATTTTAGACTTTTACTAAAGTAGGATTTTGCTAGGTGACTTTCACTTTTACTTGATTCATTTTCTATTAAGGTATCTTAACTTTTACTCAAGTATGACAATTGCGTACTTTTTCCACCACTGTAGGTAGATTGACATTTAAAGGCAATATTCCGGCGTTCGCGGAGACTGCATTCACGGTAAACTCTGCATGTGTCGGCTCAATTTCCTTTGCATTTTAATGTAGATCTTCCTGATATTTCCACGATACGGATTGAATCCAGTCCTAAATCAGAAAAACAAGAGTTGACATTGAATACATTTAGTCTAAATTCTTCACAAAGCAATCATCCCCTCTTGATTACACACACACAATCAAAACAATCTTTCAATTAGCAAAATATTTTAGAACATGCTTTTTCTAAAGAGAATGTGGCACTGCCCCTGTAGGTGAATGAAAGTCTGTGGCATTCCTAATAAATTGTCTCCTGCAATGGACAGAGTAATGATATTTTTCCCCTTCAGCTGAAAATTGCCCATCACAAACCACCAATTACTTATCTAGAAGTATATTGGGATGCTGTCCATTAGGACTTAAAATTGCTACTGTATGTTCGATTTTTGTCCTTCAGATCATGGCTAAACCACTACTTGTCTCCAGGGCCACACAGTATGCTGTTGGTCTTTGTCTACCTTTGAATTATGTGGACTGAAAGTCACCCTGCTTGTTTCTCTTGGTGAAAACTAATTGAAAAGTAACTTTATGAAAACCTTCAGAGCCCTTTGAATACCAGGACTGATAGGTCCATTTTTCACTCAATGATGTCTACAATTCACGCATGTCACAATACCCTATCAGCTGTGCAGTAGACTCCGAGATGAAGTGATAACCTAGATTAAATTCAGCCACGATTAGAAAGGTCACTGTTAAAAAGGCTCATGGCATGTTGCCTGAACACAGTGAAATGGTCTGGTGAATAAATACAATTTCACTACATTGTATCTATGTACAGTATATCACAAAAGTGAGTACACACCTCACATTTTTGTAAATATTTGAGTATATCTTTTCATGTGACAACACTGAAGAAATTACACTTTGCTATAATGTAAAGTAGTGAGTGTACAGCTTGTATAACAGTGTAAATTTGCTGTCCCCTCAACATACCTCAACACACAGCCATTAAGGTCTAAACCACCAAGTCATTATGGCCAAACAGTTATATTTTTGTTTCATCAGACCAGAGGACATTTCTCCAAAAAGTACGATCTTTGTCCCCATATGCAGTTGTAAACCGTAGTCTGACTTTTTTATGGTTGTTTTGGAGCAGTGGCTTCTTCCTTGCTGAGCGGCCTTTCAGGTTGTCGTTTTACTGTGGATATAGATACTTTTGTACCCGTTTCCTCCAGCATCTTCACAAGGTCCTTTGCTGTTGTTCTGCGATTGATTTACACTTTTCGCACCAAAGTACGTTCATCTCTAGGAGACAGAATGCGTCTTTTTATATATATATTTATTTATTACACACACTTTTTTTTGTCAAAGGTACACAGACTGGAGTGGGTGTCCTCTCCCTCAGAAACACCCCTCATCTCCACTTGAAAAGGTTTCTCATTCAATTATGTACATTTGGAAAATTGAGTCACCAATCCAGCCTCTACAGCTCTTTTCATCATCAGTGTTCCTTGTGAAAGAGATCAGAAAGGATCTATCATGTGGAGCCCAGGAGGTCTCCTCCTCCTCTCACCAGGCAAAGTGTCATGCTCACAATCACACAGATGACATCTCTTTGACTTTTATCTTCTTACAAAAGTATTTCACAGTGCCTTGTAAATGCAAGGCTATTATTAGGAGAGTCTCCAGCTAGTTGTCGGGAATTAAGTGCATTGGACATCCTCCTCCATCTTGAGGAAGGGATTGGGACATCAGATTTGATCAGTGCCTCAGGGATCTAAACTTCTGTGTAACATATACTTAAACCAATTAGCCTGTGTATGCCCAAACACAAGCTAGGATTCAGGAAGTGAGCCCTGCTTAGAGCTATGTGTTAGCATCTCACATACAATGGAAATAGATCAACCAAATCAACTATGACTTCAGATAACTACACGAAACAATCAGTACTGACTTTCGAGGCTATTGGGTTGCCAACAGAAGAATGAAGCCTGTGTAAGGACAGCTTAAGTTCACGTCCTAGCCTCAGCTTGGCAGGAGACACTCCGGAGGGGGAGTGGTGAGCAGCTCTGTAGTGTAGCAGAGTTTGCGACAAGGATTCGGTGAAGGAGAAAACATGAACGAAGTGAGCTCAGTCTGTTTTTCAGAGTTTTATTGAACCTCTCCACCCATTTGGCCCGTGTGTAGGTTTTTCTTATATGCTTGATCCTCTATTTTTATTTAACTTGGCAAGTCAGTTAAAAACAAATTATTATTTACAATGACGACCTACCCAGGCCAAACCCAGATGACACTGGGCCAATTGTGTGCTGCCCTACGGGACTCCTAATCATGGCCAGATGTGATGCAGCCTGGATTCGAACCAGGGACTGCAGTGACACCTCTTGCACTGAGATGCAGTGCTTTAGACCGCTGCGTCATTCGGGAGCTCTTGCTTTGGATTAAAGAGTTGAACTCGTCCGAGACTGTTGTCCTTTATCTTGGCCAGGTCGCAGTTGTAATTGGCCTACCTGGTCAAATAAAGGTGAAATAAAAAATATAAAAAAATAGATTATACATTGGTTACTAACATGATGCAATGAAAAGTCCTTAGTGGACTAAACCGATTTGACGGCTTGTTACACAATGAAAGGGGGGGGGGGGGGGGGGGAGAACGGGAGAAGAAGAGACAAGGGAATTCAACTATCGTACATTCAGTTGAATAATACACTCATCATAAATATGGATATTTAGCACCCCAACAACCGCTCATTCGGATTTAGAAATGCAACACATATTTAATCTTGTATGTCTTTGTCATCGCTCTGTTGAAATCAACCGGTCCATCTATGGAGAGTAATTCTTCAGAAGCCTACATCACATTAAATTACATTACAAAATAGTAATGAATTTGACAAGATTGTTCTTTAAATAGCCACGGACCATTCCAAATGTTTGGATTACAGAAATATTGTTTCATTATCCAATTTTGGATGTTACAGTACTACAAAATCTCAGTTGTAACAAAGGGTTTTTAAACTTCCATTTCTGCAGAGTGGGAGACAGAGTTCCTGTAAGGTATTTATGACCGTCATAAAATGGCCAACTTCACCCCTCCCCTCTCTGTGCCTCAGAGATCTTAGTTGCACAGTGAGCTGTTGATTTCACTTGGGAAGCTTTGACTACAGGTTTTGCTAAAGTCAGATAATCATCTTCAAGGAGAAGCCTCTCCCAAACAAGTCAGCTTACGATTATTTCAAATATCTGGGCCCTTATGTAGCAAGCTAAGGTGACAGCAATGCATGCCAGGAATGTTTTCCAGATTATTTTAATTAAAAATCATAGTGTACGAACAATTGTAAAGCCTCAAAGGTTAAGATCAGCCAATCAACTTTTAAAATTAGTTATTTCTAGCCACAGCAGTCAACAGTAGGTAGCTGTTTAGCTTTCTAGCATATTCACAAATTTGTTGGTAAACAATTAACAAGGTAGCTGACTACCACATGGTATTGTTAAACTGTAGCTAGCAAGCAACAAGATATGCCAAATAAGTCTAAAAACCACTGGAGAGCAAGTAAATTTGATTTGACCTTTCAGACAAGTCGCATGGCCAGGAATTAGATTTGTATCTGACTTCAAACCACCTACCAAGGTGGTTTGAAATGGGACTTGAAATATCCGATTCAATGTGCTTTTTGGCTGTTCAGACTGCAGAAAAGAGCAGATTCTAATTGGATATTTAAAAACAAAAAAAACATAAATCGAGTCATTTCAAACTGCCAATGTGAACAAGGCTTTTGATATCCAAACTAAAGACAGGACTGCGCTAGCACTTTAAGATCAGAGACACACTGAATTACTGACTCACCCGTAACAAGCTTGCTGCTGAAAATGCAGTCTCTTCAGAAGCACACTGTTTCGTAGTGAAATGTCCATCAGAAATGTCAACAGCTTTATCATGTGTGCGCTTCCCAGAGTGTTTGTAAGATGCACAACCCCTCAGCGCTGAGGCAGTGAAAAATACCTTTTCCTCTCAGAGCTGTTTGATAAGAAAAACTTCAGCCTGTTATGGTGGGGTGGAGTTTTGGGCTTCCATGGTGACACCAAGCGGTAAATTAGTTAATTGACCAATACGAAAGAGAGTTACAAACCTTTCTGCTAATAACAGCTGATTTTCTGTTTTCCCTTCCCCACTCAAACCACTCCCAGACAGTCCTATAAGTAATTGGAGGTCAGAATGGGCTTCAGGATGTATAGTTGGAAATTTAGAATATCTGATGTTGCATTCTACTGTTTACGTCTAGGTAAACCAGCTATTCCATTATTTGTTTTTCTGACTCAACTTTTTGGGGCTTATGTAAATCATCAGCCTAAGAAAATGTGTCATGATTAGTTTTAGGCTTACCACAAACACAAATGGTAATGAATCATTAATGTTTACTTGCTTATTCTTTTGCCTTTCCTGCTAAAATATCCCCACATTACCACTTCCCTGGCATTTCTAATACTCCAAACTAACACCTAATTTACTATACTCCAACACCTCATTTACTAGCATAGAATATTCAGACTTTAAAATGTGTGAGCTTTGTCAGCCCTGCGCTGGAGGGCTAAGATAAGTTTAGATGGAGGGTGTTTGTTTGTTTGTCTGTTTTTCTCCTGCTATCGTCAGTCGATGTGCCCTTGAGCATGGCACTTAACCCTAATTGGACCAAGGTCACCGTTGATAAGGACCAAGGTCACCCTCATATATATATTTTTTTTTGGGGGGGGGGGGGGGTTATAGTAAAGGCTTGTTATTTAACTCTAAAAAAAAAGTATTACCTTTTAATGTGCCATGAATACAACCAGTCATGATATTTTCATCTGATAGTCAAACAAATCACTTCAAAAAGTAGGTTACCGTCACACATTCATCCAAAACAATTCCAGCACCCGAACAATGCACCTTCCACCCAACAACTTTCTTTTAATTCACAAGTAGCTGAAACTCTCTCACTTGAGAATGCACCCTCTGTCTTACTATGTGTAGCCCATGTATCTGATGTTGTCTGGTCAAAAAGAGACAACATGCCGCACTCTTTTTGGACAGACAGCATCAGATACATGGGCTACACATACATATCCTCTGCCTCGACGACGATGGCAGTATTATCAGCAGAAAGAATGCGTTAACTTAAGCAATTGTTCTGTTAAAATTAAATGTTTAATTTTTTTTCTTATCTCTGCCCCACTCTGGAAACGCCTAATTGCTGCATCTTAATTTCAATTAAAGTCACGTTTGCAATCATATCACGTGAAACAATGCACGGGAACTCGATTACTTGTACTATAATTTATTTATAATTTTTTTTAATGCCCATCTCACGAGGCCCCTTGATGATGTGAGGCCTGAGGCAATTGCCTCTTCTGTGTAATGGTAAGTCTGCGACTATGTGTAGTGGAGTATACAGAATGAAAGGCTGGTGCTGGAGAGCATGCTGGAGAGCTCTTTATCAACACAGATCACTGAGAAATACTGCCTGATGGGAGGACTATGACCATGTGAGATGCAACTGGACCAAACGCACCGATTGAATCACCCACTGAGAATTGGGTAATATTTGGTAGATACGTTGATCAACGAGATTCCAACCTATTTTCACCCACTCAAAAAGTTTGTTAAATTCCCAATGTGTTATCACTGTGCTTTCAACCACCTAAAAGCACAACCAAATTCCAATGGATAATCAATGTCAGATGTTTTGTTTATTTATACACCAGCAATGTGTTATTGCTGTGCTTCATCTAATAGCACAACCAAATGACCTGGATTGCAGTTGAGATGACATTAAAGTACATGGTGCAGTTGATCAATACCGTTTGAGATTATGTGCAGATTATTAACAATTGCGAAGATTTCCACCGACCTGCGATTCCATAAGAAGACATTTATTGTTACAGTAACCTCAAAGTGGCCATGGATGTGTTACTCAGTTTAAGGTTCAATAAATACTGTTACATTAGTTTGTAAAATGGTCTTAACATTTTATTGTGTTTGGTTGACAACACAACCAAATATGATCATTTAAAGCGTATGTTTTTACTGCTTGGATAGTTAGATCTGAGCCACTGGTTTAATCTAATTATTTTATTTCCTACATTTGTATTTTTGGTTGAGATGGAGACCTGAATTCAACTTGTCGACAAAATTAATAGGCTATTTACCGTATTGCAAAAGTGATATTGAATTGGGTTTGGTTGTCAAAGCAACCAAATATCAACATTTGAAAGAGTTTTTTTTTCTGCTTTTCCAGTTTGTCTACAAATTAATAATTGATATGTTGGACTCATGTTTCCATCTCAACTAAAAATCTAAATGAAAGTATAGGACGAAATCAAATCAAACTTTAAATGCACTTTAAGTACAGTTTGATTTGATTGAATCCTATTCTATAGTTGTTTGGTTGAGATGGAGATGTGAATCCAACATTGATGATATATGATTTATAAAGCATGGTTACATTTCATTTGCTCTGTTAAACCTACCCTTTGGAATGATTTTGATAGCATTAGTGATTCTCTTAAGTGGCGATTTCTCAACAATCCTTCTCATGATAGCACATTGGTTGTAGTCAGTGGCAAATATCAGAGCCAAGCAGGGCTTGGTTAAAACCCTGAATGGGAGACTGAAGGGATAGCTGTAGATAGATCAACTCTCCAGTAGGAGGTGCTGCCCAGCCTATTTTTTTTATTTTTATTATAGTGGCTATTAGTTTGAAGATCTCACGTTGTTTCAAAGGTACTGATTCAACATATTTTATACGAGGTTTGGATATGCTGAAGATTGGTTACCATGATAACAACCCTGTGGTTGAAATGTTACCCTCAAAACAGCAGTGATAACCTTTTTCAAATGCATTGTATTTTTGCTGTAGATTCAACATCACAATATGTTGCCAAATTACATTGAAACAATGTCTATTTAACCAGTTTGATCCCAGTGGACAGGGACTTAAAGACTCAGAGCAGTGGATGAATGGTTGGGGGCCCTGGAACAAATGTGATAAAGAGCTGTACAGTCACATACTAGGCCTAGTGTTCGTTTAGAGAGATAGAACAACTCAATTGACGTTAGTGCTGAGTGACTAATGAAAATAATGTTTTTTAAACAAGTAATTGACAACATTGGTTCAATTACTTAAATTCCCTTTAGTTTGTATTTTTTTGTGCCCTCAACGAGCCGTTTCTCTATTTAATAAAAAATACATATATTTACCTAAGCAAGTCAGTTAGGAACAAATTCTTATTTACAACAACATCCACCCTATGGGACTCCCAATGACAACCAGATGTGATGCAGCCTGTATTTGAACCAGGGACTACAGTGACACGTCTTACACTGCAACGCAGTGCTTTAGACCACTGCCCCACTCAGGAGCCTCTAGAAGAAAAATCTAATCATTCACTAGAGAAATTAAGTCAAGAGATACAGTATGTGGGACACTGGGCTGATTGGAAGGTCTAGTTTTCATTAGGCAAATATTCAACTTAATTCAATTCAGAATCATGGTAATTAACAACGATGACCATAATCCATTGTACCTGTTCTTTCCGGCCATGGACCAGAAGCGGATAAACACACAGACCATATGAGACCACATGGGAGGATTGACAACACAACACAACAACAAGAGGGATAGAGACAGTGCATGATGTAGCTCTACCTGATTGATAGTTGAAATAGCTGGTAATAAACAGTCTTGAAAGTATGCCTTATCTACTTTGAGGAACTATTAAAAATTATACTACCAGCCAAGCTAAATAGGATAACTCTTTCAATGGGGAGCACAGAGATAATGTTCGATGGTTGTCTGGCTGGCTGGCTGGCTGCTACTGCCTGAGAAGAGAAGACTTCAAGGAATGAAAAATAATAAAGCCGTCAATAAAAACAAAGTAATATACATAATAAAAGTGATTGTATTAAAATAAAATAAGTAATGTGAATGAATTATGGTTAATAAGTGAAAAGCAGTAATAGGTACTCACAACCATCATGGAGCTCTTATTAAAGCTGTCATTTGTAACTTTTTAGTTGACCCAACCAAATTCACATAGAATTGTGAGTTATACAGTAGATCTGTCATTTTTGGTAATTTAAAATATATTTCACAACGGTTTAGATTGCAATGATTCTCTACACTATATTTGCATTTTTTGTCACATAAACTGAAATTAGGCGAACTATTAGAATTTTAGCTACCAGGAAATGGTGCAGTGATTTCAGCATATTATTGCACCTTAAATTGTTTTATTTTATATTGATGCAGCATTCAACCCATTGTCAGTGTCAGGGAAAAGGCAGGTGATGGCTGAAGGAAGCTCTAAATTAATTTTAGTGTCATTATTTCATCATCCATTTAGGGTTTAAAAAAAACATCTCAACCAAAAACTGTGATGTATTTTTTAATAATCTAACCGAAACCGAACCGACCTCAAAAAGCACGAATCGCTCAGCACTACCAGACAGTCTCCCACCTCCCTCTCGGGTGACAGCAAAGAATGATTAAAGCTAGGGTATACAGTGCATTCAGAAAGTATTCAGACTCCTTGACTTTTTCCACATTTTGTTATGTTACAGCCTTATTCTGAAATGGATTAAATAAAATTTGTCCTCATCAATCTACACACAATACCCCATAAGGATATAGCGAAAACAGGTTTTAGAAAATGTTGCTAATTTATTAAAAATAAACAACAGAATTACCCTATTTACATAAGTATTCAGATCCTTTGCTATGAGACTTGAATTTGAGCTTGGGTGGATCCTGTTTCCATTGATCATCCTTCAGATGCTTCTACAACTTGATTGGAGTCCACCTGTGGTACATTTAATTGATTAGACATGATTTGGAAAGGCACACACTTGTCTATATAAGGTCCTGCAGTTGTCAGTGCATGTCAGAGAAAAAAACAAGCCATTAGGATTGTTATGAGGCACAGATCTGTGGAAGGTAACAAACCATTTTTGTAGCATTGAAGGTCCTGAAGAACACAGTGGCCTCCATCATTCTTAAATGGAAGAAGTTTGGAACCCCCAAGACTTTTCCTAGAGCTGGCCTTTATGGTAGAGTGGCCAGCCAGAAGCCACTCCTCAGTAAAAGGCACATGCCAGCCCTCTTGGAGTTTGCCAAAAGGCACCGAAAGGACTCAGACCGTGAGAAAAAAGATTATCTGGTCTCACGAAACCAAGATTGAACTCTTTGGCCTGAATGCCAAGCGTCACGTCTAGAGGAAACCTGGCACCATCCCTACGATGAAGCATGGAGGTGGCAGCATCATGCCGTGGGGATATTTTGGCAGAGACTGGGAGACTAGTCAGGGCTGAGGGAATGATGAATGGAGCAAAATACAGAAAGATCCTTGATGAAAACCTGCTCCAGAGTGCTCAGGATCTCGGACTGGGGTGACAACGACCCTAAGCACACAGCCAAGACAAAGCAGGAGTGACTTCGGGACAAGTCTCTGAATGTCCTTGAGTGGCCCAGCCAGAACCCGGCCATGAAACCAAATCGAATATCTCTGGAGAGACCTGAAACTAGCTGTGCAGCAATGCTCCCCATCCAACCTAACGGAGCTTGAGATGATCTGCAGAGAAGGTGAGAAACTCCTCAAATACAGGTGTGCCAATCTTGTAGCGTCATACCAGTAGTGGAAAAAGTACCCAATTCTCATACTTGAGTAAAAGTAAAAGTATCTTAATAGAAAGTGACTCAAGTAAAAGTCACCAAGTAAAATACTATTTCAATAAAATTCTAAAAGTATATTTTTTTCAATATACTTAAGTACCAAAAGTAAATGTAGTTGCTAAAATATACTTAATGAGGATTGGACATTTCTTTTCAATTCTCGCCTAAAATGACAAATCTAACTGCTTGAAGCTAAGGACCTGAAGCAAGGATATGCATATTCTTGATACCATTTAAAAGGAAACACTTTGAAGTTTATGGAAATATGAAATTAATGTAGGAGAAATGAACACATTAGATCTGGTAAAAGATAATACAAAGAAAAAACATGCGTATTTTTTGGGTGTACCATCTTCTTTGAAATGCAAGAGAAAGGCCGTAATGTTTTATTCCAGCCGAGGTGCAATTTAGATTTTGGCCACAAGACGGCAGCAGTGTATGTGCAAAGTTTTAGACTGATCCAAGGAACCATTGCATATATATTAAAAATGTTGTATCAAGACTGCCCAAATGTGCCTAATTGATTTATTAATACATTTTCAAGTTCATAATTGTGCACTCTCCTCAAACAATTGGATGGTATTCTTTCACTGTAATAGCTACTGTAAATTGGACAGTGCTGTTAGAGTAGCAAGAATTGAAGCTTTCTGCACACATCAGATACAGTATGTCTATGTCCTGGGAAATGTTCTTGTTACTTACAACCTCATACTAATCGCATTAAGCTATGTTAGCTCAACAGTTCTACCGATCCCGTAGAGGTTATTAAGTATAAAAGTAAAAGTACAAATAATTGAATTCCTTATATTAAGTGAACCAGACTGCAAAATGTTCTTGTTTTATTTATTAGTCTGCGAGATCAGTGGCAGTAGGGATGACCAGGGATGTTCTCTTTATAAGTGTGCGAATTTGACAATTTTCTGACCTGCTAAGCATTAAAAATGAAACAAGTGCTTTTGGGTGTCAGGGGAAATGTATGGAGTAAAATGTACATAATTTTCTTTAGGAATGTAGTGGAGTAAAAGTAAAATTTGTCAAAAATATAAATAGTAAAGTAAAATGCAGATACCCCAAAAACGACTTGCGTAGTACTTTAAAGTATTTTTTTACTTAAGTACTTTACACCACTGCGTCATACCCAAGAAGACTTGAGGCTGTAATAGTTACCAAAGTTACTTCAACAAAGTACTGAGTAAAGGTTTTGTATACTTCTTATATACTTATATAAATATGATATTTCAGTTTTTTATTTGTATAAATGTGCAAACATTTATAAAAACCTGTTATTACTTCGTCATTATGGAGTATTGTGTGTAGAAGGGAAAAAAGCATTTAATCAATTTTAGAATAAAGCTGTGGCATTACAAAATGTGGGAGAAGTCAAGGGGTCTGAACACTTTCCGAATGCACTGTATGTCACCGCACCAAATCATCTGCCACTCAAGGATTGCTGTACTGTCTGGAGAATGTTACAGGATCAATATGCACAGGCTCTCAGGCTGTAATGAAATGGAAATCTAAACCTGAGAGTGCCCTGCAGAGTGACATGTTGTCCATAATGTTAATGGCAGCTCTAGTGGATAAGGTGCCTTGTCTGGATTCTGTTGACAAGGACATGCCTGAACAGTAACACGTGTGAAATTATGTAAGGATTCAGTGTCTGTTAATCTCCAAGATCAGATCATTGTAATTCCTACTTACTACTTATTTATTCAGTGAAATAATGTATACAAATGAGAAAATATGCTGTAGTATCTCTCTACAGTATGTGTTTTGTATAGTGGTTCTGCCACCAGGGGCAACACAGGGTTGAAGCATCTCTTATGGATCACTTCTTCAGAATCACAGATATTATTTGTTTGTTTTCACTCTCTCTCACACAGTACTCTGCTCAATTAAGTGTTCTGTTATGAGGGGCCTCCCATGTGCATATTTCTTCCTCACTCTGTGCAGATTCTATTCAAAGAGGGATGTAATTACTATCCTCACTGTTGTATGAATCAGTAAAACACACACACGTACAGTACACACACCCATTCATTATCATGGTATACTGTATGAAAATCAAAGCGTGCACCATTCACTAACACTAGATCATTCACTAACACTAGATCATTAGAGATGGAAGGGAACTGCCAATAGGATGATAGTTTTATAGAGTAGCTCAAGGATAATACCCTACCGTTTGTCAAATGGGAAATGTTGCTCAGTAGAGCCTCATGAGTTTCCTCATAAGTCTCAGGCCCTATTTGTCTTTTATAAAATCCAAGAATAATTCATATCTTTCAATGTTATGTGATCTCAGCATGTTATCCTTATATACTCAGAGCTCCCATTGCTTACAATCATCAACAATCAGACAGTACAGAGACAATTTTTGCATCATCTATGGCTTTCAGCTTAATCTCCAACCAACACCAAGCTCAGGAAAGACTTGGCTACGACACCCTACCACTGATTGAGTAAATAGCTGTAGTGACTTTTTTTATTTTATTGAATATTTAAAAATACAATATACTTGCAGTGAAGCAGCTCAACAACTACATCACATTAGTCATCTAACAGGCTCATATCCAGAGCGACACACAGAAGCAACCAGGGTCAACGCCATGCTCAAGGGCACGTCGACAGATATCCCACAAGGTCAATTGGTTGTAATCTTGGATTCACCAGACCTTCCCTTAAAATTCTGATAACTCCATGACGGACATAACTCTACCATTCCAATTTACAATATAATTTAAAAACAAAATACCCTTTTCAAATATCTTTCCCATAAATACAGGTATTTTATCAACCAGTATGTTTGAGTTCAGCCATAATATTTGTTGTAATATTTGTTCTTTCTTTTCAGGGGGATGAAATATAAATTGTAGCCAGCTCCGCAATGCTTGTTTGAAAAAGAGAGATACTTTGAAAAAAGTATCATTTTCAATTAATCGAAAATGAGACATGGCAATCTGCACAAAGGCAAAAAGGCAGTTTTTAAACAATGGATGAGTTTTTCTTAGTAGTCTACTTGAGAACCATTTAGGGTGCAAGTAAAACTTTTTAATAAGTGAAGCTTTTAGAGAGAGGTTTAGTTCTTTTATATTGAATAATCTCAACCCACCCAATTCATATTAATTATATAGATAGGCAAGATTTATCTTGTCTAGTTTAGCGTCGCAGATAAAGCAAAATGTTTTTTGTTCATATAATTTGAAAAATTAATCATCAGGAGTAGGCAGCACCATAAGTAAGTGAGTAAACTGATATATGACTAAGGAGTTAATCAGGGCAATTTTTCCATACATAGACAGGTATTTACCTCTCCATGGTTGAAGGATCTTGTCTATTTTTAAAATTTTCCTATCAAAATCCATTGTGGAGAGCTCATTTATATGAATACTAAGTATGTCATCTTCACTGTCAGACCATTTTATAGGTAAACTGCAGGGTAATGTAAAAGTTGTATTTTTTAAAGATCCAATACGTGATATTGTACACTGATCATAATTAGATTTCAGTCCAGAGAGTCCAGAAAAGGTATTTAGATCTTCAATGAGACATTGCAGGGATCTAGCTTGAGGACTTGTATAAAACTTGAGTCATTGGCATACATGGACACCTTTGTTATTAAGCCTAGGATTTCTAATCCTCTAATGTTGTTATTTGATCTGATTTTAAAAGCTAGCATTTCAATGGCCGTAACAAATAGATATGGTGAAAGCGGACACCCTTATTTAACTCCTCTTGACAATTCTAAACTATCTGAGAAGTAGCCACTATTTACTATTTTACACCTGGAGTTGCTCTACATTACATTTACCCATTTTATAAGAGAATCACCGAAATTGAAAAAAATCCAGGAATTTATAAATCAAATCCAGTCTTGCTTTATCAAAGGACTTTTCAAAATCCGCTAGAAATACCAGGCCTGGCATCTTAAATGTTTCATGATGTTGGAGATGTTTGTGAGATGTTTGTGAGAAGAGATGTCATCAATTCACTTTACTTTGATTAGTTTATTTCCCAAAAGCTCATGTATAATCTGACTGTGAACTTGAGGGCCAGACCTGTGAGCTGATTTCATTTATCAGTGGCAATCAGACTATATTAGAGGGCGGGATGGAGGGAGTGTGAAAGTCAGTAGCGGCCATGATCTAGTCAGACAGACGGGACAGACAGCCGGCCGGTCTCCAGGCACCCGCTACTCACACTGATAACAACCTCAGACTTGATTGGATGGGAAACACTGACAAGACTATGAAGGACAAACTAGTGACGGTTCTCCTTTTACCAATTAGATTTCTTTAGGGTATCCTATTCTCTCATACTGGGATTAAAATCTCTTTGACTCTCCTCTCAGCCCTTGGACATGTCCCCCTGTTCCACAGCTACATGAAGCTTGAAGTGACAATGACTGACAATGTTACTGGTCACAGTCAGACAGTCATATGTTGAATGACATACAGTATGGAAAGTAGGAGGAAATACATGGGTTAAGAAACAGGACTTTTGGGTAATAATTTTATGGGCAGTGGTTTTAAGCCCCCCCCCCCCCCCCCCATGTTCTCCCTCTTTCACCTCCTCCTCTTCCCTCGCATATCCCAGTGAGTTGCAGTGGTGAGCAGGCGGCTGACAGGCCTGACAGGAGGGACGGTGTGTGCGTTATGCAGGCTTCCTGCTGATAGTCACTCATCATTGAAGCTCACTGTGTAATGCTCTTGCGGCTGTTTCCCATAAATGTGGGCAGAGACATTATCTGCACCACAGAGTGCCACAGTATCATAATCTCAGTGACTCACATTTCACCAGTCAGTCTCCACTATCTCCAACAGTTACAGTCCAGTTAATTCAGATACTTGCGTTACAATGACTACTTATTTCCCCCCGGTGATGATCCTATAGATTACAGGACTTTTTCATCCATTTCCTTAATTGTTATACTGCCTGGTTGTTATATGAATGGTTATCAGAAGAGCTAGCCATCTTCTCCACACAGACTCTCCAGCAGGTTATCAATCTGTGTACTGTCAGCTTAATGGAATTCCACTAGTAATGAGCTTGGATATTCCCTAACCTGTCCTTGCAAATTACTATTGAGCTCTTTTGAATTCCCAGTGGTCCAATTGCACTTGACAGCACTGTTTAAACTTTAGAAAATAGATATCTCGCCCTAGAGCTGTTGGAATGGACTGGCATGGCAGAGATCAAAATGTGGTATTTTGCTATTTTATTAGGATCCACATTAGCTGATCCCCATTAGCTGTTGCAAAAGCAGCAGCTACTCTTCCTGGGATCCACACAAAACATGAAACATGACACAATACAGAACATCAACAGACAAGAACAGCTCAAGAACAGAACTACATACATTTTTAAGAAAGGCAGGAGCAGGCACACGTAGCCTACATATCAATGCATACATACAAACTATCTAGGTCAAATAGGGGAGAGTTGTTGTGCCATGAGGTGTTGCTTTATCTGTGTTTTTTAACCAGGTTTTCTTTTTTTGCTGTTTATTTGAGCAATATAATGTACGCTTTCTTGAATTTGTTACCAGATTCAGCTGAGGTCTAGAACTTCTTAAAAGGAATGATTTGTACCAAATACAATGCTCTTAGTTTTATAGATGGTCAGGACAAGTTTATTACTGGCCACCGATTGCAAAACAGACCAACTCTTTGTTAAGGGTTTCAGTGACTTCATTAAATGTGGTTACTGATGAGTATATGGTTGAATCATCAGCATACATGGACACACATGCTTTGATAAATGCCAGTGGCAGGTCATTGGTAAAAATAGAAAAGAGTAAAGGGCCTAGAGTGCTGCCCTGTGGTACACCGCACTTTACGTGTTTGACATGAGAGAAGCTTCCATTAAAGAAAACCCTTTGAGTTCTACTAGATAGATTGCCATATTGTGGATTCAGAGCTGAGGTTGAAAAGTCACAACACATAAAATTCCTCAACAAAAGGTTATGGACAATAATATCAAAGGTTGCACTGAAATCAAACAGTACCACTCCCACAATCTTCTTATTATCAATTTCTTTCCACCAATCATTAGTCATTTGTGACAGTGCAGTACATGTTGTTTGCTGTTCTCTATAAGCATGCTGAAAGTTGTTAATTTGTTTACAGAGAAATAGCATTGTATTTGGTCCAACAGTTTGCTAAGAGCTGGCAGCAAGCTTATAGGTCTGCTGTTAGAACCAGTAAAGATCACTTTACCACTCTTGGGTAGCAGAATTACTTTGACTTCCCTCCAGGCCTGAGGACAAAGACTTTCCTCTAGGCTCAGATTAAAAATATGACCGATAGGAGTGGCTATAGAGTCAGCTACCATCCTCAGGAGCTTTCCATCTAAGATGTCAATGCTAGGAGGTTTGTCATTATTGATCAATAACAATAATTTTTCAACTTCTCCCACACTAACTTTGGCATCATCCTTCTGCACATAAATTCATTTAATGTACTCCAATGTTTTTTGACATCATTTTTTATATTATTTATCTTGGCTTCATAATATGGTTTCTTCTTCTTTTTGTTGTTTTCAGCCAGCCAGATGTGCAGCCAGACTTATTAGCCTCATTCAACCATGCAGTTTTTCAATTACTCATCAATCCATAGAGCCTTAACAGTTCTAACAGTCAGTCTCTTAACCCTCCTGCTGTGTTCCGGTTGAATTGGACCGATTTACAGGTTTTCTCTCTGAAAAATGTAGTTAATTTAATCTGATTGTCATAAGGTTCCATGACTTTGTCTCCACAGGGAATCTGAACACAAAATACATTTGGATGATTTTCATAAAATTTTGCCGTTCCCAGTCAATAATGACCGGTCATTAGAAACGAATTGGTGAGACTACAATTAGTGTATAGAATTTAGATCAGGCACATGCCCATTCATCAGATGGACACACTTCCTCTCCACAACCCCCACATGCATATGTGTTTGAGCACAAACACACCTCACTCCCGTTCTTGGCTTCCATGGCAAACCCCACGGGAATCTTTCCCCAATAGAATCTTTCCCCCACGGGAACCACACCGGTTGGCATTCTCACAAACAATCGCAACAGTGTTTCAATAATATATAGAACTTTTCTCGCAGCTCTTGTATATAAAGCTTTTTTGAGGCCTTGCTCACAATTAATTCTGCGGCAGCACCATGACCAAAAGATATACTGTGTGAGGCTCTTGATCATATCTTTGATCATGACACTGGTAAGGAGGAGAGAGTCCTTGTTAAACTTTGACACAAAGTAGTCTGTGAAAAATAGCACAATATGTTTCATCTGAGTATTTGTTATAGTCCAAATAATCCATACAATATTTATTTTTTTTACTCAAAAACGAGTTGTATGAGCTCAGGTCAATGAGGCCTACAGGCCATAAATATCATTAGTCACATCAGATCAACAAATATTTTCTAACATCATCCGCATAAGAGTCACAGCAAAATATTTTTTATGATCTCTTATACATTACTTTAGGCCCAGCTGTTGGAATTTTGGCTTTCCTGGATATAGCCACTATATTGTGATCACTGCATCCCCTGGGTACGGATACAGCTTTAGAACAAAGTTCTACAGTATTAGTAGAAATGTGATCGATACATGTGGATGATCTTGTTCCTGTAGTGTTTGTAAACACTCTAGTAGGTTGAATAATAACCTGAACCAGATTACAGGCACTAGTAAGAAACTTCCTCTTGAGCTGACAGCTTGATGAAAACCAGTCAATATTCAGGTCCCCAAGAAAGTAGACCTCTCTGTTTACATCATATACACTTTCAAGCATTTCACACACGCTATTTAGATACTGACTGTTAGCACTTGGTGGCCTATACCAACACCCCAAAAGAAAAGGCTTTATATGTACCAAGTGAACCTGCAACCACAACACTTCAATAACACTTGACATGAGATCTTCTCTAAGCATTACGGGGATATGGCTCTGAATATATCCAGCAAGACCTCCCCCATAAGCATTTCTGTCTCTTCTATAGATGTTATATCCTTGTATTGCTACTGCTGTATCATCAAATGAAATATCTAAGTGAGTCTCAGAAATGGCTAATATATGAATGTTATCATATCTGATGGTATATTAGATAGTCATTCTGCTAAATGCTTGGTTGATGTTCCTGAGTACAGCCGAGGTATGACTCTTTGCTCATGCGGCAGGTGTGTCTACAGTATTTATAGCTTTGCAAGGATTTTTTATTTATGTTTATTTCACCTTTATTGAACCAGGTAAGCTAGTTGAGACAAGTTCTCATTTACAACTGCGACCTGGTCAAGATAAAGCAAAGCAGTGCGACACAAACAACAACAATAAACAAGCGTATGTTCAATAACACAATAGAAAAAACTAACGTCTATATACAGTGTGAGCAAATGACGTGAGGAGGTAGGCAATAAATAGGCCACGGTAGCGAAGTAATTACAATTTAGCAGATTAACACTGGAGTGATAAATGAGTAGATGATGATGTGCAAGTAGAGATACTGGTGTTCAAAAGAGCAGAAAGTAAATAAAAACATTATGGGGATGAGGTAGGTAGATTGGGTGGGTTATTAAGGTGTATACAGTTTAGATGTGTCTTCTGACGAAGAGGAGTAGTATGAAGGATCGGAGGACCAAAACGCAGCGTGGTAAGTGTTCATGTTTTTTAATGAATAACGAACACTGAACAAAACAATAAACGTGAAGTAAATCAAACCGAAACAGTCCCGTGTGGCACAGACACTAACACGGAAAATAAACACCCACCACCCAAAACTGAAACCCAGGCTACCTAAGTATGATTCTCAATCAGGGACAACAATAGACAGCTGCCTCTGATTGAGAACTATACTAGCCCAAACAACAACAAAAAAACATAGAAAAACAAACAGACTGCCCACCCAACTCACGCCCTGACCATCCTAAAACAAAGATAAAATAACAGAACTATGGTCAGAACGTGACAGTATATCATTCTCTCTGCATACACAGACAACAGTATGGGACAGTGAACCTGTTACATAGGCCTATAAATCTGAGCTTCTTTAAAATGCATAACATAAACCGCAAATCACTTCATTTACACCCATAAAACAGAACCAAATGTATTCAGATGATATCAATTAATAACACAAGAAAAACTCATTATTTAAATCAGCGTTTGCTCTGCCCCCTCATTTTAAGTAGATTTGTGAGTCATTTATGTAGTCTCTTCAGACACTAATCTCCTTTTCATCATGGTTGAAGATAAAGGAAAGATTAAATACATTGTTGCTGAAGCTTGCGTAAATTGATTGCTTCCGCCTCTAACGTCGACACAGGGAATCAGGAAGCAGGTGCAGTTAGTGAGTTTAATAATAATGAACACAGAACGATAGAAAACAAGAGAAACGTCTGACAAGGAAACACAACCAATACTACTTGATAACTGATAACGAAAGAGTGCTATATAAAGGGTAAGTAATCAGGGATTAATGAAGTCCAAGTCCTCCTCTGGACCGTACCCCTCCCAGACCACCAGGTACTGGAGCTGACCCTCATGATGTTTGGAGTCTAGGAGTGATCTGATGAAGAGACGCAGGTGTGTATAAAGATGGGTTGCCAGGTTCGGTGGTTAGTAGACCGGTGACGAGTGCTAGAGAGGGGGAGGGGAAGTAGACGTGATACTGCCTTTCTGATCAGCTTTGTGTGTCTCTGTGTTTCCTCCTGGAGTTCAGAGTAAAACATTGCATCCACTGGGGCAGAGACATCCCCATTCCCCTCATGTTATCTACAAGTTTTCTGATTATAGAGATTGGGTTTCGTGATAACCAAGTAGTATACAATTAGATTAGAAAGACAGTGGTAACAACAACAGTGGTTATCAAATTAAACCACCCTAATTTGTAATCAGTAATCCAATACGACATTGTGCCACTGTTGTAATTTAATTGAATCATGTGTTGATCATAAAATTACTCAAGCACGATTGTTGCAGTGCATATTCATCACCTCCGATAGAAGCCAAGATAACAGAACTGGATCACTGTGAGACATATAAATCCATAAGATGTATCCCATAGACCAGTGGTTCCCAAACTTTCATAGTCCCGTACCCCTTCAAACATTCAACCTCCAACTGCGTACCCCCTCTAGCACCAGGGTCAGCGTACTCTCAAAATGTAGTTTTTTGCCATCATTGTAAGCCTGCCACACACACCATACGATACATTTATTAAACATAAGAATGAGTGCTTTTGTCACAACCCGGCTCGTGGGAAGTGACAAACAGCTCTTATAGGACCAGGGTACAAATATGAATAAAATAATAATATAAAACCTTATTTGTTCATCAAAAATTGTGAATAACTCACCATAGGTTAATGAGAAGGGTGTGCTTGACAGGATGCACATAACTCTGCAATGTTAGGTTGTATTGGAAAGAGTCTCAGTCTTAAATAATTTTACCCACACAGTTTGTGCCTGTATTTAGTTTGCATGTTAGTGAGGGCCGACTTCACATGGGTATGTGGTTGCAAAGGGCATCAGTGTCTTAACAGTGCGATTTAACAAGGCAGTTGTTTGTGTCATCCGTTTTGGGGTAGTACCTGCGTAATTGCACACCCAACTCACTCAGGTGCTTCGCTATATCACATTTTACATTGTCCATAAGCTTGAGTTAATTTGCACACAAAACAATCATACAATAATGGAAAGACCTGCGTCTTGTCCTTCTTAATACAGACAGAGAAAAGCTCCAACTTCTTAATCATAGCCTCAATTTTTGTCCTGCACATTGAATATAGTTGATTCCCTGTAATCCTAGATTCAGATCATTCAGGCGGAAAAAACATCCCCCAGATAGGCCAGTCGTATGAGAAACTCAACATGCAAGCGGTCAGACAAGTGAGAATGATGGTCAGTAAAGAAAACGTTTAGCTCGTCTCTCAATTCAAAAAATGTGTCAATACGTTGCCCCTTGATAACCAGCGCACTTCTGTATGTTGTAAAAGCGTTACATGGTCGTTGCATAGTGCAGAAAATACACAAGAGTTCAGGGGCCTTGCTTTAACAAAGTTAACCATTTTCACTGTTGTGTTAAAGATTGGATTGTTACACTATATGCAGGGTGTAAGACACTAGACAGACATAAGAGCTGCTATTTATTCAGTATTTAACACAGCTATAAAGTTTAAAGAATAACCCGTCTAGAAGCTGAGTTCTGTATATCTCTCTGCGTCCTCTCTTCTCCTCCAATAGACAGTAGAAAACAGAGGGAACGCCTCCTCTGTGTGAAACAGGCAGGCCGTTCCACAGAACTTACTATTGGAGATGCAGGAGGGAGGGAGCCTCCTGTTGAAGTGTAATTGGAGAAAAACCTTGTGGAGTGTTCTCCTCTTCAGGGGTCTGGATGGAGGGGGGGATGGAGAGAAGAGACGAGGTCAAAGGTCACGGAGGAGAGATGCACTGATTAAGTTTTTTATCATTACGATTCTTTATGTTGCCCGGCCTTAATTACACTGAAGCCCTATCGATCGACACAGCTGGTAGAGTTTCTAAACACATACAGAGCTGCACCCTAAGACCTCTCAACCCCCTGAGTAGCACCTCTGATATACCAACACACCATCATGTCTGCACCCTAAGACCTCTCAGCCCCCTGAGTAGCTCCTCTGATATACCAACACACCATCATGTCTGAGGGAGGGAGGCAAAACATAATCAAGACGAGACATTTTCTGTGTTGGGTCAATTCTCCTCTCAACGCTCTCGCAGTCTTGCAAAGAAGGGCAAGTGAGGAGGAAATACATATTAGGGAAATTGACTGCAATTAGCTTGGTTGCTCAACCTCACTGCTGCAGCTAACAACAGTGAATACATTATGAGTTCTTGTAAATCTGTCTATGAGATGAGCTACCGTTCACCATACAGATTCATTTTTAGTAGCCAGCTCTCAATAACTGAGTACATTTTGTTACCGTGTTGGATGCAGCATTATCCATAGAAAACTGCAGATAGGTTGAGTCTGGAAAACTGAAACTCATTACTTCCAAATCTTGATCCTCTCCACCTCTCCAAGTCACCTCATAATACAGGGGACAGGTGCAGAGTTTCCAGAGTTGGCCAGAGCATCTGAACTATTTCAGGTCCGTTAAGGAGTGTTGCCTGTCTGTTGCCTATCAGCTCTCTCCAGGCCACCTGGCTCTCTCTGATACATTCTGTTTCCATGCCCATTCATTTACCTGTGCCCTTCTCTAGGGGTTACCATCTGGATCTTCCTGCTACACACTCCTACAGACTCTCTAATCTCTCTTCAGACGGGCCACCTCCTGTGCCACGTTCTGATTATACAGAGACCGAATGGACAGAACGGAGAGAGGATTAGAGTGAAGGAGAGAAAGAGAGAGATAGCATAAAGGTTTTCGAGGGGAATGAAGCAGAGAATCCTTGAAGCTTTTCAGCAGCGAAACTGGATGTGGTAAATTTCTACTGGAGCCACAATGCATGGTTTGGAGAGGATTCCATTTTCCATGAGGTTGGAGGCAGCATCATTCAAAGCAGAAAGTAGAGAGGGATTTGTCACACCGGCTGCTTCTGAGGTCAAGGTACACTGATATCATCTCACTATCACACTGCGATTAGTCCCACTCTCCAGCACCGCACAGCTATCTTTCCAAACCTCCCTCCCTCGCTCCCTCTCTCTTTCTCCTTCTCACACTGCTCTTCACTCTCCTACTTCTGTCTATTTCTATATTTCTCTCTTTCTCCCTCTCTCTATTCCCCCTTTTTCTCGCCCCTATCTTTCTCTCTCCTCTCTTTATTTCTCCTGCTCTCTTCAATCAATTTCCTGGTCTGATTTGACAAACACCCAGGGATATATTATTGGGAAACAGGGACCAATTAAAATGAAGGTTCTAGATACAACTGTGAGAAAATTGGGTTGAGCTATTCAAAGCTGAATAGTTGTCTGAATGGCATTATATTATATCAAGTGTGGATATATGTTTATTTATTGTTATTTGAATAACATACTGATACTGAGTTCAGAATGTTTCCTTTAGTGGAGCTTAATTAAGCATATATAGAATGTTAAAACCATCTATCTTTTCCAAGACTAAACTGTCCAGTCTTCTCTCTTTATTTTGTTGGAAAATGTGATGGCTGCCAACAATCGGTTGATCTATTGGTTGGATGCGACATGTTTACAACTCACTCTGACTCAAGGGTTAACAATTGCTGTTTGATGGTGCCTCTGGGACCCTGATCCTCTGACTCCGATCAATAGTCATGTTAATAAACATCGCCAACAGCTGACACGCAGCTTCTTTCCATGCAGAGAGAATTGCTCTATTGATTCCAGCACTTTCATTTTAATTCCACTGTTTCTGACAAAGGAAGCTAAATGCATTTAGCATTGATCCTGACAAACCATGGCAAGATGAAGAGGGACATTTCTATGTGTTTGTCAGTGATGTACGCCTCCCTATTCAGCTAACAAATCAATGGTGGAGACAGGCAATACATTACACCAAGACTCCAGCTGAAGGGACATTCAAATCAAATCAAATCAAATACATTTTATTTGTCACATGCTTTGTAAACAACAGTGAAATGTTTTCTTATGGGCCCTTCCCAACAATGCAGAGAGAATTTATTTTGTAGAAAGGTAATAGATATAATGAATACACAATGAGTAACGATAGCTTGGCTATATACGCCGTGTACCAGTACCAAGTCGATATGCAGGGGTACAAGGTAATAGATGTACAGTACCAGTCAAAAGTTTGGACACACCAGCTCTTTCAAGTGTTTCTCTTAATTTTCATATTTTCTACATTGCAGAATAATAGTGAATACATCAAAACTATGAAATAGCACATATGGAATCATGTAGTTACCAAAAAAGCTTTACACACTCTTGGCATTCTCTTGACCAGCTTCATGACGAATGCTTTTCCAACAGTCTTGAAGGAGTATCCACATATTATGCTGAGCACTTGTTGGCTGCTTTTCCTTCACTCTGTGGTCTAACTCATCCCAAACCATCTCAATTGGGTTGAGGTCGGGTGATTGTGGGAGCCAGGTCATCTGATGTAGCACTCCATCACTCTCCTTCTTGGACAAATAGTCCTTACACAGCCTGGAGGTGTGTTTTAGGTCCTTGTGTTCTTAGGGACCTTCAATGCTGCAGGAATTTTTTGCTATCCTTCCCTAGATCTGTGCCTTGACACAATCCAATCCTGGGACCTTATAAAGATTTTAAAACAAGGCGGTAACGTAACAAAATGTGGAAAAGGTCAAAGGGTCTGAATACTTGCCGAAGGCACTGTACATAGAGGTAAGGATACAGTAACTAGGCAACAGGATTGATAATAAACAGTAGCAGCAGCATATGTGATTAGTTAAAAGAGTTTCTGCAAAGGGGAGTCTATGCAGATAGTTCTGGAAGCTATATGGTTAACTATTTAGGGGTCTTGTGACTTGGGGGTAAAAGCTGTTCATGGTCCTGTTGATTCAAACATTGGTGCATCAGTACTGCTTGCCGTGCGGTAGCACTCTATGACTTTGGTGGCTGGAGTCTTTGACAATTCTGACACCGCCTGGTATAGAGCTCGTTCCCAGTGATGTATTGGGTCGAACGCCACACCAAGCGGTAATGCAGTCAGTCAAGATGCTCTCAATGGTGCAGCTGTATAACTTTTTGAGGATCTGAGGGCACATCCCAATCTTTTCAGTCTGCTGAGGGGGAAGAGGTGTTGTTGTGCTTTCATCACGACTGTGTTGGTGTGTGTGGACCATGTTAATTTCTTAGTGATGTGGACACAGAGGAACTTGAAGCACTCAACCCTCTCCACTACAGCCACATCGATTGTTGTTGTGGATGGGGGTGTGGTCGGCCCTCCTATTCCTGTAGTCCATGATCAGCTCCTTTGTCTTGCTGACATTGAGAGAAAGGCTTTCATCCTGGCACCACACTGCCAGGTCTCTGACCTCCTTCCTATAGGCTACCTCGTCAGCAAACTTATGATGGTTTTGGAGTTGTGTGCGGCCACACAGCCTTAGGAGAACAGGAATGGACAAAGCACGCACTCCAGAGGGGCCCCCGTGTTGAGCGTCAGCATGGTGGATGTGTTGTTGACTGCCCTCACCACCTGGGGGATGCCCGTGAGGAAGTACAGGATCCAGTGACTTGTTCAGTCCTAGGATCCTAAGCTTAGTGATGAGCTTGGAGGGCACTATGGTGTTCAACGCTGAGCTATAGTCAATGAACAACATTCTCACATAGGTGTTCCTCTTTCACAGGTGGGAGAGGGCAGTGTGTAGTGCAATAGAGATTGCATCATCTGTTGTGCCGGTATTTCTGGGTCCAGGGTGTCTGGGATGATGGTCATGTGAGCCATGACCAGCCTTTCAAAGCATGTCACGGCTACAAATGTGAGTGCTATGGGCTAAAGTCATTTATACTTGAAAGCTGATCCATTCTGGCCCCGCGTCCTTGTGAATGTTAACCTGAATGTTAACCTGTTTAAAGCTCCTACTCACATCAGCTACAAAGAGCAATATCAGTGTTCCAGAACAACTGGTGCTCTCGTGCAGTGTTGCTAGCTAATCTGGTAGGCTTGCAATACTGGGCAGCTTGTGGCTGGGTTTCCCTTTGTAATCCATGATAGTTTGCAAGCACTGCCACATCCTACGAGAATCCCGGAACATATTCCAGTCTGTGCTAGTGAAACAGTCCTGTAGATTAGCATCCGCTTCATCTGAGCACTTCCAAATTGAGCATGTCACTGATAGTTCCTGTTTGAGTTTTTGCTTGTAAGCAGGAATCAGGAGGGTAGCGTTATGGTCACATTTGCCAAAGGGAGGGACTTGTGTGCGTTTCTGTGTGTGGAGCAAAAGTCATCAAGAGTTGTGTCACCTCTAGTTGCACAGGTGAGGTGCTGGCAAAAATTTGGTAAAACAGCTTTCAGTTTCTCTTAAAATCACCGGCCACGAGAAGCGCTGCCTCTGGCTGTGCCTTTTCTTGTTGGCTTATGACCCTATACAGCTTGTTGAGCGTGGTCTTAGTGCCAGCATCAATTTGTGGTGTTAAATAGACAGATAAAAAAATATAGAAGAAAACTCTCTTGGTAAATACTATGTTCTGTAGTTATTATGAGGTTTATCCTTTTCACGCATGAGTTCCAAATATCTCTAACGCTCGCCCCAGCATGTGTTTTTTTATGTGGGTGATGTCAGAATGCACTCTGTGCTCCAAAATGTGATTGTTATGCAACAGAACAATTAACCCGCGCTGCCCTCAAACCAAGGCACGCTGCCTGCTAATTATCTATAGGCTATGTTTCAATTTGTACATTTCAAATTATTTTCTAACAAGTTTGATTTTCTAACAACAGTTTGAATTTAGGTGTGTTCCGTCTCCTCATTAATTCACATAAGAAGTAGCCTTTTCACTGTTGCGGACAATTTATGTTTGAGGATTTACTGAGCTGGACAAACTTCTCTCTCAACGAGAGCCCAAGCTCTTCCCAAGTGTTTCCTCAGATCAAGTATGAAGACATTGCACATCTCTAGTCAGAACAGGACTTCCACAAACTTTTTCCCCTGGTACATTTTCTGGCTGGCGCACACATTGCCTTCATTGTTGTTTTCCTTACAAATAATAACTTTGGACATGTGTGTGTTCCTATCAAAGTAAATGCCTTATTTTATGTATATCATGTTGTTGTTTCTACTGTAGCATACTATATGTATGGAGCATAATGTATTTACTGTTCTATTCACATGTTTGGTGACAAATCATGCGTTCCGATTCTTACAAAGATTGTAATTGACACTTGTGTAAAATACTTTTTTGAATGTTGTACTGATTATGGTCAGCTAATTCTAAGCTATTTGCCAGCTATATTAACTGCCTGTTCAGGGGCAGAACTACAGATTTGTACCTTGTCAGCTCGGGGATTTGGACTTGCAACGTTCCTGTTACTAGTCCAAAGCTCAAACCACTAGGCTACCCTGCTTGTTGACATCATACAATGCATTCATGTAAGTGTCTGTTAGACCAAAGATGTTATAAAAAACGAGGTGAATGGATAGTTCACTCAAGTGACTTACTTTAAAGACAACTGGGAAAATGCAAGGTCAAATCATGACGTCAGTGATATTCAGGTCGGAATGTCGGAGCTCTATAAAGAAGCACGAGTTCCCGAGTTTGAATTCCGAGTTGGATGACCATTCAAAAAGATTTTTCCCAGTCAGAGCTCGTTTTTTCCTTGAACACAGTCTAAGATTTTCGAGTTCCTAGTTGTTTTGAATGTGCATCAAATTGTAACTATGCTACCTCAGGGTTGACAGCTCAGACTCCCCTTTCCAGTGGTTTTATATTTATTTAGCATATAAACTTGTCCTGTGTTTGCCCACCATTTATTGATAAATATATATCATAGTAATATTTCCTGCATCTTATCCCCCCACGACACCTTCTGCCATTTATATCCCCCCATGGACTTTAAAACCCCCCACAAATGAAATGAACCCCTCTAAAATGGTTTCATCCCTGTTTAGCTTTTGCACTATGGTTAGGCTAGGCAGTAGGCTTGTATATTTGGGGTGATGATCTGTGAGGTGATAACATTGTATTTGCTTTGTGATTTGGCAAAAGCTGTCAATGAAGTCATGTGCTCCGGTTCTTGTATACACTGTTACAAATACATAGAAGATTTGTAATATGCTGAAAAGTGGCCAAACGAAGTTCATATTTTTCATACAATGGGCGCAGCCATCTTTGAGTTTGTTTATTTGCATCTTATAGAATGGTGTTCTTGGATTAAGGAGTTTTCGCTTATCAAACGTAAACAAACATGGCTGCTGTCATAAAGAATTTAGCTGTTGTTAGCTTAGCTGACACGCATCTCTTTTCTAAACAATATTACATTTCTCCCTTGTGCTCACCAGAGATGTGGTACATTGTAAACAAGTCTAGTGTTATGTTCTGTTTTTTGCCAGGGCAGCCTGTTATTTAGACTGGTTTATGTAATGAGTTTGGCTGTGGATGTCTTCCGTGTGATGTATGGATGATGACTTTCACATTAACTTTTGCAATCAAAGGTGACATTGAGGAAAAAAGTTTTATTACCTTTATTTCCCATCAGTACAAAACATTGTTTAGATGGTTTTCAGACAATGCTGTTTAGACATATATGTTGCTACTGTTCCAATCACAAACTTGCAATGGTACGCTGCTGGGACAACTCAACAATGATCACAAATATGTGATCGTACGTGCCTTTTATCGAAGAAACAATCCAGGAACTCCTGCATTTGCAATTATACACAGTTACCTCTTTAGTAAACCAAGATCACAGTCCTATAAGGAGCCACAGTTACAGCCTACAGACTTTCTTTGGTTGGCCGCACTGACCAGTGAAGAAGGTAGTGAATAAAGTGAATAATGTATGGACACGTTTCACCACGATGGGGATAGTTGTTCTCCCCCCAGCCCTAGTTCCCCTCCCCCAACCCACTGAACAGTAGAGCAGGCTACACTGACTGTGATGCGAGGAACGAGGCCAACTTCTGTAATGGAGGCTCTGAAAGCTGTAGTTGCTTTAATGAACTTGAGATGAGTTGAGGAGAACCTTTCATCCCGTGCCTTGAGCCTGGGGGCAGGGTGGCAGGACATAAAGGAGGGTTGTCTGGTCCTAATGAGCTTTTTAAGGTGTCAGGCCTGGGCTGAAATGAGTTTTCATCAGGCTGTCCCCTCCCCAGAGGAATGCTTTTTTGTGACACTAATTTCACCTCTAACCTAGCTAGCTGTCATAAAAAAAGAAAAAAGTGTCTGAGAATATTCTGTCCTCTCCATCTCTGTCAGCTCTGCAAGGACATCATGAGGCATGATGAAGAGGGGCGAGGAGAGGCACATGCAGGGAAATAAGCAGAGAAATCACCAATGCATGTATTCAAATCTATGCAAAACTGCACCCCGCCACAAATATTAAAACGGAAATGTCCGGGCCTGAGCGACACCTCAGGAAGCAGAAGTCAATTGCTAATATAGCAGAAATCGAATATGTCTCATGACCATATTTCATAAGAGTTTTTTAAGATATGCAGAGGTTGTTTCTTTAACCTCAGTCATTCCTGCTGAAAAAGTCTGCCTCAGGGAGACAACGTAACCTTAAGAGGATGCTTAATGTTGGGGATGACATCAAGTGTAAATTCAGTTAATTCATTAATGAGTGCCCTGCCAACAGCTCACCAATCCTATGGTTCATTACTTAGTCCATTTCGAACTTCACCAATTCCATGTACCACCTGTAAACTCAATAACAATGGGCAAGCTTGCGATCATCCAGGGTTTCTGCTACTATTGACTGCAATAAAGACTAGTGTTTAATAGACACAACACTGGCTCTGGTCTTTACAGTCTAATTATCTGCCTTCCAGTGTTTTGCTGATCATCTAGCCATTGTTTGAGACCTGTTTTTATGAATGCAGATTAAATGGAATGGATTGTGTTGATAAGGAAGAGGTGAATGTTCAACTTAGATAAGAAAGCAGACAATGATAATAGTCTGATTGTATTGTCTGTGTGGGTGGTAGTGTCAATATAGCCTCCACTCGTACTTGTGCCTCTCTTTTTTGGCATTGTCTGAGATACTCACAATAATAGAGATTGAGTGGCACCGGGCCGA
Source organism: Oncorhynchus mykiss (assembly GCF_057628025.1). Lineage (NCBI taxonomy): Eukaryota > Metazoa > Chordata > Actinopteri > Salmoniformes > Salmonidae > Oncorhynchus > Oncorhynchus mykiss. The sequence goes on along the minus strand of NC_143033.1, from coordinate 25,514,040 downwards.
GTCACTATATAAATCTGCCATTTAGAAACCTTGCAATGAGCAGACCATCCAGCCCAGACTGTCAGAATGCACTAAATTATGACTATATAGCAGTCATCTTCAGCCATAAACACAGTATCTGCAGAAACCAAGTAGTTTTAGCATTTTGATTACAAACCTATTGTTGGTGGGAAAAAAAGAGTTTTTCTGCAGCTGAAGACCTGCATTCATGTGGATGTCAGGCCTCATCCATTTAGATGACATAGAAACCCATCCTGCACAAGCCAATGGCTCCTCAGATACATTTTGTGTGTTCACAGCAGCACACTACCAGATGTTTTCCACAGTAAAATTAGCAGGGAGAGAGCCTCCTGTGAATGTTATCTTAGCCATAATGCATTCCCTTGATTGTAAAATGTTTTATACACCATGAATGATAGCGCTGTCAATTTTATACTTTGATTTGTATGTTTTGCGCTCACATTTTGGGCTGAGTTATCTACAGACATATGGCAAATGGTGCTCTCCTATCTCTAAGCCTTTCCTGTCGAAAGCATCGCATTGCATTTCCTACGAAAGATTCTTGACATTTAAATGTAGACTGATAAGAGCTTTGTAAACACCTCTTTCTATTTGATATGTGTGGTCTGTTATCCATACATCAAAGAAAACACTTTTTTTCTGCTTTATTGAAGCAGCGGTCAGATGGCTGAACTGACCGCAGATCAGTGTGTTCTCCTTGTCGTAGTTACAACAGCATGTCAACTCCCTATCTGTCTGCACGTTGTGATAACAAACTCTCTTTCCATTCTGTCACACATTGGACTTTTATAGGGGTGGTCCTGGTAACTGTAATGTACAGAACTGTGATGAACACAGACTATGGACACATTGATACTATACATCAAGGACATCAACCACCCGAGCCACGGCTTGTTCCCCCCCGTTACCATCCAGAAGGCGAGGTCAATACAGGTGCATCAAAGCTGGGACCGAGAGCCTGGAAAAATAGCTTATATCTCAAGGCCATCCGACTGTTAAATAGCCACCATTAGCAGGCTACCACCCGCTTACTCAACCCTGCACCTTAGAAACTGCTGCCCTATATACATAGACATGGAATCACTGGTCACTTTAATAATGGAACACTAGTCACTTTTATAGTGTTTACATACTGCTTTACTCATTTCATATGTCTATACTGTATTCTATTCTACTGTATTTTAGCCAATGCCACTCCGACATTGCTTGTACTAATATTTATATATTTCTTAACTCCATTATTTTACTTTAGATGTGTGTGTATTGTTGTGAATTGTTAGATACTACTGCACTGTTGGAGCTAGGAACATAAGCATTTCGCTACACCCACAATAACATCTGCTAAATATGTGTATGTGACCCATAAAATTTGATTTGATATTTACTGATGCAAATACACCTACAGTATCCGGAGATCCACCCATAACACCATAGAAATAGGAGCATGCTTGCTCTACGTGCAAACTGTAAAGTCAGAAAACACATTTCTTCACTCTAATATTACGTCTAGAAGCTTCGACAAAGGCCAAGACGCAGATACATAAGCTTTAACAAAATAAGTGATTTGAGCAAGAACAGTATGCTGGTTTTTCTTTTCTTTAAACTCTCTCTTATGTAACAACATACTGTACATACTTTACATCCAAGAAGTATAAACACACACATGGGGACACAACTGGTTGTCTGCATCCACATTGTATTTTTCAAACAGACATTATCTCCTGCCTTTGCTGTTTTTGTAACCTATGATTCGTCCAATTTCTGTTAAGTGGTACTTTATCCTTGCTGCACGGTCTGTTCATTAAAATACTTTGATTGAGGAGACAATGAGAGATGACCCTCCACACAGCCATATTCACTCATAAATGTGATGTGGGTTTTGGAATAATTTTAATGGAATACTGAAAAGAAATGGAACTGAAAGAGCACATACTCAGATGACTGGACATTGCATCATATGCTCAGCATGTTACTGCTTTAAATTGCATTCTTTATTTTTTTACATTATTTTACCTGCATATTTGTTTTGGAACATAATACACATTTGTGTTTACTAGATGAACAGGATGGACATGTTACCATGAATTCTTGTTTGGTTTGGAGACTAGCCTGCATAGACCTAGTCATGTTTATAGGTTCCCAACTCATTCCCACTCATGTGGCCCTGTGTGGCTCTGTTTATAGAGCATGGTGCTTCCAACAGCAGAGTTCTGGGTTTGATTCCCATTGGGGACCAGTAAAACAATGTATGCTCTGGATAAGAGTGTCTGCTAAAATGACAAAATTGTCATTCAAATATTGTGCTGTTTATGTAGGCTAGTGTTCCATTTAATGTCGTGAAAAAGTGGTTGCTTCTAGAATCAGTGTCCTCTGTCAGGGAAGCATGGATATTGTTTTATAATTCACTGGTGAAACATATTGGTGGGTATGTAGATTTATAAGATTTTCTAATGTATTTTGAGGGGAGATCTCTCTACTTCACCTGGTAGATTGTTAGGGGGAGTGGACTGGAGTGTAGGCGTTATTGAAAAGCATACCTTGGTTTCAAAACAATGGAGGCTAAAGAATTCTGTAACCACACTTATTCCATTGTACTATTCTATGCTATATCCTTATTTCCTATTTTCAGACTCACTCTGTCACCCTTCCTATTTATTTATTTATCTTTCCTCTATTTGCCTCAATTTTTTTCCCTCTCTTCATCTCTCTCTCTCTCTCTCTCTCTCTCTCTCTCATCTGGAAACCATCCAAGCCAATTTCCACACCACCACTCACTCATCACTTATTTCCAATGAAGTCTAATTTGACTCCAGTTATAGTTATTTCCTCTCAATAATAGGCCAGATGCCTCATTTTAGCATTTCCGAAGAATTATATTGACGTTTTATTTTCCTGCAAGCTCCTGTCTGCCCATCACCGATGCATGGGCTGCCATCACTAAGTACACACAAAGAAAGCAGCAACTCCCATTCTCAGCAGGACCCTGAAAATGGAAGTAGAACAACACATCTTGATGTAAAACTACAGAAACCCAAAAGCCTGCCTCTGTTGTTCTTTACTTGAACCTAGCTACCCTGGGCTCTTGTCCCAATGGGATACATTTTGTTGAAAGCTTAAGGGGTATAAGCCAGGACTAGTCTCATTATGTTCCTGTAGCAGCAGTGTACTGTATGTGTATAATCTCAGAACTGCTCCCTGTGGTCCCCTGGCTGTAGTGCTGCTAGAGATAACAGGGTCTGATGTCTCCAGACATGGACAATGGTTCATAATTGAGTCCGGACAGCTGTTCCTGACTGTAGTGACAGGTCACAGGATGAATGATGGATGACAGGGCCCCCAAGGACCCATACTATCTTCCAGTACAAATTCCCGTTGGCTGCTCGCCTGTCCCTCAGGAGGATGCCATGTTTATGTATACAGAGTGATAACACAGGTCAGGGTACTATGCTCTAGTCTCTCCCCTGTTTCCATGTGAACAGCCTCAGAGCCATCACTAGTGAACTCTCATACATCCCAGCCTCTGTTACTATATACTGTAAATATTACTGTATGTGTTCAGGATGCGCCTTTCATATGCACTGTATGTACACATGCTCACATAACCTATCCCTCAGAGCATTGACATTGTCCAGTATTTCATCACAAATTGTACACAACTGTCACACTTCCATAGCACACTTTTCCTCCCTGTTTGAAGACCTGGCTCCGTGTAAATGGACAGTGGACACTTTGAAAAATAGAGAGCTTCAAATTTGAATGTCATTTTTTTGTTCCCATCACTTTGTCTCTCAAGGTGCATGCATAGCTCAGTAGATCCATATCCTTGTGGAAATGAAACAAAATTACAGCTATAGCAGGAACATTATCAAATCACAATAAACAAGGAAGAGATGAGGATGATCAACACAATTATAGAATATTCAAATCATTTTTCATTATACATTTTTTTCAAAACCACCACTTTCCATGTGTGTCCTGTCTCAGAAAACTTTGCCTGAAAACAAACGGCTTACTTTGGCTTGCAGATGAAAGGGATTATTCAATTGGACTTTTCCTGATATTATTTCAGGTTCCTATGGTGCAGCTTATTTGATAGTGGGCAGGATGTCGCCCAAATCTTACGTTTTTATGCCCTCATCTTTAAATGCAAGATTTCTCCTGGAGTCTCCGGTTTTCCGTCACATTACACATGCCCACACTCACAGACCTCAAGAGTGTAAACATTTACTTAGTTTATTTTGTAGTAAATATTATATTTATGAATTGTGAAGTAAGACACTGGACATTGCTCAACTGTAACATTAATAAACGTGTCTATCTGTACAGACCACTTTAGGGTTTGGTCGATTACTTCTAAAAACGTTCCCATTTTATTCCACAGTGATACCGGCATCATAACGTAGCTGTCATTGATGGAGCTTTAGAGGTTCCAACAGTGAAGTAATCTTGTCGCCTCACCGAGTCCTGTCGAAGAATATTCTAGAATTGCAAGCCATTTAGCTTGAGTGGGGGTCTGATGCTTGTGGAGCGAACGCTGACTGAAATATGTATGAACCTTGCATGGCAGAGGCATGGTGGAATGTAAACCATCTCTCATCGATTTAACAAATATATGAGAGAGAGACTTAAATACTTTGTATTCTGCCTTGCTTGCCAGATAGATGGAAAACAGTCCCTTTGTCCCCGGTAAAACAATGAAACCTTTCAGAAAGATGCACCTTCTGCACCGACAAATACAGACAAAATAACAACACTTCACACAACAAGTCAATCAAGCAATACATAAATGTCAATTCAAGCCTCCTGTCTCAACCTTCTGCAGAGCATACAGCCTTCAATAGAATCCCAGAGAGAGAGAGAACAGGGCCCAAGGCTTTGTCCTTGCCATTGCCCTTGAGAGAAAATGGAAATAAACACTTGAAGATCACATGGCTTTTATTTTTCACATTGCAACTGTTCTGGGGGGTAAATGGATAGAACAGTGACGGCTTAATCAAGTCTGGTGTTATTTTTAATCATAAGGATATATACCAGAGGCGTGATTGTCAACACAATGTAAATTAATTTGGTTACGTAAATAGTCAGTATATGTACAGTTGAAGTCAGAAGTTTACATACACCTTAGCCATCTACGTTTAAACTCAGTTTTTCACAATTCCTGACATTTAATCCTAGTAAAAATTCCCTGTCTTTGGTCAGTTAGGATCACCACTTTATTTTAAGAAAGTGAAATGTCAGAATAATAGTAGAGAGAATGATTTATTTCAGCTTTTATTTCTTTCATCACATTCCCAGTGGGTCAGAAGTTTACATACACTCAATTAGTATTTGGTAGCATTGCCTTTAAATTGTTGAACTTGGGTCAAACGTTTCGGGTAGCCTTCCACAAGCTTCCCACAATAAGTTGGGTGAATGTTGGCCCATTCCTCCTGACAGAGCTGGTGTAACTGAGTCAGGTTTGTAGGCCTCCTTGCTCGCACATGCTTTTTCAGTTCTGCCCACAAATTGTCTATAGGATTGAGGTCAGGGCTTTGTGATGGCCACTCCAATACCTTGACTTTGTTGTCCTTAAGCAATTTTGCCACAACGTTGGAAGTATGCTTGGGGTCATTGTACATTTGGAAGACCCATTTGCGACCAAGCTTTAACCTTATGACTGATGTCTTGAGATGTTACTTCAATATATCCACAGAATTTTACTTCCTCATGATGCCATCTATTTTGTGAAGTGCACCAGTCCCTCCTGCAGCAAAGCACCCCCACACATGATGCTGCCACCCTTATGCTTCATGGTTGGGATGGTGTTCTTCAGCTTGCAAGCTTCCCCCCTTTTCCCCCAAACATAACGATGGTCATTATAGCCAAACAGTTATATTTTTTTTTCATCAGACCAGAGGACATTTCTCCAAAGGTACAATCTTTGTCCCCATGTGCTGTTGCGAACCGTAGTCTGGCTTTTTTATGGCAGTTTTGGAGCAGTGGCTTCTTCCTTGCTGAGCGGCCTTTCAGGTTGTCAACATAGGACATGTTTTACTGTGGATATAGATGCTTTTGTACCCGTTTCCTCCAGCATCTTCACAAGGTCCTTTTGTCAGGTGCATGAATGAGGACCCAAAAGCGAATTAACAAAACAGAGTTTCTTTAATGACGAAACACATGTAGGCTCAGATGGACAGGCAGATTCCGACAGGACAGGACAAGGTTAGATGAACTGGCAGATTCCGACAGGACAGGACAAGGTTGCAGCAAACACGACGATAGTCTGGTTCAGGCATGAGAAACACAAACGAGAATCCAACAAAGACAGGAGCAGGAACAGAGAGAGATATAGAGACCTAATCAGAGGGAAAAAGGGAACAGGTGGGAAAAGGGGTGAACGAGGTAGTTAGAGAAGACAAGGAACAGCTGGGGGAAGGAGGGTAAGAAAAGGTAACCTAATACGACCAGCAGAGGGAGACAGGGTGAAGAGAAAGAACAGGAACAAGACACAACATGACAATACATGACAGTACCCCCCCACTCACCGAGCGCCTCCTGGCGCACTCGAGGAGGAAACCTGGCGGCAACGGAGGAAATCATCGATCAGCGAACGGTCCAGCACGTCCCGAGAGGGAACCCAACTCCTTTCCTCAGGACCGTACCCCTCCCAATCCACTAGGTACTGATGACCACGGCCCCGAGGACGCATGTCCAAAATCTTACGGACCCTGTAGATAGGTGCGCCCTCGACAAGGATGGGGGGGGGGGGGGGGGAAGACGAGCGGGAGCGCGAAGAACGGGCTTAACACAGGAGACATGGAAGACCGGGTGGACGCGACGAAGATATCGCGGAAGAAGAAGTCGCACTGCGACAGGATTAATGATCTGAGAAATACGGAACGGACCAATGAACCGCGGGGTCAACTTGCGAGAAGCTGTCTTAAGGGGAAGGTTCTGAGTGGAGAGCCAAACTCTCTGACCGCGACAATATCTAGGACTCTTAGTTCTACGCTTATTAGCGGCTCTCACAGTCTGCCCCCTATAACGGCAAAGTGCAGACCTGACCCTCTTCCAGGTGCGCTCGCAACGTTGGACAAAAGCCTGAGCGGAGGGGACGCTGGACTCGGCGAACTGAGACGAGAACAGCGGAGGCTGGTACCCGAGGCTACTCTGAAAAGGAGATAGCCCGGTCGCAGACGAAGGAAGCGAGTTGTGGGCGTATTCTGCCCAGGGGAGCTGTTCTGACCAAGACGCAGGGTTACGAAAAGAAAGACTGCGTAAGATGCGACCAATAGTCTGATTGGCCCGTTCTGCTTGACCGTTAGACTGGGGGTGAAAGCCGGAAGAGAGACTGACGGAAGCCCCAATCAAACGGCAAAACTCCCTCCAAAATTGAGACGTGAATTGCGGACCCCTGTCCGAAACGACGTCTGACGGAAGGCCATGAATTCTGAAAACATTCTCGATGATGATTTGTGCCGTCTCTTTAGCAGAAGGAAGCTTAGCAAGGGGAATAAAATGAGCCGCCTTAGAGAACCTATCGACAACCGTAAGAATAACAGTCTTCCCCGCTGACGAAGGCAGTCCGGTGATAAAATCTAAGGCGATGTGAGACCACGGTCGAGAGGGAATGGGAAGCGGCCTGAGACGGCCGGCAGGAAGGGAGTTACCGGACTTAGTCTGCGCGCAGACCGAACAAGCAGCCACGAAACGACGCGTGTCATGCTCCCGGGTGGGCCACCAAAAACGCTGGCGAATGGAAGCAAGCGTACCCCGAACGCCAGGGTGGCCGGCTAACTTGGCAGAGTGAGCCCACTGAAGAACGGCCAGACGAGTAGGAACGGGAACGAAAAGAAGGTTCCTAGGACAAGCGCGCGGCGACGGAGTGTGAGTGAGTGCTTGCTTTACCTGCCTCTCAATTCCCCAGACAGTCAACCCGACAACACGCCCCTCAGGGAGAATCCCCTCGGGGTCAGTGGAGGCTACTGAAGAACTGAAGAGACGAGATAAAGCATCAGGCTTGGTGTTCTTAGAGCCCGGACGATAAGAAATCACGAACTCGAAACGAGCGAAAAACAGCGCCCAACGAGCCTGACGCGCATTAAGTCGTTTGGCAGAACGGATGTACTCAAGGTTCCTATGGTCAGTCCAAACGACAAAAGGAACGGTCGCCCCCTCCAACCACTGTCGCCATTCGCCTAGGGCTAAGCGGATGGCGAGCAGTTCGCGGTTTCCCACATCATAGTTACGTTCCGACGGCGACAGGCGATGAGAAAAATACGCGCAAGGGTGGACCTTGTCGTCAGAGAGGGAGCGCTGAGAAAGAATGGCTCCCACGCCCACCTCTGACGCGTCAACCTCGACAACGAACTGTCTAGAGACGTCAGGTGTAACAAGGATAGGTGCGGAAGTAAAGGAGGAGATCGAAAGCTCCCTGGGCGGAAACGGACCACTTAAAGCACGTCTTGACAGAAGTAAGGGCTGTGAGAGGAGCTGCCACCTGACCGAAATTACGGATGAAACGACGATAGAAGTTCGCGAAGCCGAGAAAGCGCTGCAGCTCGACGCGTGACTTAGGGACGGGCCAATCAATGACAGCTTGGACCTTAGCGGGATCCATCTTGATGCCTTCAGCGGAAATAACTGAACCGAGAAATGTGACGGAGGAGGCATGAAAAGTGCACTTCTCAGCCTTCACAAAAAGACAATTCTCTAAAAGGCGCTGGAGGACACGTCGAACGTGCTGAACATGAATCTGGAGTGACGGTGAAAAAATCAGGATATCGTCAAGGTAAACGAAAACAAAGATGTTCAGCATGTCTCTCAGGACGTCATTGACTAATGCCTGAAAGACAGCTGGAGCGTTAGCGAGGCCGAAAGGAAGAACCCGGTATTCAAAGTGCCCTAACGGAGTGTTAAATGCCGTCTTCCACTCGTCCCCCTCCCTGATGCGCACGAGATGGTAAGCGTTACGAAGGTCCAACTTAGTGAAAAACCTGGCTCCCTGCAGGATCTCGAAGGCTGAAGACATAAGAGGAAGCGGATAACGATTCTTCACTGTTATGTCATTCAGCCCTCGATAATCTATGCAGGGACGCAGAGACCCGTCCTTCTTCTTGACAAAAAAAAAACCCGCTCCGGCGGGAGAGGAGGAGGGGACTATGGTACCGGCGTCAAGAGCTACAGACAAATAATCTTCGAGAGCCTTACGTTCGGGAGCCGACAGAGAGTATAGTCTACCCCGGGGGGGAGTGGTTCCCGGAAGGAGATCAATACTACAATCATACGACCGGTGTGGAGGAAGAGAGGTGGCCCTGGAACGACTGAACACCGTGCGCAGATCGTGATATTCCTCCGGCACCCCTGTCAAATCACCAGGCTCCTCCTGTGAAGAAGAGACAGAGGAAACAGGAGGGATAGCAGACATTAAACATTTCACATGACAAGAGACGTTCCAGGAGAGGATAGAATTACTAGACCTATTAATAGAAGGATTATGACAAACTAGCCAGGGATGGCCCAAAACAACAGGTGTAAAAGGTGAACGAAAAATCAAAAAAGAAATGGTTTCGCTATGATTACCAGAGACAGTGAGGGTTAAAGGTAGCGTCTCACGCTGAATCCTGGGGAGAGGACTACCATCCAAAGCGAACAAGGCCGTGGGCTCCCTTAACTGTCTGAGAGGAATGTCATGTTCCCGAGCCCAGGTCTCGTCCATAAAACAGCCCTCCGCCCCAGAGTCTATCAAGGCACTGCAGGAAGCTGACGAACCGGTCCAGCGTAGATGGACCGACAAGGTAGTGCAGGATCTTGAAGGAGAGACAGGAGTAGTAGCGCTCACCAGTAGCCCTCCGCTTACTGATGAGCTCTGGCTTTTACTGGACATGAAGTGACAAAATGACCAGCGGAACCGCAATAGAGACAGAGGCGGTTGGTGATTCTCCGTTCCCTCTCTTTAGTCGAGATGCGGATACCTCCCAGCTGCATAGGCTCAGCACCCGAGCCGGCAGAGGAAGATGGTAGTGATGCGGAGAGGGGGGCAACGGAGAACGCGAGCTCCTTTCCACGAGCTCGGTGACGAAGATCAACCCGTCGCTCTATGCGAATAGCGAGTTCAATCAAGGAATCCACGCTGGAAGGAACCTCCCGGGAGAGAATCTCATCCTTTACCTCCGCGCGGAGACCCTCCAGAAAACGAGCGAGCAAAGCCGGCTCGTTCCAGTCACTGGAGGCAGCAAGAGTGCGAAACTCAATAGAGTAGTCTGTTATGGATCGATTACCCTGACATAGGGAAGACAGGGCCCTGGAAGCCTCCTCCCCAAAAACAGATCGATCAAAAACCCGTATCATCTCCTCCTTAAAGTCCTGATACTGGTTAGTACACTCAGCCCTTGCCTCCCAGATTGCCGTGCCCCACTCACGAGCCCGTCCAGTAAGGAGGGATATGACGTAGGCGATACGAGCAGTGTTCCTGGAGTAAGTGTTGGGCTGGAGAGAAAACACAATATCACACTGGGTGAGGAACGAGCGGCATTCAGTGGGCTCCCCAGAGTAACACGGCGGGTTATTGATTCTGGGCTCCGGAGATTCGAAAGCCCTGGAAGTGGCCGGTGGATCGAGGCGGAGATGGTGAACCTGTTCTGTGAGGTTGGAGACTTGGGCGGCCAGGGTCTCAACGGCATGTCGAGCAGCAGACAATTCCTGCTCGTGTCTGCCTAGCATCGCTCCCTGGATCTCGACGGCTGAGTGGAGAGGATCCGAAGTCGCTGGGTCCATTCTTGGTCGGATTCTTCTGTCAGGGGCGTGAATGAGGACCCAAAAGCGAATTAACAAAACAGAGTTTCTTTAATGACGAAACACATGTAGGCTCAGATGGACAGGCAGATTCCGACAGGACAGGACAAGGTTAGATGAACTGGCAGATTCCGACAGGACAGGACAAGGTTGCAGCAAACACGACGATAGTCTGGTTCAGGCATGAGAAACACAAACGAGAATCCGACAAAGACAGGAGCAGGAACAGAGAGAGATATAGAGACCTAATCAGAGGGAAAAAGGGAACAGGTGGGAAAAGGGGTGAACGAGGTAGTTAGAGAAGACAAGGAACAGCTGGGGGAAGGAGGGTAAGAAAAGGTAACCTAATACGACCAGCAGAGGGAGACAGGGTGAAGAGAAAGAACAGGAACAAGACACAACATGACAATACATGACACCTTTGCTGTTGTTCTGGGATTGATTTTCGCACCAAAGTACGTTAATCTCTAGGAGATATAACGCTTCTCCTTCCTGAGCTGTATGACAGCTGCGTGGTCCCATGGTGTTTAAACTTGCGTACTATTGTTTGTACAGATGAATGTGGTACCTTCAGGCGTTTGGAAATTGCTCCCAAGGATGAACCAGACTTGGTCTACAATTTATTTTCTGAGGTCTTGGCTGATTTCTTTAGATTTTCCCATGATGTCAAGCAAAGAGGCACTGAGTTTGAAGGTAGGCCTTGAAATACATCTACAGGTACACCTCCAATTGACTCAAATGATGTTAATTAGCCTATTAGAAGCTTCTAAAGCCATGACATAATTTTCTGGAATTTTCCAAGCTGTTTAAAGGCACAGTCAACTTAGTGTATCTAAACATCTGACCCATTGGAATTGTGATACAGTGAATTCTAAGTGAAATAATCTGTCTGTAAACAATTGTTGGAAAAATTACTTGTGTTATGCACAAAGTAGATGTCCTAACCGACTTGCCAAAGCTATAGTTTGTTAACAAGACACTTGTGGAGTGGTTGAAAAACGAGTTTTAATGACTCCAACCTAAGTGTAAGTAAACTTCCGACTTCAACTGTTTGCAGAATTTGATTGTGGGCTTCAACTAGATGAGGGTTATAAAAATGTTGATGTCCTGGGAAAGCTTTCTTTTTGTGTAGCATTATGGTAAGAACAATGGGAGTTTGACCTCAGTCTTGGATGATATCTGAGGAAGAGAAAGTCACATTTGAGCTATGTGAGCCCCTCACACCCATTGTTGGCACACCCTCAACCGAGTGACAGGTAGTCAGTGTGACCAAATTCATTCTGGTGCCAGTGTCTTGCCTGGTGCTCCTCTGCGTCACACTCTGGGCTCTCAGTCTGCCTCAGTGACACTCTCATTCCCCCTGGGAGAGCAGCCTATCAGAAGGCCACAGCAAGCTCCCACTACAACATCACACGCCAGGCCTGGTCTGGAGATCATCCTGTCTGTGTTCTTACTAGTGGTTGAAAAAGTACCCAATAGTCATACTTGAGTAAAAGTCAAGATATCTTAATATAAAATGACTCAAGTAAAAGTCACCCAGTAAAATACTACTTGAGTTAAAGTATTTAGTTTGAAATATAATTGAGTATCAAAAGTACATGTACAGTGCCTTGCGAAAGTATTCGGCCCCCTTGAACTTTGCAACCTTTTGCCACATTTCAGGCTTCAAACATAAAGATATAAAACTGTATTTGTTTTGTGAAGAATCAACAACAAGTGGGACACAATCATGAAGTGGAACGACATTTCTTGGATATTTCAAACTTTTTTAACAAATCAAAACTGAAAAATTGGGCGTGCAAAATTATTCAGCCCCTTTACTTTCAGTGCAGCAAACTCTCTCCAGAAGTTCAGTGAGGATCTCTGAATGATCCAATGTTGACCTAAATGACTAATGATGATAAATACAATCCACCTGTGTGTAATCAAGTCTCCGTATAAATGCACCTGCACTATGATAGTCTCAGAGGTCCGTTAAAAGCGCAGAGAGCATCATGAAGAACAAGGAACACACCAGGCAGGTCCGAGATACTGTTGTGAAGAAGTTTAAAGCCGGATTTGGATACAAAAAGATTTCCCAAGCTTTAAACATCCCAAGGAGCACTGTGCAAGCGATACTATTGAAATGGAAGGAGTATCAGACCACTGCAAATCTACCAAGACCTGGCCGTCCCTCTAAACTTTCAGCTCATACAAGGAGAAGACTGATCAGAAATGCAGCCAAGAGGCCCATGATCACTCTGGATGAACTGCAGAGATCTACAGCTGAGGTGGGAGACTCTGTCCATAGGACAGTCGTATATTGCACAAATCTGGCCTTTATGGAAGAGTGGCAAGAAGAAAGCCATTTCTTAAAGATATCCATAAAAAGTGTTGTTTAAAGTTTGCCACAAGCCACCTGGGAGACACACCAAGCATGTGGAAGAAGGTGCTCTGGTCAGATGAAACCAAAATTGAACTTTTTGGCAACAATGCAAAACGTTATGTTTGGCGTAAAATCAATACAGCTGAACACACCATCCCCACTGTCAAACATGGTGGTGGCAGCATCATGGTTTGGGCCTGCTTTTCTTCAACAGGGACAGGGAAGATGGTTAAAATTGATGGGAAGATGGATGGAGCCAAATACAGGACCATTCTGGAAGAAAACCTGATGGAGTCTGCAAAAGACCTGAGACTGGGTTGGAGATTTGTCTTCCAACAAGACAATGATCCAAAACATAAAGCAAAATCTACAATGGAATGGTTCAAAAATAAACATATCCAGGTGTTAGAATGGCCAAGTCAAAGTCCAGACCTGAATCCAATCGAGAATCTGTGGAAAGAACTGAAAACTGCTGTTCACAAATGCTCTCCATCCAACCTCACTGAGCTCGAGCTGTTTTGCAAGGAGGAATGGGAAAAAATGTCAGTCTCTCGATGTGGAAAACTGATAGAGACATACGCCAAGCGACTTACAGCTGTAATCGCAGCAAAAGGTGACGCTACAAAGTATTAGCTTAAGGGGGCTGAATAATTTTGCACGCCCAATTTTTCAGTTTTTGATTTGTTAAAAAAGTTTGAAATATCCAAGAAATGTCGTTCCACTTCATGATTGTGTCCCACTTGTTGTTGATTCTTCACAAAAAAATACAGTTTTATATCTTTATGTTTGAAGCCTGAAATGTGGCAAAAGGTCGCAAAGTTCAAGGGGGCCGAATACTTTCGCAAGGCACTGTAATTGCTAAAATATACTTAAGTAAAAGTATAAATAATTTCAAATTCCCTGTATTAACAAAAACCAAACGGCACCATTTTCGACTATTTACAAAAAATGTACGGATAGTCAGGGGAACAATCCAACATTCAGACATGATTTACGAACAAAGCATTTGTGTTTAGTGAGTCCGCCAGATCAGAGGCAATTAGGGATGGCCAGGGATGTTCTTTTGATAAATGTGTGACTTGGACCATTTTCCTGTCCTGCTAGCCATGCAAAATGTAACAAGTGCTTTTGGGTGTCAGGGAAAATGTATGGAGTTAAAAGTACATTATTTTCTAGAGGAATGTAGTGAAGTAAAAGCAAAAGTTGTCAAAAATATGAATAGTAAAGTAAAGTGCAGACACCCCAAATAAGTGCTGGTTCTTACGCTAGATACAGGGCCTGTAGATCTAATGTAGTGTGGCGCATTTATCCAAGATGATTATCAGATCCCTGGTTGTCTTTCATATCTGTTACCCACCGCTACACTCTAGATAACACATCGCATTTATGGGAACTGCAGATGTTCCCCCAAATGTGGATTATGCCACTGCTACTTTATTCAACCGGTAAAACTATAGAGCATCCTCTGGAGTGGCTTTCAGTACATTCAGCTGCAGCTGCTGTTTCAGCCTGTTCAAGAGATAAAACACAGCTGTCACAGAGGCTGACAGAAAATAGGAGAAAAGAAACACACTGGTTTTAACTACAGTTACAGGGCCTGAATACTGAAGGGGGTAAACCTTTACTAGCCATACTGCGTAATGAACCATGTGATCCAGCCAAACTCTGCTGTCTTTCCAAATCACATTCTCTGTCCAGGAGAAAAAAATTGGCCTGATAAAAATACATCCTGCTGCCAGTTTTTTAATGGAAATTGAACAGGAGGCGGCATATCTCGAGTGGCCCGTTTTGTTTAAGGTAAACATTAAGAGACTGGCTCTGGTTGGAAATGAGACAGGAATTATGGGGGTGTCAATTGCATTAAAATCCCGTCTGATGTGAGCCGTGACCACACAAATGGCCTGTCAGGGTCGTGTGATGTTGTCTGGGGCACATTTGCCTGCTGTGTCGTACAAAGTGAGAGGGGATCATGATGTGGTAAATTGGCCAGACCCTCAGTCTTAACGCAGCATTAGTGGGCTGGGGAAGGGTGAGAATACACAGTACCAGTCAAACGTTTGGACACCTACTCATTCTAGGGTTTTTCTTTATTTTTATTTTTACTATTTTCTACTTGAAAACTATGAAATAACACATATGGAATCATGTAGTAACAGGTGTGCATTTTTAAAAGTTAATTTGTGGAATTTATTTCCTTCTTAATGCGTTTGAGCCAATCAGTTGTGTTGTGACAAGGTAGTTATGGTATACACCGGGTAGCCCTATTTGGTAAAAGACCAAGTCCATATTATGGTAGGAACAGCTCAAATAAGAAAATAAAAATGACAGTCCATCAATACTTTAAAACATGAAGGTCAGTCAATCCGGAAAATCTCAACTTTTTTGCAGACGCAAAAACCATCAAGCGCTGTGATGAAACTGGCACTCATGAGGACCGCCACAGGAAAGGAAGACCCAGAGTTACCTCTGCTGCAGAGGATAAGTTCATTAGAGTTACCAACCTCAGAAATTGCAGCCCAAATAAATGCTTCACAGAGTTCAAGTAACAGACACATCTCAGCATCAACTGTTCAGAGGAGACTGTGTGAATCAGGCCTTCATAAAGGACAATAATAAGAAGAAGAGACTTGCTTGGGCCAAGAAACACGAGCAACTGACAGACTGGTAGAAATATTTCCTTTGGTCTGATGAGTCCAAACGTGAAATTTTTGGTCTCCAACCGCCGTGTCTTTGTGAGATGCAGACTAGGCGAGTGGATGATCTCCGCATGTGTGGTTTCCAACGTGAAGCATGGAGGAGGTGTGATGGTGTGGGGGTGCTTTGCTGGTAACACTGTCTGTAATTTATTTAGAATTCAAGACACACTTAACCAGCGTGGCTACCACAGCATTCTGCAGCGATATGCCATCCTATCGGGATGTATACCATCCCACCGTTTGTGCTTAGTCGGACTATCACTATCATATTAGTCGGACAATGACCCAAACACACCTCCAGGCTGTGTAAGGACTATTTGACCAAGGACAGTGATGGATTGCTGCATCAGATGACCTGGCCTCCACAATCACCTGACCTTAACCCAATTGAGGTGGTTGAGGTGAGTTGGACAGCAGAGTGAAGGAAAAGCAGCCAACAAGTGCTCAGCATAATATGTGGGAACTCCTTCAAGACTGTTGGAAAAGCATGGTTGAGAGAAGCTGGTTGAGAGAATGCCAAGAGTTTGCAAATCTTTCATTATGGCAAAGGGTGGCTACTTTGAAGAATATAAAATATATTTTGATTTGTTTGACACTTTTTTTGGTTACTACATGATTCCATATGTGTAATTTCATAGTTTTGATTTCTTCATTATTATTCTACAATGTAGAAAATGAATGAGTAGGTGTGTCCAAACTTTTGACTGGTACTGTAGGTGACAGTATTTCTGATGATATATTGTATTAAACCTCAACTACATCTCAAGTTGGACATGAACCTGTCATGCAGTGTCTCATTATGCTGTGTGGTAATGAGCATTAACTCGTTTGTCTCGTGGACTGTCGACAGCTGTAGATTCTGAAGCAACGAAACAGACACTTTTCCCAACATCATCAGGCAGTTTGGAAACATCACTAATTGTGACCAAATTCAACATCTGACTGACTGGTGGTGTGTTTGTGTGTTTGCAGGTGCTGAACGTGAGCCTGTCAGAGGGGGAGATGGTGACAGTAGAAGACATGGGGGGACGAGAGCTGTCCATCCTGGCTAATGAGACCGTCCTGATGAGGGGTCTGGTGGTGCGCAGCTGGAGCAATCAAATCTCCATCCTTTACCGCAGTGACCAGCAGCCTCGCTCTGGCTCCCTGCTGCTGCTGCGTTACCAAGGTGAGGTCACAACACAGAACCACACGACCACACACACTATGACTCAACGCTCTCACACATGTCTCCTCGATTTTTATTCACACCTGCTATACACCCAATGCACAATTAAATTGTATCTAAAATAATGTTGTAATGTAGTGGGCGGTAATATTTGATATATGAATATACAGTATATTATATATACATCACATTTGATTTGTTATGAGACTAAGAAATTAGTCTATTAAAATGTTTATCTGACACCATTAAAATGTTCAAATATTAGGCAATGAATTGCTGTTGGCAAGCAAGAATTGGTCTGATAATTGTCTATATCAAAGGCATATGTTTAATTAACATTGTGTAATGAATGGATTCACATACAAGGCATAAAGCTTAAGTTATGAGCATTAACAAGCATTGCAAGGCATAATTTCAAGCATATACAGTAGATCCTAAGGTTAGCTTACAATACAAAGCATGAACAAAAAGATGCTTACTAAGCCAGAGGCCTAGAAGCCTAAGAAATGAGAATTGATCATACAACCTTCCTCCATGGACTGGATACAGGATAAGAGAGAGAACAAAGGCATTTAATTCCATTTATAACATCTGACATCAACCCAAGACCAACTACCTTTGACCAATCAAACGATACCAATTTGACAGTGTAACTTGACAACCCAAGGCCCAATCTCAACAGGGTGTCACAGCATTTAAAGGCTTGTGTGGGGGATGAGACCAATGTAAATACTTGTATTTTATTTCACCTTTATTTATTTAAGTAGGCAAGTCAGTTAAGAATAAATTCTTATTTACAATGACGGCCTATCAAAAGGCAAAAGGCCTCCTGCCGGGACGGGGGCTGGGATTAAAGAAAAAAAAAAAAATCTATATAGGACAAAACACACATCACGACGAGACAACACAACACTACATGAAGAGAGACCTAAGACAACAACATAGCAAGGCTGCAACACATGACAACACAGCATGGTAGCAACACAACATGGTAGCAGCGCAAAACATGGTACAAACATTATTGGGAACAGACAACAGCACAAAGGGCAAGAAGGTAGAGACACCAATACATCATAAAAAGCAGTCACAACTGTCAGTAAGACAACTGGCATAACGGGTGTTGTACGTGGAGGATGAGGGCTGCAGTAGATATTTAAATAAGACAGAATTCCTTAGAGGACAATAAAAAGCCTTTGCATAATGGAGTAATTCAGAGTTCCCCCTGTACAAATACCACAGAGATCAAACATCCATATAGATAGCATCAGAGTTATCCTCCGTGAACAAGTTTCAGATGGATACAAAACATGGATACTATAGTATTATTCAACCATATTCGATATTCATTGCTCTGGATACTGTAACAGGGAGATACATTTTGGCCCCTCAGAGGGGGAAGGACTGACTTGTCCTTTGGCATTGTCCTTTGTTCCTGGACAATTTGCCATGCAACTCCAGGTGACAGAGAGGACATATATTAGGGCCGAGCCTACAGTAAAGTGTAGTAAAGTTCGAGGTACAGAGGAAAAATCCTTCCAGAAGCGTTTGGTTAAGCTGCCTAGCTCTATATGCTTATAGCTCTCATCACTAGCAAACACAGCTTGCTCATGTTAGCCTGAAAAAAGACAAGGGCTGTCATTTCAGGGGTATAATTACATGGCATAAGTATTGTGCTAATAGACATTTACAGAGCTGTCAGATAGCAGAGGGCTGTCGGGACCATTGTTCCTCATCACACCGTAGCCTTTGATGTGACGTCACTAGGAGAAGGGGGAAAAACAGCACAACATTAAGCCAAAATCTTTTGTCTCTGGAAACTAATAAACTATGACAGGCTGTTAGAAGAATAATGCGTCTTAACATGCCTCTGATGTGCCTGGTGAATATAATGGCACCCCTTGCCCCTCAAACTCCCTTTCTGTCTCTCTCACTTTCTCTCTTAAAAAAGTCTAAGCGGGGGGGGGGGGGGGGGGGGGGGGCAACAAAAATGGCAAAAAAAAAATACGAATCATAAGGAATAAAGTTGTGAAGTGTTTGTCATATATCAAAGATGTATAAGAAAGCTCTGGAAATATTATATATATTTTTTTTTTATTTAACCACTTATTTTTGTTGACATCTCCATACTTCTGTTTATATGGGTTACATTCAGACGAGTCCTGGGACACTTGTGGGGGTCGTAGAGCAAAACGGAGAACATTGTGTCCGTGAGAGTCCTCCCTTTCCGTAGAGTGGTGTCGTGACGTTGTATTAGTTAATGTGATGACTGTTGCTCATCGAATGATTAAAGGTTTGTACTTGTGTGATTAACTGAATCAAGCAATTATTAACTCATTAACCTGGGGCGCCATGGGAAAATTAGTTTTATTGAGTTTTTATTTCCCAAATTAACTCAAAGAATATCAGAATATCGTTTTTACAACAGCCTTTAATTAATCAGTTACCTCTACAATCTTGTTCTGAACGTCGCATAATCCGGGAATCTGCACGGACCCGGGTCTCACCAATGAGTTCGTACCACACCAATCTTAGTTGAGTATTTATTTACTAGAAAGCTAAAATGATGATAAAAGATACACATACACAACACACAGTCTAGGCTATTTATTATAACTTAGTATAATGGGCCAACACGCTATGGTGCGTGTCACCCAAAATGGTGATTTAAAACAGAGAGAAAAAAGAAAGTACACGAGAGAAATATACATTTGGGTGAATTTGTCAGCTATGCTTATTCTAACCCTAGACTTGCCCCAAACTGCCGCTCTTATGGGTCAGAATATAATAATGTAATTCCGTGGGGAAGGTCTCCGTGGATTCTCCGTGTGGACCGTTCAGGCTGCTCAATGATGCACTTCTTCGGGGCAACTCTCTGGTCGTCCTCACAATGTCAGTGTCCTTTTGGCTTAGGAGTCTGTTCCCTCGCCCTTGATGCACGACATTTGCAATAAGGAGCGTGTTATCGATATAAAGCCACCTGAGTCAGCTCTCTGTACTCATCCTGAGAAGTGTGTTAAAGTTCTGTTATAAGTGATTCCGGCTATACGCACCAGGTCTCCAGTACGCCTTCCCAGCCCAGTACGTCCTGTATTAACTCCCCGTACTCATCCTGAGAAGTGTGTTAAAGTTCCGGTACAATGGATCCCGGCTATACGCACCAGGTCTCCAGTGCGCCTTCACAGCCCAGTACGTCCTGTGCCAGCTCCTCACACTTGCCGTGCGAAGTGTGTTAAAGTTCCGGTACAATTGATGCCGGCTCTACGCAACGTGTCTACAGTGCTCCTTCACAGCCCAGTACGTCCTGTGCCAGCTCGTCGCACTTGCCGGGCGAGGTTTGTCATCGAACCGGTACCATTGATGCCGGCTATACGCACCAGGTCCCCAGTACGTCTTCCCAGTCAGGTACGTCCTGCACCTGCTCCCCGCACTCGCCCTGAAGTGCGTGTCACTAGTCCGGTGCCACCTGTACTGGCCCCACGCATCAGGCCTCCAGGACGCCTCCCCAGTCCAGTACGTCCTGTGCCTGCTCCCCGCACTCGCCCTGAAGAGCATGTCACCAGCCCAGTACCACCAGTGCCGGCCCCACTCACCAGGCTTCCTGCGAAGATCCTCCGTCTAGAGCTTCCTGCGAAGTTTAGAGCTTCCTGCGACATTTCACAGTCCGGAACCTCCTGAGACGGTCCACGGTCCGGAACCTCCTGCGACGGTCAACAGTCCGGAACCTCCAGCTCCATGGCCGGAGCTTTCCCCTGTGCCGATGTCCAGTACAAGCACGGCGTATGGTCCAGCTCCATGGCATATAAAACTGAGATATAAAACAATTTTTTTGTGAAGAATCAACAACAAGTGGGACACAATCATGAAGTGGATCGACATTTATTGGATATTTCAAACTTTTTTAACAAATCAAAAACGGAAAAATTGGGCGTGCAAAATTATTCAGCCCCCTTAAGTTAATACTTTGTAGCGCCACCTTTTGCTGCGATTACAGCTGTTAGTCGCTTGGGGTATGTCTCTATCAGTTTTGCACATCGAGAGACTGAAATTTTTTCCCATTCCTCCTTGCAAAACAGCTCGAGCTCAGTGAGGTTGGATGGAGAGCATTTGTGAACAGCAGTTTTCAGTTCTTTCCACAGATTCTCGATTGGATTCAGGTCTGGACTTTGACTTGGCCATTCTAACACCTGGATATGTTTATTTTTGAACCATTCCATTGTAGATTTTGCTTTATGTTTTGGATCATTGTCTTGTTGGAAGACAAATCTCCGTCCCAGTCTCAGGTCTTTTGCAGACTCCATCAGGTTTTCTTTCAGAATGGTCCTGTATTTGGCTCCATCCATCTTCCCATCAATTTTAACCATCTTCCCTGTCCCTGCTGAAGAAAAGCAGGCCCAAACCATGATGCTGCCACCACCATGTTTGACAGTGGGGATGGTGTGTTCAAGGTGCTGAGCTGTGTTGCTTTTACGCCAAACATAACGTTTTGCATTGTTGCCAAAAAGTTCAATTTTGGTTTCATCAGAGCACCTTCTTCCACATGTTTGGTGTGTCTCCCAGGTGGCTTGTGGCAAACTTTAAACAACACTTTTTATGGATATCTTTAAGAAATGGCTTTCTTCTTGCCACTCTTCCATAAAGGCCAGATTTGTGCAATATACGACTGATTGTTGTCCTATGGACAGTCTCCCACCTCAGCTGTAGATCTCTGCAGTTCATCCAGAGTGATCATGGGCCTCTTGGCTGCATCTCTGATCAGTCTTCTCCTTGTATGAGCTGAAAGTTTAGAGGGACGGCCAGGTCTTGGTAGATTTGCAGTGGTCTGATACTCCTTCCATTTCAATATTATCGCTTGCGCAGTGCTCCTTGGGATGTTTAAAGCTTGGGAAATCTTTTTGTATCCAAATCCGGCTTTAAACTTCTTCACAACAGTATCTCGGACCTGCCTGGTGTGTTCCTTGTTCTTCATGATGCTCTCTGCGCTTTTAACAGACCTCTGAGACTATCACAGTGCAGGTGCATTTATACGGAGACTTGATTACACACAGGTGGATTGTATTTATCCTCATTAGTCATTTAGGTCAACATTGGATCATTCAGAGATCCTCACTGAACTTCTGGAGAGAGTTTGCTGCACTGAAAGTAAAGGGGCTGAATAATTTTGCACGCTCAATTTTACCGTTTTTGATTTGTTAAAAAAGTTTGAAATATCCAATAAATGTCGTTGCACTTCATGATTGTGTCCCACTTGTTGTTGATTCTTCACAAAAAAATACAGTTTTATATCTTTATGTTTGAAGCCTGAAATGTGGCAAAAGGTCGCAAAGTTCAAGGGGGCCGAATACTTTCGCAAGGCACTGTAAATTATATTTATATCCACTGATTCTTGAAGAAAATAACTTATGAACCCAAAACATAAACGTGTTTTTTTCCAATGTTTGTATCCATTGTAAATGTAAACAAACACTGTATAGCCTCATAACATGGTTAAAACAATTAATTTGGATATTATGGATGAGTCGGTCCTTGCATCAAAACAATTTGGCTAATCTACATTTCCATATTTCAAAGTCCTATTCTTGAAGATCAAGGGGTATAACATTTATTGGAATGACTGGAATTCTGATAGACTTTGGTTTTTAATGTAAGGATATAATTTAATCATATTATGTAGTAGAAAGCGATGGGTTAGAACAAGCCTACATAACCAACCCATAAAGTAACATTTAACATCCATATATGGCCAGCTACGTAAACTTTAACATTGATTTATCCTGCAATAGATGTTGTTCAATTGGAAACATACATGTTTGTATTCTTCTTATGCCTCTTAAGGGGAAAGTAATTGAATGTAATCAGATTACGAGTTTGGGTAATACAACATTTATGTTACAGATTATAATTTTGGACAGGCAACTAATAACTTTCTAAATGTAATGGATTACATTTAGAAAGTAACCTACCCAATCCTGTATTTTTTTTAATAATCGTAGGTATATGATCACACTGGTTATATATAATTTGTTTTATTACTTGTGAGGCACAGCTGAGTGAGCATAATAATTTGTTTTTTTAAATGTTACTGGACTGATGGCCTGCATCTGATGGTCAGTCTGCGGGGGAGGGAGCAGAAGTAACCCTGCCTCTCACCCGTCTCAGTCCCCCCGCTCTCCTTCCCTCCGCCGAGAAAAGGGGACACAGTCTTCCAGCTGATGACAAAACTCACGTCGCACTGCACTATTTCTGTCTCATGCACCAATTAATGGTGTTACTCTTATGACCAGAGAAAGTGAAATATTCCTCAATATTAAAAAAGACAAGCAGCTAACAATAACAGCGTAAGCCTATCGTAACACTTTGCTATACTCTTTCATTGCTGCTGCAGTGCTGGTTGTAGCGTGAGTGGATGTAGGGATAATGTGCATTTTATGACTTATAAAATATGGAACAAAGTGTTGACAGTGCTGAATAACAACTTAACACATTAACACATTAGCTTGGCTGTATTCATTGAGTCTCCCTCTAGTCATGGTTTTAAAAGTTTTGAATCTCACAGTATCAACTTTGCTGTGTTCTCAGGGCTTCTTTTTAAAACCTATGGCTCGAGCAAATTGTTCAGACACGATGACCATTCTGAAATGGTTGAAAATGGGAACACTTTGCCTTCCCGGTGCTAGGGCTTCTGAATCAAGTGCACATACCACTAACAGGGAAGAAAGGCTTTATTGCTGTTGTTTTTTACAGAAATGTTTGATGATCGACTACGAATGCCTTGGAGGTCAACCAGTTCATCGCGATTGACCGGTTGGTGACCACTGAACTACCATTTAGGAAATAGTTCATCAGTGTTTCTAAGCTGTTCTGTGTGTCTTTGTTTGGCCGTTACGAGGGCTGGCACATTACACTGTGTTAGAGCAGGGAGAGGGGGTTAGACAGGGACCACAGTAGAGGAGTGATGAGAGCTTTTACCAGGCCTCTAATGGATCAGTTGTAGCCCACATGTGAAATGTGCCCCGTGCATCACCACTCACAATGAGCCATGCTCTTTGTGTATCCCAAACAACCGTGGAAAGGGAAATGCCGTAATGTTGCTGCTTACCATGTGTGATTTGACCCCCCGTCCCCGTAGGGTGGAAATATATTGTTGGATATATAAATAGGTTGTAAAGTACAGCCTTTAATGCGCTGAATTCCAATTGTACCATTGATTATAAAGAACCCTGTGTGAAGAAAGCCCTCTTTAGAATAGTAACCATTAAACAAGCAGTGGGTGATGTGGAACTCTATTCTTTACAACTCTCCCACACACATTCAGACTTCACTGTTAGTGCCTATACAGACTATGTGATCTCCAGTGGGCTGGCAGCACAGAATGCTGCTTATTGAGGAAGAGGGTAAACTTTAAAGATTCAAGCCTCTCAATAATTCACAAAGAAATAGGAGAATAGCAGCCGTGGCCGGGAGACTCGAGGCAAACAGACCACGAGAGAGGTGACTGGGGATCCAAAAGTAAAGGATTGGAGAAACAGAACATTTACTTTGGGTCAGAGACGAGTGAGACCACCTCATAAGCAATTAGTCTGAGTACAATGCATGCTACTGAGTGTCGATCCATCATGTAACAAAAAAAAACATCACCTACTGGATATTAGAGAAATGTCACAGGTCTGTACTAACAACAGC
Organism: Oncorhynchus mykiss; assembly: GCF_057628025.1. NCBI lineage: Eukaryota > Metazoa > Chordata > Actinopteri > Salmoniformes > Salmonidae > Oncorhynchus > Oncorhynchus mykiss. The sequence goes on along the minus strand of NC_143033.1, from coordinate 25,489,337 downwards.
ATTGTATTAACACCTACTCACTGAATAGTAAACAGTACATCACATTTGAATAATAAACATTGTTCTAAGTACAAGTCATCTTCTTTCCTATTATCCTGCTGAGGGTGAAACAGACTGATTTTGTAAAGCTCCACCCAACAATAAACAAAATCCTTGCTCAGTGAATGACTTTGCGCTCACCCATAACGTTAGTTAATCACCCTGCATGAGGGCAGACAATGTAGGGTATCCTGTTGATCAGCTCTCTCTGGCTTCAGCAGCACATCATCATTTCCCCTCATACTCAGACAACTGTGAGCCCAACAATCTGGGCTTTATCCTCACGCACTGAGTAAAGAACTCGCTCACTAAATTCTCAAAGCAGGGCTTTTCAGACTCGAGGCATTGGGGTGCATCAGTGGGGGTGCATCTGTGGGGGTGCATTTGTGGGGGTGCAGAAGGCAACCACATGTTTAAGTCATTCAGTGATGTAGGTATTATGTCAAATTTTTATGCCAGGGTATTAAATTCTCTCTAATTGATATCAAACACTATGGCAGCATGACACACTTTCACACTGCGCCCATGTCAGTTTTTATGCTTGGCAAAGCAACAATGGGAGCCATCATAACATAGGGGATTTCATTAGTTCTACAGAGCTAATGTTGTGGAACAGCAGCTCTGAATTTGAATGATAAATGCTTTTCCCACTATTTGACATTTCTATTTGAAATCATCAGTCTCAAGAAAAAAGGTACTTTTCAGAAAATATTTTGCTGTCTACATTAAACAAATTCCAATATGTACCTGCAAAGCTTCTCTCTCTGTCACGCTTGATATCATCATCCTTATATTAATGGTCTCATTTTATGCACATCCACAAATTCCGTCCGTGAAGGACATTTGGAGCAATTAGAATGCTACTCTTTAATCTATTTATAACCGTTACTCCACAAGCATGACAGCAAATTTCAAAGGCTATCAGGATTTAGATTTGTGTTAATCTCCATGGTGTGCGCAATCACCTTGTCCATTGTAATGGGGTGTTAAAAATGTGATGGGACAAGCGTTGAGAAGGAGACAGATCTGTAGCGAGAGATCTCAGCTCTAGGTAATTAATATCTGCAGAAGGCCCTGGCTGTGGCTTAGATGACACTGATGAATGCTGCAGTAGTAATAGTAGCAGCACAGTTAACACTGGGGAGTGATGATGTGTCTGTGTCACAGCCTGCATCTAGTCTTCTTCAACTCTCCTGAGGGTTGAGAATGTTGTGTGTGTGTGCAATACATACAGGAAAGAGTGGACCTCAGGCTGAAATATTGGTGAAAGCAAACCTAAACTAAGCCCTCTTGCAATTCCTTTATGACTTCCCTGATCCCTCATACTGAGGTCGACATTTAATGACTGTCTAGACAGGTAGACACTTGGTTCTTGGATTGAATTGAGAAAAAGTCTATACATCTTTGAAATAGACTTAGAACACATCTGCATACTGCATCTGCATCTGCATAGGTGTTCAGTACTGTAATAAACTCTAACCTATTACATCTATAAACAGTTAATTTATTAATCATAACCTCATATCATATCATCATTCTGAACAGTCATAACCTCATTGCATCTGCAAAAACCTGAGCCTTACTTATGATTCAGTAGAATACCAATTGGTTTAATAATTTATTTACTAGCTAATTAAATGGTAACACAGAATAAACATACTCACCTAATACTTTAAAAACAGGTCCCTAGCCGAATGACAATAACATGTCTGCTTGTTACAAAAGAGATGGAGAGGGGGCAGAGAGGGACAGAGACATTTAATCTTGGCACATGTAGAAACTACTCTCGCGTACAGTAATCATATACACAAATTCACTCAACTGTGTCCTACCACCTTTCAGCATGGGAGATGAGAACTGTATCGTTGGCTGTCGATTCTGCTGAGGACGACAGCAGCTTATTCATAGAGGTTTCTGCCATGTGTCTCTCAGTGTGTCTCCTCTGCTGTAATGGAGACATCTGTTGGTGTGACACCAAAGGGGAGGGAGAGGAGGGCAGAAACATTTCCTACTCTAACTCTTTAATCAGCCGTTTGATTTCCCACTACTACACGGCTCCCTGGGGGCTGCAGCTGGGAAGGGAGGACTCCCAGTTGGTCATAACTACAGGGGGGCAGGTATAATTTTATTACCAATCTTAATATTCCCACCCTGCCAATATACTCTGTATGTAATTATCCTCAATGTGTTCTGATGGGCAGAGCACTAAACAAATTCTCTCTGCATTTCACAACAGATACTCAGGCCAAAGGGGAGAGATGCATTTTTCATCTGGTCATGTAAAATTGAGGAGACTTCTTAGACTTGGTTAGTAGAGGGTTGGAGAGGGCTGCAGAGCAGAGGGATACCCCAGCCAAAACAAGTTATCACCTCCACCAAGTCAGTATGCGTGGAATATTTCACATGGCAAAGAAAAGCCATCCACTCAAATGTCAACTGAGAGCATTAAGGCCCACACATATACACATACTGCCTACACACTTTACAGATGTGTGTTAAACCACAGTCTCATAGGTAACACTCTGTGATCAGAGAGTGAAAACAGCCCTTGAAGACTAATCGAAAGGTCTGGTGAATTACTCTGATTTTAAGTACATGTGAGTCTTGCTCTATACGAGTTCTCTGATGAAACATTACCCTTAAACAAAGATCAATAGTCTTGTCCCTGGGAAGAGAGGTTCAATCTGAGAGAGCCCCACCACAGTCCTGCTGTGATGTATTGATATTTATGTGGTTGGGTTAAACATTTAATTCCAATGGTCAACTGCTCAATAAATGCTATTAAGGAGAAGTAACTTTAGACTGCAGCCGGCACGGTCTCATCAATGAGGGTTCGTCTACTCTAGACTGATGAGTAGAGTGAGTCTCTCCAGAGCACCACATTACATTACCACTGATGCCATAGGCTGCCATGCTCCCTGCTTCCCTGCATCCTGTCATTACTGCTGATTTAGTTGCCATGAATCAGTTATGAGTTGTAACCCTCATTATTAATATTATTGATTTACTCTCATACAATTCTTAATACATGATAAATTGCAAATTGAGCCTACCATAATAGGTTAGAGGTTAAGTCAATACTAAGTTTATTAGCAATACCTTATTTTACTCAGTGACATGTCAGTCCAAAGGCATGTGATTAGTGTAGCCACCACTGCCACTAGTGATAATCCTTTATCCACTTTGGCTCTGTGCGTTAATACCTATTGATCCTTGACTGATAAAGTGGCAATGGTCATTGATGAGATAGGATGTCATTCAAACCCATTACAGCTGTCACTGATGACAGAGATCAGGACCACATTTCCAGTTGTTTCCCTCCTCTTTCCCCCCTATTTTCTTTCTCTTATGGGGCAGAATAACCAAGGACATTACCTCAGCATCTGTTGCCTGAGGCCCCACCATCAGCTAATCTGCCTCTGTGTTTACTGTGGTGCCATTACTTGTAATAGCAAAACAATCAGGCTTTATGGCCCTCTAAGATGAAGTACAATGGAATGGAGGCTGCATGTCATTTAATTCTTAGGGGATTGTCTCTGCCTGCAGCATCCCCATTGTACAGGCTCAACAAATATGAAATGGTGGTATGATAATGGCAATAACTGGGCTCAGTGGAGCCAGTGATAAAGTAAGAATTCAATGGATGACCTAGGGCAGCTGGACTCACACTCTGCATCTCATTGATTTTACTCCAGAGAGAGAAGACTGGCTGGCTGGCTGCTTCATCATATTGGAAATGTTAGTGTGGGAGAAATCAGTGTGCTATTTTTATTATAACCTATGCTTGCTCACTGAACCTTAAGGCATTTCTTAAGGAGGTGGTTTGTAATTTAAGTTGTATGTGTTGAAATTTGATTGGTATTTGATTAATAATGGTTCAACAGCCGGAGGACAAAACTTGGTTTGTTTGGCCTTCAATATGGTGTTAATAAGTCTGAACCACATTCCAAGAGACGAACCTTTATAAAACCATTGTTTCTCTACGCTTGCAGAGAGTCTTGTTAGGCTATGAGAGATATCTAGAGGAGAAGCTCTTGAATGCAGTGTCACAAGCAAATCATTTTCTCTTTATCAGTTCTGTGCTGTTCCTGTAGCATTAATGTAAACAATAAATGATAGTATTTAAGTGACACATGGTATTGTTTACTATTGGCCCCCTTGAGCAGTTGTTGAAGTGCTGAGACAGCCAGGTAAGATAATGATTTAACACAGTATTACAGCCGGGAGAGTTATATACAGAGTTGTGTACAGGTTTATGAGGACATCCTGGGATAAATCATAGTTGCTGCACACTTTAACACCGACTTAAACCACATGTGGTACATCAAATACACAAAACGACTTCCTGCAAAGTATGCCACACTGCACAATGGTGTCAGGAAGTACAATGATGTATAGTACACAACATGAAGAGAGCTAAAGTGAATCCTTAGTAAATAGACAGACACTAAAACCCCTGCCGCTGTCAGTCTTATTGAGTTTGATTGCTGGGGGAGAGCATCGTCTACTTTCAGCACTAATACCCAAATGTCTTCTGGCAGGCAGGGAGAGGGGTTGAAATTAAATTGCCTTCCAAAGTGTACTTTTCCTTAATGCCTCGTGTCGGGCGGCAGAGGGCTGTAAAACTGTTAGCTTTAATGTCGATTTTCATATGCAGCCATGAGAAGAAAGGGAAATAAAGAGCAGTGATTATACCATTTGAATGGGTTCTGGAATGCTTAAACGTTTTATGTTGTGACAGCGTAATGCTCCCGTGCTCAGTCTCTGCACACTCAACCCCCACAGTGGTTGTCTCAGGTTCAGCATTCTACACTGTCCCTTTTATTCCCATGTCTTGGGGAGCAGGAGGAGGAGGAGGTAGTGACTGGTCGACTGCAGGAGAGCAGGAGTGTGAGCTGAGCTGAGAGCTTTGTTTGAAATGTTTCCACCTGCGTGTTGACACAACCTAACAGCTCATTTCCACTTCGACTGTTCCTCCAAATCATATTAATGAGTAAAGGATTGAGTCAGACATACTAAACAGTTGGGATCCTCCACAGGGTCCTTGTCTTTGCTCTCTGTTTTCGAAGCTGGCTGTCACACTTAGCCTACTAGTGCTTAAGTCTCTGTAGACACAGGCAATTTAACAGCTTTGTTATCCTCAAAATATTCACTAATGTTGTTATTTAGAAACAGCAATCAGATGCAACACATTCTTGGTATCATCACACCTACAGATGTAGGGTCTTAATTTGAGACAGGTTGCTACAGCAGGAAAATAATCATGCAGCAACAGGAAATATGAATTATTATGTGGATTATAATTCATGTACATTTTTGTAGGGGGTGATGCATTTTTCATATGGAAAAACTTCAGAAGCCTTTTAAAACCTCAAATACATTACAAGTTTTACATGCATTGCAGTAAAGTTCCCCTGCAACAGGGTGATCAAATTAAGATCCTACATCTGTACAGTAGATCTCTGAGTTATTTTTAATTTTTTTTTATTTCACCTTTATTTAACCAGATAGGCCAGTTGAGAACAAGTTCTAATTTACAACTGCAACCTGGCCAAGATACAGATTTATGAGGACATCCTGGGATAAATCATAGTTACACATGGGATAAACAAACAGTCAATAACACAATATAAAAATCTATGTACAGAGTGAGCAAATGAAGTGAGGAGTTAAGGCAATAAATAGGCCAATAGTGACGAAGTAATTACAATTTAGCAATTTACACTGGAGTGATATACAGTATATCACAAAAGTGAGTACACCCCTCACATTTTTGTAAATATTTGAGTGTATATTTTCATGTGACAACACTGAATAAATGACACTTTGCTACAATGTAAAGTAGTGAGTGTACAGCTTGTATAACAGTGTAAATTTGCTGTCCCCTCAAAATAACTCAACACACAGCCATTAATGTCTAAACCGCTGGCAACAAAAGTGAGTACACCCCTAAGTGAAAATGTCCAAATTGGGCCCAATTAGCCGGTGTCATGTGACTCGTTAGTGTTACAAGGTCTCAGGTGTGAATGTGGAGCAGGTGTGTTAAATTTGGTATCATCGCTCTCACACTCCCTCATACTGACTGGTCACTGGAAGTTCAACATGGCACCTCATGGCAAATAACTCTCTGAGGATCTGAAAAAAATTATTGTTGTTCTACATAAAGATGGCCTGGGCTATAAGAAGATTGCCAAGACCCTGAAACTGAGCTGCAGCACGGTGGCCAAGACCATACAGCGGTTTAACTGGACAGGTTCCACTCAGAACAGGCCTCGCCATGGTCGACCAAAGAAGTTGAGTGCACGTGCTCAGCGGCAAACAGTTTGCTGAAGACAAGCAGACTAAGGACATGGATTACTGGAACCATGTCCTGTGGTCTGATGAGACCAAGAAACTTATTTGGTTCAGATGGTGTCAAGCGTGTGTGGCGGCGACCAGGTGAGGAGTACAAAGACAAGTGTGTCTTGCCTACAGTCAAGCGTGGTGGTGGGAGTGTCATGGTCTGGGGCTGCATGAGTGCTGCCAGCACTGGGGAGCTACAGTTCATTGAGGGAACCATGAATGCCAACATGTACTGTGACATACTGAAGCAGAGCATGATCCCCTCCCTTTGGAGATTGGGCCGCAGGGCAGTATTCCAACATGATAACGACCCCAAACACACCTCCAAGACGACCACTGCCTTGCTAAATAAGCTGAGGGTAAAGGTGATTGACTGGCCAAGCATGTCTCCAGACCTAAATCCTATTGAGCATTTGTGGGGCATCCTCAAACGGAAGGTGGAGGAGTGAAAGGTCTCTAACATTCACCAGGTCCGTGATGTCGTCATGGAGGAGTGGAAGAGGACTCCAGTGGCAACCTGTGAAGCTCTGGTAAACTCCATGTTCCATGACTGGAACGAATTGCAAAAATCGCTGAAGTTGGAGACTTTTATCTCCCTCACCAACTTCAAACATCTGCTATCTGAGCAGCTAACCGATCGCTGCAGCTGTACATAGTCTATCTGTAAATAGCCCACCCAATTTTACCTACCTCATCCCCATACTGTTTTTATTTATTTACTTTTCTGCTCTTTTGCACACCAATATCTCTACCTGTACATGACCATCTGTCACTCCAGTGTTAATCTGCAAAATTGTAATTATTCGCCTACCTCATGCCTTTTGCACACAATGTATATAGACTCTCTTTTTTCTACTGTGTTATTGACTTGTTAATTGTTTACTCCATGTGTAACTCTGTGTTGTCTGTTCACACTGCTATGCTTTATCTTGGCCAGGTCGCAGTTGCAAATTAGTATTTGTTCTCAACTAGCCTACCTGGTTAAATAAACGTGAAATAAATAAAGAGGGTTAAGGCAGTGCTGGATAATGATGGTGGCCACACAAAATATTGACACTTTGGGCCCAATTTGGACATTTTCACTTAGGGGTGTACTCACTTTTGTTGTTAGCGGTTTAGACATTAATGGCTGTGTGTTGAGTTATTTTGAGGGGACAGCAAATATACACTGTTATACAAGCTGTACACTCATTGTAGCAAAGTGTCCTTTCTTCAGTGTTGTCACATGAAAAGATATACTCAAATATTTACAAAAATGTGAGGGGTGTACTCACTTTTGTGATATACTGTATGTGCAGACGAGGACGTGCAAGAAAAAATACTGGTGTGCAAAAGACCAGGAAAACAAGAACAAATATGGGGATGAGGTAGGTAGTTGGTTGGATGGGCTATTTACAGATGGGCTGTCTACAGCTGTTGCGATCGGTAAGCTGCTCTGACAGCTGACGCTTAAGGTTAGTGAGGGAGATATGTCCACAACTTCAGTGATTTTTGCAATTCGTTCCAGTCATTGGCAGCAGAGAACTGGAAGGAAAGGCGGCCAAAGAAGGTGTTGGCTTTGGGGATGACCAGTGAAATATACCTGCTGGTGAGCGTGCTACGGGTGGGTGTTGCTATGGTGACAAGTGAGCTGATATAAGGCAGGACTTTACCTAGCATAGACTTAGATGACATGGAGTCAGTGGGTTTGGCGCTGAATATGTAGCGAGAACCAGCCAACGAGAGCATACAGGTCGCAGTGGTGGATAGTATATTGGGCTTTGATGACAAAACGGATGGCACTGTGATAGACTGCATCCAAATTGCTGAGTACAGTGTTGGAAGCAATTTTGTAAATGACATCGCCGAAGTCAAGGATCTGTAGGATAGTCAGTTTTACGAGGGTATGTTTGGCAGCATAAGTGAAGGATGCTTTGTTGCAAAATAGGAAGCCCGATTCTAGATTTACCTTTGGATTGGAGATGCTTAATGTGAGTCTGGAAGGAGAGTTTGCAGTCTAGCCAGACACCTAGGCATTTAGAGTTGTCCACATGGACAGATGGATATACTGTAGGTCTGTAACAGTTTGGGTCTGGAGTGTCTCCCCCTTTGAAGAGGAGGATGACCGCGGCAGCTTTCCAATCTTTATTAAACTCGGACGATATGAAAGAGTGGTTGAACAGACTAGTAATAGGGTTTGCAACAGTACTGACGGATAATTTCAGGAAGAGAGGGTCCAGATTGTCTAGCCCAGCTGATTTGTAGGGATCCAGATTTTGCAGCTCTTTCAGAACATCAGCTGTCTGGATTTGGGTGAAGTATTTGAATGCTTTCTTTTACACCACCTCTGTCTGTCACCATTATTTTAATTTAGGTCCAGTGTTAAAAGTATATTTTTGCTTCCATGGTGTATTTTCAAAAAAATGCAAGGTTTTGGTGTTATCTGCACTGGACCTCAAGAACATAATTTGTGGGCCTGCGCTCCGACAGACAGAAAGGCCTGTTATATAGCGCTCATTAAGGACATGGTTAGCTCAATCCATCATCCACGCCAACTAATGATTGCTACCATACATCCCATGTAGGACCATCCGTTTAAGGACAGGGACGCAGAGGAAGTTGAAGCCCATTCATCTTGGTGCGCTGGACTCACAGCGCTTTGGCAACTGGTACAGAGACAATTCTTCTCCCCACTATCACATTAAAGTACCAGCTCTGAAATGGAACTGATCTACAACTCTACTTTTACCCCGTACCCCAAACCTAAATCTCCGTGCCATAGCTGTGTGTGTGTGTGTAGACTTTGCAGCACACAAACTCATTAGCGATTGCAGACATGTCACAATCTATTTGCAGATGTACTTTTAAACTGCAATTAATTGCAGCAGATGGAGTGGAATATTTATAACTCAAGTAGAAAACTGATGAAAACAGCCCTGCTCGACCCAATTACAGTACATTCTTCATACACAACATGTACTCTGTGTGTGTGTGTGTGTGTGTGTGTGTGTGTGTGTGTGTGTGTCTACACTCCGTTGGTTTACTGTATGTATAATAAAAGTGAAATGGTAGCACTGAGAACAACTAATTCCACTTCGAACAACCATGGTGAAAAAAATCACAAAGAGAAATAATATCAAACCGGTCATCACTGATTAAATCCCCTCCCTCCCTCCCTCCCTCTAGCCTTCGTGCTGAGTTGTGCCTTCCCTAGGGAGCCAGCCAACGGGGAGGTATCTGTGACTCACCTCCATGCTGGGGGAGAGGCCTACTTTCAGTGTCTGACCGGCTACCAGCTGCAAGGCCCCACCATGCTCGCCTGTCGCAACGCCACTACACCTTACTGGAGTGGCAAGGAGCCAAAATGCCTGGGTAAGAGACAACAACACTGCTTCCTTCCTGCCAAACACACACACATACACATAGACACATATGCACAGACACACTCACCGACTTCAGCTCATCAACTTCCAGGATCCATTCATCTGCTTACTGAGAACCAATGGGAAATTATAGTAACCCCTCAGAGAACACCACAGAGACTGACAACTGAGGAAAATAACATTTCAGCTGAATGATTAAAGTAATTAAACTCAGTTTAAATGGACTGGGTGTTATTTGGCACCAACTGCCCAGAGGTTAATTGGGGTTTATTGTGTGCTCTATTTGGTAGGCCTATCAGGTGTCTGGCTTACTGCTGTGCGACTTTAATTCTCTCTCTGTAACCCGTATCCCCTGCTATTCAAGCTGTTTAATATAAATCCAGGGTTAGGGGCAATAGTGCAGTTGTAAACAAACATGCCCTTGTTACTTCAGCGACAAACATGTCTAGCCTACTCTTCTTCACAAAGAGTGTTTCCCACAATAGTTGCATAGTATGGGGAAATAGTACACGTTCATATATGAATAGCAGGCCTGTGCCCTGTGGTACACATTTGTCATAAGTCATGTCATAAGAAAATAAAATGTTTTGGTCGCACTCGCACACCGATTCATTCCCTCCACACTACATATTACTCTGTTCCATTCATGGATTTGTTCATTAAATGTTACTACAAAAATTTATCATGGTAAGCAATTAAATCGATATGATTAAGCTAAAATCAAAGTAAACGCTTACCTTGTTTCCCTTGCATACTATCAAGGGGGTATTTTTTTCCGGGGGGCGCAAGGTGTGTGAAACAGGTGTGTTCGAAAGTTCAATATTTAAACCAGAGCCATATATTTTGTATTTGTCTAATTCTAGACATACAGTTACATAGCATTATTTAAACATTCCCCATGTACTATTAATGGGGTGCTAACATAAAGAAGTTAAGAATGTAAGCTCTCTCCACAGCTAGGTTTAAACGTTGATATTTTTGGATAGCTCATATGGTTGGTACATTATCAAGGATGGTGGTCACGTGTGTCTGCAAGCAGAGGATCAGTAGTTCCAGTCCGGGATGGGGACAGAGACTGTGACAATATACTGTTAGCGGCACAGTCACGGTTTCACTGGTGCCGTGACCCGGATCTACAGTTGTGCTCAGCTCAACACTATGGTCGTTGTGGAATAAATGTTATGGGTGAATGTAGCACATGGGGATGTGTGAAACGTGCACCACCTAATTGCTAACTTTTCGGTGGCGCCAACTGATAAAGCGCTTTTGGAGGGCGGTCACGTGTGCTATGAAAGCAGAAGTCCTAGGTGTGAGCTTCGGTGTGAGCTGAATCAGGAGGAAGTGGTACTTGCTAAAAGAAGCATGACATCTGTTATACTAGCATGGCTTCTATAGAATTTTGAGGTGTCATGTAAATGCATGATAATGCCCATTCTAGTCATTCGTGTATTACACTAATATGATTGCCATAGAATGTTGTAGGGCAGTGATATTCAAAAAGCAGGGACCCCATTTTCTTAATAATCACATTAACAAATAACCTTCAATTCAATACATTTACTCAATAAAATTGTACTTTTCAAATGTCTTTCTCAAAAGCGTTTTGTGTGTTGTCCCGTATATTATTATTTTGTTTTTGTGTTTTGGTTTATATGCCAACCCCACTGTGACCCTGACTTTGAATACCACTTTGTGTAGGGTCATGTAAATGCATCATAATGCAGAAACCTCAATGGCCCAACTCTTTCAATACATGGCTCTGGTTTAAACCAACCCTGAGACAAATGCTGAATTGCGATTGGACAATATCAGGCGCATGAGCAAAATCGGGACATTCCAAGGATCCCACCTAAAACAAAAATGTCCTGTTGTAGCCAGACATGGAAGGGTGTGGCTATACCTCCTGCTGTATGGTCAAATTGCTGTCAGGAATTATGATATAGTTTATGTTGTTAGTGTTCTGACTTATGTTGCTCTTCGTCCTGTTTATAATGTGTAAATCTTGTAAGTGGGCCTAATTTAAGGCAACTATTTATATCCACTTTGCAAATAATAGCACTCAGCACGGCGGCCTACCTCACAACATGTAACGCCCATGCCTCCCTGTATAGTAATGATACAAGCTACTTCCCACTGGGCACAGACGTCAGTTGAACATCTAGATTTGATTTACATTTGAGTTGTCAACTAATATGAATTCAACATGAAATCCCCCCAAAATTCACCATGTCATTGGATTTAGGTTAAAAGTTGGGTGAAAAATGATTAAAATCTTTTACGTTGATTACTTTTCGCAATCAGTTTTCCACTCTGATTCAGCGTCATCACATATATTTTTATTTGTTGAACTGACATTGATTCAAACAGTTTTTGCCCAGTGGGTTAGGCCTAAGGTGAGCTTTTACAACATGTCAGTCTAGCATCCTCATTTAGGCCCAAAGTTGATTGGTTGTGCTGAGAGGCCTGGTCTGTTAGTGTCTGATTACCAGTATGGGGAGAGGGAGCAGTGCTATGGAGACAAGACCGGGCTAAACCAGCCCATTTGGACCTGGCTACACTACACTAATTAGTAGTGGGCTGCATGACTATCCTTCACCTGCTCTCAATTAGCATTGTATTTTCTGCCAGCCTCACTCTCACTCCCTACAGCTGTTCTGCACTGATACTGTTCTGCTGCTCTGCTCTCCTCACTAGTTGATCACACACAGATACAGTCAGTCAGTCAGCCAGTCCCATAGAGATAGATAGAGAGCTCCAGTGGCCAAGAGACCATTTTAGCATGGGCAGCACCATTGAGGACTTTCACGCTTTTGAAGTAGTCAACTGGGTGGGAATTCCTATGGGTAAAGGAAGGATCACATAATTCCATCCAGGTCATCAGGAGGGCTCAGCCAATTAATTATATTCATGAGCAAACATTCCATACCTGCAGGTGGCAGTAGATCGACAACTTTGGCTTTATATCTGTTCAAACAACACACTCCAGGTGGCAGTATGCACCAAAATAGTAGAAGAAGAAAATTGACAACTTCAGAATGTAGATGGCCTCAGTTGCATTGCCCATGCTCTCACAGACGCCATAATGTGACAGATACAATGTTGGTCCTTTAGCTATCTCTATGGTCAGCACAGGGATGGAAATGTTCTTCCTCCAATCCCCATGTACTGTGGTATTACTCAGCAAAGAGAGAGAGCAGAAAACAAATATTGTTTTTGAAATTAAGGGACATTAAAGCGGTTTTGTGTCTTTCTTTTTCTCTCTGAGTTTTACCCTTCCCTCCCTCTCTGTCGATCTCATTCTCGCTCTTATCCAATCCATTTTCAATGCAGCTTCCTGTGGTGGGATGATCAAAAATGCCACGTTGGGCCGTATTGTCTCTCCTGGTTTCCCTGGCAACTACAGCAACAACTTGACTTGCCATTGGGTCCTGGAGGCTCCTGAAGGCCACCGGCTTCATGTTCACTTTGAGAAAGTGGCTTTGGCTGAGGATGATGACAGGTAGAGTACAGAGAGAGAGAGAGAGAATTTTTACAGGGACAGTGCACATTAATCAACGTTTCAGTAAAAGTGCCAGTTTAGCCAGTCGGCAAATTTTCAACTGCAGTTCCTGGACAGGTTATTAAAAACAATTACAATAACAATACAGGAAAACAATGAGCGGTGAGTACATGCAGAACAACATAGCACAAGCAACATGTAGCATACAGACAGAGCAACAAAACAAAATACATAAAAGCAACTGGTGTTTCCACACTTCACAAGCTTCAGACAACAGACAACATGGAGAGCTGCAATACACAGCTAGGGATTATGTTCACAAGTCTGATTGGCCTTTAGCCATGTCTTCATGTTTTTTGTGAAGGTGTGATAGGTGGTGCAGTTATGTGTGTCTGATGGCTGTGTGTTCGAGACATGGGAAGCTCTCACAGAGAAAGCAGATTGACTAAAGGTGCTTTTTCTTAAGGGAACTATATAGTTACCTCTCATGAGTTAGGCAGTATGTTAAGTGGGGGAGTATCATAGATTTGAAGTACAGTTTTACTACCTCTGTAGTCAAACAATTGTGTATGAATTGGAAATTAGCTAGGTTGAATTTGGTTATTTTAGTTACCTTTTTCACCTGCTTTTGAAAGAGAGGTTGGAATCAAATATGATGCCAAGGTACTTAAAATCGGATACCACCTGGATCTTCTCCCCTGACACATAGACATCTGGCTCAGTAGCATCAGTTGACCTCTTTGTGAAGAACATGCAGATGTTTTTTTTTCACATTGAGATGCAAACTCGAGTCACTGAGCCACTTTGTAACCTGGACCATTAAAGTAGTGAGTTCCTGTGCAGCTTGTTGTTTGCTCTTTGCATTCACATATATCACTATATCATCTGCATACATTTGAACTTCAGACCCAGTACGAATGAAGGCAGATCATGAATGTACAGGCTGAACAGGAGGGGCCCCAGTATTGACCCTTGGGGCATTCCCACATCATAGCTGAGAATGGGTGGCAGCTCATTGCTCACTCTGACATGCTGGGAACTGCCTTCAAGGTATGATTTCATCCATCTCAAGGCATCGGGGAAAAGTGTGTGTGTGTGTAGAGCCACCTTTTGCAGGAATTACAGCTGCAAGTCTCTTGGGGTATGTCTCTATAAGCTTGGCACATCTAGCCACTGGGATTTTTGCCCATTCTTCAAAGCAAAACTGCTCCAGCTCCTTCAAGTTGGATGGGTTCCACTGGTGTACAGCAATCTTTAAGTTATAACACAGATTCTCAATTGGATTGAGGTCTGGGCTTTGACTAGGCTATTCCAAGACATTTAAATGTTTAACCTTAAACCACTTGTGTGTTGCTATAGCAGTATGCTTAGGGTCATTGTCCTGCTGGAAGATGAAGCTCCGTCCCAGTCTCAAATCTCTGGGAGACTGAAACAGGTTTCCCTTAAGAATTTCCCTGTATTTAGCGCCATTCATTATTCCTTCAATTCTGACCAGTTTCCCAGTCCCTACCGATGGAAAAACATCCCCACAGCATGATGCTGCCACCACCATTCTTCACTGTGGGGATGGTGTTCTCGGGGTGTTGGGTTTGTGCTAGACATTGTGATTTTCTCCCACATGCCTTTTGGCGAACACCAAACATGCTTGCTTATTTTTTCTTTAAGCAATGGCTTTTTGGCCACCCTTCTGTAAAGCCCAGCTCTGTGGAGTGTACAGCTTAAAGTGATCCTATGGACAGCTACTCCAATCTCCGCTGTGGAGCTTTGCAGCTCATTCAGGGTTATCTTTGGTCTCATTGTTGCCTTTCTGATTAATGCCCTCCTTGCCTAGTCCGTGAGTTTTGGTGGGCGGC
This sequence comes from Oncorhynchus mykiss, assembly GCF_057628025.1. Taxonomy (NCBI): domain Eukaryota; kingdom Metazoa; phylum Chordata; class Actinopteri; order Salmoniformes; family Salmonidae; genus Oncorhynchus; species Oncorhynchus mykiss. Next base: position 25,474,242 of record NC_143033.1, on the reverse strand, counting down.
CCTCCCTTGGCAGGTTTGTTTTGGTGCCATATTCTTTCATTTTTTAATAATGGATTTAATGGTGGTCAATGGGATGTTCAAAGTTTCTGATATTTTTTATAACCCAACCCTGATCTGTACTTCTCCACAACTTAGTCCCTGACCTGTTTGGAGAGCTCCTTGGTCTTCATGGTGCCGCCTGCTTGATGGTGCCCCTTGCTTAGTGGTGTTGCAGACTCTGGGGCCTTTCAGAGCAGGTGTATATATACTGAGATCATGTGACAGATCATGTGACACTTAGATTGCACACAGTTGGACTTTACTTAATTAATTATGTGACTTCTGATGTTAATTGGTTGCACCAGATCTTATTTAGGGGCTTCATAGCAAAGTGGGTGAATACATAACAACGCATCACTTTTCTGTATAAAAAAAAAATGACAAATTTGAACAGTTATTTTTTTCCGTTTCACTTCAGCAATTTGGACTATTTGGTGTATGTCCATTACATGAAATCCAAATAAAATTCCATTTAAATTGCAGGTTGTAATGCAACAAAATAGGAAAAACGCGGGTTTACATCCGGTTGTCAGAACGCGATACAACACTGGATAACAACGGCCAACTTTACTCCATATATTGCAAGGACATGTTTGCTTAGGTTAGGCGACTAAATCCCATATGGGAGTGACTTGGATGGAATTGATACGGCTTTATGCCATTTAAAATCATTAACTGTATTCCCTCATGCAAATTAATTGAGGGAATACACAGGCCAGTCAGACGCGGGGAGCCAAGATTTAATTACATTTTTGTACCATAACTACTGTCTCAGGGCTATGTAACAAATGGACATTTAATGAAGTCGCTGGCTGCTGAGTTGATGAGAATGTTATCACAGGTTTATTACAGCCAATGATGAAACACTGAGCGCCACTTCAGAACCACTCACCACTCCCTTTTGATGTTTCTCTTAGTCCTCAATGACAAATCAAAGTGTCCCATTTTCCCTTCACCCTTTTTATTATGCAAAGTTTTTGACTGTTTTTTAGACTCCTAATAAAGAATGGGAACAACATTGACTCGCCTCTGGTGTATGACTCCTATGAGGTGGAGTACCTGCCCAATGAGGGCGTGGTGAGCACAGGACGTCACCTCTTTGTAGAGTTCACCACAGACGGGACTGTCACTTCCACAGGAGCAGCCATCAGATATGAAGGTACTGATGCAATGTGTGTGAGTGTGTCTCGTATGTGTGTGTGTTGACTACATTAACTTGATAGAATTATACTAGAAAACATGCTTCAAAGAATCAACACTGATATGTCTTTACCTTTTCCTAAAGAAGGTCAAATTGAGGATTGATGTTGACTTAATATAACATAGAATCCACCATAGAATCCACGGATTTGTATCCCACAGCTTTTGCGAAGGGCACATGCTATGGGCCCTTTGTGAAATATGGCAACTTCACTAGCAGTAACACAGCTTGCGGTGTGGGTGCGGTGGTGGAGTTTGCCTGTGACCCGGGCTACACTCTGGAGCAGGGCTCAGTCATCATCGAGTGTGTGGATGCAGAAAACCCCCAGTGGAATGAGACAGAGCCAGCCTGCAGGGGTGAGTCCTCATTCCATTAAAAACCCAGTCCACAGGATTTCATCAGCTCAAGTTTGGCTAATTCTCTATCAGCATATTGAGGACAATCTAGGAACCCCAGCCACAATAAAGCCAGCTACCCCAGTCTCCCAAGACCTGAGTTAGGAGCCAGTGCACAGCTTTAGAAGCCAAAGCCCAGTTTTATTCATTCTCTCCCTGCTTATCTCTCTCTTTCACCATCCCCCTCTCTCTCTCTCTCTCTCTCTCTCTCTCTCTCTCTCTCTCTCTCTCACTCTCTCTCTCTCTCTCTCTCTCTCTCTCTCTCTCTCTCTCTCTCTCAGCAACTGGAGTACGATCTAGGAACCCCAGCCACAATAAAGACCTAGGGATACCTCTCTCTCCCCCACAGACACGCACACTGACCTCTAACCCTTGTTTTATCCACTTTTCCCCCGCGCTGTCCCACACCACACTACCCATGATTTTACAGCTCTTCGGCAAAGGTAGAAATGAAAGGATTTCATTTCTGCTGTTCAGGGCCAGAGAACTATATTTTTCAGCGTTAGCAGTTTGTAACAGTTCTAGACCAACACTCTTAGGCTCCCTCAAGGAGCATGGAAAGTCATTATGAATGGTATTCTGTTCAGCAGTGATACTCTTTCATGACAGTCTTTTCTTTACCCCTGTGAATTCACATGGCCTTTAAAAGATGTTCCACAGTCAACAGACCAACATCAAAACAAGATATTATTAAAATATCATCAGCTCAGCTGGCACTGACAGTTAAGATTTTCAATCACTGATCACTTGTTTTTCCTATTTGAAGATGGCTATACTGTGAGTACTGGGCGTACACTGTGTCCGTTTGTATGTAGGTGTTTTTCTTTTTTACTTTTTGGGAGTGTTGGCCATGTATTAATGTGTTTCTCAGTGTTTGGACTTGACTGTGCTTATGTGTGTGGCCCAGCTGTGTGTAGTGGTGAGATCACAGATTCAGCCGGTGTGGTTCTTTCTCCAAACTGGCCTGAGGCCTACGACAAGGGCCAGGACTGCATCTGGGGCATCCACGTGGAAGAAGACAAGAGGATCATGCTAGACATCCAAGTGTAAGTGCCAGCTCTCCGCTTTAATGGCAGCAGAGGTCACACTGAAGTTCAAATCAATCTCATATCATTTAAGGTCACAGCCTTATTCTTCATTAACATTTTAAAGAGTAGATAGATCTATTTCAAGTTATGCTGCATAGGGTAAGAGACATTTTCACTACATACACAAACACTCACATACCCTTGCACATACACACTCTCAAACATAGGCAAAATAATACTGCAAGTTCAAGAGGCAAAATCTCTGAATGTGGAACTATCCTAAAGGGAAAGCATTGCTACTGATGTTGTAGTCAGAAATTAAATCTATGTTTTCATCCAGTCCATTGAATATTCAGCACAGCTTCCAGCACACTCTCTGACCAGATTAGCCAGTAAGCCTCCATGCTCTCCCTTTCCCTGGTGTGTGTCTCATAGTTGGCTTTCAGAATATGCTCTGGCAGTGAGACCACTCCGAGCCACTTATCCAGCTCTCTCAACAACGTTAATTCACCACTTAAACACACACAAACCCTCCTGCAGCACTTTCAGTAGGCCTCGGCCCCTCCGATAGTTTTTTTTTGTGCTCTGCTGATCCTCTGCTGTCTCTTCAGAGCACTCTGCCAAGAGAATGGACCAGTTTAGTTGGACATGATCAGAGAGCCTGCCTGACTCCCTTATCTTCCTGAGTGAAGTCTCTTTAAAGTCTCACAAAGTTTCACACTGTGTGTGTGTGCGTGTGTGCACATGCATATGTGATGTTTACTCTTTGGCAGTCAAACAAGTTCATATGGGTTTCATACGCTGGCTGCATGCTGTCCACAGAGAATATAGCAGCTTAACTCCCATGAGATTGTATAAGGTACATGTTTCTTCTCATCGTATGTGAATCATGTTTTTGCCTGAAGCAGTAGCAAAGGAGCATTGAAAGGTCTAAGGCACTGCGTCTCAGTGATAGAGACGTCACTACAGACCCTGGTTCGATTCCAGGCTCTATCACAACCGACCATGACTGGGAGTCCCATTAGGCTGCGCACAATTGGCCCAGCGTCATTAGGGTTTGGCCGGGGTAGGCCGTCATTATAAATAAGTATTTGTTATTTTTTTTTATTTATTTTTTATTTCACCCTTATTTAACCAGGTAGGCAAGTTGAGTACAAGTTCTTATTTACAATTGCGACCTGGCCAAGATAAAGCAAAGCAGTTTGACACATACAACGACACAGAGTTACACATGGAGTAAAACAAACATACAGTCAATAATACAATATAAACAAGTCTATATACGATGTGAGAAAATGAGGTGAGATAAGGGAGGTAAAGGCAAAAACTGGCTTGCCTAGTTAAATAAAGGTTAAATAAATAAAAATACTACAGTTTACTATAGAATGCAACAGTTTACAATAGAATACCACAGTACTTACTATAGAATTATGTAGTAAACTGTAGTACTGTAGAATACTATACTACACACAATTGCATCCCTCGATCATGTGTATTTTGCATACGCTAGAATACTATAGTAAATAGTAAATACTAAATATTATCAACAACAAAAACACTACAGTCCACAAAAACAAGATAAAAAAAATAAAAATACTAAATATATCTCATTTGCATGTATCCTGCCCATTCCCCTCCCCCATATCACAATTTGTGCCGCCCATAAGTGAGAAACCTACATGCAAAGAATAGATCATAAATTGTGGTTCCTTCAGGTTATTGAAGAGAGTAAAAGTAAACCCTGACCTGGCTACAGGTTATGGAGAATGTGCACTTTTAGCATTTCTCCATTAGGTACTAAAAAAGATACTAAAACAGAAACACTTTAGTAAATACCACAGTAATGTCCCTAAAAACATTACAGTAAATATGGCGGTATACTACAGTCTGCAAAAAACTACAGTAAATGCTGCATTATACTACATTCTGCAAAAACACTACAGTAAATACTGCAATATTCTAGTCTGCAAAAACACTACAGTAATTTGTACAGTATACTACAGTAAATACTACGGCATTCACTCTAATGTTCAGTCCTCAAAAGTCCTCTAAAAACACTACAGAGAATACTATAGTGTTCAATCTCCTACCATAGTATACACTATCACGCGGGAACATTAAACATGCAGGAATACTACATCAAATATTTGTATAACTAAACCAAGATAGACCAGAGCCTGTCGTTTCCAATAGGACCAAATTAGTCATAGTGGGCAGAACAAGCAAGGAGGTGGGCAAAGCAAAGCACCAGCTAGCAAGACCCTTCTAGCATCATCTGCATATTTCCATTAGGGAACGCCTACTCAATTTGCCTTTGCACTCCTTCTAAACAACGCAATTTTTAAAAACTTTGGCAAAGGGTAAAGTCAACAAAACTTAGTCCACTCTGTCCATAACATATTTTATTTTTGGAAACAGAAAACTGTTTTGAGATCAAATGTTTCATCAGTGACAAAATTTGCAGAATCGATCTTCTCACCCTGCCGGCCACTGGGCTTCCTCTCACTACCATTGATTGAGGGGCTGCTGCAGTGTCTGCTTGCCTGCTGTCAGTACATTAGTCATGCAGACATAGTCATTTGCTGTCATGATTAATATCTGCTCATTTGTTATCATCTGCCAATCTATTGTTCCATCATTATGTTATTTCATTAGGGTAGTAGATGTCACTGCCAATGCTGGCTGATTTAAACTGTTGACGTAATAAAGTCTGAGATGCTACGACATGTAGGCTGGCAGACAAACACCCTCATTATCTGCTACTTTTCATCTGCATGTACAATGCTTTTATTCTTATGTAGTGAGTGAAAATTGTCTTGAAAGTTGTTTAAAATTAGTGAAAGGAGCACTGGTCCTTTAAGTTTCCTCACAGCTCAGCAGCCACTGCATCAAGGAGACGGATAGAGAGATAGAGAGACTGATAGAGAGGAGAAACAGATGGAAGGGACCTTGGCCTCCTCCTCACATGGTCAGTCTTACCCAGCATTCTCCCTGCTGGGCAGAGTGAAGCTCACACAGTGGTGCACCGCAGAGGCCCGCCCCCCCCAACCCGAAACCGCTAACTTCCTACAATTCTACACATGGGGCAAATAGAAAAATTATAGCTAATCTCATGCTATTCTACACATTTTGCCATGAGACTTAGAGAAAAGTTTGCTGTTTTAAAGCAATTTTCTTGTGCTTCTACACGTATTGCCATGGGGCAGAGAGAAAAATGTGCAAAGATCCTATTGAATTACTAGAGGGGGGATGTCATAAACCCTCCAAGTTCCAGAATGGGGTAAAAATGTCAGCCATATTGGTCAGGGAGAAATCCAAACCATCTAATTGGAATAAATGGCAGTAGAGACATAATCCTGAATTTACTTACACAGGAGAATAAAACAAAGGCATGTGATACATCAGAAATGATGTAATAAAATGATTGTCAACCTAAAATATTGTCATATAATCATGAATACAGTTTATATGGGTTTTGTAGACATTTCTGTATAAATTGCATCTAAAATATATGTAAAGAGATTGTAAATGTAAAAGAAAAAGCTGACTGTGCTATTATATGATACAATATCAGTAATTGTTGCATTTACAACTTGTCAAAGTCCTATCATCTACTGATTTCAGCCAGTGTATGGCTGTGGATTGACTGCATCGTTTGAATGGAATGTTGGAATATTGGCAGTTAATTTGAAAAATGTATGGAACCATTCCTCTAAAACTGTCTAGGTAGCTACCTAACAAACATACACTGCAGATACGTTAATTAAATACATTATTTTACACTATCTTATCACAGCACTGGAAAACCATGGTTGACCAACTCCCTGACCAAAATGCCTGACCTTTCTCATCATACTCTCTGATTTGTCCACTGGCATATGGATCATTATAAGTGAGGCACATCAAATGAGAGCCACAGATGGAAGGGAATGATAGCGGCAAATGGTGTGCCAGTGACAAACACGTCCCTAATCATACACATTTTACATTTTAGTCATTTAGCAGGAGCTCTTATCCAGAGCGACTTACAGTTAATGCATTCATCTTAAGATAAGTAGGACAACCACATACAGTGGGGCAAAAAAGTATTTAGTCAGCCACCAATTGTGCAAGTTCTCCCACTTAAGAAGATGAGAGAGGCCTGTAATTTTCATCATAGGTACACTTCAACTATGACAGACAAAATGAGAAAAAAAATCCTGAAAATCACATTGTAGGATTTTTAATGAATTTATTTGCAAATTATGGTGGAAAATAAGTATTTGGTCACCTACAAACAAGCAAGATTTCTGGCTCTCACAGACCTGTAACTTCTTCTGTATTAATGGCACCTGTTTGAACTTGTTATCAGTATAAAAGACACCTGTCCACAACCTCAAACAGTCACACTCCAAACTCCACTATGGCCAAGACCAAAGAGCTGTCAAAGGACACCAGAAACAAAATTATAGACCTGCACCAGGCTGGGAAGACTGAATCTGCAATAGGTAAGCAGCTTGGTTTGAATAAAGCAACTGTTGGAGCAATTATTAGGAAATGGAAGACATACAAGACCACTGATAATCTCCCTCGATCTGGGGCTCCACGCAAGATCTCACCCCATGGGGTCAAAATGATCACAAGAACGGTGAGCAAAAATCCCAGAACCACACGTGGGGACCTAGTGAATGACCTGCAGAGAGCTGGGACCAAAGTAACAAAGCCTACCATCAGTAACACACTACGCCGCCAGGGACTCAAATCCTGCAGTGCCAGACGTGTCCCCCTGCTTAAGCCAGTACATGTCCAGGCCCGTCTGAAGTTTGCTAGAGAGCATTTGGATGATCCAGAAGAAGATTGGGAGAATGTCATATGGTCAGATGAAACCAAAAATATAACTTTTTGGTAAAAACTCAACTCGTCGTGTTTGGAGGACAAAGAATGCTGAGTTGCATCCAAAGAACACCATACCTACTGTGAAGCATGGGGGTGGAAACATCATACTTTGGGGCTGTTTTTCTGCAAAGGGACCAAGACGACTGATCTGTGTAAAGGAAAGAATGAATGGGGCCATGTGTCATGAGATTTTGAGTGAAAACCTCCTTCCATCAGCAAGGGCATTGAAGATGAAACGTGGCTGGGTCTTTCAGCATGACAATGATCCCAAACACACCGCCCGGGCAACGGAGTGGCTTCGTAAGAAGCATTTCAAGGTCCTGGAGTGGCCTAGCCAGTATCCAAATCTCAATCCCATAGAAAATCTTTGGAGGGAGTTAAAAGTCCGTGTTGCCCAGCAACAGCCTTAAAACATCACTGCTCTAGACGAGATCTGCATGGAGGAATGGGCCAATATACCAGCAACAGTGTGTGAAAACCTTGTGAAGACTTACCGAAAACGTTTGACCTCTGTCATTGCCAAGATAGGGTATATAACAAAGTATTAAGATAAACTTTTGTTATTGACCAAATACTTATTTTCCACCATAATTTGCAAATAAATTCATTAAAAATCGTACAATGTGATTTTCTGGATTTATTTTTCTCATTTTGTCTGTCATAGTTGAAGTGTACCTATGATGAAAAGTACTGACTTCTCTCATCTTTTTAAGTGGGAGAACTTGCACAATTGGTGGCTGACTAAATACTTTTTTACCCCACTGTATCACAGTCATAGTAAGTACATTGTTCCTCAATAAAGTAGATATGAGCAAAATCAGAGCTAGTAAGGGGGGGAAATAAAGCCAAGTGGGGTTTATTTGATGGGCTTGGGGTTTAAATAACATTTCAGATACTTTGGTTAGGGGTCATGTTGCTCGAGAGCATCTCAATCAGTACAATAGCAACTGATGCATCTGAAAACAGTCTAGCTAAGATACTGTTTATGGCTGACCCTGTAAAAACAACCCTTTTCACTGCACCTATATGGTATATGTGACAATACAATAACTTATTTTTTATTTTATTTTAGCTTTAAGAAAATTCACTAATTTGTTTGTATAAGGCTGTGAAAATCTTTAGAGAGTTTACTGACTGACTAAGTTCCCTGGTCCTTGAATTTCGGTATCATTCTTAGCCACATAAGCTTCCATTAAATTGATCCTGCTCTACCCAACTCCAGCTAAGCTCCAACCTGGTCAGGCATGCATACATGGCAGAAACCCACTTCTTCCCTGACCCTGCAATACTCCACCGTCACACTGTTGGCCATTTATCTGAAATGAGTCCGCTGGTCTTGTCTTGGGTGGGGAGTCCCCAGTGTGCTCTCTGTCCCAGAGCGAGAAAGAGCGCGAGAGAGAGGCGTATAAGAGAGAGCAGCTACCTGTGTATGTGTGAGTAGCAGGAAGGGAAAGACCTCTGATGGGTGGGAGCGGGTTCATTATAAGGGTGGGCTCACACTTTTCCCTGTTAATGAGAATCCTTTCTCTCCTCTATTATCATTCATCACTGTGCCTGTGCTCGCAATTACTGAGGAACAGTGTGCATAATGAGGACTGATTAATTAATTTAGTCCAAACTAGGAGGGCTGGCTCAGTGCTCATTAAAACAGCACACTTGGGGCATGGACAGTCGGGCAGGAGCACAGGTGGCAGTCATGCACACCTGCCTGTGACTCACACCGCCGGGTACAGGATGGCATGTCTACGGTAGAGGCCAGGTGAAGATGTAAGTGTCGTTTCACCAATAACAACCTCCATACATACAGCAGCTAGCTACCAGGGTCAATTAAGGAATTTCAGAATTAATTCAATTCAACCGTGAATTGAAAGCAGAATTTGAATTGGATACACACCATGGAAAGCAGAATTTGAATTGGATACACACCATGGAAAGCACAATTTGAATTGAATTTGAATTAAAGGAAAGAAAAAATGTAAGCATTTGCCACGTATTACGGCAAAGAATACCGATACCATTCCACATATCCAGATTAAAACTCAAACATGTCACACAGTATTTTTTATTTATTTTTTTGTCAGGAGACTAGATTGATCCCTTCCATTCTATAGTGTTTGATGCATTCTGGAAAAGGTATTTTATTGAATATTTGAGTCATTTTAAACCTACAAAGGGATATTAGAATATTTCCATAGTACTGTAATTATTTACAATTATTTTAAGGAGAATGAGTCATTAAAAATGTAAAATGTCATCCAAATATTTTACACTGTATTGGTCACTACGTCTAAATACACCCTCTAGTGGAGGCTCCTGGAATTGCATGTGAATTACTGACAATGATAACTGGCTCATGCATCTGTTTTGCAACTGTCAGTGCTATAGGTTATAGTCATCATAAAGAGATGGATCTAGACTGATGGTGGTCCTCTGTACTTTGCAATGTCTCCTCCCCTCTTCCCTCTCCTCTTCCCCTCCAGCTGGCAGGGTGCCTGTACGCAGGGCAGCGTTGTGTGAGTGATGCCCTCGGGGGCACAGGGATTTGGCAGGATTGTCATTAATAAGTCATTTTTCATATGCTCCCCGGCCCAGGCACCAAAGCCCTGGCCTTTAAAAAACAATATTTAACTTTCTAATTAAAAAGAGAACCTCATTCCATTTAATTGTTTAAAAATAACAAAAGTCCAGATAAATCCGGGGTTGAGAGGCAAGAGCTGTGTTTACTTACCATCTCAGAGGTGTTCACTGTGTCTGGAACAGCCAGGGAGGCTCTGTCAGCCATGACTGTTTTTACATTAAATCTAGGAGAGGAATTCAAACAATGGAACGGGTGTTTGGTGGTTCTCTGCTTAAAAAGTGTCCCATCCTCTCAGCCCAGCCCACCAGAGCCAGCATGCCACTGGACCAGGGCAGCACACAGCCTTCCACAGTCTCTCATGACTGGACACATCCACTGAGAGAGCTGCTCCATGGGTCCACAGATACACTTCTAGAGAATGCCTACATTCATGGCAGCATGCTAGTATTCCAATCCAAGTTAAATTTGAGCTGTCCAACACCTCTGAGATTGAGGTGTAAGTAATTACTTTCTGCTCAGCTTCTGCCTGCCTCAAGCTTTTTTCCTCTCATGGAGAGAGGGAAATGAAGATACTACACAATGCTCTTCATTCTGACCAGCTGTTTTTCATGCTTCTATTTCTGCAGAGGAAAACTGCTTTTACAGCAGCTGGATCCCTGAGAAAAATCTCAATCTGAAGTACCTGTACACTTGTGTGAAAGCAACAAAAGTGTGTGTGTGTACGTGTGTGTGGGGAGGTGCGGCAACATTTCTAAGGAGGTGCGGCAACAGAGCTTCCCACAGGCTTACTCCACATTTGCCCGAGGCTCATTTGTTGTTATTGACATAGCATCACATCCCATCACTCTGTCGCTGTCCGTCCTCATGAATCTACCCTTGTGTATCTGACAGGGCAATAAAGGGTCTGTCAGCTTCTGGTCCAATGCCTTTTACATACATAGGCAAATAACACCATAAAGTACTATTTCAAGGTGCACGTGTAACGTTACTGGTCTTCATGCTGGTGCATGGTGTTGTTTGCCCGTGATCATTTGGATCAGTGGACTTAAACACTGGCTTAATAAGGCAGCCGATCCATGTCAAACCTGTCGATTCCATAACCTCTCATTCCCATGCATCCTACAGGCGTTTGCTGTTGGAGTGCCTCGACCCAGGGTTATAGTGGTAAAATGGAGATCTAATTTGATTTTGTGCCTGTCCTGCAGACTAGAGGGAGTACTTTGTCAGGCTTCACCTTGTTTGGATCTCCGTCTTTGCCATCCCTGATTTGTATTCTGGAGTTGAAGGCGAGTTAGTTAAGCCCAAATCTGTCCGCAGGCAGACTGGGTTGGCACACAGTGGCCTACCTCCTTGCTAAGATGCCCTGTGGGCATCGCCCCGTTTAATAAGAGCTTAAGCAATGTATTGAAATGGTCTGCCACAATCCATCAACACAGAGACACTCACAGACAGACGTATGCGTGCACACACACAAACACACACACACACACACACACACACACACACACACACACACACACACACACACACACACACACACAGTAAAGTGTTAGTATTCACCTTACAAGGAGCTATGAAGGAGAGCAGAGGTAGAGATAGTACGTCCTACGCGTGCCCATCCTCAGAAAAGTAACGTGCACTCTCTCATGTAAATTAAATTGATTCTGCATCCAGGTATTGTAGCAGATGCAAGAGACGGGTGATTGAAAGGTACAAGAAGATTGCTCTTACCCATGGCTATCTGGAGAACGGAGCCACCCTCCTTTATCGCTCTTAAAGGAAAGATTCACCCATTTTGAATGTTCTATTGTTTTTGTGCATCTCTGAGTGATGTTCTATCCATTCCCTGGTTAATTTCATGTTTTCATGTGTATCTGAACTATTGTCGTTCAAGCAGGCAGAACTTTGGCCAGTATGACATAGCATTGTGATAAAGCCACTCTCACTACACTGGAAGTGAATAGGAAAACAGCTTTTAGATCGTGAAGCTGGCCGATGTCGTAACGTGGGAGGTTGTCTTCTCTCGAATGAGCCATTGAGGATATTTTTTTTCTCCATATTCCTACCTCAAGAAATGTGTAATTTAACACATAAGAGTCTAAGCACATGTATTTAACCCTCTTATTTTTGGCACGAAACAGTCTAATACTATACAAGTTTGCGTTACTTTCAGGACTGGAAAATTCCGCCAACAACAGGATGATAAAATTACAGCTAGGGCATCTGTACAGAGAGATTGCATTGTGGGTTTTGTAGTCGACTTGAGCTGCAACAGATTTCCATAATGATATTCAAATGTTGCTACCAACCTTATACCGACAAAATGAAACATAATGTTCTCACATATTAGTGTTATTTAAATTATAGGAATGAGTGGTTTTGGGTGGATTTGTCCTTTTTAAGTGATCTCCTACACATAGGCTGTGAATAGTAACATTGCTCCTCCGTGGGCGGAACAGACATCTGCAAAGCTATTCTGACACCTGCTCCAAGGTGCACACTGAACACTGGAGCTTTCTCTCTCTGCTGAAATCATCTATGGGGGACTAGAGTTTTTCACTGCTTATTTTTCCATTCTTTCTCCTCTTTCTTCTTTGAATAAAGGTCAAGCTTTGCTCTTGCTCCAGAAAGAGAGAGGGCAATGAGTCTAAGTCCTCTGGAAAGGTTAATGAATTCAGAAGTTAGGCTGAGGCAGCTGAGCCCCCAAGTCAAGCTGTGACAGGTTTTATGTGTGTGTCATCATGGAAATACGTTGCAGCAATGATGATGGAAAACAGGGCCTATTCCTGCCGTTGATATAATGATAGTATTTATCTATACAATGACCTGCTCAGATGGAGTCCATCCTCCTTCAGCATTTGGTCTTCTTCCCTTGTTTACTCTATTTTCTTCTTATGATGCATTATATTTTTCTTAGTATGATTAATTGGTTACTCATGTATCTTATTCTCTCAACCATGTGACCCTTTCTAGGACCTCTCCAGTTTGAGGCTCTTTCCCTCCCTACCATATATCAATACCACTCAACAGTTAACCAGTATAGGCATTATTCAGCAATCTCATTTGCCCATGGGGGTAAACTATGCAGTTCCCCCTGAGTGAATGGCAATGAGGAATTGTGAGTTCTCATTATACTTTCACTTCGGCAAATACATCTTCCAGTACATATTCATGGAAGAGAGAGAGCTCTGTGGAGAGGAGTCAAACAGAGGCAAATTAATGCTGAATTATTTCGTGTTTATTTCACATCAGATCCATCCAATGTAAACAGAATTTAGATTTCCCATAAAGCTCTGACATTTTCCTGAAAGACGTCTCTCACCCTCCCTGACAGTTCTCTGCAGTTGTATTTTGACAGAAACATGAAACATGAATTGGTATAATTTTTCAGGAGTCACTTTTTGGAGAAAATGAAGCATTCCTCTGCTGTGATATGTGCTCTGTCACACTTTCTTTCTTCTATATGCAGATATAAATTAGACCCTCAGTTTTTCCGATGTGTTGACTGACTCCTGCCTTTCTCTCTCCTTGCAGGCTCAATGTGGGTAAGAATGACCTGTTGACCTTTTACGACGGTGATGACCTAACAGCTAACATCTTGGGTCAGTACAGTGGCACCAGGTCTCGCTTCAAGCTCTACACCTCCATGGCTGATGTCACCATCCAGTTCCAGTCGGACCCTGCTACCAACATCTACGGCTATGGCAACGGCTTCGTGGTCCACTTCTTTGGTGAGACATTACTCAGATACTGTTTAGTTGTACCTGCACACGGTTTTCTGAGAAATACTTTAATGGAAGAGTTATTGGAAGATAAAATTTAAAGCCTCTATTCTCCTATGGCAAAATTGTCCATACAGTACACAGAATACAGTGTTGTAGTTTTTTTTTTTACTATCACAGGCAACAAAATTATAATAAAATTCCCTTGGCTAAAAAGAGAGACTCCAAAAACGGGCTGCTGTTAGCAACCAGTTAGAGGTAGATTATTACTAAATAGAAAGTAATACCGCAAAGAGAGAACGGCAGGATACAAGATGAAAAGCAGGGCTTTATCTGCTGTCTTTTCCCTCTGAACGGCCACCGGTGCATAGGATTAAGGGACATCAAACACAAAAACACAATTATGTGGCGCGCTTTGTCTACATCATCTATATTTGCTGCGTGCTGCACCCCCAGCCTTGTGTGCCATAGTGAAAGAAGAAAGGGGCAGAATGGGTAGTGCCAAACCACCCACTGCCCGGCACACAGTGCAGTGTGCAATCACTGCAAATTGATGGCATGCTCTTCACACTCCAGAACCGAATTCACATGCAGAACGCACCAACGGATTCCCTGTGCTCTGCTGCTGGACTCTCATGAATCTGTTTTATTAACCACACACAGCAGTACAGTCAGAGCATTTGGGCTTTACTTGATGTGTATAAATCAACCTGTGTAGATTTCATTAGTCTATATCATTAGAGAAATCAATTTCAATTTAAAGTTTATTTATTTTTCAGATTAATGGATAACCCATGTGCAGATGAGGGACTTTTTTTGTTGTTGAATTTTTACCCCCCTTTTCTCCACAAATTCATAGTATCCAATTATTTGTAGTTACTATCTTGTCTCATTGCTACAACTCCCGTACGGGCTCGGGAGAGACGAAAGGTCGAAAGTCATGCATCCTCCGAAACACAACCCAACCAAGCCGCACTGCTTCTTAACACAGCACGCATCCAACCTGAAGCCAGCCGCACCAATGTGTCGGAGGAAACATCGTGCACCTGGCGACCTTGGTTAGCGTGCACTGCGCCCGGCCCCCGCCACAGGAGTCGCTGGTGCGCGATGAGACAAGGATATCCCTCCCTAACCCGGACGACGCTAGGCCAATTGTGCATCGCCCCACGGACCTCCCAGTCGCGGCCGGCTACGACAGAGCCTGGGCGCACAAACCCAGAGTCTCTGGTGGCACAGCTAGCGCTGCGATGCAGTGCCCTGGACCACTGTGCCACCTGGGCGGCGATGAGGGACATTTTTGACAAAGATAACATCTCAACATCCCCTGCTCATTCTATCTCTGTCTCTCTCAATATCTCTCCTTCCCCCTCTACCTCCAACTCACTCCATCCTGCCCCCGCCTGGCTCACCACCCACAGAGGTCCCCAGGAACGACACATGCTCTGAGCTGCCAGAGATCACTAATGGCTGGAAGAGCACCTCCCACCCAGACTTGATCCATGGGACAGTGGTCACCTACCAGTGTTACCCAGGTTACGAGGTGCAGGGCTCTGAGATCCTCATGTGCCAGTGGGACCTGACGTGGAGTGGCGACGTGCCTAGCTGTGAGAAAGGTAAGCTAGGAAATAACAACCCACTGGGCACACCACCCATCCCAATGTGTTATCACTATGCTGTCAACCATTTAAAAGCAGAACAAAGTTCAAATTGAAATAGAATGTCAGATATTCTATATTTAGAAAACAACTTTGTTATCACTGTGCTTTATCTATAGCACAACCCAATGACTTGGATTGCAGTTGAGGTGACATTTAAAAGTACATACAGTTGAAGTCGGAAGTTTACATACATACACCTTAGCCAAATACATTTCAACTCAGTTTTTCACAATTCCTGACATTTAATCCTCGTAAAGATTCCCTGTCTTAGGACAGTTAGGATCACATCTTATTTTAAGTGAAATGTCAGAACAATAGTAGAGAGTGATTTATTTCAGCTTCTATTTCTTTCATCACTTTCCCAGTAGGTCAGAAGTTTATATACATTCAATTAGTATTTGGTGGCATTGCCTTTAAATTGTTTAACTTGGGTCAAACATTTTGGGTAGCCTTCCACAAGCTTCCCACAATAAGTTGGGTGAATTTTGGCCCATTCCTTCTGACAGAGCTGGTGTAACTGAGTTAGGTTTGTAGGCCTCCTTGCTCGCACATGCCTTTTCAGTTCTGCCCAAAAATTGTCTATAGGATTTGAGGTCAGGGCTTTGTGATGGCCACTCCAATACCTTGACTTTGTTGTCCTTAAGCAATTTTGCCACAACTTTGGAAGTATGCTTGGGGTCATTGTACATTTGGAAGACCCATTTGCGACCAAGCTTTAACCTTATGACTGATGTCTTGAGATGTTACTTCAATATATCCACAGAATTTTACTTCCTCATGATGCCATCTATTTTGTTGCATCTCTAGGGGCGCTATTTCATTTTTGGTTAAAGAACGTTTCCGTTTTAAGCGCGATATTTTGTCACGAAAAGATGCTCGATTATGCATATTCTCAGTTTTGGATAGAAAACACTCTGAAGTTTCAGAATCTGCAAAGATTTTGTCTGTAAGTGCCCCAGAACTCATTCTACAGGCGAAACCAAGATGATACGTAAAACAGGAAATGAGCAGAATTTCTGAAGCTCTGTTTTCTAATGTCTCCTTATATGGCTGTGAATGCGACAGGAATAAGCTTAGACCTTCTGCCGTTTCCCCAAGATGTCGGCAGCATTGTGACGTATTTGTAGGCATATCATTGGAAGATTGGCCATAAGAGACTACATTTTCCAGGGGTCCGCCCGGTGTCCTTTGTCTAAATTTGAAAGCACACTTCCACGAACGATATATCATCGAAGAGATATGTGAAAAACACCTTGAGGATTGATTCTAAACAACGTTTGCCATGTTTTCAGTCGATATTATGGAGTTAATTTGGAAAAAAGTTTGCGTTTTGAGGACTGAATTTTCGTTTTTTTTTGGTAGCCAAATGTGATGTACAAAACGGAGCTATTTCTAATACACAAAGAATCTTTTTGGAAAAACTGAGCATCTGCTATCTAACTGAGAGTCTCCTCATTGAAAACATCTGAAGTTCTTCAAAGGTAAATTATTTTATTTGAAGGCTTTTATGTTTTTGTTGAAATGTTGCGTGCTGGATGCTAACGCTAATGCTAACGCTAAATGCTAACGCTAAATGCTAACGCTAAATGCTAACGCTAAATGCTAACGCTAAATGCTAACGCTAAATGCTAACGCTAAATGCTAACGCTAAATGCTAACGCTAGCTAGCTACTTTTACACAAATGGTTGTTTTCCTATGGTTGAGAAGCATATTTTGAAAATCTGAGATGACAGTGTTGTTTATAAAAGGCTAAGCTTGAGAGATGGCATATTTATTTCATTTCATTTGCGATTTTCATGAATAGTTAACGTTGTGTTATGCTAATGAGCTTGCTGATAGATTTACACAATCCTGGATACAGGGTTTTTTTCATAGCTAAACGTGACGCAGAAAACGGAGCGATTTGTCCTAAACAAATAATCTTTCAGGAAAAACTGAACATTTGCTATCTGAGAGTCTCCTCATTGAAAACATCTGAAGTTCTTCAAAGGTAAATTATTTTATTTGAATGCTTTTCTGTTTTTTTGTGTAAATGTTGCCAGCTGAATGCTAATGCTAAATGCTACGCTAAATGCTACGTTAGCCATCAATACTGTTACACAAATGCTTGTTTTGCAATGGTTGAGAAGCATATTTTGAAAATCTGAGATGACAGTGTTGTTAACAAAAGGCTAAGCTTGGGAGCTAGCATATTTATTTCATTTCATTTGCGATTTTCATGAATAGTTAACGTTGCGTTATGGTAATGAGCTTGAGTCTGTATTCACGATCCCGGATCCGGGATGGGGAGATCAGAAAGGTTAAGCTTTTTCAGTTCTGCCAGAATGCTACCGGAAACGTTTGACCAAAGTTAAAGAATTTAAAGGCAACGCTACCAAGTACTAATTGAGTGTATGTAAACGTCTGACCCACTGGGTATGTGATGAAAGAAATAAAAGCTGAAATAAATAATTCTCTCTACTATTATTCTGACATATCACTTCCTTAAAATGAAGTGGTGATCCTAGCTGACATAAGACAGTGAATTTTTACTAGGATTAAATGTCAGGAATTATGAAACTGAGTTTAAATGTATTTGGCTAAGGTGTATGTAAACTTCCGACTTCAACTGTACATATACTGACTATTTACGTAACCAAATTAATTTACATTGTGTTGACAATCAAGCCTCTGGTATATATCCTTATGATAAAAAAATAACACCAGACTTGATTGAGCCATCACTATGCTATTTACCCCCCAGAACAATTAAAAATGTATTTGGCTAAGGTGTATGTAAACTTCTGACTTCAACTGTACATATGAGATGAATAATGCAAAATATGAAAACATTAAAGTTAAAGTGACTAGTGTTCCATTATGAAAGTGGCCAGTGATTTCAAGACTATGTATATAGGGCAGCAGCCTCTAAGGTGCTAGTGATAGCTATTTAACAGTCTGATGGCCTTGAGATAGAAGCTGTTTTTCAGTCTCTCGGTCCCTGCTTTGATGCACCTGTACTGAGCTCGCCTTCTGGATGATAGTGGGGTGAACAGGCAGTGGCTCAGGTGGTTGTAGTCCTTGATTATCTTGTTGGCCTTCTTGTGTCATCGGCTGCTATAGGTGTCCTGGAGGGCAGGTAGTTCCACCGCGGTGATGCGTTGGGCAGACCGCACCACCCTCTGGAGAGCCCTGCAGTTGCGGGTGTTGCAGTTGCCGTACCAGGCGGTGATACAGCCTGACAGGATGCTCTCAATTGTGCATCTGTAAAAGTTTGTGAGGGTTTTACGTGCCAAGCCAAGATTATTCAGCCTCTTGAGGTTGAAGAGGCGCTGTTGCGCCTTCTTCACCACACTGTCTGTGTGGACCATTTCAGTTTGTCCATGATGTGAATCCAGAGGATCTTGAAGCTTTCCACCTTCTCCACTGCAGTCCCTTCGATGTGGATAGGGGGTGCTCCACGAACCAAGTCCACGATCAGCTCCTTTGTTTTGTTGACGTTGAGTAGAGGTTATTTTCCTTGCCCCACACTCCCAGGGCCCTCACCTCCTCAATGTAGGCTGTCTCTGGTAATCAGGATTATTATCGTTGTGTCATCTGCAAACTTGATGATTGAGTTGGAGGAATGTGTGGCCACGCACACATGGGTGAACAGACAGTACTTGAGGGGGCTGAGCACACAGCCTTGTGGGGACCCTGTGTTTGCGGGTGTTGTTTCCTACCTTCACCACCTGGGGGCCACCTGGGAGTCAGGAACTTCAGGACCCAGTTGCACAGGGCGGTGTTCAGACCCAGGGCCCAGAGCTTAATGATGAGGTTGAAGGGTACTATGGCGTTGAATGCTGAGCTATAGTCAACGAACAGTATTCTTAGATAGGTATTCCTCTTGTCCAGATGGGAAAGGGCAGTGTGCAGTACAATGGCGATTGCATCGTCTGTAGATCTTTTGGGGTGGTAGGCAAATTGAAGTGGGTCTATGGTGTCAGGTAAGGTAGAGGTGATATGATTCTTGACTAGTCTCTCAATGCACTTAATGATGACAGAAGTGAGTGCTACTCAGTCATTTAGTTCAGTTTAGTTCAGCTTGTCTGAACATGCTCTGAGGATGTGGCTAGGGATTCCGTCTGGGCAGGCAGCCTTGCAAGGGTTAACATACAGTACTTAAATGTCTTACTCAGGTAGCCCACGGAGAAGGAGAGCCAACAGTCCTTGGTAGCTGGCTGCTTCGGTGGTTGAGAGAATTCCAAGAGTGTGCAAAGTTGTCATCAAGGGTTGCTTCTTTGAAGAATCTTAAATAGAAAATATATTAGGAACACTTTTAGGTTTCTACATGGTTCCATATGTGTCATTTAATAGTATTATTAAATGCATTATTTATACATTATTCTACAATGTAGAAAATAGTGAAAATAAAGAAAAACCCTTGAATGAGTAGGTGTGTCCAAACTTTTGACTGGTACTGTATGTACAGTAGGAACTACATTCATTTATTTCAACAAGGCACATCTGTATGTAAAAAAAATACTATTAACATTTGAAAATAACTTGAACATTCAAAACAATTAAATTGTAGTGATACATTTTTTAAAAACAGTACAATAAAAACCATAAAGTTGGCAGACTTCAATATACTTCAGACTCCAGAAATGAACGTGTATAATTTTTTCACCCAGTCAATCCCTCATTCACCCCTCTGTTACTTGTTACTTGTCCATGAACCAGCTGACATGTCAACACTTCCTACAGATGATAACCTGTGTTATCAAATCCAGAGGAAAATGCAATGTCAGGATGTCAGGATACTCATTTTTAGTACCACTTGGTTTTACAGCCACTGCTACACCAAAGCAATAGTCATGCCAAATTTAACCAGACGTTTTAAGTGAGAACATTATTTAATTAATGGCATTCATAAACCACTAGTGTGAACATAATTGCTGTCCCGAAATCTGTTGCTTCAGGGGTCTACTGAGAAACATACAACTCAAACTGTTTTGACTGCCACCTACAGGTGAGAGAACATGTTGCAGACACCTCAACAAGCCTGTGTTGTTTGATCATGTTACTTGACCTGAATTTAAACCTTTATTTAAAGCCTTTTCCAGAAATTAGAATTATACCAAAAATGAAAGCAATTGTCTGAGGATGGTGCTGGGCCATCTGACATAAAAATAAAATATTATAGTTTGGTGAAAAGGCTGCAGCCCTTTACACTCGTAACTGTATATGGGTTGAACATGGCAGATTTCAGCACTAATACATTGGAACACAGTAACTGCTATACATGACATAACAGCTCTCGGGCTCTGCACTTCACAGCGCTGTATGGATTTTGACTGACAGACATTGTGAATTTGAGCACCTCGAGCGACAAGAAAATGTCTCATCCCTCCTGCTAATTGGGCAACTTTTGCAAATGTTTTGTTGTCTGAGTGGGGGAAATGCTGTAAATGAAGAGGATTCTATGTATTTTGAAAGACGAGACATTGAGGATTATAATAAATACCATCTTGACATAGCCGCGGGAAGTAGGGGTGCTGAGGGTGCTGCTGCACCGCCTTATAAATCACCATTTTTTTAAAAGTATTAATATAAAAAATGCAGTTCCAAGATGACAAATGGCGTATGCTTGGCTGTTCTAAACAGAATGAGCCTATGTTTGTCTATTGTGAAGACAATTAGCTGCGGCACACACACCTGAAGGCACTCATGATTCCTTTCTACGCGCATCAAAATGATGATCTGTTTCACTCAATTGCATTGTGAAGGCTTAACACTGTAATATCATATTTAATAACTTAACTAGTCATGTTGGCATTAGAACAGGCTTTCAAATGATGCCCACATGACCCGGACTGCGATTTATACTGGGATGTTTTTGAATTGCGTAGACAACAACAGTAATTGTGTGAGGGCGGGGATGCAGGGTTGTGTTCCAAACAAAACAACTATAAGTGTGCTTGCTCTAGTTCCTCAATGGCACAGCTAGGAGAGCATAAAAAAGCAACTTTTACACTGAACAAAAATATAACGCAACATGCAACAATTTCAAAGAGTTTACTTAGTTCATATAAGGAAATAAGTCAATTGAAATAAATGCATTAGGCCCTAATCTATGGGTTTTACATGACTGGGAATACAGATGGTCACAGATAACTTTTTAAAAAGGTAGGGGGCGTGGCTCAGAAAACCAGTCAGTATCTGGTGTGAATGTATCCAGAGTGAATACTGTAGTATTTACTGCAGTATAATATAGTATTTAGAGTTTACTATAGTATAAATACTGTATCAAAAAAAAGATTAGTACACTATATATACAAAAATATGTGGTCACGCCTTCAAATGAGTGGATTCGGCTAATTCAACCACACTCGTTGCAGACAGGTGTGTAAAATCAAGTACACCGCCATGCAATCTCCATAGACAAACATTTGCAGTAGAATGGCCAAACTGAAGAGCTTGATGACTTTCAACATGACACCGTCATTGGATGCCACCTTTACAACAAGTCAGTTTGTCTAATTTCTGCCCTAATAGAGCTGCCCTGGTCAACTGTAAGTGCTGTTATTGTGAAGTGTAAACATCTTACAGCAACAACAGCTCAGCCACGAAGTGGTAGGCCACACAAGCTCACAGAATGAGACCTCAGAGTGCTGAAGTGCGTAGTGTGTAAAAATTGTCCTCAGTTGCAACACTCACTTCCAAACTGCCTCTAGAAGCAACATCAGCACAAGAACTGTTCGTTGGGAGCTTCATGAAATGGGTTTCCATGGCTGAGCAGCCACAAGCCTCAGATCACCATGCGCATTGCCAAGCGTCGGCTGGTGTGGTGTAAAGATCACCACCATTGGTCTCTGGAGCAGTGGAAACGCATTCTCTGGAGTGATGAATCGCGCTTCACCATCTGGCAGTCCGATGTACAAATCTGGGTTTAGCGGATGCCAGGAGAACGGTACCTGCCCCAATGCATAGTGCCAACTGTAAAGTTTGGTGGAGGAGGAATAATGGTCTGGTTTGGGCTAGGCCCCTTAGTTCCAGTGAAGAAAAAACTTAACGCTACGGCATACACAATGACATTCTAGACGATTCTGTGTTTCCATCTTTGTGGCAACAGTTTGGGGAAGGCCCTTTCGGCACGACAATGACCCCGTGCACAAAGCGAGGTCCATACAGAAATGTTTTTTCTCAAGATCGGGAAGGAACAACTTGACTGTCCTGCACAGAGCCCTGACCTCAACCCCATGGAGCACCTTTGGGATGAATTGGAACGCCGACTGCGAGCCAGGCCTAATCGCCCGAAACATTAGTGCCCGACCTCACTAATGCTCTTGTGGATGAATGGGAGCAAGTCCATGCAGCAATGTTCCAACATCTAGTGGAAGGCCTTCTCAGAGTGGAGGCTGTTATAGCAGCAAAGGGTGGATCAACTCCATATTTATGCCAATGATTTTGGAATTAAATATTTGACAAGCAAATGTTCACATACTTTTGTAGTGTATATAACATAGTATTTACTGTAGTGGTTTTGCTGACTGTAGTATACTGTATTTTTTGCAAACTGTTGTATACTGTAGTATTTACTGTAGTGTTTTTGGTGACATTACTGTAGTATTTACTAAAGTGTTTTTGTTTTATCTTTGACATAGAAGTGTGGGACGTTCTCCTTCAGGAAACCTACTGTAGAAATACTAAAAGAGCACATTTTCCATAACCTGTAAGGAGGTAGAACTGGGTTATGAATGGAGACTTCAGCGCTTCTGCTCTTTTCTATAACCTGTAGGCAACACAATATATGGTCTATACTTGGCATATAGGTTTCTCACTCAGGTGGGCAAAAATAGAGATGATGGGAATGGGCAGGGTATATGGAAATGAAATACTGCAGTATTTACTATATTTAAATAAGTATAGTGTTTGTGTGGACTGTAGTGATTTTGCAGACCTTTCTGTATTATTTACTGCAGTGTTCTTTGGGGGATTTACTATAGTATTCTACGGTATACTACAAAATTATTACAAATGATCTACAGTTTAAAGTATGGTATTACATAGTATACTACAGTTTACTACAGAATTCTATAGTAAGTACCCTAGTATTCTATAGTAAACTGTAATAATTTTTTATGTTGGGATGTCCCTTGGGCTGTAGGCTGCAATGCCTGAATGGCTTCAATATCCAGCCATGTTAATTTTTAATGATCAAGAAGATAGATGTCTGATATTTAATCAGAAGGCTCTGTGTCATCTACTGGGTTATTGTATGAGACTGGCACGTTATTGAGGGGACCACTGTTGATCACCTGTGGTGTAACTGATAATGATGATTGTGAATGTATTGTACTGTAGTGGTTATGTATTAGAGTGGTTATCCATTTGCCTGTGTTTTCATTTGCCTGGTTGTGTCTGTGTAATCAGTGATGACGTGTCCTGACCCGGGGAATGTGGAGCACAGCCGGAGGATGGTGACGGGATCCCGCTTCATGGTGGGATCAACAGTGCAGTATGTGTGCAATAAGGGCTACTCCCTGTCTGGAAGCACACTGCTCACCTGCTACAACAGAGACTCAGCCAACCCCAAGTGGAGCGAGAGGCTGCCCAAGTGTAACCGTAAGTCTGGAAACTATATCTGGTCAAATACACACATGCACGCACGCACACACAAACACACAGTGTTTTTTATTTTATTCAAGCAGGATAGTCGTCCTCCTCTCTAACAATCAGCATGGTTTTTCTAAAAGTCTGCAGTATTCCTTTAGATAACTCAGAGAACTCTGTGCCAGTAAGTGTATCGTTCAACTTGTGCTGTGATTTGTTGAGTCAACTCAACTGACATTACAAAAATGAGCGGCATCAGTTAGCATCATTTGAATTAACATTCTACATTACCATGGTGATCCAGCATCAGTTGATAGAACATTCCACATTACCATGGAAATGATCGCATCACAATACCAGGCAGCCATTGCGAGTCTACCCATGAGTTTACCAGTCAAATTGCCAGGGTTAGAGCTTCCAAGCATGCTCTATTCATTCTATTTCTGTGGTGATAGTGTATTTTCATAGCTGCATCTATCAGTGTCAAACATCATTACTTTTGCATAGCGCAAAACAAGGAGAGGTACAGCTAACTGCCAAAATGAAGGAAACACCAACATAAAGTGTCTTAATAAGACGTTTAGATTTATTTGATCATTTACAACACAATACAAGCACGCGTGGATAATGCATTTAAAATCATTAAGAATTACAAAAAAAAGTTTGAAAATGGCCATTGTGGTCCACTTAAATAAATGGCTCAAAGAATTTACACGCATAACATGGTAGGCCTAGGCTAGACAGTAGACCTAACCTACTATCACGTTTAATGTAAGACCCAGATGCAGACTGTGTGTCGAAGTAACAATGTTTATTACAACAACAGGGGCAAAGGTACAGGACGGCAGGCAGGCTCAGTGTCAGGTCAGGCAGAGGTCGATAATCCAGAGTAGTGGGGCAAAGGTACAGGACGGCAGGCAGGCTCAGGGTCAGGTCAGGCAGAGGTCGGTAATCCAGAGTAGTGGGGCAAAGGTACAGCACGGCAGGCAGGCTCAGGGTCAGGTCAGGCAGAGGTCGGTAATCCAGAGTAGTGGGGCAAAGGTACAGGATGGCAGGCAGGGTCAGAACAGGTAGAAGGGTCAAAGCCGGGAAAAACTACAAAACAGGAACTTAGACAAGACAGGAGCAAGGGGAAAACCGCTGATAGGTTCTACGAACAAAAACAAACTGGCAACAGACAAACGGAGAACACAGTTATAAATACACAAGGGATAATGGGGAAGATGGGCGACACCTGGAGGGGGGTGGAGACAAGCACAAACACAGGTGAAACAGATCAGGGCGTGACACCTACTAGGCATACTTAGGTTACAGATATAATAATAATAAATAAATGTTTGAACTTGTATAGTGCTTTTCAAAAAAGCTCAAAGCGCATAAAAAGAAAAACAACAAGCATAACATTTAAATGATGGAGATTGAAAGTCTCTGTTGGCATTGGGCCACCAATGATTCTACAAGTGTCTGGAACTCTAATGGAGGGATGTGACACCATTCTTCCGTGGGATATTCCATGATTTGGTGCTTTTTGTTGACGGTGGTGGAAAACGCTGTCTCAGGCGCCACTCCAGAATCTCCCATAAGTGTTCAACTGGGTTGAGCTTTGGTGACACACACACACACATACACACACACACACACACACACACCATTTATAAATGGTGATTATTAATGGTCTAATAATAATAATAACCCATTTATAAATTGCAAACAAGGCAGTAAAAAATAAATCACAAGGAATATGGTTTTGAAAGTGTTTGTCCTATATCTAGGAGATATAAGAAAGCTCAGGAAATATATATATATTATTTACACATATTTAACCACTTAAATTTGTTTTCACAAAACTACCTCCATATACATTGATTTGTATGGGTTACCTTCAGTCCTGTGACACGTGTGGTGGATCATAGAGCAAAACGGGGAACATCATCGTGTTCATGAGAGTCTCATCTTTCCATAGAGTGGTCATATTAGTTAGTAGGCAAAACAGATGTTTTTGTGAGAAGACCGATGTTCAGGATGTCTCCTGGTGTGACAAACACTGCTCTAGCTCTGCCACTTTCCACTGCAGTTGCGGAAGGGTGGATTGAGACGCAGCCCAGGCAAAAAAACAGATCTCTAGTTTAAACTGACAGATTTCTATGGGGATTTTAATGTTAATTAGATTGACATGTGTGCGTCAATATACTCTTAGGGATTAATTAACTCAGAAACCACACCTGTGTGGAAGTGTTTCCTTTCATTTGGCAGACCTGTAGCTGCCTTGTGTAAGTAAGTGGTGGAAGACTGTACTGATGTTAGAAATTATACATGTAATAAGGGTACTCTGCTGTCTAACAAGTATAGAGACAACCATAGTGATGGCCATGGTGTGTGTCTGTCTGTGTGTGTCCTGGCAGCTGAGAAGTATGAGCCCTGCAGGAACCCTGGTGCCCCCTCCACCAGCGTGCAGAGCTTAGAGAAAGCCTTCTACCAGGCAGGGGAGACATTGAGCTTCTCCTGCCGTACCGGCTATGAGCTGCAGGGGGAGCCCACCATCCGCTGTGTCCCTGGACACCCGTCACAGTGGAGCAGCACACCACCCGCCTGTAGAGGTACACATGTATCAACTTCTAATAACTTATGATACCCAGTTCCATGATGTGTAAAATGATCAGGGTACCCAAATTGCTTTTCTTTTTTTCCAGCATCCTCTTTGCAGTATTTGAATGAGCGGAAGTTGGATGGTAAGTACAGTATACCAGCTAGTTGTAACCACAGTGTGAAGTATTATGATGCCATAGAGGAGATATACACTACATTACCAAAAGTATGTGGACACCTGCTCATCAAACATTTCATTCCAAAATCATTGGCATACATATGGAGTTGCCCCCCTTGCTGCTATAACAGCCTCCACTCTTTTCACTAGAGGTTGGAACATTGCTGCGGGGACTTGCTTCCATTCAGCCACAAGAGCATTAGTGAGGTCGGGCACCGATGTTAGGCGATTAGGCCTGGCTCGCAGTCTGCATTCCAATTCATCCCTAAGGTGTTCGATGGGGTTGAGGTCAGGGCTCTGTGTTTCTCATCACTCCAGAGAACACATTTCCACTGCTCCAGAGTCCAGTGGTGGCAAGCTTTACACCACTCCAGCCAATGTCGATCTTGTGTGCGGCTGCACAGCCATGGAAGCCCATTTTATGATGCTCCCAATGAACAGTTCTTGTGCTGACGTTGCTTCTAGAGGCAGTTTGGAACTCGGTAGTGAGTGTTGCAACCGAGCAAATGCAATTTTTATGCGCTACGTACTTCAGCAGTTCTGTTTTGTGAGCTTGTGTGGCCTACCACTTTGCGGCTGAGCCGTTGTTGCTCTTAGACATTTCCACTTCACGAGAACAGCACTTGCAGTTGACCAGGGCAGCTCTAGCAGGCCAGAAATTTGACGAACTGACTTGTTGGAATGGTGGCATCCTATGACGGTGCCATGTTGAAAGTCGCTGAACTCCTCAGTAAGGCCATTCTACTGCTGTGCTTGATTTTATATGCCTGTCAGCCACGGGAGTGGCTGAAATAGCCGTATCCACATACTTTTGTGTGTATATATAGTATACTTACGCTGTACTTGTTTCAGGTTATGCATGTTTCATGTTTATTTTCAGTTGCTAGTCCTGAGTACGGTATGGAGGGAACCAACATTGCCATCGCCGTTCTGATTCCTGCTGCGGTTGTGTTGGTAGTCATCCTGGGGATTTACCTCTACTTTGCAAAGTGAGTATGAGAATAAGAGATTGGAAAGTAACTACATAACTAATTCAGTTATATGCTTCAGAGCAGTTGAGACTCTGTTCAAGTGTGCTTGTTTGTCTCTGTCCCTCTTAGACTTCAGGGGAAGACCATCAGAATGCCAACATCATCCCTGCCGCCTTATGACAACATGACAGAGGAGTCAGCCTTCAACAACCCAATCTATGATAAAGGAGTAAGTACGGATGTCATGCACATGAATCTCCGAGACGTGGACTCCAAGAATACCATTGTCCAGTCCTGATCCATCTCATTGCAATCTGCCTAACTGTCATCTCATATCTTACCAGCAGAGGGCACCATCTAACAAATCAGCAACCAGAGCTCTGAATTAAGCCTCTACATTTGTGGTCTTGTGATGAATGCAGACAAGCACTATTGCCAATCAATTCTGGCTCTCGAGGTCTATTACTTAGCTTTAAAGTTTGGAAGCTCTACAGTCTACTTAGCTTTAAATCTTTAAAGCACTACAGTCTACTTAGATTTAAAGCTAAATGTGTTTTTGTATGAGTATCACATTATTTTTAGTGGATAAATAGGACCGCACAAGCACTCCATCAGTGGATAGGGGACATGTAGTGCACAGAGGTGTTTACATTTGAAATTTGAGCATGACAACTACGTTCCTGGAGAGATGATGAATGTATTTTTGTGATACTTAATATCAGTGTCAGCTTCAAAGACACTTTAAAGCTCATCCATCATTGTCATTATCATCTCATTCACATGTGAATGAGTTGTGCAGTAATTGAGTCTCATCCATTAATTACACTGAACAAAAATATAAACGCAACATGCAACAATTTCAAAGACTTTACGTACTTAGTTACAATTCATATAAGGAAATCAGTCAATTTAAATAAATTCATTAAGCCCTAATCTATGGATTTCACATGACTGGGAATACAGATATACATATGTTGGTCACAGACACCTTTTAAAAATAAAGTAGACGCGTGGATCAGAAAACCAGTCAGTATCTGCTGTGACCACCATTTGCCTTATGCAGCGCGACACATCTCATTCTCATAGAGCTGACCAGGCTGTTGATTATGGCCTGTGGAATGTTGTCCCACCCCTATTCAATGGCTGTGCGAAGCTGCTGGATATTGGCGGGAACTGAAACATGCTGTTGTACATGTTGATCCAGAGCATCCCAAACATGCTAAATGGGTGACATGTCTGTTATGCAGGCAATTGAAGAACTGGGAGATTTTCAGCTTCCAGGAATTGTGTACAGATCCTTGCGACATGGGGCCATGCATTATCATGCTAAAACATGAGGTGATGGCGGTGGATGAATGGCACAACAATGGGCCTCAGGATCTAGTCACAGTATTTCTGTGCATTCAAATTGCCATCAATAAAATGCAATTGTGCTCTTTGTCTGTACCATAACCATACTGCCACCATGGGGCACTCTGTTCACAAAGTTGACATCAGAAAACCACTCGCACACTTAACGCCATCTGTCCGGTACAGTTGAAACCGGGATTCGCCAGTTCACATTTTAGAGAAATCTGCTTTTTGTGCATATGGAACATTTCAGGGATAATTATTTCAGCTCATGAAACATGGGACCAACACTTTACATGTTGCATTTATATTTTTGTTCAGTATAGTTTGAAATGCTTTTGAAATGTATACACATATGGACCCTTTTATGAATTATGGTTATTAAATCACATGGACTATAACAGACAGTATTTATATTTACACTTAGTATTTACATTAGTTTTATGTTTTGCACATTAGAACATTATCAGAGCACTTACTGTAGATTTGACATTGAGTCTCAATTATTGTATTTGGTTTACACATTCCTTTGTCCATGAGTCCTTCATATCTGCATCATTTAGTGTACAAATATGTGTTTTATTTCATGTGAGTGTTGGATTTGTTGTGAAATGTCAAAGGCACAATGTACGATAAACATGATTCCACCATGTACAGTACCAGTCAAAAGCTTGGACACATCTCCTCATTCAGTTGTTCTTTATTTGTTACTATTTTCTACATTGTAGAATAATAGTGAAGACATAAACTATGAAATAACACATATGGAATCATATAGTAACCAAAAAAGTGTTAAACAAATCAAGATATATTTTATTTGAAATTCTTCAAAGTAGCCACCTAAGCCATGATGAAAGACTTGCACACTTGGCATTCTCTCAACCAGCTTCACCTGGAATGCTTTTCCAACAGTCTTGAAGGAGTTCCCACATATGCTGAGCACTTGTTGGGTGCATTTCCTTCACTCTGCGGTCAAACTCATCCCAATTGGGTTGAGGTCAAGTGATTGTTGAGTCCAGGTCATCTGATGCGGCACTCCATCACTCTGCTTCTTGGTGAAATAGCCCTTACACAACCTGGAGGTGTGTTGGGTCATTGTCTGGAGGTGTGTTGGGTCATGATAGTCCCACTAAGCGCAAACCAGATGGGAATGCGTACCGCTGCAGAATGCTGTGGTAGCCATGCTGGTTAAGTGCTGAGGATAACACAGTGCCACCGATGCGGCCCGCTACCAAAGACTGTGGGCTCTCCTTCCGACGTGAGTAAGACATTTAAGCATATTAATCCTCGCAAGGTTGCCGGCCCAGACGGCATCCCTAGCCGCGTCCTCAGAGCATGCGCAGACCAACTGGCTGGTGTGTTTACGGACATATTCAATCTCTCCCTATCCCAGTCTGCTGTCCCCACATGCTTCAAGATGGCCACCATTGTTCCTGTACAAGAAAGCAAAGGTAACTGAACTATTAAAAAATATATATATATTTCACCTTTATTTAACCAGGTAGGCTAGTTGAGAACAAGTTCTCATTTACAACTGCGACCTGGCCAAGATAAAGCAAAGTGACACAGAGTTACACATGGAATAAACAAGCATACAGTCAACACAATCGAAAAGAAAAAAAAATCTATATACAGTGTGTGCAAATGGCATGAGGAGGTAAGGCAATAAATAGGCCATAGTAGCAAAGTAATTACAATCTAGCAAATTAACACTGGAGTGAGATGTGCAGAGGATGTGCAAGTAAAAATACTGGTGTGCAAAAGAGCAGAAAAGTAAATAAAAACAATATGGGGATGAGGTAGGTAGATTGTATGGGCTATTTACAGATGGGCTATGTACAGCTGCAGCGATCGGTTAGCTGATGTTTTAAGTTAGTGAGGGAAATATAAGTCTCCAACTAAATGACTATCGCCCTGTAGCACTCACTTCTGTCATCATGAAGTGCTTTGAGAGGCTATTCAAGGATCAAATCACCTCTACTTTACCTGTCACCCTAGACCCACTTCAATTTGCTTCCCGCCCCAATAGATCCACAGACCGATGCAATCGCCATCACACTGCCCTATCCCATCTGGACAATAATACCTATGTAAGAATGCTGTTCATTGACTACAGCCTTGCCTTCAACACCATAGTACCCTCCAAGCTCATCATCAAGCACGGGGCCCTGGGTCTGAACCCCGCCCTGTGCAACTGGGTCCTGGAGTTCCTGACGGGCCTCCCCCAGGTGGTGAAGGTAGGAAACACCTCCACTTCGCTGAACCTCAACAGTGGAGCCCTACAAGGATGCGTGCTCAGCCCCCTCCTGTACTCCCTGTTCACCCATGACTGCGTGGCCATGCACACCTCCAACTCAATCATTAAGTGTGCTAATGTCCATTGCTAATGTTCATTGTGTCTAATGTCCATTGCTTGTGCTTCCTGGCCCAAGCAAGTCTCTTCTTCTTTTTGGTGTCCTTTAGTAGTGGTTTCTTTACAGCAATTCAACCATGAAGTCCTGATTCACGCAGTATCTTCTGAACAGTTGATGTTGAGAAGAGGATGCAGAGGTAACTCTGTGTCTTCCTTTCCTGTGGCGGTCCTCAGGAGAACCAGTTTCACCATAGTGCTTGATTGTTTTTGCGACTGAATTTTAAGAAACTTTCAAAGTTCTATTGAATGACCTTCATGTCTTAAAGTAAAGTAATGATGGACTGCCATTTCTCTTTGCTTATTTGAGCTGTTCTTGCAATAATATGAACTTTGTCTTTTACCAAACTTCTGTATACCACCCCTACCTTGTCACAAGACAACTGACTGGCTCAAACGCATTAATTAACTTTTAACAAGGCACACCTGTTAATTGAAATGCATTCTCATGAAGCTGGTTAGGAGAATGCCAAGAGTGTGCAAAGCTGTCATTATGGCAAAGGGTGGCTACTTTAAAGAATCTCAAATATAAAATACATTTGGATTTGTTTAACACTTTTTTTTTGTTACTATATGATTCCATATGTGTTATTTCATAGTTTTTATGTCTTCACTATTATTCTATAATGTAGAAAATAGTCAAAATAAAGAAAAACCCTTGAATGAGTAGGTGTGTCCACACTTTAAATTGGTACTGTATATCAATGTGTTGTGTTAAACTATTCATCAACTTTGTTACAAATGTAACAGTGATGCATATCATGCTCTAAAAAGCCATCTCACTTGATTCAAAATATTGTGTTGCGGGAATGTCCTATTAGTTAAGCAGGTATTCAGACAGCTGTGTGACGTGAGCAGATGTGCTTCTCTAATTCGTTACTTACATAATCTGGTCTCCGTTTTGACTGGGCCATACTCTCCTCATCCTCCTCGTTTTCCACCTCTTCCTCCCATCAGCCGGCTTGTGTTCTGTGATTATTAATTGTCTGTCTGTCTGTCCCTCCTTGGCTGCCTGCAAAAGAACAATGAGGTGAGGCCTTCTTCTGATGCCGACTGTCCATCTTAACGAGCACACCTCATATCCACCTCACCCACTGTATCACCTGTCACTGTACCAAACTGGTGTCAAAACTTAAGTCAACACATTGTGGGGTTAATGGGTTCCTCACCACTGAGCTCCCTGACGCCCACTAGCTTCATCACTCTCTCGTTTTCTCTTTCCCTCAAGTAGTTACTATTAACTTAAATTTGGGAAAGAAAATACCTTTGCATAACATCTCACTGTTGATAATGAAAGTAAAGTATGGGGTGGCAGTGGCTGAGGAACTGAAGTATTATGACCCAGAGTAAGAACTTTTGGCCAGTAAGAACCTTTGATGAGTGTGTTTGTCTGGTCTTTACAGGAAAAAAGAGATTATGAGGTAACCATTTAGAGACCTTACAGCGAGAGGAATTCAACCGTTGCTTTTTGTGACCTCTCAGCTTTTCTGCGATGACTTCAGCTCCTATTCCTCACTCTTCTTCCTCTTCATTCCCTCCTTTTTGTGGGCTTTTGTAAATATCCGTCTTTCCAGAGGACTTCTACCAGAGCTGCAACGGTGGTGGTTCAACATGGTGTTATTTTTGTAGAGCTTCAACACAGATGGCCTTTCTTTAGAGTTTCTACATTGTTTATTTCATAAGCCCAGGACTGGTTACATTATGGGGGATAGTGATACATTAAGTTTAATTGGTTTTTAAGTTTTACATGAGAAATCTGAAGGATGAATGTACCGATAATGAGTTGGCAAAGATTTTGAAATATACACTATACATGAAAAATACATTATGACCCACAGTTGACTGAACATTGTCCAAATTTCACATTTACCTTAAGTGAATATTTTAATTTTCAATTTTGCTACTATAATTCCACCAACCATGTCTATAGCTATATGTTTTTCTTTTTTTTAAATCAATTTGTAAATAAACTGCCTGTCTAATATGAGGGTGTCTGAGACTTGACGAACCAAATTTGTGTTTTGTTCAAGTTTGACTCACAGTTTTGTTGAGAGACATGTCCTGTGCTAAAACAACTATAAAATACATCAGAGAAATGTATAGACCAGTGTTAAGCTCCCCTTCATGGCAGATATAGAGTAGGTAAATACTACTTGGTTAAACTAATGTTAAATCCCAACAGCTTTCTCTTGAGAGTATGCACCAATTTAATGAAAAGGAGGCCATCTAAAATCCCATCTTCTACAAAGTGCTGTTCTTTAAAGTACACAAACGTCATGTTCATAAGAATGTTCATGGGCCACTGTCTACCACCCCTTGTCTGTGCTCTCCTTCGTTTCTGTCTCTCCACACAAGAAATTGACTGCTTAAAGTATTGAACTGCATCCACAACATTTGTTGACGTCAACGAACATGTCAGATATTCAAACTATGTGTACTTTTCTTCTCTTTGTAAAATAAACAATCCATCCAGTCCAATCTGAGTTTGCAAGTCATAACAGGTTTTATTTTTACTGTTTATCTTAATTGTTGTCTCTATAAATGTTAAATTGACTCCCTTTGGTATCATTATGTGTCTTTGGTCATAAACTTTGAATATATAGTGCAAACTGATGATTGCCCAGCAATAGTACATTCAGAGTAAGTTGTAAGGTGGGTGTATATTTTATTACTCAAAATCTGAATAAAAAGAACTGCATTAACTGTGAAAAATTCCCCCGAGAGTTAGACTCTGTGTAAAAAGGATTGCAAGAAATTGACCACCTTTATCTGACAGAACTGTCATATCCTGCTGAAATGTGCATTGATTGTACAAAACAAATGTGAAATGCACCTTAAAATAAGTAAATCACATGAAAAAATATTACAGTTTACTATATAATACTACATGACATGCATTATTCGCAAAAAAAAGCACTCTAGGAAATACTACAGTAATGTCCACAAACACTACAGTCCGCAAAATTACCACACTTATTTAAATATAGTAAATACTACAGTATTCAATTTCCATATTACCTGCCCATTCCCCTCTCCATATCCCAATTTGTGCCACTGATAAGTGAGAAATGTACTTAACAAGTATAGACCATATATTGTGTTCCCTACAAATGATAGAAAAGCGCAGAGGATCTAAACTATCTGTTAAGACCCCAGTCCTACCTACCTACCTACCTACCTACCTACCTACCTACCTACCTACAGGTTGTGGAAAATGTGCTATTTTAATATTTACCCAGCAGATAAATACACTATAATAAATACTACACTATACTAAATACTACAGTATACTGTAAATACTACAGTATATTACAGTAAATACTACAGTATTCACTATAGTTTTTTTGCTGATTTGAGTCCGCAAAAACACTACAGTGAATACTATAGTATTTACACCATAGTATACTATAGCATTTTTTTCATGTGTTTTCTTTGGGTGCGGAAAAGAGAAGATTTAAATTAAATGCAACATGAAATAAAGTTGGCAAGATATCTATTTACCTGTGTTTGTCTTTCATTTATTGTGAATTAGCTGTGATTGACACAATGAACTGAACTACAAAATCTATTTCATAACAAAGTTATCCACAGCTTTTCACTCTGACACGGCCATTTTTAAACAGGAATAAATAAAGCAGATTATTGTGGGTGCCACAAATTTGCCTTTGAGGGTGTTCCATTTTAAATGTTATCATAGTTTCCAGTTTTAACAATTATATTTATGCACTCAAACACATTCCATTCTAGACATTACAATGAGCCCATTCTCCTATAGCTCCTCCCACCAGTCCCCACTGATTGATGAATACCAATGGTTTGCAGCCTCGGTGCTCATGCACAGCCTGGGCTATTTGCGTTTCAAAACTCCCGTAATTAACCATATATGGTCAAAATCGTACCTTTAAATCTGCAATATATAACTGTTTGGCTAACCCTACCAAATTCTCTTAGAAATGTGTTATATATCTGTCATTCTCATTGAAAGCAAATCT
Source organism: Oncorhynchus mykiss (assembly GCF_057628025.1). NCBI lineage: Eukaryota > Metazoa > Chordata > Actinopteri > Salmoniformes > Salmonidae > Oncorhynchus > Oncorhynchus mykiss. Next base: position 25,438,684 of record NC_143033.1, on the reverse strand, counting down.
AAGAAGCGGTATATCTATTACATGTGCTATTTCTATGCTCCCCGTTCTTAAGTTTAATTTTTGTCTTTTACTTTAGGTTTTGTACACCAGCTTCAAACAGCTGAAAATATATATATTTTTTTTTGGGGGGGGGGGTTATGGAAAATATATTTCCCAACGGTTTACAATGATTCTCTACACCCCTCAAACTCAACTCTGAACCCCAAAGCCAGTTCCACTGCATTTTTTCACTGATCGCCTCTAATTAGGGATTTAGACCTGGGACACCAGGTGTGTGCAATTAATTACCAGGTAGAACAGAAAACCAGCAGGCTCCGGACCTCATAGGGTGAGAGTTGAGTACCCCTGCTCTACACTATACTTGCCAGTTTTGTCACGTAAAACTTCTTCTTCTTCGGTGGGATTTATCGGCAGTTGGCATCTAACGTTACCGCCACCTACTCTACTGGAGTGTGGGCCAGAGAAATCCTACCTGCCAGCCCTTTTGCTCTTAAAAAAAGATAACAAAATATTTGAGACAATATCTAATGACGTTCAACTCAATAAACTCTTAATTTCCTGTATCCCCTTCTCCCTCATACTAGATCTCAGCCTCTCTCTTTCCCTCTGATACTGCCCACACCGTAGCAATACATGCTCCACGGTCTCTGTTTCCTGGCAATAATCACACTTTCCTGTTGGATGCTTTCCTATCACATTTAAGGACTTATTCAACCGGCTGTGTCCCACCCTTAATCTTCTAAAAATAGCCTTCTCTCTTCTGTCCCTTCCTGTCGTCCTCCCCTCCCTGACTTTCCTCTGTACTGGAAATAAACGCCTGCCCTTAGTATCTCTATTCAAACTGCTCCTGTCATCTCTGCTCCATCACTGTCCATATCAGGCTTTTTGCCTTTGCCTTGCTCATTGAAACTACAACATCAACATCCCCACTTCTAAGTGCTTGTTTAGCCAGTACATCAACTGCCTCGTTCCCCTTATCTGTATACCCATCTGTCTAATCCTGCCATGGATTTGTAGCACCTCATAAAGCAGGTCTTGTCTGATACGTGACCTAAAGGACTGGAGACTCATTAACACTGCACATGCATCAGAGAAAATAACTACGCTGGCTGGCTTGACTTCCTCCACCCACTGCAAGGCCAACAGTATGGCCATCAGCTCCACCATATCTACAGCCAGATTACCTGTAATAAGTTTCCTGATTTACACCCCACATTTCTGCACTACAAATGCTGAACCAGTACATCCTGTGTAAATGGCCACAAAATCCTGATACACAGTATCCAGACGTCTCTTAAATAAATCAGATGGATCATCACACTACCCATCTTTCTTTTGTATCTCCAACACTTCTAGATCAACTATTGGAGGCGGGAGTAGCCATGGTGGATTTACAGGAATAGCTACCATTGGACTAAACTCCCTTCCATACAGTCCCATCTCCTTTGTCTGGGTATTACTCACTCACCCAAAGCTTGTGTTCTGTCTTCGCTCATGTTCCCAGCATGCCTGTAAAATCCCTTTCGCAGGATGAGACACCCAATGTCCCTGTAGGTTGACCCAATAATTAATTGCCAGCTGCTGTCTTCTAATCTGCAATGGCATATCACCTATCTCCACCTGTAGTGCAGCCACTGCAGACGTCCAAAACGCCCCACTACATATTCTGAGTCCTTGTCCCTGTATGACATCTAGCCTTTCCAATGATGTCCGGACTGCCGAACCAAACAGTATACTGCCATAGTCTATTACAGATCGGATCAATGCAACATACTTGGTCCTCAATGAGGAATGCCCAGCCCCCCACTCCTTCCCCGTCAGACAGCACATCACATTTAGCACCTTTTTACACTTTCCCACCACTCTCTCAATGTGTTCTGCCCAGGTCAGTCTAATGTCAAAGTATATCCCAAGGAACCTGAAGGCCCCCACCCTCTCCAAGTTTCTCCCATATAACCTCAAGCATACCTCATCTCCCACGTTTCTCCTGGTAAAGAACACTGTCTGAGTTTTCTCTATGGAGAACCTGAATCCCCACATTAATGCCCACCGCTCTACCTCATCAATTGCTTCCTGTATCTTCCTGATTATGTAGGCACATTTCTTCCCCTCTTCCATAAGGCCCCATCATCTGCAAATAATGACCTCCCAATATCCGGCTGTACCTGAGAGTAAGCGTCATGGATCAAGATACAGAACAACAGAGGACTAATCACACTTCCCTGTGGTGTACCATTATCCACCAGGTAGCTGCTGCCTGATAGGGACTTTCCCACCCTCATCTGGATAGACCTTCCATTCACATAAACTGAAATGAGGCAAACTATTAGAATATTTGCAACCAGGAAATGGATTTCTGTATAGGGAATATACCACCCTGTACCATGAAATACAAAGGCGCAACCAAAAACAGCTAAGAAAAATAAACTTTTCCGAGGATAAAATAGAGATGCTAGTGTCAGGTTGGTTGAGTACAAACAAAAGGTTTTATTTGGCTCACTCAGTTGTGGTTTGACCAATAAAAATAAAGACATAGCTACAAAGAAAATACCATTATGACAATTGAAGTTGCTTTAGCAATGACAAATATACTTCATATGAATAGGCAACACATACCAATAAGCCATTCATCCTCAATAGCTCCCTGCTGGTGTAACCAATGTGAACTGGCTAGCTAGTTTGTGGCGTGATGGGTAACGATGCTTCGAGGGTGGCTGTTGTCTATGTATGCAGAGGGTCCCTGGTTTGAGCCCAGGTAGGGGTGAGGAGAGGGACGGAAGCAATACCCTGTACCAAGCAATACCCTGTACCACACTGGCTTATAGGCCAACAATGCTGAATGAGTCATGCCACCACATTCAGTAGGGTCTTTTGCGCATAATTTATCACCTGCACATTGAGTCTTGAGCCTTTTCTGTTCACATAGTTTATCTAGTGCTTTTATAGCGATGTAGTTTCCGTCTATTGCTCCATTTGTATTTATAACAAACAAACCCCTCTTGATTTCAACCTGTTGTGCGATGGTGTATGGAAATGGTATGTTCGTTTTGATGATGATTGCATCCAAAACATTGGCTCATCAAGGGCTGTGAGATGCTGATCGACAAGCTGCCTCTGAAAATTGCTCTTTGCCAAAAACCGAAGCACTTGGATGTGCACAGAAATGGCATTATTGGCACGTGTTTGGCTTTCTAAAGTAAGTCTTAAATTCTTGCAAAAATCATAGAAGATTGGTTTTGGGAAACGATATCTGATGAGCCAATCTGTACATTCTGCTCAAAAGACCCACCTGTCTCTAAAAACGTGCTCTCTGCTAAATGCAGCCTGTGTCAAATCTTCCAACAGAGCAAGATCAGCCATCTCTCATTGATTTCCCATTATCTCAGTCTTTTATAGTATTTCAACAATGGTTCCACTTTCACACGTGCCTCTAATTTAACTAATTACTGTACTTTATTTGGATTATTACCGTAACAAACGCATCTATGTGGTCACATTTTAGCCTGTCAAGATATGTTGCATGAATTCACAATGAAATTGAACAATGACTTAATTATTACTCTCACAATTTCAACACATATTTTCCCCATGGACTAGGCCAGTGGTTCCCAACCTTTTTTGGTTACTGTACCACCAACTGAATTTTGCTCTGCCCGGAGTACCCCTGAAGAATCCCTCATGTGCATTTTACCAGTATGCCTATAGATGTATGACTCTTCTCAAGTACCCCTAGAGGTCCTAGTACCCCGGGTTGGGAACCATTGGATTAGGTACAGTAAACTATGTTTGACAAGCAGTTCCCTATTCCACAATTTGGCACTGTCAATTTACACACACTCTCCAGCCAAAGTTTATTTTGATAAATCTCACTTTGCGTGGACATTATCCCACGCATGGTTTACGCACAGATTTTTCCCTACGCATGATTGATAAATGAGGCATCGGGCATTTTTGGAAATTATATATATTTTTTACAAATTTAAAATAAATTGGTCAATTTACACATTTTATTTTATGATTTTCCTTTTCCTTGATAATTCCTATGAACAGTCAGGACGATTGACTGGAATTACTACTTGGCATAGGCTACTCGTCGTCGAGGACAAGTAGGAGGATGTACTATTGGAAATATAGGGAACGAGGCAGCGAGGAGAAGTTTGTTTTCTTGTCAGTTTAGTAAAAGCAATAAGCAAACTTGCAATCGGTGATCACCCTAGCAGAACAACCCAATTCCTGATACGATGTATGACAACTATTTTCCACGGATGACAATGTTATTTTCTATCGTATCCAAAGCTCAAGCTTTATTCGAAACGCCCATTTTTGTCTCTACTAAGATGAGAGCAAGCAGTGGTAGAGCGCATGCTCAAAGCGTCGTTCTACGCAAATTTGCGCCAACTCCATGGTGAGGATGAAGCTAGCACTGTCAGGGCTGATGCTTTGCTAGCATTTATTCATAACAATAATACCAGCTACAGTTTCTGCGCTGTTTCCCCCGATATACAAGGATAATACTTCATCTATTTGCAATTATATGTCAGGTATGTGAGCTACAGGTGTAAGATTGTATTATTTTATTATGGAAGGGAACAAATATGCCTCTGTAAACAGCATTATAGCTAACGTTAGCTTCAACCACAGGCGTAGAGACAAGCACAACCACCATGTACAGTACAAAGCTAGGCCTCAGTAAGGACTAAGGCCAAACGCCGAATATATTTTATCCAATTTGGAAACAAGAAGGAGTACTTTGTCTTTTTGCATTACACGGTTGGGACAACGTGGAAGATCAACAATTCAAGGCTGACCAAGCTAAGGATTTCATGAAGAAACGACTCTTCGTCTTTGAACTGTAAAGGGAGGCATTGTATTGAATCTACCTCGGAAACAACATTATGTTTTCCAAAAACCATTAACTAGTTAACGAATAGGAACTTGTTTATTTCCCCAAGACTTGTCGTTTTAGGAAATAATCTGCTTGAAGGATTCGTTATTAACGGAGCTCTGATTGTTTGCTCACTTCGGCTGTTTGAATGTGGGATAAAATGGAGACCCCAGCGATTGTCTATGATCTTGACACCTCTGGTGGTCTTATGCAGGTAAAGCCTTTACTGTTACTATCACGATTACAAATGGTTATAACATGTTTGAGTTGTTTATCTAGTAGTAGCTAGCTAACTCACTAGCTGGTATATAGGGCGAAGTAGCTAACTAACGTTACTACTAGCTAGCTAAGCTCTCTAACGTCGTTAGCTAACTGCTGGACGCCATTGCTCTTTCAAGCAAACCTCTGCCAGAACTCATGTTACCAAACCATATCAATTCAAACCATTTACTGAAATTGGTACATTGTAGCTAATTTAAATGTGGTTTGTTGTTCTATGGCAGACTTGCCACTACAGTAAATACGGTGCAACAATGTAGGTAGCTAACCAGATCTATCACTGCACTATTTTCCTGATATTTTAGCAAATACAAGCATTGCTTGCGCCTCCCAAGTCTGAAGATGGAGAAAAAAGAAGTCGGAAACCAGATAAAAATGCCCGGAGAGCAGGGAGAGCCACGAATCACGACACTTGTGACAGTTGCAGAGAGGGAGGCGACCTTCTCTGTTGTGATCATTGTCCCGCCGCCTTTCATTTACAGTGCTGGTATGCTTATATCTTTCAATTTACAGTAATGACTTCCCGGTTTTGAACTTGCAAGGAAGGCAGCATGTGTGGTTGCCAAGTACCCAAACGACTTCATGGAGTTGAGCACAGACAATCGTGTTTTTAAATGAGCCTCCAATACTTAAAAAATTTAAATTCTTAAACCCTTACTATGTACCTATGTTTGTCCTCTGTTGCGAAACTTTGTTGAAATCCATAGTTTTGAATAAAACGTTATTCAAATACAAAGTATGGATTTCAGCAAACGAAAAAGCATGCAACAACAGAGGACCAACAGGTACAAGAATTTACACTTTTTGAAGTAATGAGTCGGTTCAATAAAAAAAAGTAGTTGAGGAACTTGGCTACATTTGTGGTTGTCTAACAACTCTGTGGGTAGCTGACTACTGACAGACAAGCTCCTAGTAGCTCTTGTTGGCTAATCTAATGCACATTCTTTGCCAAATTGTGGCGCTGTAGACTGTTTTCAAAAATATTCTGCCACATTATTTAGACCTACATGTTAAAACTCTGTAGCTTTGTACATGTTACAACTCTGTAGCTTTGTACATGTTAAAAGTGTAGCTTTGTACATGTTAAAACTCTGTAGCTTTGTACATGTTAAAACTCTGTAGCTTTGTACATAGCTACTCTAACTTGTGTTGTTGGCCATTTTTCTGTTGACATGTCTGCACTCAATTCTGCACTTAGCTACTTAGCCTTGCTTCTCTTCAGTCAAGGATGACAGATTTTTTGCATGCATTGTCTACCCCACTTAGTCGTCTCCTAACAGCCATTTCCAGTATGTAATGAGCTTGCGGATGTTGGTGCGGTTTAGTCAAGGATTTCTGCTGAAGCAGTGAGGAGCTCTGGGAACCTGGCAGTGCAGCCTCACTGACGATATGAATAATCATTAACCATGGCATGTGCTGCTGGGAGCTAAGCACACCAGAGCTGGTGGCATGAGGCACCTACCAGAGCAGAGGCCTTTATCCTCATAGCCTGCACTACAGTATATAATTTTTGCCTATGAGTTCTGCAGGGTTATTTTTATGTATTTTTTTGCTCATTGTTAAGACTTCTTCTATGAAAGTGTTATCAGTGCTGTTTTTTGCTGAGGAAAGTGGATTGTTATTTAATCTTGTGGTCCTCCTTTTTCTTGGTGGTCACTGCAGTCTTTGTCTTTCTTGGAAAGCTTGAATGAATCCATGTTAGTTTTGGACCAGCAGCCTTTTCAATAGATCCAGCACATACTTTTGCCACTGAATCACGAGACTGTGTCCCCAGGGGCCTTGGAACTCTGCCTAAAAAGAGCCGTTTGAACTCATTCCCTCTCACCTGGCTTTCATCGGCTACAGGTCTCTAGCATTTTCAGTCATTTCAATTGAGAAAAATGGCCTGGGAAAACACCATACCTCTGGAAATTGTAAACTAGGCTACATTGTGAGGGCATTGAATGTTATGAGTTGCTGATTTGCATTGAACTTCCTTGCCAGCTGTTTTGCTAATGCTTAACTTGTGTTGAACCTGCAGCAACCCACCCCTGAGTAAGGAGATGCTGCCCCCTGGAGACTGGATGTGTCATCGCTGCATGGTGCGCAGGAAGGTGGGTCAAGTCTGATGAAACATGGGGAGAAATAACCTTTTTGTTTGTTAAGTGTTATGTTGAGTGCTTCATTCATCTGGATAGGTTGGTGAGACTAGTGTGTAACCAGTGCTTTTCAGACTGTTTACATGTTTTTCTTGTGTCATAGAAGCGGGAGCTGAAGAAGGAGCAGATTAATGGTCTGCTGGAGCGCCAGCTGTCTAAGCAGTCTTCCTCCCCTGCAGCAGAGTTAGAGCTTGCCCCAGGCACCCTGAGGCTGGACCCCACGGCAGCAGTAGGAGGCACGACAGGGCTGAGGGCTACAGCTGTTGCCCAGGTCCGTCTCCTGGAGAGGAGGCCCAGCAGCAGACCCAACACCCCCACCTCCACCGCCTCCACAGACACCCCCACGCCATCGGAGCAGAATTACATGGATGACGACATGCTAGACGTGGAGGACGACGCCCAGGGCTCGGAGCCCGAGAGCTCCACCCCACACCTCAAGAGGCCCTTTGACCTTCTGATAGCTGCTGCCATGGAGAGGAACCCCACGCAGTTCCAGCTCCCCAACGAGCTCACCTGCACAACTGCACTTCCAGGAACTAGTAAAAAGAGGAGGAGAGATGAGATGACAGGAAAGAATGTGAAGCGACCGCAGCACGAGCTGGACCACAATGGGCTGGTCCCACTGCCAGTGAAGGTCTGCTATCCCTGTGGAAGGTATGGACAACAGGAAGGCCAATGTTTTAATAACAAAATATCAGTGCCTTCTATTGAACTTTATTTTTGTGTAGGCTAACTGGGATTTTTTTGGCACCAGATGTTATATTCTTACTAAGCTTGGAGAACGAATCTGGAAAGAAGATATCTTGTCCATTTATATGCAGATCACACACGATTTCAGCTGTTTACTATGAAAATATTCAATATGCCATTTATTATATTGAATGCAGCGCCATCTTCTCTGGCTGGGCTAAGTAAAGCATTCAAAAGAGCAAACAGTGCACCATTATAGGACTCTGCCTGTGGAAAGAGGAGCCGTAATTACTAGGAAAATGGTACAGTCTCCCAGTGGAGAGGGAAAGGAAACGACAGAAGGAGACATAACAGTATGCAGACTATCTTTCAGAACGCATGGCTTGGTCTTAAATGAGAGGCAGGCACCCCATTGGAACAGCGTTTTGGATTCAATAGCAGTACACATCTGTTCAGCAGATGTTTTTGTTTGAAGGCATTCCTGAATGCCAAACAGAGTTTGTGTTTTGTCTTGTTTATTTATTTGTTTTGTTTTTACAGCAGTCTATTAGAATCATGATATAAAGTAATATTTGCCTAGTTTCTTTTTTTTCTAATATTTTCCTTGTATTGGGTTGTGCGGATGAGAATCTTAAAGCTAGTTAGTTATTTGATCATGGTGCCCGGGGGAGATGTATTCAACATTCGCCTGACTGACTGGCTACCCCATTTAAAAAATAATTATTTATTTAAAAAAAAATAAAAAAGTTAGAAGAGTTGTAGAGTTTGTCTTGACGTGTTTTCGGCGGCACCACAATGTTGCTATGTGTTATTTCTGACCCTCTAGAGCACCTCTATGGGCTGGCATCAGAGCCATGGCTGTGTCAGGAATACCACAGAATTCAGAACCACATGGCTGGCCAGAGAGAAGGGGGAATTCAAACTATCTCACTGAGCATTTTATATATTCTGGAATGATGAGCCTTGGGGCTTGGCTTGGGGTCTCTACCACAGATACACTGCCAGGATTCCAGACAGTGTTCAAAATCATTCATCTCTTGTCCTCAAGTGATCCCCTCGTTCACTAAACTGTTAGGACAAACTAACCCTAGCTCTATTTTGAGGATATTTTACAGTCTACTTGTTTGATATCAATCGTATATCTAACCCATCATGTTTTTGTCAATGTCCTCTGTTTGTGTTGTAGGAGCTGCAGGCTGGCACCATTAATCCAGTGTGACTATTGCCCCCTTTTGTTCCACATGGACTGTCTGGACCCCCCTCTTACTGCCATGCCCGTGGGCAAGTGGATGTGCCCCAATCACATAGAGCACATGGTGGTAAGTCATTTTTGTATTTTATTTCACCTTTATTAAGTGTGGTTGTGCAAGTAAGCTCATAGTCACACACATCCATGTGTTGAAACATGAAGTTTTAATGGTATTGACCTGATTTTGTGCCCCTCTCTCCCAGCTGAAGCAGAGGAGCCTGACGTTGAGCGGCCGCTGCCAGCTGTTTGACCAGTTTCAGGACAGGATGTCCCAACACGCCGTCAAGGTGGATTTCCTGCAGCGGGTGCATCGTCTCAATCCCCCCGTTCGCCGAGGAGCCCACACACACCTGAAGAAAACCCTCAAGGTCAGCCTATTAGTCACTGTGAAATATAACACACCACCTCTGTGTTCACCGTTGTCACATCCTGTAACTCAATCTATTGTGTGTCTCTTGACAGGTCCCTGATGCTATAAAGTCCCAATACAAGTGTCCCCCGGCCATGATGGCCCCTGCTGGGATCCGCAATGGGGAGCTGATCTGTAACGGCAGTCCAGAATCCTCCCACCAGCACCTTACACCCTCTCAGCACTTAACGAGCGAGGACGAGCAACAGGAGGTAGGACACACTGGAGTGTTACGCAGCAGTGATATACAATGTTTCATGATAGTAAACAAATCCAATGTCTTTAATACTGATTTCATGTGTTTTGTTTTCCTGTATTGTCTCCCAGTGGCTGCGTGACGTCATCACACTCCAGTGCAGCATAGTGAGACATCTATCGGCCAAGCAGAAGGAGAAGCCATCGTCTGAGTGGGACTCTGAGCAAATGAACAAGGCCGACATCAAACCTTGTGGAACAGCGGAGGAGGGTGGTGCAGTGTGCACTTCTAACAGGACAGATTCGCCAGCCTCCAAGCCTAAGGCTGACAGTGCAGCATTTTGCCCCCAGGGGGCGCCTGCACTCAAAGAAGGCAAGTGTAGCATGTGTACAGAGAAGCCTTGTCATTACTGTGGGCCCAGTAATGTTAACAGTCCTCTGGAGCAGCTGGCTCGGACCAATGGGAGTTCAGAGGCCTGCAGACAGGAAGACCTCTACAAACTGAGAGAGCCCTCGGGTCCTGATAGGCCTATTCCTCAGACACCAGCAGCCCCTGGCCCGGAGTTACCCAACCACACTGGAAGAGCTGTGGTCAAGACTGAGAAAACCCTGTTAAAACCCTGTGCAGTGACATCATCCCCATGCACCAGTCCCTTCAAACCAGAACCCAGAGGTCCCTCTCCACCTCACAGACCCTCCCAAGGCACAGAGGGCCCTGCTCGGACCACTAGCAGCAGCACCGCAGTGACCCGTGCCCTCACCCCACCTGGAACACCATACCAGATCAAGGGCACGACCAAGCTGGTCTCCACTGCCCCACCAGCAGGTGGAAAAGTCAATATTGATGCTGTGACCCCCAGGAGTGGTTCTCTGCTCCCCAGCTCTTTCTCTATGGGAGACCTGTCCAGCTGTCTGAAGGCTGTGGCAGACTGCCATGGTGGTAAGTCTCACCTGATGTAATAAGATCGACATTTTGATTGGTTTCACATGTGAATAATTGGTGAGGAGAAGTTAGATCCACACTAACTGAATTCACTATATCTCTTTAACTTTGATTATTTTCCAGAGATTCAGATGAGTAGTCTAGATGAGAAGTTTATTGAACTCCTGGCCTGGCAGAGGATCCAGCAGTTGTTTGGCCCTAAAGCTCCTTCCCCTCCACACAGCAGCTGTATCAGCCTACCTCCTGTACCACAACCCCAGCCTACGGAAGGTAAGAAACCCTTGTTCATTATCAGGACCACCACCACCACCACCCAGTGTTCCCTATATCCCTCCCTCACTCTGACTCTGGCCATTCTAACCCTACCTCACGCCGATCATTCTTTCCATTTCTATTAACGGCCGTTGCTTCTATCCCCCTTTCATCGTCATGTTTGTAATTTCATCCCTCATTTGAATTAGTTTGTCCTATATTGTTAACTTGTTCTGTATAAAGCATCATTTTGAGGAGTTAATGTGTTATTTATTTTCTCAGCACAAAACAAGGATATCCAGGCCAGGGCTGTGTTTTATCCTTTGACTGGGAAAGGAGGAGCTTGTAGTATGTGCTACAGAAGCCTGTACATAGGAACTGGTAAGATTCCCTCTGTCCCAGATAACCCAACATGACCCAATAGCAGGAACTCCTTTTCATGTAATGGTGTCTTCCATCCCTGGCAGATTTAGCTGACTTGAGGCTGTGTCTTGTTGTTTGCAGGTGCTGACATGGACGTGTGCCTTACAAACTATGGTCATTGTAATTATGTGTCAGGCAAACATGCCTGCATCTTTTATGATGAGGTGGGTGGCTCATTTATTTCACATTCAAACATGTTCTTGGTATTGGAAACAATTTTATGATAAGTTCTGACTCGTACAGAAATAAAGTATAAATATGTTTCAGATTTATATTTCCTTGCTTGAGGGATTATTTTAGTAGCTGCTCTGTAAATTGAATATTTTATTTTGTCATTTTTCTTGCCTCGATCAGAACACCAAGCAGTATGAGCTTCTCAACTACAGTGAACACGGGACCATGGTGGATAATGTGCTGTACTCCTGTGACTTCTCTGAGAAGACTGGCCCCAGCCCCTCCAGCAGCCTGGTCTCCAAAGTGCAGAACATTATCAGTGAGTGGAGCTCCTCTGGTACCGCTTCCTATAGAAACAGGAAGGAAGTAGTTCACCTTCAACTTTTAGTAATGACCATGATGGCATATTTCCTAATGTTGTTAAAGCAGACACAGATCTGCTTTAACAGAGATGGACCTTGCTTTAACTTGCATTAACAAGGTCTGATTGTTTGCCATGTCTTTTACCCACAGAGCGCTGCAAGAGGAGGAAACAGGAAGTGGAAGGTGTGGGGGAGCCCATGGTGCTAGAGGAGGGGGGGATGAGCCAGTGTCAAGGGACTTTGTCCAGATCCTGCTGCGACTGCAAGGCCAGCAGCTCCAGTCTGATTGGGGGCAGTGGGGCAGGCTGGGAGGGCACTGCCCTGCTCCACCACGGCAGCTTCGTCAAGCTGGGCTGCATGCAGTTTGTCTTCAGTATTACAGAGTTTGCCTGCAAGCAGCCCAAAGAGGAAACCCTGACTACCCCAAACACCACCTCCCAGAGCCAGGAAGGAACAGAACCCTCTGACAAGCACACCTCCCAGCTCCACCAAGTGCCAGTGATACAACCTAACCTTGTCCCCTAGCTCTGTTCCCACATCAACAGAACCAGGCTCAGCAGCTGTACTTGTATACTGTATAAAATAAAAAGGGAAAGCGTTCTTATTTTATGTTCATACATTTGCATGAAATTAAGTATTTTTAAGACTCATATTTTGTGGGCAAGTTGCACATAGAATTTATATTTTTTGTAAATGGACAACTTTGGCATTGAAAAAAGGGATGGTTTATCGTAGACATGCGAAAAAATAAGCAACGTCACTTGTAAAGTACCCAACTTGTTGTATTTTGTGCCAGTAATGATGCTTCTTTCTCTGAAAATGCTACTTTTATTTGCTCTTTATCATTTTAGTTTGTACTGTATTTGAAAATGTAGTTCAGATGTTTGTTTTGCTACTATTGCACTACAGGTAGCAGCTATATATTCAAACCTATGTGTACACATCCATGCTTATACATACATGGGTGTGTGTGTTTTAAATATCCACACACAAATGTACATGATTAAGAATTATTTTTCAGCAGAACAAGGGAAGCATAGGATTCTGTATGCAAACTCAAATGATGGCCATTTTGGCTTAAATCTGTACAGTGCTTCATGTGAATTTTGTGCAGTAGTTTTCAAAAGTGTTAGTCCAGTTTTTTTCAATACTATGTCAACATAGTAAATGGTCTGTTTTTAGAAATAATTCATCAAATGTTTATGTACTCTGTAAATACAAATCCACTTTGACTTTGTTTCTTGTCTGTCATAATGTAAATACCTGAAGATTTTTAAGAACAAGCATCAGTGAGCACTTTGGCTTCTGTCATTTAATTTGTTGCTAACTACCAATTGTAGATGTGGGCTACATAGTACATACTGTAGCAATCCTTTCCTAGGTAAGCTAGTGCCGATCTCCCCTAAATGCGTTAACCTTATTGGAGCAGTGGTTAGCAAGCTTGCCTGGGAGACCCACAAAGGGACATTGCATGTCATCGTTTGCTACGATGGTGTCAGGAGTGGGATGTCGCATGTTAGGCCATTGGAGAGTTGTGTACATGTGAAGGACTTCATAAAATGAAGAGTGGGGGGACACTCCCAAACTGAGGAGATAGTGTAGCGACCTTTGTTTAGGTAAACTAGTTTGCCAAGACTGGGGTTCAATTGTCTCTGTTTGCTACAATACATGCAGTAAATGCACTCATTTTTTGCCGCATTGGTTAACGTTTTACCATGGGCTGTGAGTAGCTTGTTACAATGTATTAACATTGCGCTTAGCTATGTTTGTTCCGGTGTAGCTTTGAACTGTGTAGTGTAGGTTTGAGGTCAACTAGGATGTTTGTTATTGTACGAGGAAGTCCGTGTTTATAACCACTAGGTGGCACGAAAATGAACTTTTGCCAAATTCTTGAACCATAATCAACTTGTTGCATAATTTGTTAATTTTATAAAGAGGGAGTGCCAGGACAAAGGGCGCGTTTATTGCCTAGCGCAACAGCTACATCAATTCCTATGACGCTGTAGTACATACTTATGTACAGTCAGAAAAAGTACTGTACGAAGATGTTCACACTGCTTCTTGTCAGCGCTGGTCTCATCGCACTTTATGTACTTCGTAATTGGTATCTCAAACGACCAAGATGCAAAAGCAATGCCAAGTTGCATGGGAAAACTGTAATCGTCACTGGTGAGTTTGTACATTATAAAACAATGTGACACTAATGGTGGGCAATTATTCATCATCTTGTACAGTCAGTAAGTGACCGTTATCTAATGTTATGTACCGTTATTATTGGTGGTCATATGGGACTGATTCCGCATTTCTTTGCTAAATTGTAGAATTGTATTTAAAACATTTGGCGTTGGATATGAACTAGCCGTCTATGTGGGTGCGTCCCAATGGTGTCTCTCCAGGATCTAACACAGGCATTGGGAAAACAACAGCAATAGATCTGTCCAGAAGAGGTGCGAGGGTTATAATGGCCTGCCGAGATAAGCAGAGGGCAGAAGCTGCCATCAGTGACATCAAGAAGGTAAGAGAGGTGTCAGAGTCCATGTCTCACTCCAGATGTCTGGTAAACAGTTGAACCTTGCTGTAGTTACATGTCTTTGACTGAGGGGGTGCCAGTGGATCATACATGGACGATATTACTGTAGTTGCCTCAGTCAGGTTCACCCCTCACCCTTTCCCTCTCATTCACATTTTACAGATAGTTGTGCTCTGGTCACTAGCTGATTAATTTGTTGACGGGTTGGTTTATTAGTCTCTATAAAGTGAGGGACACAGAGCATCTGACTGGTCATTCTTACTTTCTCAGGAGACTGGGAACAATGAGGTTGTGTTCATGGAGCTGGACCTTGGAAGCCTACAGTCTGTGCGATCTTTTGCTGAGACCTTCCTGAAGTCTGAATTTAGACTCGATATTCTTGTCAACAACGCCGGTGAGTCATGCATTGCTGGCATGAGTCCGGTATTTAGTGTGATATTTCACATTGTGTTATAGTCATATTTGTTACATGTTCCATCCTCTCTCAAACACACCAAATCTCAATGGATTATATGGTTGGATTGGTTTCTTAATATCAAATCAAATGTATTTATATAGCCCTTCTTACATCAGCTGATATATCAAAGTGCTGTACAGAAACCCAGGCTAAAACCCCAAACAGCAAGCAATGCAGGTGTAGGACATAAGAATATACAGCAAACCTGCATTAACAAAGCAGTGAAAGTGTATTTCTTTTGAAAACATGTGTCCTCTTTATGCAGGGCTTATGAAAGGTGGCAAGACAAAGAATGGCGTGGGAATGATCTTTGGCGTTAATCACCTCGGCCACTTCCTGTTAACTGTGCTGCTGCTGGACCGTCTGAAGGAATGCGGTCCGAGTCGAGTGGTGACTGTCGCCTCCAAAGCTCATGAGTATGGCAAAATCGATTTTAACTGCCTGAGTACCCACAAAGACCTGGCTGTTGGAGAATCTGACTGGGCTTTGTTTAAGAAGTATAGTCATAGCAAACTGTGTAATATGCTCTTCACACACGAGCTTGCCAAAAGACTGGAGGGAACAAATGTCACCTGCTACAGCTTGTGTCCAGGTCAGTGCTTCAACACTTTATAGCATGAAAGCAAGACCGGATGGTATGTACTGTAACTGTGCAGAAATATACAATATGCTTACTAGTTATGTTTATTTTCTATCACAGGAGCAGTCAAGACTGAAATAGGCCGGTATTCAAGCTTCTTGTGGTGTATGATGTCGGCACCTATCCTTTCGCTCTTCTGTATGGACGCAGAATCTGGGGCCCAGACTACACTCTACTGTGCCCTCCAGGAGGGTATAGAGCCTCTGAGTGGATGCTACTTCTCCTGCTGTGCAGTACAGAAGGTGAATGCCGACGCCAAAGATGACGCTGTGGCTAAAAAATTGTGGGAAGTCAGTGAGAGACTTTGTGGCATGTCTTAATGCAAACACAGAGACCCTGCTTTTCACTGTATTTATCAGGGCCAAAACCCTGGTGGGACAATCCTGAAAATGTGTTGCTTTTCCTGATAATTCTTAACAGAGATGTATTCAAGTCCAATTGAATGCTGGAAATCTGTTCCATTCCGTTACTCTTAAGTGTGGCAGTGGGTGAAAAGTCAAAGTTATACTGAAAAGATTAAATCGATTGATTGAATATTGAATAATAAAAAAAAGCTAGGCATATCCTCTCCCCTTGTGTCAAGACTGCTACTTAACTATTCCAGAAAAACCCCAGGCCTAGGTGATATGTCTCTGGGGAAGTGTCTCTGTCCCACCACATCATTTTTTGCTAATGCATGTAGACTCCAGACTGAGGAGAAATAACGAGAAATCCACACAATGCGTCTCTGACCACCTCCTGGGTCAGAATGGCTACATTTACACAGGGAGCCCAATTATTATTTTTTTCCTACTAATTTGCCTTTTGATCAATCACATCAGCTCTGAAAAGATCTGGTGCGAAAATATCTGATGTGATTGGTCAAAAGACTGATTTTAGTGGTGGAAAAAGTACTCAATTGTCATACTTGATTAAAACTAAAGATACCTATATAAAAAATGACTCAAGTGAAAGTCAACCAGTAAAATACTACTTTAGTAAAGGTCTTTAAGTATTTGGTTTTAAATATACTTAAGTATCAAGAGTAAAAGTATAAATAATAAATAAAAAAATCCTTATATTAAGCAAACCAGCCGACACCATTTTTTTATTTTTCATTTACGGATAGCCAGAGGCACACTCCAACACTCAGACATAATTTACATGCTTTGTGTGTCTGCCAGATCAGAGGGTGTAGAGATGACCTGAGATGTTGTTACAGGAATTATATTCCTCTATGTTTTAATACCCAATTCAAATTAAACACTGTCAATTCCTAAGAATTTGTAAGACTCAAAAATCAACCAGCTGCGTTTATTCTCGAGAGTACTGAACATGATACAGTTTACCACAGATTATAAACTGAAAATGACATCATTAGTTTTCGTACTACCCCGTCTCATCAACCAGCAGTACAATGGCTGTATAGTTCTCAAGCCTTCCCACATCGTCTCTCCCTAGTAAGATCATTTACGACCCAAGCCAAGGTCTGCCTGTGTAGATAAGCATTCTAGCCAGTCTGGCTATAAGTTCATTCATTTCTACCAAGGAACAGACAGTCATTGTTCTAATTCTTGATTATATTTACACACATTATATTCAGTACTAAGGTTAAAAAGAAAATTCATACATCTATACAGTAACATAACAGTTTTCTGATTAGTCAGTCCTGATTGAAATGTATACATAATTAGTCATTATTGATAAAAAATCCCTTAACAGATGTTCTCTTGATAAGTGTCTGAATTTCACAGTCCTGCTAAGCATTAAAAATGTAACGAGTACTTTTGGGTGTTAAGGAAAATGTATAGAGTAAAAAGAACATTCTTTAGGAATGTAGTGAAGTAAAAGTTGTCAAAAATGTAAATAGTAAAGATACCTCAAAAACGACTTAAGTAGTATTTTAAAGTTATTCTGCCTAACCCTTGTGTGGTGTCCGGGTCTGTGGGACCCATTTTCAATGTTTACTAAAAATAAAAATAATACAGTGAATTATTTTTTCAACCTGAGACTCATTTGCCTTGGCTCGTTTTCTGTTAAGAACATGTAAAATAACACATTTTCATTGAGTACACACTGTGCACCCCCCTACACATTTATATTACATATGTGGGAGCAGGGTCCACTGGACCCAAGGGTAATAAAAGTGTGGGGAAGTGTGTGTGTAGGTGAAAACAAGTACAAATGAAACAAAAAGGTTTGCTGTGTGCCTTCACTCTGTCTTCCTCCTCCCTGGGCATGCTGTTTCAACATAGCACCAATAACATGTCTGTCTCCCTGACTGTCTGTCTGTCTCCCGCTTTTCTCTCACTCTTTACCCTTTGTGGTGTGTGAGACTACAAAATGTCTTGCGGGAACCTGCACAATGGTATTACAATACATTATTTCGATACATTGTAAAAAATATTCTGTATATTCCCACACTCTACCCTTGCCAGCTGCAAATTGGGGAAGGGACACAACAAATAAACAGCTATGCATGTGTGGCTCCTTACCACAATCAGTATGGCAAAAATAATCTCTGCTCAGGGCCTTAGAAATCATTTTTGCAGAGAGAGAAGCTAGTGAAAAAATGAGATCACCAAATGAAACACACTCGTGACTGTACCTTAAGTGTCCATGGACCACTCCCTCATTCTCAAAAATAGAAATATTGTTTAATTATTCCAACTTTTGATGCCCAAGGGTCTCTCTGTGTTCCACAGTTTACATTCCATTGTCGAACTCTACAGAGCCTACATTGAAATGTGTCTACCGTGTCCATGTTGTGTCTGGATTCCCTTTTCCCGCGCTATATTGAAATGTCTGTATGCATTCTGCAAATGGTGGAACAGGCTAAATCTGATAATACACAACAACTTGATGGCAGTAGCCAACTACTGTAGCTAACTAGCCAACTAACCTCTGACAAGCCAGGTAGCTAGCAAAGCTGAAGGGATTGCAAACAGGATAGCATAATTCTTGCCAAACAATAAATTGTTTTCCTAGTAATGTTGGCTAGCATTTATGAAGCCAGAAAACACTTTAATGAAAAAAGATGCCTCTCGCTCCCGAAATACGTTTTCTGGAGACAGTGCTGATGTGCTGATGACATCGCCCACTGTATGCACTTTTGGTTGCCTGATTGCATCCAGACTAAGGAGAAATCCATACACAATGGATCCTTGACCACTTCCTGAAGTGGTCAGCCAGATCAGAATACAATCTGATCACAATGCTACTTTTGTGCATCTAGACCATAGCCGCGGGAAGTAGGAGTGCTGAAGGTGCTGCAGCACCCCCTGAAAAATCTTAATAAAAAAATATTCTGAATAAAAAAACATTAAAAAATTATAATAACAAAAGTAGTGCACTGGGCCATTACTAGTCATGATTTCCTCAATCAAAGTTTGTACTGACAGATGTAGCCTATTGAATAGCCTATCATTACAGGGCTCTACAGGATGGTAGATCTCCAGGAACAGGGTTGGAGAGCCCTGTTATAAAATATGCATAAAATGCAACCTCCAATTGCAAAGTCTGCCTATGCCCACACATATTATGTCAAGGAAATTGTATATTTTGAATTCCCTCAAACACCAAGTTAGGCATGCCTAATTTCAAAATAGGCCATCATTACTGTCAATCTGAATGATAATTATTCACGTTTTACCAGTGAAACTGCATCTGCATGCCAATCATTTGATTGATCTCAATCAGTTTCATAGGAATAGCCTATACATTTTGATCTTCTTGAACTACTGTTTCATGAGCAAATTAGTGCAGAGGATGTTAACAAAGTAGTAGCCTTTCTTGTATTTTGTTTAAAATCAAAGCATATATCCTGCCTGGTGGCTCTGTTGAGTTTTGATGCATAAGATTTATTTTTGACTATTTAGCTTCAACTAACCATCGTAAAATCTCAATAGAAATTAGGTGTTTTTGGTGAAACAGTAACATTAGCCTATATGCATACTATGCTATACTAATTTGGTTTTGTTAGGTAAAATGCGAATTCTGTAACGGCATTCAAGAGAAGAAGGTGAGAACCAAGGTGCAGCGTGGTACATGTTCATAATTATTTTTAATAGAACACTGAAAAATACAAAAAAACAACAACGTGAACGAACGAAACCGAAACAGTTCTGTCTGGTACAGATACGAAACAGTAAACAACTACCCACAAAACCCATGTGGGAAAGAGCTACCTAAGTATGGTTCTCAGTCAGAGACGACAGACAGCTGTCCCTGATTGAGAACCATACCCGGCCAGAAACAAAGAAATACAGAAACATAGAAAAAATAACATAGAATTCTCACACTAGTCACACCCTGGCCTAACCAAAATAGAGAATAAAAGGCCTCTCTATGGACAAGGCGTGACAAATTCATCGTTATGTGATCTTGCAAGACATTGAGTCAGCTTTGATCTACCTTTACTAAAAGAGCACCATTGTGAGAAGTGATAATCTTCTATTTGTAATACTAATAAAGGATGAGTAGTGTTATTTGAAATGATTGAAGTGCCCTTCATGGTTCTGAAAGAACAGCGCTAAATAAACTTTGATTTGATCAGCTTGAACACATGGTTATTACAGAATAAAAGAAAACAGAGGGGTGAGCTATCAATTCATATCATTTATTTTCATAGATTTAATCAATAAATCAATTGACCAAGTAGTGAACATGAATCATTCATACATAGAATTGCAGGATGTTAGTTTTAAAACAGCCATCAAATAAAGCTTTTGGTCTAGTGTATTCATGAATCTAACTAAATAAACTATATTCTAAATGCATTATTACCTTCATATTTTGATAGCAGAAGTCACATGTAAGTGTCAAGTGTTGACACAGTGTAACGGATGTGAAACGGCTTAGTTAGCGTGGGCGCTAAATAGCGATTCAATCAGTGACGTCACTTGCTCTGAGACCTTGAAGTAGTAGTTCCCCTTGCTCTGCAAGGGCCGCGGCTTTTGTGGCGCGATGGGTAACGATGCTTCGAGGGTGACTGTTGATGTGTGCAGAAGGTCCCTAGTTCGCGCCCGGGTATGGGCGAGGGGACGGTTTAAAATGATACTGTTACAACAGCGTCAGTGGTCTAACCCTGTCTTTTTAATGCGACCATGGTATTCTGAGCAGAAGTCAAACAAATGTAGATGCGGCCTCCTTTGAGTCAAGCACACTACGAAGTAATTGAATAGTAAATCCGGACAGGTTTGTTCAGAATATTGTACCTACAGGGAACCAGTGGGACAGGTAGCCTAGGTCTCACAGGTAACAAAAAGCATGCTATACAACTAACCACGTTATATTCACGGGTTGCACTTCTACAAGGTGAGATAGAGATGTGTCACACGACCGTGCAAAACCATAATGCTACACCGTTGCAGCTGGTGTAGTTGCATTGTACATTCTCTTTGTTGAAACTATTTTCAAAAGCTCAAAATGTAAAGCAAATGCAGTGATGGCAGGGAAGACTGTAATAATAACAGGTAAGTTAGAAAATATTTAGTCCTTTAAAAATGTTTGACTGCTTTGAAGGCCTTTATTCCCAGAGACTGATTCGAATGTCAGTCTTGCCATGACATTGTCATTGTGGGAGCTCAATATCTTATCATCAGTGGTGATTTTAGCATGTAAATCTTGGTGGGTTAGGCCTAATCCCTGACCTCACTAATGCTCTTGTAGCAGAATGGAAGCAAGTCCCCGCAGAAATTTTCCAACATCTAGTGGAAAACCTTCCCTGAAGAGTGGAGGCTGTTATTGGAGCAAAGTGGGAACCAACTCCATATTAATGCCCATGATTTTGGAATGAGATGAGCAGGTGTCCTCCTACTTTTGTCCATGTAGTGTATCATTAAGTCCAAAAATGAATTTAGCAACTGCTGATTAACCCTTGAACTGTTTTAAATTGTGCCAGGTATCCTAGTGGTTAAGTGCGTTGTGCCAGTAACCAAAAGGCTGCTGAATCAAATCCCTGAGGAGACTATAAGTAAAAAATCATTGTGCCCTTGAGCAAGGCACTTAACCCTAATTGCTCCTGTAAGTCCCTCTGGATAAGAGTGTCTGCTAAATGTAAAACTGTGGTGTCATCTTTGTTGCTGTCTCATGCAGCCTTTAGTAGGCGATGCTACTGTACCTCAGGGCTTGAAGCAAGTTTCAATCAGGTTTGCGTTGCACTTCTGGAACTGTCCATGTCTTGTTCACTCTATAGGTGTGAACACTGGCATTGGAAAAGCCACTGCTATGGAGCTTGCCAGGAGGGTTGCAAGAGTAATCCTGGCATGGCACATCCAAAAGAAAGCTGAACTTGCTATAAGTGATATAAAAAGGGTGTGAGAATCTTATGAAAATCAATTATTCAAAATTTGTTTTCGAATATTCATTAGTGAGATGTACCATTAGAAAAACATGGTATGCCTATAAATATAGGCCTAGCAAATTGATATTTGTATTTCAGAAGACGGGCAACACTGATGTGGTGTACATGCAGTTAGACCTGGGGAGCCTCCAGGCAGTGCATTCTTTCACTGAGACCTTCCTGAAGACAGAGGCTAGATGGGATCTGCTCATTAACAGTGGTCATATTGTAATAAAAAGAAGACATGAGTGGAAAAAGGCTATTGGACTGTATTGCACCATCTCTGATTACTCTTCAGGTCTGGTGGTGGATGGGCGCACTGCTGATGGCTTTGCTATTGAGTTTGGGGTCAACCACCTTGGCCACTTTCTGCTGACCTGTCTTTTGCTGGACCACCTGAAGGAGGGCACTTAGGGCCATGTAGTCACACTGGGCTCCATGGCATATTGCTGGGGAAACATTGACTTTGATGCCCTTGTCACTAATAAACACCTGGGCACCGGGAGGTACAGCTGGCAGTTCTTCCACTCTTACTGCTAAAGCAAACTGTGCAACATTCTCTTCAACCACGAGCTGGCCAAGAGGCTGAAGGGTACCAATGTCACTTGCTACGGTGTTCACCCAGGTTGGACATTTCCTTCAAAATGATTAAATGGTATGTCTGTCATAATGAACAACAACGAGTCCCTCCCATACTACCTCGCCTCACCTCTAAATTAGAAATCTGGTAACTAGAAAACTCAATCTCAATGCTGGTTTCCATTAGAGGTTCCACAAGGCTCCTTTGAGTTAGGGAAGACTGCTTTGAGTTACTATGCCCCTTAGTCCTGGAATGGCCTATAGGTCACTCTAAGACTTGATTATTTGTTCCCAAAAGGTGAATTTAATCAAAAATGTAACCAATGGAAACTGCACTTGTTTTGATTGATTGTACATATTAGTTTCTACTGCCCATTTGAATCCCAACATAATTTATTTGAAATGTTGTAACTGTAATTTTGCAGTGATCATGCTTGAATTGTTGCTCACATTGTTTGAACTGATGTTCTCAGGGCACCTTTGGAAATGAGACCCTGGTCTCAATTGGTTCCCCTTGTTAAATTAAAGTTACTAAATACACTCTACAAGTCATGGGTTACAGGCTAAGGGTGTGCATTTTCCTGTGTTGGATAGTTATCAGTTCAACTGTGTTCTTTCCATTAATTAATGGGGCGGCAGGGTAGCCTAGTGGTTAGAGCGTTGGACCCCCGAGCTGACAAGGTACAAATCTGTCGTTCTGCCCCTGAACAGGCTGTCCCACTGTTCCTAGGCCGTCATTGAAAATAAGAATTTGTTCTTAACTGACTTGCCTAGTAAAATAAAATTAACTCATATCTCTATTATGTTTGGCTGAAGGAGTAGTGAAAACGGAGCTACCCCGAAACTGCAGCTTGTGGCAGAAATTCATAATCAAGCCAATAGCCAGACTGTTGTTCCTGGATCCAGAATCCGGTGTCCAGACTACACTCCACTGTGACCTCCAGGATGGCATCGAGCCCCTGAGCAGACGTTACTTCTTCTGCTGTTCACCGGAGGACGTGCAGGATGTGGTTGCCAAAGGCAAAAACTGCGTTGTTGCTAAGAAGTTATGGAAGTTCATGAAAGTGGCTGAGTGGCCTGTTTTAAGATGGCTGAGTGGCCTGTTTTAAGGTAAAGGAGACACTTTTACACACTGCTACAAGATTCAACCACTCACTTATGGACAATTAATTTTAGCAGTTTGCCCTTCACAGAAAATGTAATACATAAGATTGAATTGTTAATTTTCCCTCTTTTTGTCCCCCAGACACATTATAAAAGGAAAGGAAAGACATGAATTAAGTTGCGTATAAAAAAACTAAATGTATTGCCTTTTTAAAATTCTGTTGTATTATGGTGCCATTTCAGTCAGTGCTGAGAAAGAAATGAACAATAGTTGGTGGTTTACAGATCTTGGGGAAAATGCGCCTTGTATGACTCAATTGATTAATGTGACAAGAGAAACTGCTCATACTGCACCATTTATGTTGGCGACATTGATATCCACCTGTTTGTGACATGTCTTGTATTGACGATGATGAGTAAGTGTACCTAGGACAGGTCAAAAATGTATGTAGCTCTAGTAGAAATGGTTTGGCATATTATAATAAAAATTATACACATGATTGATTTCCCTAGGCATTACCTTATTGTCATCACTGTAAATTCAAATAGAATACGGCTCTATCGGATATAACACAGTGACTAATTCCAGCATGTTACCTACCGCACTAGCAGTGTTGGAAGCTACACTAAAAATATATAGTTTACCAAGCTACCAATAATTTCACACTGGAAGAAGTTTAGCTACACTAAAGCTACCGTTAAGAAATATATAGTTTACTTAACTAAAGTTTCTTAGAATTTCTTTTCAACACTTTGTGAAAATACATCTGAAATGTTGTAGATTACAAATTGCAAGAACAGATCGCTGTAGTCAGATGTTAACAGAATGTGTGATTTATCCTACTGAACACAAAGTGAGAATTAGGGAGATCTAATGCTGAAAAGAAAGGACATTCCTGCCTATTTCACCTATTTTATTTTAGCAAAAGTAGTAGTGTTTAGTTCCAGTAGCTATCTATGCCACTACATGGCAAAAAAAGTAATTAGCAACTGAAATCACTACTAATATTTGAATGTAGTTAAACAAGTTACTGCAAAATGTAATTAAATTACTAGTTCAATCAAATGTATTTATAAAGCCCTTCTTACATCAGCTGATGTCACAAAGTGCTGTACAGAAATCCAGCCTAAAACCCCAAACAGCAAGCAATGCAGTTGTAGAAGCACGGTGGCTAGGAAAAACTCCCTGGAAAGGCCAGAACCTAGGAAGAAACCTAGAGAGGAACCAGGCTATGAGGGGTGGCCAGTTCTCTGCTGGATGTGCCGGGTGGAGATTATAACAGAACATGGCCAAGATGTTCAAATGTTCATAGATGACCAGCAGAGTCAAATAATAATAATCACAGTGTTTGTAGAGGGTGCAACAGGTCAGCACCTCACGAGAAATGTCAGTTGGCTTTTCATAGCCGATCAATCAGAGTATCTCTACCGCTCCTGCTGTCTCTAGAGAGTTGAAAAACAACAGGTCTGGGACAGGTAGCACGTTCGGTGAACAGGTCAGGGTTCCATAGCCGGAGGAAGAACAGTTGAAACTGGAGCAGCAACACGACCAGGTGAACTGGGGACAGCAAGGAGACAACAGGCCAGGAAATCCTGAGGCATGGTCCTAGGGCTCAGGTCCTCAGAGAGAGAGAGAGAGAGAGAGAGAGAGAGAGAGAGAGAGCTAGTTGAATTACATGAAGTTCACTTCTCTCCAACAATGCACACTAGTGAATGTTATGGGCATTTGCATGTAGTGTAATTAGACTGCATACTCGAACAGGTTAGCTACCTTGTTTACAGTGCATTTGGAAAGTATTCAGACCCCTTGACTTTTTCCACATTTTGTTGCTTTACAGCCTTATTCTAAAATGGGTTCAATATTTTTTTTCCTCATCGATCTACACACAGTACCCCATAATGGCAAAGAGAAAACAGGTTTTTAGAAATGTTTGCAAATTTATTACAAATAAAAAAACATACCGTTTACATAAGTATTCAAACCCTTTGCTATGAGACTCGAAATTGAGCTCAGGTGCATCCTGTTTCCATGTATCATCCTTGAGATGTTTCGAACATCTCTGGAGAGACCTGAAATAGCTGTGCAGCGACACCCTCCATCCAACCTGGCAGAGCTTGATAGGATCTGCATAAAAAAATGGGAGAAACTCCCCAAGTACAGGTGTGCCAAATTTGTTTACATCCCTGTTAGTGAGCATTTGTCCTTTGCCAAGGTAATCCATTAAACTGACAGGTGTGGCATATCAAGAAGGTGATTAAACATGATCATTACACAGGTGCACCTTGTGCTGGGAACAATAAAATGCCACACTCAACAATGTGGTTGCACTTGCTGCAACAGCTAGGGTCTGCCTTTGTCTGTGTGAATGGGTGAGCTGGGATCTTGTGAGATATTTTCACTCTCAATCATGAGATTGAAAGGTAAAATGAGATAATTCTGGGAGGCACACTTACCCCAAAGTATAATAATACAACTGAAGAAAAAAAACTACAATTTTAAAGTCTTATCTGTTTCATGACATAACGTGTGGACATGCAATATCATAGATTAACGTTAGAGGGTAGTGTTGATTATCGTACTAGGTATGTTCACCCTCTGAAGGATGAAGAAAATATATAGTTTACTTCCTGGAGGAGGCGGAGTCTTGAAGTCACGCTGGTTAGCACTTGGAGTAATTTAGATGTTGAATGATATTGGTCTGGATTTTTAGAAAAGCATAAACTGAAAATAATTAGCGTAATATGTAGTTTTAATTCAGGCAATATTATATGTTAAAGTTTTGTTTTTACGACGTGGTGTCCAGTTTGCATACGTTTTAACAAGTTTACTAAGTTAGCTACGTTAGCTAGCCTGCCATGCTTTGCCGAAGGACCTCTGCGTGACTGATGCTGGTAGGCGCTCGTTTATTTAATTGCCATAATCCAGTTTTCTCAAAGTTGACCATCCAGTCACAGTAACTGTAGAGCCATTTTATGTATTTTCATTTTAAGAACATGGGGACTTGGAATTTGGCTTGTCGGTGTTCCAGGATGTTCGTCAACAGTAGACTGTTGAATTTGGTATCAGAGTCAGACATGAGAGTGGGTTGTCACTTTGCATCCTACCATTGCGCTAGTGCTCTCCTCTGGCCTAAGGACAGCAGAGTCAAAACAGCTGAGGGGTGGCGAAGCAGTGCTATAACCAGCTCTGGAATGCGACACAGGCCTGCTGTGTCTGAAGTAGGAAAGTACAAATCCGAAGGTCAGTCTGAAGACATAAAGGATGACCCAGAGACTCCAGCCTCCAGAAATGTCTGGAGGAAAGAGACCTCAGTATCCCGGGAGAGGAAGCCCAATACAGACAATAGAGTATCATTTGAGTTCCAGAGAGGTGCCCCAATCAAACGGGAGAGGAAAACAAATACAGACAGCAAAATGTCATCTGAGCTCCGGAAGCTCAGCCTGGATGACTTTCCAGAGGAGTGTGAGAGGCTAGTAAAGGACTCCAGAGAAAGACTGTCCAAAGAAAAACACAGTAATTATGAGACGTTGTTTGGTGTGTCTCCCTGTCTCCTGGCTCTCACCCAGGGCAGAAGGAATGCACACAGGTTGTTTGTGAAGGAGGGTGAGGCCTCTCGTAGGGCCTCCGTACGACAGGTGTGTGAGGAGGCCCATAAGCAGGGTGTGCCAATCCAGAGGGTTAGTAAGAATGACCTGAACAAGATGTGCTCAGGAGGGGTTCACCAGGGCTTATGCCTACAGGCCAGTTTTTTGGGTTTCCTCACTGAGGACAAGACCTCCAAGCCCCCCAGGGACAGCAGTCACATCCCCCTCTGGCTAGTCCTAGATAGAGTGCAGGACCCAATGAACCTTGGTGCCATCCTGCGTTCTGCATATTTTCTTGGGGTGGACGGAGTTGCTAGCAGTCTTCGTAACAGGTAGCTAAACCCAATATTCAAGATCTAACTTTGTTTTGTAAGACTAAGAAATAATTTATTGAGTTTATGGCTGTAATATGTGTTGTCTCTTTGCTTCTAGCTGTCCGTTGACACCAGTTGTGAGTAAGGCCAGCTCGGGTGTAATGGAGGTCATGAGAGTGTATGGCTATGATAGCCTCGTAGATATGGTGAAGGTACCTGTCCTAATGCATTTTAGCCTGGCCATGCACTGGTCAGCATACTTTCATAATATCACTATTTATTTTCTGAATGTGTTTTTACTTTTGTCTTTACTGTTTTTACTTTTGTCTTTACTGCCAAAGCAACGGAAACACTTGAGTAAATGAGGGATGAAAGTGCAGTGTCTTCAGAAAGTATTCATACCCTTTGACTTTTTCCACATTTTGTTGTTACAGCCTGAATTTAAAATGGTCTAAATTTAGCATTTTTGATGTCACTGGCCTACACACAATACCCCATAATGTCAAAGTGGAATTATGTTATTTAAACCCCTTTTGTTCTGGCAAATCTAAATTAGTTCAGAAGTAAGAATGTGCTTAACAAATCACATACGTTGCATGGAAGGTCTCTGAGTTGGGCAGTTTTGATGGTGTATCAATACACCCAGTCCCTACAAAGACACAGGTGTCCTTCCTAACTCAGTTGCTGGAGAGGAAGGAAAGTGCTCAGAGATTTCTCAATGGTGACTTTAAAACAGAGTTTTAATGGCTGTGATAGAAAACTTTGTACCTACTCCACAAGTTACTCCATTATACTAACCTAATTGACTGAGTGAAAAGAAGGAAGCCTGTACAGAATATGCATCCTGTTTGCAGCAAGGCACTAAAGTAATACTGCTAAAAATGTGGCAAAGCAATGAACTTTTTGTCCTGAATACAAAGTTTTTGTTTGGGGCAAATATAACTCATTACCACTCTCCATATTGTCAAGCATAGTGGTGGCTGCATAATTGTATGGATTTGTTTGCAATTTTGAAGGACTGGGGAGTTTTTCAGGAGAAGAAAGAAACAGAATGGAGCTAAGCACAGGCAAAATCCTAGAGGAAAACCTTGTTCAGTCTGCTTTCCACCAGACAATGGGATATGAATTCACCTTTCAGAAAGACAATAACCTACACAAGACCAAACCTACAGTGGAGTTGCTTACCAAGAAGTCAGTGAATGATCCTGAGCGGCTGAGTTACAGTTTTGACTTAAATCTGCTTAAAAATCTATGGCTAGACTTGAAAAGGGTTGTCTAGCAAGTATCAACAACCAATTTGACAGAGCTGATTTTTAAAAGAATCATGGACAAATATTTTACAATCCATGTGTCCAAAGCTCTTAGAGACTTACCCAGAAAGACTGACAGCTGTAAGCGCTGCCAAAGGTGATTCTAACATGTATTTGCTCAGGGGTGTGAATACTTACATAAATGATATCTCTGTATTTCATTTTCAATACATTTTCAAAAACATATTTTCACTTTGTCATTATGGGGTATTGTGTGTAGATGGGTGAGGAAAAAACTAAAATGTAATCCATTTTGAATTCAGGCTGTACACAACAAAATGTGGAATAAGTCAAGGGGTATGAATACTTTCTGAAGGCTCTGTATATTGAAAGCAGATGTGATTCCTAAGTTAAACAATTAACAGGGTCATGTATAAAATTGTCCAGTTGCCCATTATTTTGGCTACTGTGGCTAGAAGAGATCTGTGACTTTGAAAGATGGGTCTCAAATGAGCATAGGAGGTTTAAAGGGTGTGTGTCACCAGAACTCAACCCAATTGAACATTTATGGGAGATTCTGGAGTGGTGTCGAAGAAATTGTTTTAAAACACCAAATTATAATTTCTCGTGGTTGAATGGTGTTGCATCCCTCCAATAGATTATACAAGTGTCTGAAACTCTATGCCAAGGCCCATTGATATTGTTCTGGATGCTAGTGGTGGCCTAACGCTCTATTGAGACACTATGTTGGTGTTTCTTTTATTTTGGAAGTTACCTGTAAACATCAACTGTTAGGGGGTTGATGCTATTTGATAGTCCTCACTAGCTGATGACCAGGGTCTGTTCTGTGCAGGTGAAAGTGGCACAAGGCTGGCAGGTTATTGGCACAGTAGGAGCTGAAGCAGAGAACTCCCATGTTCCTGTCATGAAATGTTCCAAATTCCAGATGACCAAACCTACGCTTCTGCTGATGGGTAAGTATTTCCTGTGTGTGTCCATGGACCATGTGTGTGAGTTTTATTTGCTTTCGCTTTCCTAACTCCACCCTGCTGTGTCCTCACTTAGGTGGTGAAGGGGAAGGTTTGTCCCGGGAGCTGCGTCTGCATTGTGAGGTCATGCTCACCATCCCATCCCGCAGAGATCTACACCCTGGGGTCGAGTCCCTCAATGTCTCTGTGGCTACAGGTAAGTCCACCGCTAGACTATCTGCATTCATTGTCTCTGAAAAAGAAAAGAGATTGAATGAGAGCATAGATAAAGTATTCCGTGTGATTTAATCATCCCTTTTCTTCCCCTCCTCCCTTCTGTTCTCCAGGCATCCTGCTGCACTCTCTGTTGTCGTCCCATAGAGGTGGCCATTGATGCCCGACTAAACTACACAACTCAATGTGTTTACTTTGGAGGCCCTCGCTGGGCTTAATGACTGGATTTACTTAATCAATTAGCATTCAGGATGTCTGAGAGGCCTGGATGGCTGAGTGATTGTGCTGGGGCAGCTGATGTGCCCTGGCCGTGCTGCTCTGTACTGCTTTGGACCTTCATGCTAGCTACTTTTCTGAATGGTAACATAGTATGAAGTAATGAAAATAAATAAAACCTTGTCTACTCAAAGTTATTGCATTCTTTGCAACTTTCTAATGTTAGCCGCTTGGGTTTTTATGACTTTTGCACATGTGAATGTTGAATCCATAAAAATACAAATGTTTATGAGAATGTGGTCCCTGACGAAAGAGCTACTGTTGTGCTGTTAGAATGGGTCAGTGGCTTCGGTTCAGCTAAATTGATTGCAAATGCTGGTTTTGAATAGAAAGGGAGGGGGGAATGGCCACAGGCTCTGGGCTATTGCTTCTGGTCAGGGGCTGTTTAAAATTGATCATGGGAACAAGCGGCTGCTATTGATAGGCAACATTTGCCCTTTTATCACTGTCAGAATTTAACCAGGGGGCTCATTTATAATTAATGTGTACACATGAATTTGTGTGTGTATAGTTGAAACGTTATCACAAATCTTCAGGATTTATCCGAAGTTTAATTGTTAGGACTTGTTCTTTATTGAGCATATATTTAACAATTGCCTCAGATCATGCTTATGAGTTAGATTTACATATCTGTTTTTGTTACAATCCGAACCTATAATTTCAAGGATTGCATGCTTACATCCATTGAAATATGTTTTTTGTGGGAATGTAATTATCTCTACAGTGTAAATACTCTCCTACAACTCCGAACAGTGCAGTGGTAGCTGATGACTCTTTCTATATAATTAATGAATAGCTTTATTATAAGCAGACCCATTTGTTATTTCCCAGTGTGCTGCAGTGTTTGGCCATACAGCCAGAGATGAGGAGGGGCTGTGAATTGGCCTGAGGTACTTGGTTATTTATACAAAAATGTAAACTTAACATGTAAAGTGTTGGTCCCATGTTTCATGAGCTGAAATAAAAGATCCCAGAAACATTCCATATATACAAAAAGCTTATTTCTCTCAAATGTGGTGCTCAAAATTGTTCGCATCCCTGTTAGTGAACATTTCTAGTTTGCCAAGGTAAGCCTGACAGGTTTGGCATATCTTTTTAAAATGTATTTTTTTTACCCCCTTTTTTCACCCCAATTTCATGGTATCGAATTGGTAGTAGTTACAGTCTTGTCTCATCGCTGCAACTCCCGTACGGATTCGGGAGAAACGATGGTCGAGAGCCATGCATCCTCCGAAACACAACCCAACCAAGCCACACTGCTTCTTGACACAATGCCCATCCAACCCGGAAGCCAGCTGCACCAATGTGTCGGAGGAAACACCGCACTCCTAGCAACCTGGTCAGCGTGCACTGCACCCAGCCCGCCACAGGAGTTGCTAGTGCGCGATGAGACAAGGATATCCCTGCCGGCCAAACCCTTCCTAACGACGCTGGGCCAATTGTGCACTGCCCTATGGGCCTCCCAGTCTCGGCCAGCTGCGACAGAGCCTGGACTCGAACCCAGCATCTCTGGTGGCATGGCCTTAGACCACTGCGCCACCCGGAAGACCCAGGTGTGGCATATCAAGAAGTTGATTAAACAGCATGATCATTACACTGGTGCGCCTTGTGCAATAAAAGGACAATAAAAGCCCGCTCTAAAATGTGCAGTTTTGTTACAACACAATGCCACAGATGTCTCAAGTTTTGAGGGAAAGTTCAATTGGCATGCTGGCTGCAGGAATGTCCACCAGAGCTGTTGCCAGAGAATGTAATGTTCAGTTCTCTACCATAATCCGCATCAAACATTGTTTTTGTCGAAATTGGAAGTACGTCCAAGCAGCCTCACAACTGCAGACCACATGTAACCATGCCAGCCCAGGACCTCCACATCTGGCTTCTTCAGCTGTGGGATTGTCTGAGACCAGCCCTCTGGGCAGCTGATGAAACAGGAGTATTTCTGTCTGTAATTAATACCTTTTGTGGGGAATAGCATATTCTGATTGGCTGGCCCTGGCTCCCAAGAGGGTGTGCCTATGCCCTATCAGGCCTACCCATGGCTGCTCCCCTGCCCAGTCATGAAATCGATAGATTAGGGTCTAATGAATTCATTTCAATTGACTGATTTCCGTATAAGAAATGTAACTCAGTAAAATATGTGAAATTGTTGCATGTTGCGTTCATATTTTTGTTCAGTATAATTATGGAAAACAGGAGGCATTGTCTCTAATGCCCTACAGTTTTGATAAGCTCTGCACACCCGTCAACATGCACACTGTGAATTGGTGTTGATTGCTTTCGGCATGTTCAATAGTTATCGATCAAGGGGAAGCAGAGTCCTTTAGCTGACTGCTCGCCGGGAGCTGACACTATTCTTAGGGTAAGTCAAATGTCTAAGAGACATCTGGAAGTGGATTTCACAGGGCTATTGCTCTACTAGAGTTTGCTGCTAGGGCATTGAGATATTATGAAGTGGTAGCTAATCCACATGCAAATGAAAGTAAAACTGAGCTCTAAACTTTCTGTTTCCGGGAAGGTTGAGAATAGCTTCCCGACTAAGTTTTACGGGCTCCAATTATGCTATTTTCGGTGTTTTTTTTGGCGCTGATCCTAACCTTTTTTTGTATGTAATGTTTGTGCCATTGTTTCCTATGACCGGAAATTTGGACATCAGAACAGTGATAATCATCGATGGAACAGTAGTGGAGAGGGTAGCAAGTTTTAAGTTCCTCGGCATACACATCACAGACAAACTGAATTGGTCCACTCACACAGA
Organism: Oncorhynchus mykiss; assembly: GCF_057628025.1. Taxonomy (NCBI): domain Eukaryota; kingdom Metazoa; phylum Chordata; class Actinopteri; order Salmoniformes; family Salmonidae; genus Oncorhynchus; species Oncorhynchus mykiss. The sequence goes on along the minus strand of NC_143033.1, from coordinate 25,405,671 downwards.
CAGCATTGTGAAGAAGGCGCAGCAGCGCCTCTTCAACCTCAGGAGGCTGAAGAAATTCGGCTTGTCACCAAAAGCACTCACAAACTTCTACAGATGCACAATCGAGAGCATCCTGGCGGGCTGTATCACCGCCTGGTACGGCAACTGCTCCGCCCTCAACCGTAAGGCTCTCCAGAGGGTGGTGAGGTCTGCACAACGCATCACCGGGGGCAAACTACCTGCCCTCCTGGACACCTACACCACCCGATGTCACAGGAAGGCCATAAAGATCATCAAGGACATCAACCACCCGAGCCACTGCCTGTTCACCCCGCTATCATCCAGAAGGCGAGGTCAGTACAGGTGCATCAAAGCTGGGACCGAGAGACTGAAAAATAGCTTCTATCTCAAGGCCATCAGACTGTTAAACAGCCACCACTAACATTGAGTGGCTGCTGCCAACACACTGACACTGACTCAACTCCAGCCACTTTAATAATGGGAATTGATGGGAAATGATGTAAATATATCACTAGCCACTTTAAACAATGCTACCTTATATAATGTTACTTACCCTACATTATTCATCTCATATGCATACGTATATACTGTACTCTATATCATCGACTGTATCCTTATGTAATACATGTATCACTAGCCACTTTAAACTATGCCACTTTGTTTACATACTCATCTCATTTGTACATACTGTACTCGATACCATCTACTGTATCTTGCCTATGCTGCTCTGTACCATCACTCATTCATATATCCTTATGTACATATTCTTTATCCCCTTACACTGTGTACAAGACAGTAGTTTTTGGAATTGTTAGTTAGATTACTTGTTGGTTATTACTGCATTGTCGGAACTAGAAGCACAAGCATTTCGCTACACTCGCATTAACATCTGCTAACCATGTGTATGTGACAAATAAAATTTGATTTGATTTGATTTGAATCAACCTCGATTTGGATGAAGAGTTCTACTTCAAAAACCTGGCCCCGCAGGACATACTGCTCACCCGGGACCAGGCCCTAAATCCCAGACACTTGAAAACCTCACAAAATGTAGTTATATGCATAAACTGTCCCGAAATGTTTTGGATGGGAAGCATGCGGACGCCTTTAATTAAACCTTCCACAAGCTTCGGTCTGGCAGGTGTCTAGACAAACTCAGCTATGCGAACCGACCAACTGTGCTCGCATACTCCCTGATAAGACTCCCTTTACTTAGATGTGTCTGTATTAGGCAGTTGTTGTGGAATTGTTAGATTAATTGTTAGATATTACTGCGTTGTTGGAACTAGAAGCACAAGCATTTCGCTACACTCACATTAACATCTGCTAATCATGTGTATGTGACCAATACAATTTGATTTGATTTTGAAGACCTTTGCTTGAACATTTTGAAAATAGTGGCAAAAGTGCTGTTTGTATATCTTAAGACACCGTAGTCAGTGATACACTTCCTCAAAATAGTCAGAATTAATCTAAGATATTCTCCTAATTCCTGTTTACAAGAAAAAACTCAAATAGGACGTACCAGTGACACCCTCAATCCGTAAGTGGTCCGATGATTCGAAAGCTAAACTACAGGACTGTTTTGCTAACATAGACTGGAATATGTTTTGGGATTCATCCAGTGGCATTGAGGAGTTTACCACATCAGTCAGCGGCTTCATTATTAATTGGATCTACGATGTCATTCCCACAGTGACCGTACGTACATATCCCAACCAGGAGTCATGGATTACAGGCAACATCCACACTGAGCTAAAGGCTAGAGCTGCCGCTTTCAAGGAATGGTACACTAACCCGGATGCTTATAAAAATCCTGCTACGCCCTCTGACAAACCATCAAACAGACAAAGCATCAATACAGGACTAAGATTGAATCCTACTACACCGGCTCTAATGCTCGTCGGATGTGGCAGGGCTTGCAAACAAAGGGAAACCCAGCCACGAGCTGCCCGATGACACAAGCCTATTAGATGAGCTAAGTGCCATCTATGCTCACTTCAAGGCAAGCAACACTGAACCATGCGTGAGAGCACCAGCTGTTCCAGATGACTGTGTGATCACGCTCTCCGTAGCCGATGTGAGTAAGGCCTTTAAACAGGTTAACATTCACAAGGCCGCAGGGCCAGATCAATTACCAGGACAGGTACTCAAAGCATGTGCTGACCAGCTGGCAAGTGTCTTCACTGACATTTTCAACCTCTGCCTGACCGAGTCTACCTACATATTTAAAGCAGACCACCATAGTCCCTGTGCCCATGAACACAGCGGTAATCTGTCTAAATGACTATCGCCCCTTAGCACTCAGATCTGTAGCCATGATAATCTTTGAAAGGCTGGTCATGGCTCACATCAACAACATCAAACATCAAAAAGTTATTCCGCTGCAACATCGAGAGCATCTTGACTGGCTGCATCACAACTTGGTATGGCAACTGCTTGGCATCTGACCGCAAGGCGGTACAGAGGGTAGTGCATTCGGCCCAGTACATCACTGGGGCCAAGCTCCCTGCCATCCAGGACCTCGAAACCAGGCGGTGTCAGAGGAAGGCCCAAAAATGGTCAAAGACTCAAGCCACCCAAGCCACAGTCTGTTCTCTCTGCTACCGCATGCAAGCGGTACAAATGCACCAAGTCTGGAACCAACAGGACCCTGAACAGCTTCTACCCCCAAGCCATAAGAATTGTTAACAAGACTGCTAAATAGTTAATTAAATGGCTACCCAGACTACCCCTGCCCAGTCATGAAATCGATAGATTAGGGTCTAATGAATTCATTTCAATTGACTGATTTCCGTATAAGAAATGTAACTCAGTAAAATATGTGAAATTGTTGCATGTTGCGTTCATATTTTTGTTCAGTATAATTATGGAAAACAGGAGGCATTGTCTCTAATGCCCTACAGTTTTGATAAGCTCTGCACACCCGTCATCATGCACACTGTGAATTGGTGTTGATTGCTTTCGGCATGTTTAATAGTTATCGATCAAGGGGAAGCAGAGTCCTTTAGCTGACTGCTCGCCGGGAGCTGACACTATTCTTAGGGTAAGTCAAATGTCTAAGAGACATCTGGAAGTGGATTTCACAGGGCTATTGCTCTACTAGAGTTTGCTGCTAGGGCATTGAGATATTATGAAGTGGTAGCTAATCCACATGCAAATGAAAGTAAAACTGAGCTCTAAACTTTCTGTTTCCGGGAAGGTTGAGAATAGCTTCCCGACTAAGTTTTACGGGCTCCAATTATGCTATTTTCGGTGTTTTTTTTGGCGCTGATCCTAACCTTTTTTTGTATGTAATGTTTGTGCCATTGTTTCCTATGACCGGAAATTTGGACATCAGAACAGTGATAATCATCGATGGAACAGTAGTGGAGAGGGTAGCAAGTTTTAAGTTCCTCGGCATACACATCACAGACAAACTGAATTGGTCCACTCACACAGACAGCATTGTGAAGAAGGCGCAGCAGCGCCTCTTCAACCTCAGGAGGCTGAAGAAATTCGGCTTGTCACCAAAAGCACTCACAAACTTCTACAGATGCACAATCGAGAGCATCCTGGCGGGCTGTATCACCGCCTGGTACGGCAACTGCTCCGCCCTCAACCGTAAGGCTCTCCAGAGGGTGGTGAGGTCTGCACAACGCATCACCGGGGGCAAACTACCTGCCCTCCAGGACACCTACACCACCCGATGTCACAGGAAGGCCATAAAGATCATCAAGGACATCAACCACCCGAGCCACTGCCTGTTCACCCCGCTATCATCCAGAAGGCGAGGTCAGTACAGGTGCATCAAAGCTGGGACCGAGAGACTGAAAAATAGCTTCTATCTCAAGGCCATCAGACTGTTAAACAGCCACCACTAACATTGAGTGGCTGCTGCCAACACACTGACACTGACTCAACTCCAGCCACTTTAATAATGGGAATTGATGGGAAATGATGTAAATATATCACTAGCCACTTTAAACAATGCTACCTTATATAATGTTACTTACCCTACATTATTCATCTCATATGCATACGTATATACTGTACTCTATATCATCGACTGTATCCTTATGTAATACATGTATCACTAGCCACTTTAAACTATGCCACTTTGTTTACATACTCATCTCATTTGTACATACTGTACTCGATACCATCTACTGTATCTTGCCTATGCTGCTCTGTACCATCACTCATTCATATATCCTTATGTACATATTCTTTATCCCCTTACACTGTGTACAAGACAGTAGTTTTTGGAATTGTTAGTTAGATTACTTGTTGGTTATTACTGCATTGTCGGAACTAGAAGCACAAGCATTTCGCTACACTCGCATTAACATCTGCTAACCATGTGTATGTGACAAATAAAATTTGATTTGATTTGATTTGAATCAACCTCGATTTGGATGAAGAGTTCTACTTCAAAAACCTGGCCCCGCAGGACATACTGCTCACCCGGGACCAGGCCCTAAATCCCAGACACTTGAAAACCTCACAAAATGTAGTTATATGCATAAACTGTCCCGAAATGTTTTGGATGGGAAGCATGCGGACGCCTTTAATTAAACCTTCCACAAGCTTCGGTCTGGCAGGTGTCTAGACAAACTCAGCTATGCGAACCGACCAACTGTGCTCGCATACTCCCTGATAAGACTCCCTTTACTTAGATGTGTCTGTATTAGGCAGTTGTTGTGGAATTGTTAGATTAATTGTTAGATATTACTGCGTTGTTGGAACTAGAAGCACAAGCATTTCGCTACACTCACATTAACATCTGCTAATCATGTGTATGTGACCAATACAATTTGATTTGATTTTGAAGACCTTTGCTTGAACATTTTGAAAATAGTGGCAAAAGTGCTGTTTGTATATCTTAAGACACCGTAGTCAGTGATACACTTCCTCAAAATAGTCAGAATTAATCTAAGATATTCTCCTAATTCCTGTTTACAAGAAAAAACTCAAATAGGACGTACCAGTGACACCCTCAATCCGTAAGTGGTCCGATGATTCGAAAGCTAAACTACAGGACTGTTTTGCTAACATAGACTGGAATATGTTTTGGGATTCATCCAGTGGCATTGAGGAGTTTACCACATCAGTCAGCGGCTTCATTATTAATTGGATCTACGATGTCATTCCCACAGTGACCGTACGTACATATCCCAACCAGGAGTCATGGATTACAGGCAACATCCACACTGAGCTAAAGGCTAGAGCTGCCGCTTTCAAGGAATGGTACACTAACCCGGATGCTTATAAAAATCCTGCTACGCCCTCTGACAAACCATCAAACAGACAAAGCATCAATACAGGACTAAGATTGAATCCTACTACACCGGCTCTAATGCTCGTCGGATGTGGCAGGGCTTGCAAACAAAGGGAAACCCAGCCACGAGCTGCCCGATGACACAAGCCTATTAGATGAGCTAAGTGCCATCTATGCTCACTTCAAGGCAAGCAACACTGAACCATGCGTGAGAGCACCAGCTGTTCCAGATGACTGTGTGATCACGCTCTCCGTAGCCGATGTGAGTAAGGCCTTTAAACAGGTTAACATTCACAAGGCCGCAGGGCCAGATCAATTACCAGGACAGGTACTCAAAGCATGTGCTGACCAGCTGGCAAGTGTCTTCACTGACATTTTCAACCTCTGCCTGACCGAGTCTACCTACATATTTAAAGCAGACCACCATAGTCCCTGTGCCCATGAACACAGCGGTAATCTGTCTAAATGACTATCGCCCCTTAGCACTCAGATCTGTAGCCATGATAATCTTTGAAAGGCTGGTCATGGCTCACATCAACAACATCAAACATCAAAAAGTTATTCCGCTGCAACATCGAGAGCATCTTGACTGGCTGCATCACAACTTGGTATGGCAACTGCTTGGCATCTGACCGCAAGGCGGTACAGAGGGTAGTGCATTCGGCCCAGTACATCACTGGGGCCAAGCTCCCTGCCATCCAGGACCTCGAAACCAGGCGGTGTCAGAGGAAGGCCCAAAAATGGTCAAAGACTCAAGCCACCCAAGCCACAGTCTGTTCTCTCTGCTACCGCATGCAAGCGGTACAAATGCACCAAGTCTGGAACCAACAGGACCCTGAACAGCTTCTACCCCCAAGCCATAAGAATTGTTAACAAGACTGCTAAATAGTTAATTAAATGGCTACCCAGACTACCCCTGCCCAGTCATGAAATCGATAGATTAGGGTCTAATGAATTCATTTCAATTGACTGATTTCCGTATAAGAAATGTAACTCAGTAAAATATGTGAAATTGTTGCATGTTGCGTTCATATTTTTGTTCAGTATAATTATGGAAAACAGGAGGCATTGTCTCTAATGCCCTACAGTTTTGATAAGCTCTGCACACCCGTCATCATGCACACTGTGAATTGGTGTTGATTGCTTTCGGCATGTTTAATAGTTATCGATCAAGGGGAAGCAGAGTCCTTTAGCTGACTGCTCGCCGGGAGCTGACACTATTCTTAGGGTAAGTCAAATGTCTAAGAGACATCTGGAAGTGGTTTCACAGGGCTATTGCTCTACTAGAGTTTGCTGCTAGGGCATTGAGATATTATGAAGTGGTAGCTAATCCACATGCAAATGAAAGTAAAACTGAGCTCTAAACTTTCTGTTTCCGGGAAGGTTGAGAATAGCTTCCCGACTAAGTTTTACGGGCTCCAATTATGCTATTTTCGGTGTTTTTTTTGGCGCTGATCCTAACCTTTTTTTGTATGTAATGTTTGTGCCATTGTTTCCTATGACCGGAAATTTGGACATCAGAACAGTGATAATCATCGATGGAACAGTAGTGGAGAGGGTAGCAAGTTTTAAGTTCCTCGGCATACACATCACAGACAAACTGAATTGGTCCACTCACACAGACAGCATTGTGAAGAAGGCGCAGCAGCGCCTCTTCAACCTCAGGAGGCTGAAGAAATTCGGCTTGTCACCAAAAGCACTCACAAACTTCTACAGATGCACAATCGAGAGCATCCTGGCGGGCTGTATCACCGCCTGGTACGGCAACTGCTCCGCCCTCAACCGTAAGGCTCTCCAGAGGGTGGTGAGGTCTGCACAACGCATCACCGGGGGCAAACTACCTGCCCTCCAGGACACCTACACCACCCGATGTCACAGGAAGGCCATAAAGATCATCAAGGACATCAACCACCCGAGCCACTGCCTGTTCACCCCGCTATCATCCAGAAGGCGAGGTCAGTACAGGTGCATCAAAGCTGGGACCGAGAGACTGAAAAATAGCTTCTATCTCAAGGCCATCAGACTGTTAAACAGCCACCACTAACATTGAGTGGCTGCTGCCAACACACTGACACTGACTCAACTCCAGCCACTTTAATAATGGGAATTGATGGGAAATGATGTAAATATATCACTAGCCACTTTAAACAATGCTACCTTATATAATGTTACTTACCCTACATTATTCATCTCATATGCATACGTATATACTGTACTCTATATCATCGACTGTATCCTTATGTAATACATGTATCACTAGCCACTTTAAACTATGCCACTTTGTTTACATACTCATCTCATTTGTACATACTGTACTCGATACCATCTACTGTATCTTGCCTATGCTGCTCTGTACCATCACTCATTCATATATCCTTATGTACATATTCTTTATCCCCTTACACTGTGTACAAGACAGTAGTTTTTGGAATTGTTAGTTAGATTACTTGTTGGTTATTACTGCATTGTCGGAACTAGAAGCACAAGCATTTCGCTACACTCGCATTAACATCTGCTAACCATGTGTATGTGACAAATAAAATTTGATTTGATTTGATTTGAATCAACCTCGATTTGGATGAAGAGTTCTACTTCAAAAACCTGGCCCCGCAGGACATACTGCTCACCCGGGACCAGGCCCTAAATCCCAGACACTTGAAAACCTCACAAAATGTAGTTATATGCATAAACTGTCCCGAAATGTTTTGGATGGGAAGCATGCGGACGTCTTTAATTAAACCTTCCACAAGCTTCGGTCTGGCAGGTGTCTAGACAAACTCAGCTATGCGAACCGACCAACTGTGCTCGCATACTCCCTGATAAGACTCCCTTTACTTAGATGTGTCTGTATTAGGCAGTTGTTGTGGAATTGTTAGATTAATTGTTAGATATTACTGCGTTGTTGGAACTAGAAGCACAAGCATTTCGCTACACTCACATTAACATCTGCTAATCATGTGTATGTGACCAATACAATTTGATTTGATTTTGAAGACCTTTGCTTGAACATTTTGAAAATAGTGGCAAAAGTGCTGTTTGTATATCTTAAGACACCGTAGTCAGTGATACACTTCCTCAAAATAGTCAGAATTAATCTAAGATATTCTCCTAATTCCTGTTTACAAGAAAAAACTCAAATAGGACGTACCAGTGACACCCTCAATCCGTAAGTGGTCCGATGATTCGAAAGCTAAACTACAGGACTGTTTTGCTAACATAGACTGGAATATGTTTTGGGATTCATCCAGTGGCATTGAGGAGTTTACCACATCAGTCAGCGGCTTCATTATTAATTGGATCTACGATGTCATTCCCACAGTGACCGTACGTACATATCCCAACCAGGAGTCATGGATTACAGGCAACATCCACACTGAGCTAAAGGCTAGAGCTGCCGCTTTCAAGGAATGGTACACTAACCCGGATGCTTATAAAAATCCTGCTACGCCCTCTGACAAACCATCAAACAGACAAAGCATCAATACAGGACTAAGATTGAATCCTACTACACCGGCTCTAATGCTCGTCGGATGTGGCAGGGCTTGCAAACAAAGGGAAACCCAGCCACGAGCTGCCCGATGACACAAGCCTATTAGATGAGCTAAGTGCCATCTATGCTCACTTCAAGGCAAGCAACACTGAACCATGCGTGAGAGCACCAGCTGTTCCAGATGACTGTGTGATCACGCTCTCCGTAGCCGATGTGAGTAAGGCCTTTAAACAGGTTAACATTCACAAGGCCGCAGGGCCAGATCAATTACCAGGACAGGTACTCAAAGCATGTGCTGACCAGCTGGCAAGTGTCTTCACTGACATTTTCAACCTCTGCCTGACCGAGTCTACCTACATATTTAAAGCAGACCACCATAGTCCCTGTGCCCATGAACACAGCGGTAATCTGTCTAAATGACTATCGCCCCTTAGCACTCAGATCTGTAGCCATGATAATCTTTGAAAGGCTGGTCATGGCTCACATCAACAACATCAAACATCAAAAAGTTATTCCGCTGCAACATCGAGAGCATCTTGACTGGCTGCATCACAACTTGGTATGGCAACTGCTTGGCATCTGACCGCAAGGCGGTACAGAGGGTAGTGCATTCGGCCCAGTACATCACTGGGGCCAAGCTCCCTGCCATCCAGGACCTCGAAACCAGGCGGTGTCAGAGGAAGGCCCAAAAATGGTCAAAGACTCAAGCCACCCAAGCCACAGTCTGTTCTCTCTGCTACCGCATGCAAGCGGTACAAATGCACCAAGTCTGGAACCAACAGGACCCTGAACAGCTTCTACCCCCAAGCCATAAGAATTGTTAACAAGACTGCTAAATAGTTAATTAAATGGCTACCCAGACTACCCCTGCCCAGTCATGAAATCGATAGATTAGGGTCTAATGAATTCATTTCAATTGACTGATTTCCGTATAAGAAATGTAACTCAGTAAAATATGTGAAATTGTTGCATGTTGCGTTCATATTTTTGTTCAGTATAATTATGGAAAACAGGAGGCATTGTCTCTAATGCCCTACAGTTTTGATAAGCTCTGCACACCCGTCATCATGCACACTGTGAATTGGTGTTGATTGCTTTCGGCATGTTTAATAGTTATCGATCAAGGGGAAGCAGAGTCCTTTAGCTGACTGCTCGCCGGGAGCTGACACTATTCTTAGGGTAAGTCAAATGTCTAAGAGACATCTGGAAGTGGTTTCACAGGGCTATTGCTCTACTAGAGTTTGCTGCTAGGGCATTGAGATATTATGAAGTGGTAGCTAATCCACATGCAAATGAAAGTAAAACTGAGCTCTAAACTTTCTGTTTCCGGGAAGGTTGAGAATAGCTTCCCGACTAAGTTTTACGGGCTCCAATTATGCTATTTTCGGTGTTTTTTTTGGCGCTGATCCTAACCTTTTTTTGTATGTAATGTTTGTGCCATTGTTTCCTATGACCGGAAATTTGGACATCAGAACAGTGATAATCATCGATGGAACAGTAGTGGAGAGGGTAGCAAGTTTTAAGTTCCTCGGCATACACATCACAGACAAACTGAATTGGTCCACTCACACAGACAGCATTGTGAAGAAGGCGCAGCAGCGCCTCTTCAACCTCAGGAGGCTGAAGAAATTCGGCTTGTCACCAAAAGCACTCACAAACTTCTACAGATGCACAATCGAGAGCATCCTGGCGGGCTGTATCACCGCCTGGTACGGCAACTGCTCCGCCCTCAACCGTAAGGCTCTCCAGAGGGTGGTGAGGTCTGCACAACGCATCACCGGGGGCAAACTACCTGCCCTCCAGGACACCTACACCACCCGATGTCACAGGAAGGCCATAAAGATCATCAAGGACATCAACCACCCGAGCCACTGCCTGTTCACCCCGCTATCATCCAGAAGGCGAGGTCAGTACAGGTGCATCAAAGCTGGGACCGAGAGACTGAAAAACAGCTTCTATCTCAAGGCCATCAGACTGTTAAACAGCCACCACTAACATTGAGTGGCTGCTGCCAACACACTGACACTGACTCAACTCCAGCCACTTTAATAATGGGAATTGATGGGAAATGATGTAAATATATCACTAGCCACTTTAAACAATGCTACCTTATATAATGTTACTTACCCTACATTATTCATCTCATATGCATACGTATATACTGTACTCTATATCATCGACTGTATCCTTATGTAAGACATGTATCACTAGCCACTTTAAACTATGCCACTTTGTTTACATACTCATCTCATTTGTACATACTGTACTCGATACCATCTACTGTATCTTGCCTATGCTGCTCTGTACCATCACTCATTCATATATCCTTATGTACATATTCTTTATCCCCTTACACTGTGTACAAGACAGTAGTTTTTGGAATTGTTAGTTAGATTACTTGTTGGTTATTACTGCATTGTCGGAACTAGAAGCACAAGCATTTCGCTACACTCGCATTAACATCTGCTAACCATGTGTATGTGACAAATAAAATTTGATTTGATTTGATTTGAATCAACCTCGATTTGGATGAAGAGTTCTACTTCAAAAACCTGGCCCCGCAGGACATACTGCTCACCCGGGACCAGGCCCTAAATCCCAGACACTTGAAAACCTCACAAAATGTAGTTATATGCATAAACTGTCCCGAAATGTTTTGGATGGGAAGCATGCGGACGCCTTTAATTAAACCTTCCACAAGCTTCGGTCTGGCAGGTGTCTAGACAAACTCAGCTATGCGAACCGACCAACTGTGCTCGCATACTCCCTGATAAGACTCCCTTTACTTAGATGTGTCTGTATTAGGCAGTTGTTGTGGAATTGTTAGATTAATTGTTAGATATTACTGCGTTGTTGGAACTAGAAGCACAAGCATTTCGCTACACTCACATTAACATCTGCTAATCATGTGTATGTGACCAATACAATTTGATTTGATTTTGAAGACCTTTGCTTGAACATTTTGAAAATAGTGGCAAAAGTGCTGTTTGTATATCTTAAGACACCGTAGTCAGTGATACACTTCCTCAAAATAGTCAGAATTAATCTAAGATATTCTCCTAATTCCTGTTTACAAGAAAAAACTCAAATAGGACGTACCAGTGACACCCTCAATCCGTAAGTGGTCCGATGATTCGAAAGCTAAACTACAGGACTGTTTTGCTAACATAGACTGGAATATGTTTTGGGATTCATCCAGTGGCATTGAGGAGTTTACCACATCAGTCAGCGGCTTCATTATTAATTGGATCTACGATGTCATTCCCACAGTGACCGTACGTACATATCCCAACCAGGAGTCATGGATTACAGGCAACATCCACACTGAGCTAAAGGCTAGAGCTGCCGCTTTCAAGGAATGGTACACTAACCCGGATGCTTATAAAAATCCTGCTACGCCCTCTGACAAACCATCAAACAGACAAAGCATCAATACAGGACTAAGATTGAATCCTACTACACCGGCTCTAATGCTCGTCGGATGTGGCAGGGCTTGCAAACAAAGGGAAACCCAGCCACGAGCTGCCCGATGACACAAGCCTATTAGATGAGCTAAGTGCCATCTATGCTCACTTCAAGGCAAGCAACACTGAACCATGCGTGAGAGCACCAGCTGTTCCAGATGACTGTGTGATCACGCTCTCCGTAGCCGATGTGAGTAAGGCCTTTAAACAGGTTAACATTCACAAGGCCGCAGGGCCAGATCAATTACCAGGACAGGTACTCAAAGCATGTGCTGACCAGCTGGCAAGTGTCTTCACTGACATTTTCAACCTCTGCCTGACCGAGTCTACCTACATATTTAAAGCAGACCACCATAGTCCCTGTGCCCATGAACACAGCGGTAATCTGTCTAAATGACTATCGCCCCTTAGCACTCAGATCTGTAGCCATGATAATCTTTGAAAGGCTGGTCATGGCTCACATCAACAACATCAAACATCAAAAAGTTATCCCGCTGCAACATCGAGAGCATCTTGACTGGCTGCATCACAACTTGGTATGGCAACTGCTTGGCATCTGACCGCAAGGCGGTACAGAGGGTAGTGCATTCGGCCCAGTACATCACTGGGGCCAAGCTCCCTGCCATCCAGGACCTCGAAACCAGGCGGTGTCAGAGGAAGGCCCAAAAATGGTCAAAGACTCAAGCCACCCAAGCCACAGTCTGTTCTCTCTGCTACCGCATGCAAGCGGTACAAATGCACCAAGTCTGGAACCAACAGGACCCTGAACAGCTTCTACCCCCAAGCCATAAGAATTGTTAACAAGACTGCTAAATAGTTAATTAAATGGCTACCCAGACTACCTGCATTCACCCTTTTTCTCACTAACTCTCTTGCACTGACCCTATGCACACATACTGAACTCTACCCACATACTCACACGTACTGGATTCTACCCACATAATCACACATACTGGACTCTACCCACATACTCACATGTACTGGATTCTACTCACATACTCACACATACTGGACTCTACCCACATACTCACACATACTTACACTGACATATATACAGTGCCTTGCGAAAGTATTCGGCCCCCTTGAACTTTGCGACCTTTTGCCACATTTCGGGCTTCAAACATAAAGATATAAAACTGTATTTTTTTGTGAAGAATCAACAACAAGTGGGACACAATCATGAAGTGGAAAGACATTTATTGGATATTTCAAACTTTTTTAACAAATCAAAAACTGATTGGGCGTGCAAAATTATTCAGCCCCTTTACTTTCAGTGCAGCAAACTCTCTCCAGAAGTTCAGTGAGGATCTCTGAATGATCCAATGTTGACCTAAATGACTAATGATGATAAATACAATCCACCTGTGTGTAATCAAGTCTCCGTATAAATGCACCTGCACTGTGATAGTCTCAGAGGTCCGTTAAAAGCGCAGAGAGCATCATGAAGAACAAGGAACACACCAGGCAGGTCCGAGATACTGCTGTGAAGAAGTTTAAAGCCGGATTTGGATACAAAAAGATTTCCCAAGCTTTAAACATCCCAAGGAGCACTGTGCAAGCGATAATATTGAAATGGAAGGAGTATCAGACCACTGCAAATCTACCAAGACCTGGCCGTCCCTCTAAACTTTCAGCTCATACAAGGAGAAGACTGATCAGAGATGCAGCCAAGAGGCCCATGATCACTCTGGATGAAATGCAGAGATCTACAGCTGAGGTGGGAGACTCTGTCCATAGGACAACAATCAGTATATTGCACAAATCTGGCCTTTATGGATGAGTGGCAAGAAAGACATTTCTTAAAGATATCCATAAAAAGTGTTGTTTAAAGTTTGCCACAAGCCACCTGGGAGACACACCAAACATGTGGAAGAAGGTGCTCTGGTCAGATGAAACCAAAATTGAACTTTTTGGCAACAATGCAAAACGTTATGTTTGGCGTAAAAGCAACACAGCTGAACACACCATCCCCACTGTCAAACATGGTGGTGGCAGCATCATGGTTTGGGCCTGCTTTTCTTCAGCAGGGACAGGGAAGATGGTTAAAATTGATGGGAAGATGGATGGAGCCAAATACAGGACCATTCTGGAAGAAAACCTGATGGAGTCTGCAAAAGACCTGAGACTGGGACGGAGATTTGTCTTCCAACAAGACAATGATCCAAAACATAAAGCAAAATCTACAATGGAATGGTTCAAAAATAAACATATCCAGGTGTTAGAATGGCCAAGTCAAAGTCCAGACCTGAATCCAATCGAGAATCTGTGGAAAGAACTGAAAACTGCTGTTCACAAATGCTCTCCATCCAACCTCACTGAGCTCGAGCTGTTTTGCAAGGAGGAATGGGAAAAAATGTCAGTCTCTCGATGTGCAAAACTGATAGAGACATACCCCAAGCGACTTACAGCTGTAATCGCAGCAAAAGGTGGCGCTACAAAGTATTCACTTAAAGGGGCTGAATAATTTTGCACGCCCAATTTTTCAGTTTTTGATTTGTTAAAAAAGTTTGAAATATCCAATAAATGTCGTTCCACTTCATGATTGTGTCCCACTTGTTGTTGATTCTTCACAAAAAAATACAGTTTTATATCTTTATGTTTGAAGCATGAAATGTGGCAAAAGGTCGCAAAGTTCAAGGGGGCCGAATACTTTCGCAAGGCACTGTATATACACACACACACACACACACACACACACTTACCACATACACTGCCGCTAGTCACTTTACCCCTACCTATATGTACAGTACATAGGTTTCCCAATGACCTCCTACCCGCGTACATCGACTCGGTCCTGTCACTCCCTGTATATAGCCATATTATTTTCTACTCCCTGTATATAGCCATGTTATTTTCTACTCCCTGTATATATCCATGTTATTTTCTACTCCCAGTATATAGCCATGTTATTTTCTACTCCCTATTTATAGCCATGTTATTTTCTACTCCCAGTATATAGCCATGTTATTTTCTACTCCCTGTATATAGCCATGTTATTTTCTACTCCCTATATATAGCCAAGTTATTTTCTACTCCCTATTTATAGCCATGTTATTTTCTACTCCCTGTATATAGCCAAGTTATTTTCTACTCCCTATTTATAGCCAAGTTATTTTTACTCATTATTTTCTCTTTATTCACTGTGTCACTATTTCTATTTCTACATTGGTGGAAAAGCACCCGTCAGTAAGCATTTCACTGTTAGTCTACACCCGTTGTGTATGAAGCATGTGAAAAATACAATTTGATATGATACCTGGCCTTTGTGTTTTAGTTGGATGTTGATAAGGTGTTCTGAGCATAGTATGAGCTTAACATCTGGCACTGATGATGTATGTGTTATATTGTATAGCACACATATGTTCAGGTCATTATAACAAAGACACCAATACTGTGAGGAGATCATTCTAAAGAGTTTGAACTGTCTTATGTCTTAATATGCTTTGTGCCTGTCTGCTGTCCTGTTCTGATATGAGATGTGCATTGTCTAGGTGGGTTGTTCTGGGGACACTCGGGGAGCGGTCACCTGCTGTTTTTGTCTGAGCTTGCATTCTGATGCAGAGGCACCAAGCAGCTCTACTTATTAAAATGTAAATTCCCTATGGACTCAGTGGGATCAGACTGAAGGAGGAGAGAGGGGATCTGCTCAAGGGTTTCGGGGATGAGTCAGCTTGTCCTCTTCACTTCCCATGTTAATCACAGACAGACAGGCCCATATGTCTGCTGCCATCGACCTGGAGGAGATGTGTGGAGCGCAAAAAAGCAATTAGAAGAAAATCTACCTGCTGCTGATTTCTAACTGCAGTTTCTCAGAATGACCCTGATCTTTTAAGATGTGACGGTTCACTTGTTGACTTGGATGTTTATGAAGGAATTTGAAGGCCCATGTAGTGACCATGGCAGTTGTAATTAACAGTGATGCATGTTTTCACAAGTTATTTGGTCAATTCTTTTACTTACCACACATCTGCTGGGCACAAGCTCATCATGTTCTGAAGAAGAATGGGTGATCACACAATCAAATAGGGTGAGTTTGTTGTGGAGTTTTGGTTTTATAGCTTTTTGAAACAATGGGTCAAATATCATCATTACAACTTCTCTCTTTGCACTTCTCAACAACTACTGTTATTATTTCTGATTGGCAATAACACAAGGACTCTTATAAAGGCACTGAAACTCTCTGAGCTGCAATTGAGTACGACAACATTTGTACAAGAGCAGCAGTGGAGGGCATACTATTGTTTATTTCCAAATCTAGGCACACCATTTTTTCATCCTCAACAACATGGACCTTTGAGCCACAGCAATTTGAGGTGGAATGAAATGGTCAGTGGTCACAAAACGATTTTGTTCTCTAATGGCCCTGCATTTATAATAATCTTACGCTGAAATGACTCCTGGAAGATGAGGTCTGTGGATTGAAAGGAGCACTTCACCAATGCAGTAGTGTTGGTCAGAAATGTGATTCATCCATCTGTTGATCTCACAAAGTTGGTGACATTTCAGCATTGATACAAACATGGTAATGGATTTAGCACAGAATAACAGGTGTAGGACTAAGCCGTTTATAATGAACTGGTGTGTTGTGTTCTACTGAGTATAGAGTGACGGTAGCAGGATGGGACTGTAATTACTGTAGGGTCCTCCAGCTCACTGTTGAGCATAGGCTGCTCTACACTACACTCAGTCTCACTGCTGCCTCCCCTCTCATCATGACGGACCCCTAAGTGGCCCTGCTTGCTGCTGTTTGATTACATTCACAGGGTTGGTTGGCTATGCCATGTTCTCCAGTTGAGAGACGGACATCACTCTCAAGGTTGAGCATTTGGTTGGTTTTTAGTGTAACCTAACATTTTGTCTGTGTAACCTTGTTTTGCTCAATCAAACACTTACAGTATGCATTAAATGCCCATAACCCGCATTTAACTGAACGGCACAATAATGATGGTTCTGTCTAGCACCCACTGACCCCTGTTGGTCTGTCCCAGTCATGAGTTTGCCCAGGCTTGTCTCTTTTGATGGTGGTGGTGAAAAAGTAGAGGTAGCCGGAGGGAAGGCCAGTGCAGTCCCATGGACGATGAAGCTGATATGAAAATGTAAATGCAGGTTTGAGCGTTCTTCCTGCTTCTTGTTTCAGTTGTTAGTGGGGTTCCTGTGGTCTTGGCAGTCAACAGCAGTGCACCTGGCTCTGCATTTCAATTGAGACCCCCTCAATAGGAAGTGCATGGACACACATGGAGCCCTGGCCTCTGTGACACAGCTATGTCTCACTATGGCCAACAGAGATACAAATGTCAGTGTCACACATCAGAGAGTTAATTTTCAGCACAGGGGAGAACATAGGCTTACTGTTTCTGATGAAGCCGCCAAGCTCGTCATTTTGTACGTTTTTCAATCCATAACTATTTTCAGTGCCTGTGTACTGTCCACAATGGTTATTTGTTGCAACAGGGTCAGAGTAATTTTTTCTATGGGCATATGTCCCTTTTTCAGGACCCTGTCTCTCAAAGATAATTTGTAAAAATCCAAATAACTTCACAGATCTTCATTGTAAAGGGTTTAAACACTGTTTCCCATGCTTGTTCAATGAACCATAAACAATTAATGAACATGCACCTGTGGAACGGTCGTTAACACACTAACAGCTTACAGACGGTAGGAAATTAAGGTCACAGTTATGAAAACTTAGGACACTAAAGAGGCCTTTCTACTGACTGAAAAACACCAAAAGAAAGATTCCCAGGCTAACTTCTCATCTGCATGAACGTTCCATAGGCATGCTACAAGGAGGCTTGAGGACTGCAGATGTGGCCAGGGCAATAAATTGCAATGTCCGTACTGTGAGACGCCTAAGACAGCGCTACAGGGAGACAGGACAGACAGCTGATCGTCCTTGCAGTGGCAGACCATGTGTAACAACACCTGCACAGGATCGGTACATCTGAACATCACACCTGTGGGACAGGTACAGGATGGCAACAACAACTGCCTGAGTTACACCAGGAACACACAATCCCTCCATCAGTGCTCAGACTGTCCGCAATAGGCTGAGAGAGGCTGAACTGACGGCTTGTAGGCCTGTTGTAAGGCAGGTCCTCACCAGACGTCACCGGCAACAGAAGCATACAACTCAAAGATAGCCTAAAAGTGATCAGTCTTGGACCTGTAATATCATATATATATGTTCAAAGTTACCCGTTAGGCTACCTATCCCCACCAGGCTCACCCTAACAGATCGAGACAGCCTCTGTAATTCTGAGTCCAGCCCCACCATTCTCAGATAAGGGTGTCACTTCCACCTAGGCTGATTGCCACTTTCTCTCTGTGTCGCTGGGGAGTTCAATACAAGGTGGAAAAGGTCATGAGCCAGTTTTTATCCCTGCTTCTCCCTCTTTCAAATGACTTGTCTGCCTCTGAGGAGAATGAGAAGGGACAGCGGGGATAATCCCCTGGATGCTGGAGAGGAATGTCAAAGAGGGAGTGGCACAGGGAGAGAGGAGCAGTGGGAGTGGCTGAGTACAAACAGATGAGTCTTGAACAAGTGATAATGAATTATTGGGAGCACAGTGGAAGGGATGTGAGAAGAACAGAGGTAGAGAAGATTGCTGAAGGAATGGACAAAGAGGGGAATAGGGGAGAGGAAGGACAACATCAAGAGTCTTGTCGGCATTGGTGTCTGTGTCCAAAGCACCCAAGGCCAATAGGGAAGACATCATTTCAACATATATATATGATATCACAGGTCCAAGACGGATCACTTTTAGGCTATCTTTGAGTTGAATGCTTCTGTACGTCAGTGAGAACAGGTAGAGTGAGAGCCAGCAGGTGGTGCTCTCTGTCAGTACTCCAGGGTGATGAAGGACTCCTCGACACTTAATCCAGCTCCATGCACCAGTGACTGGCTGCTTAGTGGGCGTTATGGAACGGGAAGGTTCACAATTAAACTAAAACGGGCTCCACTCGCAATCCAACGGAGACCACGACAGGACAATTAACCCGCTAATACAGTAGGCCATTAGACCTCCCTCTCTGTGCCGGGAGCCCCAGGGCACGGGCTTGGCATGGCACTGGGGGATATTAGAAGAGATGGTTTAATGTAATGACCCATTCTATGATTTTTAGTGCAGATAATGATTTATAGTGCTGTGTAAGTTTCTACAGTATGTATCTCATGCTCCAGCTTTACACCTCAGTGCAGTGCAGTCTGTGTCCTTGAAACGCTTCCATCTCTTTGTTCTATACAGTGTGGTTCCACCGTAAACAGTGGGTTTTAATGGACTGATATTTGAACGTCTGTATAGACATTTGCAGCAAAAAGTATTTTCTACAGATGAATCAATGTTAATAGGCCAAGATCTTGGCTTGAAGACCAGTGTAGGTACACATCAGGAGCATTCGCAGTAGTTACTGTGAGAGAATATGAGAGAATTTTCTTAATACATTTTGCTCAGCCATTCCCCTCCATTGATCTCACCGTATGGTGGCTTAGGTAGGCTATGTGGCCTCCTTTTTTTCCTCACTCAACTAGTTGCGAGAATAAATATTTACTATCTGTCTGTTTTCCACCTGCGCTGCATGTGAGATTTAACTCTGTTTGATCAGCTCTGACGGTTCAGCCAGGGGCTTCTTCCATTTTCTGCTTTTGTGTTTTTAGCTGAGATTGACAAGCCGTTCTCTCTCTCCCGCCCCGGAGCGGAGCGCAGCCCTGTCCTATTCATCTGTTTAATATGCCAGGGAAACAGTGGAGCGGGAGAACTGGCAGCTCGCTAATGGAATCTGGGCAGGTTAGAGTGGCCTTGCATATCAGACAACGCAGCGGCACAAGGTGGAGGCCAAATGAATGGCTTGCTGTGCACCGGTGTCGCATCGCCCTGGGAGACGGAGGGGGTCACGTCTCTCTCATCACCCTGCATTGTGACCCTCACACTGGTGACCTTTCCTCAGAAAGACTTCCACAATCCTCCATTCTGAATGAGAGTTACCTCCATTCTGTAGGAGTTTGGGGTACAGACTGGATCACTGTCTACCTGTCTGGATTGGCTAGTTTGTCTGAAAACATGGGTAAACATATTTCTGAGCTCAGGAGTTCACCCCCTCCTCCCCAGTACCATTTGCCTTAAGGATGAAGTAATCCAATAACATGCTATAAATCAAATCCATCTGCTACAGTTATAAATGTCAGTCCTCTTTGCCAGTCCTATACATTGAGCATTGCATCTCCATCTCCTTTTCAAGGCCATCTGTATGTAATTTGCAGTGAAGTCTCAATATGATTTCATAAATGCCAGCGGATGAACAGATGATGCCTGGCCGTTTGGGTTGCAGCAGGCTGTAGGATGCTCTCACTCGGTTCTAGCCATATAATTAGTAGTCACTGGTCAGTACCATAGGCTCATAGAGGTGTTTGAAGAGTAGGGTATAGACATACCCCCTCCCTACCAGGAACCAGTCCTACTGCTAAATGACCAGACTCAAACCCACAAATGAAAATGAGAAATCCCTCATACATTTTACATGGCAATGTTTTAGTTCATTATTGGTAGTGAGTTATTAGCTAATTTGCTCTGTGACATTCACAGTCACTTTGACTCAGCTGGTATGTCATAAATGAGCTGAATGCAGTGTGTTATAGATGGTGACCAGGAGGATGGGACAGGTAGGATTTACAGTTAAACCCAGGTGTTGGAGCTGTGCATTGTCCCCCAATGAATCAATTTAATACCAGTACAATACTAATTTAAGGTGTTACATATTGTTATAAAGGTGTTTAGGTTTTTTACTGAGACTTTATAGTCTCAAGGCCCAGTGTGTGTAGCTTCCATTGGATTTAGTGATTTTCAACCTCCCTATGATCATTTTGCAGTTGGGTGGCAGGGTAGCCTAGTGGTTAGAGCGTTGGACTAGTAACTGAAAGGTTGCAAGTTCAAATCCCTGAGCTGACAAGGGCCCTGAACAGGCCCACTGTTCTTAGGCTGTCATTGAAAATAAGAATTTGTTCTTAACTGACTTGCCTAGGTTAAAGGTTAAAAAAATAATAATTGAAGTCTACTGTATTAATTGTCATCAGATAAATTCCAAGAAGCCAAATAAGTTAATTATTTATCATCACTTTCATTGTATTTATTTTAATTTTTTCCTATGTCAGTCCGATTTCTACTGTGAAATCAGGAATTTTAGGGTTTGTCTCCCCCTGTCCTCTCCTCTCCTCCTTCTCTCCATTACTCTCTGACCCTGTGCCAGGGACATCCATCCTCCAATTTTCATATGTGTAGCTCACGCGGCGGGAGGCTGTGCTGACGCCTTTCGAGGCAGGCAGCCATATCATTCCACACCAAAGAGGAGGGGCTCACTCTGATTGTTGAAAATTGCAGCCTCAGAAATTCATTTGGCACAAAACAAAGAGTGAACCCAGGCATCACTCTAGTTCCTCTGGCGTGTGTTTGTGTGTGTGTGTGTGTGTGTGTGTGTGTGTGTGTGTGTGTGTGTGTGTGTGTGTGTGTGTGGAGACACTGTGGTTTCTCACTCTCCATGGTCTGCAGGGGGCCAGGGCTTCCCTAATGCCTCAAATTGCTGAGACACATGTAAACAAATACCCTCTTAAATGAGCTCCTGGTCTCTGAGCCAGGCCTACCAGTGGGTAATCCCACTGCTTTTTCTTCACTTCTCCTCATCTGCATGGCACACAGCAATATACTGAACAAAACCATAAACCAGCAACATGCAAGATTTTCAATGATTTTACTGAGTTACATTTCATATAAGGAAAAGTAAATTGAAATAAATGAATTAGGCCCTAATCCATGGATTTCACATGACTGGGCAGGGGCGCAGCCATGGGTGGGTCTGGGAGGGTATAGGCCCACCCACTGGGGAGCCAGGCCCAGCAAATCAGAATGGGTTTTTCCCCACAAGAGGGATTTATTGTGTTTTCTTGGCAAAGGAAAAATGCTCACTAACAGGGATGTAAACAAATGTGTGCCCCAAAATATGAGAAAAATAAGCTTTTTGTGCGTACAGAACATTTCTGCAATGTTTTATTTCGGCTCATGAAACATGGAGCCAACACTTTACATGTTGCGTTTATATTTTTGTTCAGTATAGATGAAGCGAGGGATGCAGAGCAGAGAGGACATACCTACCTCATAGCTTTTTATTACCATATTAATTGGGCAGGTTTGAATTGTAAATTATTTTTGTCTGGAAGGAGAAGGTGCTGGTTTTATTAGAGGGACCACACTCTGGAGTTATTAGGAATAAGCACTTCTTCATTACAGCAGAATTTTGTGTACACAGTTTTTATCCAGTGTAATGTTACCACTAGTCTCTCAGTGTTTTATGCTCGTTGCTAGGTTGCCAGCCTTAAGGAAATGACCATGATCCAGCATGTGCTGTCCTGTACATGGACTAGAATGATCAGTTGTCTGAGCATTAAGCCACACTCATGCAAAATGTTTCAAGCAAGAAGTCCAGTAAATTATTATTTTGTACATTATCAAAGTATGGTGTAGGCCTAAAGAATTGCTCAAAATGTGTGGCTTAAAAGGGAAGGGTGAGAGGAGCAATGGTGTTGGTCTGTGTGAGAGAGAAGGAGAGACAGTGTCTTTTTCACAGGGGGCTTGGAGTCGGGTGTGAGGAATTGGGGGGAGGGGACGGTTGGTGGTCGGTGGTCGGTGGGGAGTGGATGAGCCAGGCAGATGATAATGCAGCATGACACCTCTGAAATGAGACCCTGGTTGCCATGGCAAAGAGGCAGGAGGGGACAGTCTCTCAAGAGGCTGAAATAAAACAAGCTGTAAATGATGTTTGATCAGTATTTAGATCATGTAGCTGCTCAGGACAGACCTTTTGTCAGCTGCTTGCACGCCCGTGCTTCTACAATTGTTTTCCACTAGACTGACTAACTCTCATCTTTATTTATCATATTCTCTTTCCCCCCATATTTCTCTTCTCCATCCACTCTCTTAGTTCACCCGCTTAATTTTAATAAACAATATGTGCATATTGCTAGGCTTAAATCCCCATAGCAAGAGCTTTATCAATATTCACACTTTATATAAATTAATGTCAGTTTTCTTCACTTTTATGTCTATTTCCTTCTCTCTAATTTTCCTTTCCTCTCTTTCCCTCTCTTTCTCTCTCTCATGGTGCATGACCACCCGTTTCAGAGAAAAAAGACAAACCAGTAATAGGGGAAGGTGGGGTAAGTGGAGAATGTTTTTTACATTCAGTGTCACTCCATCAAGGGAAATATTGTGTTCTTTCTAGCAAAGATATCTACATATATTTCAGGATGTTGTGTATCCCTAGAAATAATCTGAATTAATTTAAACATTACAGTTTTGTAAAACATAGCTTATCCCAAAAAAAGTGGTCTCTTGGCACAACTTACCCCAGGTATGGGGTAAGTTTAGCTGTGGGACAGTGTAAGTTAAGCCACCTACAAAGTTCTGTACTGAATGAAATATTACCACTACCTTTTAAAAACCATGTCTATCTTTATTTCCCAAACACGATTCAACACCATCCCGATCACCTTTTTGTCTTTTAATGTTAACCATCTTTACACCTAACAAACAGTTTGTACTTAAAAAAACACTTTTAACATAGGCCAAACCCCGTTAAATTTGCTCAACTTGCCATTGGCTCAACCATTAGCACAACTTACCCCATGGTTATTGGCTGAACATACCCCAAGGCAAAATGTTCACTATATTAGCCCACACAGCTACAAGGATGCACTTTCATGCTATGTTTAGGACCTCATATTGAAGCTTATAGAGACTCCAACTGGTGTATAGAACAATGATCTACTTTTGTTTAGACACAAGCATCATGAATCTGCTAACACATTAAATTAATTTGTCTTGGTGAAAATATTTTTGGGGGACCCAACTTAATACCACTTTTTTCCATGTGATTTCTTCTTCTTCTTCTTCTTTCACAGACTCCATGAAATATTTTGTGTATGGTTTCCTAGAAACAGGGGTAGTTCAAGTTACCCCTTTGGCTCATCTTACCCCACTCTCCCCTACTGGTATGTTGCCTCAATGCTGTTTTTATTGTAAGTTCCCTATACAGTACATCAAGGTCCATGATTATGCACACAGCTGTATTCCATCCAGACTACCCAATGATCAGTCATTCCAACTCTATGGTCATTGTCTTGGAGTGTATGGGGGATCAATGGGGTGCAAGTCCACCATGCATCATGCCCAATCCATTCTATATTCTATATGCTCATGGGATGTTCTGTTGTTAGCCGTTCTGTTTACTCAGGGCTTAGCAGCAGGGAAGAATCTGATCTGTGTGGCACGTTTGTAAATATAAGAGAAAATCCTGATCTCTCTGCCACAGTCCTATTTGCTCATGCACCCGAGCATGTTAAGTAGGCTTTATTCTAGCTTTTTGTCAAGCACCCACCTCCATACACAAAACAGGTTGTGAAACCTCAGAATGTATTTCATTGTATTAAACACTGAAGACTTGCCTGCAGACACACGTTCATGTTTTCAAGATATTTTCTCCCGCTGTCTGAGTGACTATCCCTTGTCCAAGTTTACATTTATAGGGTTGATGAGTTTCCCTTCGAAATGGGAATTGAAATTGAAAATGGGGTCAGGTGTAAGAACAGTGAGAAGCTTATTAACTGAATCACGTTTGGAGTATCACACTGTTATTTGGCAGGAGGGAAAGCAGCATGCTGGAAACATCTGCTGTTCATCACGAGTGAATGCAGTATGTATCATCATTGCTTGATTCAGAATGGAAAATAAATGATGATGTGATGATGGATATATTTTTTCTTTTGGACCAACAGCTTCCCCAGTCCATTTCTGCTGCTGCTTTACCACTTCTGTTTTCTTCTGTCAGCTTTGCCATTGATGGACTGCTTACCAAGCCAGAACTAATCACCTCTGATTGCTATCTGTCTCTGTCAATTACACAGTAGCTGCCTCATGCCCTTCTGCCACCTCTAAGGGGTGAAAGACACACATGCAGTACCCCACAACAATCACCTTCTGAGGTTTCCCTCCATTTTATGTTTAGACACATGGCTACATATTACAACATTCTCATTTTACCAAATAAGTTGACACATAGAAACAGCAGACTTGTTGACACATTAGGTTTTAGTTATTAGAACATATCAGGTTATGGAAACAGAAGTCACAGTGCAGGTATTGGTATAAGACAGAGGTAGGTGTGGATGGCAATAGGGTGTTGGAGGCATCAGTGCTACTGCTTCTAGAAGTGAAGGCGTCCACATTTCTTTCCAGGAGCCCTGCTACCATCACAACCTTTAAAAGCAACTCAATGGTTAAAACAGTCAATATGATCGATCAGATAGATACACGTACAGTCAAGTTCCCTCAGAAAGAGGTGGGGATGTGTGAATGAATGTGACATCCGTGTGTCTGGGAGTGTTTGGCTAATCGATGGCAGATATCATCTGTAATCACAACAGTATTGCCCATAGAGATGTCCAGCACACTGATACTCAGCCTGGTTCCTGTTACACGTTTACTGATGCCAGGTCCAAGTGATAGTGACTCCGAATCAAATCACATAATGTAAGGTGATAGAAGGCAATCGTTTAAACGCTTGTCTCATCTTTTCTGTTGGATTCTCATCTGCAAAATATAGGCTACATTATAGGTCATGGTGTGTGTTTTTCGTCAGGTGTCGGCGACATTGCAGTATTACATGGAGCTTCTCTCTCCTTTATTCTCATTCAAGGTATTAATTGAGAACGTTCATGTTAAGTTGAGTGGAGCTGCTGTTATCTGGAATCAATCCCCACCTGCCTCTAATGATGGTCTACATTAAAATCCATCAGCCCCACTTCATAGTGAAACCATATTTTAATTGGCAGTTACATTCTGGTTAATAGTAGGATGATTGGAAACCTCTAATAGAGGCTCCGTTGGGAGCTGCCGGACTATTATTGTGCGGCCGGACAGTTACGGCTCTTTTGTGTTACCCAGCTTTCAGAATTAAATCGCTGCAACATTGTGAAGAGGTATATTGGATGTAGGAGATAAAAATGGGAGTGCTTTTTCCTCCTCAATGTTTCATTTTTTATCTCCATCTCGTATATTTGATCTTCTCCCTTCCCCTATCTCCTCCATTTCTCTCCTTCATCTCCCTTTCTCTGTTTCTCACTGTCTACTTGGTGTTACATGGACAGAGATGGCTGGCATAGACAGATTGCTCAGCCCCAGCTTAAAGATGACTGCCTCGTTTCTACTGCCCCACAGCACTGGATAATAGGAATCCATCATGGATGCCGCGCTCCGCTTAGACTCATCACATGGGATGGAGAACAACAGAGCAGGAGGCACAACAGAGATGAGAGTATATCTGATGAGGATAGACTGGGCTACATGGAGGATATACTAGGCTATATGGAGGATAGACTGGGCTACATGGATGATAGACTGGGCTATATGGAGGATAGACTGAGCTACATGGAAGATAGACTGGGCTACATGGAGGATAGACTGGGCTACATGGATGATAGACTGGGCTACATGGAGGATAGACTGGGCTGCATGAAGGATAGACTAGGCTACATGGAGGATAGACTGGGCTACATGGAAGATCGACTGGGCTACATGAAGGACAGACTGGGCTATATGGAGGATAGACTGGGCTACATGGAAGATAGACTGGGCTACATGGAGGATAGACTGGGCTACATGGAGGATAGATTGGGCTACATGGAGGATAGACTAGGCTACATGGAGGATAGACTGGGCTACATGGAGGATATACTGGGCTACATGGAGGATAGACTGGGCTACATGGAATATAGACTGGGCTACATGGAGGATAGACTGGGCTACATGAAGGATAGTCTAGATATAGAGAGGGGTGTGTAGGGGTTTGTCTCCCCAGGGCAGAGTGGAGGAGACAGAGGTGGGGGCTGGGCGGGTGGTCATGTGAGTGGGGCATTCATCATTATTGGCGCTCACCTCCATTCGTTGCTTACCCTGACGTCCCCTCCACTGCTGACATAAATCATGATTTCCACATAATAGATCCCCTCTCTGCCATGCAGGGGAAGAGTGTACCGCTCATATCGATTTCACCCTCTCCTCCCTCTGCCTTCCCCCTCGGCTCTATGCCCATGACGCAAAATCATTATGAAACATCACTGATTTGAAATTCATGGAATACTAAATAAAGTAAAACATTTTGATGCATGAGAAGCAAAGGGAGAGTAAGTGAGAAGTAACAATATTGAGATTACAGAGTGCGTACAATGCCATTATCCTCCTATTGATTTGGGTTCTAGCACATGTGATGAGAGCCAGTGGAGGGAATCATAAACAGCCATTGACAGAGAGGAGAGAGAGGACTGGATGGACCGCAGGACAGAAGAGGGGCTGGTGGACATCCCAAGCATACCCTATAGTTGGCACTTTAGATGGGTCATACATCATGACCAGGTTGACCACAGGTTGACCCTGTGAGGCCTTGATGAATCAGATGACCCAGTATGTTTGGTTAAACTTGTCTGTGAGGTTATGACAATTTTCCCCCTCACATTCTGTACCGTAGATAGACATAGGATAGGTGTTGTTCTAAAACATTGGCTGCGTTTACACCGGCAGTCCAATTCTGATATTTTTTCCCACTAATTTTCAGAGCTGATCTGATTGAGCTGATCTGACATTCAGGTTTATGTCCTTGGGTTTATATTCCTAATTGCAGTTCAATCGGTTGGGAAAGTACTGTGCATTTGGAAAGTGTTCAGATCCCTTCGGTTTTTCCACATTGTTTTAGTTTACAACCTTATTCTAAAATTGATTTAATAAATGTTTTCCCTCATCAATCTACACACAATACTCCATAATGACAAAGCAAAAACAGGTTTTTAGAAATGTTTGCAAATGTATTAAAAAAAAAAAAAAACTGAAATACCTTATTCATGTAAGTACTCAGACACTTTGCTATGAGACTCGAAATTGAGCTCAGGTGGATCCTGTTTCCATTGATCATCCTTGAGATGTTTCTACAACTTGTTTGGAGTCCACCTGTGGTAAATTCAATTGATTGGACATGATTTGGAAAGGCACATATATAAGGTCCCACAGTTGAAAGTGCATGTCAGAGCAAACACCAAGCCATGAGGTCGAAGAATTGGCCGTTGAGCTCCGAGATAGGATTGTGTCGAGGCACAGATCTGAGGAGGAGTACCAAAAAAGTTCCCCAAGAACATAGTGGCCTCCATCATTCTTAAATGGAAAAAGTTTGGATACAAGACTCTTCCTAGAGCTGGCCGGCCGGCCAAACTGAACAATCGGGGGAGAAATGCCTTGGTAAGGCAGGTGACCAAGAATTCCAGAGTCCCTCTTTGGAGATGGGAGAACCTTCCAGAAGGACAACCATCTCTGCAGCACTCCACCAATCAGGCCTTTATGGTAGAGTGAAGTGAACTGATGAACTGAGCAAAGCACAGGACAACAACCCTAAGCACAGTCAAGACAATGCAGGAGTGGCTTTGAATGTCCTTGAGTGGCCCAGCCAGAGCCCGGACTTGAACCCGATCTAACATCTCTGGAGAGACCTGAAAAAAGTTGTGCAGCAACGCTCCCCATCCAACCTGACAGAGCTGGAGAGGATCTGCAGAGAAGAATGGAAGAAATTTCCCAAATATAGGTGTGCCAAGCTTGTAGCATCACACCCAAGAAGACTTGAGGCTGTAATCACTGTCAAAGGTGCTTCAACAAAGTACGAGTTATGGATCTGAATACTTATGCAAATGTGATATTTCCAGGGGGTTTTCATACATTTGCAAAAATGTTTTAAAAAACTGTATTTGGTATATGGCCAATATACCACGGCTAAGGGCTGTATCCAGGCACTCCGCATTGCGTCTTGCGTGAGAACTGCCCTCAGCCATATACCACGCCCCCCTCGTGCCTTATTCCTTAAATTCCCCCCTTTCAGGTATGAATATGATGTTGAATGTATTTGTTCATGTCAGAATGTTACAGGTGTTGCTGTGTGTTATTTTGTCAGTAGCAAGCATGTTTAAAACAATATAAATCTGTTATTTGAATGTTTAGACCACTTGGAAATGATCCATTAGCCGTTTTGCTAGCTAGCTTGCTTGAGGTGACTTCGTGATCATATAGCATGCCCGAGAGAGACCGCGCACAGCTCCTGTGTATGTGGGTGGGTGAATGGGGAGCAATGAAAAACTTTGGGGAAATGTGAATGTTGTTGTAATTTGAAGTACAAATTTATACAAGGTTACATATGTATTCTTTGCTATAAGAATGAGTTTGCATACTGATAGGAATGAATACATATGTAATAACTATAGGAACAGTATATACAAGGATAATTCACATGTAATAAATATAGGAACAGTATATAGAAGGATACTTCATATGTAATAAATATAGGAACAGTATATAGAAGGATACTTCATATGTAATAAATATAGGAACAGTATATAGAAGGATACTTCATATGTAATAAATATAGGAACAGTATATAGAAGGATACTTCATATGTAATAAATATAGGAACAGTATATAGAAGGATAATTCACATGTAATAAATATAGGAACAGTATATAGAAGGATAATTCACATGTAATAAATATAGGAACAGTATATAGAAGGATAATTCACATGTAATAAATATAGGAACAGTATATACAAGGATAATTCATTGTGATAATAAATGGTGAGATGCGTGATGCATTTAAAAAGGTTAAAAGGTTTGTCATTGCTTTTATTTCATAGTGTCAATTTAAAATGAGGGATAATAAAACATGATTAATTGAGCCATTGTAATGTATAAATGAGACAAAACTGGCTTACTGAACAATTGTAACAGCTATGTCATTTGAGATATTTTGTGCATTTGTGAAATATTCTATTTTGGAACTATGTAAATGGTTGATGATTTTATATGAAAAACACTCATTACAAGTGACTTGAAGCCAAAGATACATCTATGTGTGATTTACTACTAAATTGCCCCCTTTCAGGGGTATAAAAGATGCTGGCCGCAGACTGCCGCACCACCGGCCCAATTATAGAGCCATATTGGCTCCCAGCATGTCCACAGCCACGGCAGCAGTCTGCTGGGTGAGAATACTGTGTGAAATTGCTAATGAAGTCAGAGGTCATTGTGAAGCAGGGAGGGGATAGAGCTTGCTGCTTGAAGGATATTAGGGTGGGATGAGGGTTTACGTTCAGAGTAATGTGTAAACTTGCACTTTTATCTGTTGAGTAGACTACAAACGTTGACTTTTTTTTACGTACACTATACGACCAAAATAATGTGGACACCTGCTTGTCAAACATCTCATTCTAAAATCATGGGCATCAATATGGAGTTGGTCCTCCCTTTGCTACTACAACAGCTTCCACTCTTCTGAGAAGGCTTTCCACTAGATGTTGGAACATTGCTGCGGGGACTTGCTCCATTCAGCCACAAGAGCATTGGTAAGGTTGGGCATTGATGTTGGGCGATTAGGCCTGATTCACAGTCGCTGTTCCAATTCATCCCAAAGGTGTTCGATGGGGTCAGGTCAGGGCTCTGTTCAGGCCAGTCAAGTTATTCCACACCAATCTCGACAAACCATTTCTGTACGGACCTCCCTATGTGCACGGGGGCATTGTCATGCTGAAACAGGGAAGGGCCTTCCCCAAACTGTTACCACAAAGTTGGTAGCACAGAATCGTCTAGAATATCATTGTATGCTGTAACATTAAGATTTCCCTTCACTGGAAGTAAGGGGCCTAGCCCAAACCATGACAAACAGCCCAGACCATTATTCCTCCTCCACCAAAATGTACAGTTGGCACTATGCATTCGGGCAGGTTGTATTCTTCAGATTCGTCCGTTGGACTGCGAGATAGTGAAGCGTGATTCCTCAACGCAGAGAATGCATTTCCACTGCTCCAGAGTCCAATGGCGGCGAGCTTTACAACACTCCAGCTGACGCTTGGCATTGCGCATGGTGACCTTAGGCTTGTGTGCGGCTGCTATGGAAACCCATTTCATGAAGCTCCCAACAAAAAGTTATTGTGCTGACGTTGCTTCCAGAGGCATTTTGTAACTCCGTAGTGAGTGTTGCAACCGAGGACAGACAATTTTTACACACTTCAGCACTTGGTGGTCCCGTTCTGTGAGCTTGTGTGGCCTACCACTTAACGGCTGAGCCGTTGTTGCTCCTAGACATTTCCACTTCACATTAACAGCACATAACAGTTGACTGGGGTAGCTCTAGCAGAGCAGAAATGTGCAATTTAACTTTGTGATCTTTGTTTTTCCAAGTCAGCTATGGAAACAATATTAGCACTACAAATAAGTCTCCAAATTAGTAGCTGAATGATTAAAAGTTGTAAATATTTAATTTCACGCCTTGCTATATTTAGATCTGAAAATGTAATGCGTTAACCAGAAGTCAAAACTAGGCTGTTTTACTAATGTCTTGATTAATTACACACTGGCAAATGCATAGATTTTCAATTGTAATGTATTTCCTCATCTTGCCACTGTGGCTAAAGATAAATGACTGACGGATGAGGAAGTAGCTCTTGGATCGCAAATTCATTTTCCTTCCCCCATGGTGTGCAGTTGTTAGTTTGGATTTCAGTCAATGTCAGGGGTTAGCTGAATAGAGCTGTTGTGTCTAAAGTGGGCTGTGGGTAAAATCAATTGACCACAGACAGGAGCGTCCTTTGGAAATGGACCTAGGCTTACATACTGTATGTTGATATTAGGGAACTATTCCTAGTGCAGTGAAAACATTAGGAGAGCTTTTTCATTCTTTTCTAGAGAAGCAGTTTTCCTTATTTCTTCGGAGGAAGCTTTGGTCCACGTCAAAGAGCCGCGGAGCAGGTCGGGCCCAGCTGACTCCCAAAGCACCTTGCCTTGTGTGATTCGGCTGTTTTCTCCCCTGGTCTGGTGCTGCATACTCTAATGTGACTGATGTTTCCCCTCAAAGTCCTAAGTAATCAATGGAGTGCCATTTTGCACCGTGGCAAAGCCAGGTCTCCGTATTGATTAGCTCTCATCATCGACTCTCTTCCATTTCCCTGATTTATGATCCTCTGTTATTTTTACATTAGCCATCAAATTCATCTCCTGGCCTGGCTAGGGCTGGTCGGGGCTGGGCAGAGTATGAGGCTAATTCTCCTTGAATGGGCTGCTGCTGACAGACTCTCATTCTCTGTTTGCATGTGGTGTTTATTGGTCTGGGCCATGTGAAGGCACTTTATGTTGCTACCTTATATATAATACTGAAGTTATAGTACAGGACACTCCAGCTGTGCACTAACTGTATATTCAAATGTACACTGAAGTGTGCTGCATGTATAGTGGTCATTGGTAAGCAGTTATTAAAAACAAATATTCTTGCATTGCCAGAATTGAATCATGGTGGTTACTTAGATCTACCATCTTTGTTCTATGTCCTCTGGCATGATGAACAGGTCAAGGTGTATGGGTCTTCCAATGCTAACCTAACTGCAGGCAAACTAGATTGTTTTAAGTGGAAACAGTGATGAGAGAAAACAAGTGGTTCACTGGCTGACTGGAACAAAATAGTGCAGGCTCTGTGGTGTAGTAGAGGATCAGTGATCCAGAGGATCTACATCAGGTTCATTTATCAGGCATCAGGCACCCAGGTGCCACTCCACTCCCCTCCCTTCCCTCCCTCCCCACTGACTGGGCTAGTTAATGACGCCTGTGTTGAGCTGTGCTGTGCTGTGCTGTGTGGGACCTAAAGGATGTTGGCCACCCCAGATAAGCACAACCTAAATAAATTATTGGAGGAGTAATTGCACAGAGACATGCAGGATTTGTTAATAGAGAACTGTACTAATGAGAGAGGGTGAGTGGACAATCTCTCTTTCTCTGAAGGACCCCTCTCCCTCCCTCTATCTGTCTGTCTGTTGTCTCTGTCTGTGTTTCTCTCTCTCTCTCAATTCAATTCAATTCAAGGGGCTTTACTGGCATGGGAAACATATTTTAACATTGCCAAAGCAAGTGAAGTAGATAATATACAAATGTTAAATAAACAATAAAAATTAACAGTAAACATTACACTCACAGAGGTTCCAAATGAATAAAGACATTATAAATGTTATATATATATATATATATACAGTGCCTTGCGAAAGTATTCGCCCCCCTTGAACTTTGCAACCTTTTGCCACATTTCAGGCTTCAAACATAAAGATATAAAACTGTATTTTTTTGTGAAGAATCAACAACAAGTGGGACACAATCATGAAGTGGAACGACATTTATTGGATATTTCAAACTTTTTTAACAAATCAAAAACTGAAAAATTGGGCGTGTAAAATTATTCAGCCCCCTTAAGTTAATACTTTGTAGCGCCACCTTTTGCTGCGATTACAGCTGTAAGTCGCTTGGGGTATGTCTCTATCAGTTTTGCACATCGAGAGACTGACATTTTTTCCCATTCCTCCTTGCAAAACAGCTCGAGCTCAGTGAGGTTGGATGGAGAGCATTTGTGAACAGCAGTTTTCAGTTCTTTCCACAGATTCTCGATTGGATTCAGGTCTGGACTTTGACTTGGCCATTCTAACACCTGTATATGTTTATTTTTGAACCATTCCATTGTAGATTTTGCTTTATGTTTTGGATCATTGTCTTGTTGGAAGACAAATCTCCGTCCCAGTCTCAGGTCTTTTGCAGACTCCATCAGGTTTTCTTCCAGAATGGTCCTATATTTGGCTCCATCCATCTTCCCATCAATTTTAACCATCTTCCCTGTCCCTGCTGAAGAAAAGCAGGCCCAAACCATGATGCTGCCACCACCATGTTTGACAGTGGGGATGGTGTGTTCAGGGTGATGAGCTGTGTTGCTTTTACGCCAAACATAACGTTTTGCATTGTTGCCAAAAAGTTCAATTTTGGTTTCATCTGACCAGAGCACCTTCTTCCACATGTTTGGTGTGTCTCACAGGTGGCTTGTGGCAAACTTTAAACAACACTTTTTATGGATATCTTTAAGAAAGGGCTTTCTTCATGCCACTCTTCCATAAAGGCCAGATTTGTGCAATATACGACTGATTGTTGTCCTATGGACAGAGTCTCCCACCTCAGCTGTAGATCTCTGCAGTTCATCCAGAGTGATCATGGGCCTCTTGGTTGCAGAGATCCTCACTGAACTTCTGGAGAGAGTTTGCTGCACTGAAAGTAAAGGGGCTGAATAATTTTGCACGCCCAATTTTTCAGTTTTTGATTTGTTAAAAAAGTTTGAAATATCCAATAAATGTCGTTCCACTTCATGATTGTGTCCCACTTGTTGTTGATTCTTCACAAAAAAATACAGTTTTATATCTTTATGTTTGAAGCATGAAATGTGGCAAAAGGTCGCAAAGTTCAAGGGGGCCGAATACTTTCGCAAGGCACTGTATATATATATATATATATATATATATATATATATATATATATATATATATATATATATATATATATACAGTGTTGCAACGATGTACAAATGGTTAAAGTACAAAAGCGAAAATAAATAAGCATAAATATGGGTTGTATTTACAATGGTGTTTGTTCTTCACTGGTTGACCTTTTCTTGTGGCAGCAGGTCACACATCCTTCTCTCTCTCTCTCTCTCTCTCTCGTAGCCTCATTGGTCTTCTCTCATTTTGTGTTGAGATTCTTCACACTCCCTTGGTTATCTCTGCTCTCTCCAAGATAACCCAATTAGTCCAAACAGGCACTAATGAGCTCTTCAGTAGAATTATTAGATCACTTTAATAACACTCTCTTACAAGGAATATTTTCAGTTGGGGGAGGAGAGGTAAAAGATGATGATGTCTTTTGGGTAGCAGGGTCTTCACCTACAACTTTATCTGTGTCTTGGATGATACTGTATCTTGATTGGCTGGGGCAGAAGAGACTAGAGGAAGAAGGAAAGCTAACGACTCTATGACTTTAAACCGATACTGGCAACATAGTATTATTGTGCTCTAAAGCCTTCTACATTGAAGCCCAGATCGACAGTGGCACTTTTAATTGCTTCTTCCCTGGAGTTTAAACGGCTGACGTTTACATGGTAGCCATTTACCAGATCAGAGTTGCCAACCGGTCTGCAGAGGAGGGTTGGCATGGCGTGATGATTTAGCAGAGGATAACGGAGGGAGAAGAGCCTGGTTATGGGTCTCCTGAGGATACCTGTTCCTCCATCCATGTCAGTTCATCCTTTAATAGCCAATGAGTGTCTTTGAGGGGGACATGGGGAGATGTTTCACTACTTAGCTTCCTGGAAGTGCAATGAAGCTTATTAAACTGCTATTAGTCAATCATTTCAATGTAAGGTGGTCGTGGAGCTCTGATCCATTAGAAATTCTGTTCTCACTCCCTACTTCCTACTTTCTGTCTTTCTCACTCGTCTATTATCTCTATCACACTCTTTACCTCATCAGACTATTTGTCTAATTTACAATACAATTAGATGAGAGTATTATGTTTGAATTACTACTGCCTCATAATGGTATTTTATTTGTACTTGATTGTATTCTACATCATAGATTGTTCCTGTTCATTTACGTCACTACCCAGTAGCACTTGCTACAGTATTTGAGTTATAAATCGTGTCTGCTGACATTTGTGTCACATTTAAATGCTAACGGTACAGAACATAATTTACTGAATATAGGGTCACTTGCTGGAGAAAATGCTTTTGTCTGCAGGCCAGACTGTAGTTATTTCTCTGACAAGGTTAATATGTAGCCAACTGAAGAAGTTTATTGAACAGGTTACCCCGGGTCACAATTCCTGCGTAAACAATAGGGGAAGTCAATACTGTGTTATGTGTGAATGGATGTACGGTCACCTCCAAAATTATTGGCACCCTTGATAAAGATGAGCAAAAAATACTTTATAAAATAAAGAATAGAAGTACGGAGCTATATTGTATGCAAAAAATAATAATTATATTGTTTTATACTTGATATTGTTCAGAGAAAAAAAATGTATCTGCATTAATATTCTACTTTTTTAAGTAAATCTCAGTGTAAGGAACTGTAGATTGGCCTTCCCTGGTTTACTGCTTCACTGGGGTACAAACATTTGGTAACACTCATCCAAAATCCCTTTGTCATCCTTCACCATGGAAAAATACAAAGAAAAGAGACAAATGGTTGTTGACCTTCATAAACCAGGAAATGGGTACAAAACAAATATACCACGTACCCCGATTAGGGAAAAGTTAAGAAATTTAAAACAACTGGAACAGTGGTACACTTGCCTGGTTTTGGACGCAAGTGTATCTTGTTCCCACGCACAGTGAGGAAGATGGTTCAGGAGGCAAAGAAGAATCTAAGGGCCAAATGTTGGAGTATTACAGAACTTGGTAGCATCTACGAGTCAACATGTCTCTAAATCTTCAATTAGACGCCACCACCATGCCAACAGTCTCTTTGGAAGGATTGCCAGAAAAAAAGCCTATTTATTGAGAGCAACTAAGAAATGTAAATGCCTGGAGTTTGCTAAAAGACATTGGCACGTGGATTGGAACCGGTGTGATGGTCAGATGACACAAAAATAGAGCTCGTTGGCCATGCACACGTGGTGGGTTTAGCGGATAGATATGCAGAAAATAACCTCATACCTACCGTAAAACATGGCGGTGGATCTTTGATGTTATGGGGCTGTTTTGCTCCCACTGGTCCTGGGGCGTTTGTTGAGGTCAACGGCATGGCCGCAATTAGATCTTCTAGCAAGACAAAACCCCCAAGCACACATTAAAATCCACAACGAAATAGTTAATTGACCACAAAATCAATATTTTGCAATGGCTATCTCAGTCTCCGGACTTGAACCCCATTGAAAACCTGTGGGATGAATTGAAAAGGGCAGTCCAAACGCAGATTGAAGGATATCAAGGATTTGAAAATATTCTGTATGGAGGAATGTTCATAAATCCAATCTCATGAAACATTTTAGAAAGCGGTTCAGTGCCTATATCCTCTCAAGAGTTGCCAGAGTATTTAAAACAGGGGTGCCAACATTTTAACCTTTCTCTTTTTGAGAATTAAAATGACTTTTTAAACTAAATCTCTTTCTCTTAGCAATTGTCTTAGTATAAAATAATATAATTTTCCTTATTTTTGTGCATACAATATAGCTCAGTATGTACAGTGTATTCTGAAGTTTTCAGAACCCTTCCCCTTTTCCACATTTTGTTACGTTACAGCCAAGTTCTACAATTAATTAATGACAAGCGAAAACAGTTTTTTAGACATTTTTGCAAAAGTACTCATAATAAAAAACAGAAATACCTTATTTACATAAGTATTCAGACCCTTTACTATGAGACTCGAAATTGAGCTCAATTACATCCTGTTTCCATTGATCATCTTTGAACTGTTTCTACATCTTCATTGAAGTCCACCTGTGGTTAAATGAATTGATTGGACATGATTTGGAAAGGTACACACCTGTCTATATAAGGTCCGTAAGGTCTGTCTATATAAGGACTTGTCCGTAGAGCTCTGAGACAGGATTGTGTAGAGGCATAGATCTGGGGAAGTGTACCAAAAAAATGCTGCAGCATTGAAGGTCCACAAGAACACAGTGACCTCCATAATTCTTAAATGGAGGAATTCTGGAACCACCAAGACTCTTCATAGAGCTGGCCGCCTGGCCAACCTGAGCAATCAGGGGAAAAGGTCCTTGGTCAGGGAAGTGACCAAGAACCCGATGGTCCCTCTGAGAGAGCTCCAGAGTTCCTCTGTGGAGATGGGAGAACCTTCCAGAAGGACAACCATCTCTGCAGCACTCCACCAATCAGGCCTTTATGGTAGAATGGCCAGACGGAAGCCATTCCTCATTAAAAGGCACATGACAGCCCGCTTGGAGTTTGCCAAAAGGCACCTAAAGGACTCTCATACCAAGAGAAACATGATTCACTGGTCTGATGAAACCAAGATTGAACTCTTTGGCCTGAATGCCAAGAGTCACGTCTGGATGAAACCTGCCACCATCCCTACGGTGAACCATGGTGGTGGCAACATCATGCTGTGGTGATGTTTTTCAGCGGCAGGGACTGGGAGACTAGTCAGGATCGAGGGAAAGATGAACGGAGCAAAGTACAGAGAGATCCTTGATGAAAACCTGCTCCAGAGTGCTCAGCACCTCAGACTGGGGAGAAGGTTCCCCTTCCAACAGGACAATGACCCTAAGCACACAGCCAATACAATGCTAGAGTGGCGTCGGAACAAGTCTTTGAATGTCCTTGAGTGGCCCAGCCAAAGCCCGGACCTGATTGAACATCTCTGGAGAGACCTGATCATAGTTGTGCAGCGACGCCCACAATCCAACCTGACAGAGCTTGAGAGGATTTGCAGAGAAGAATGGGAGAAACTCCCCAAATACAGCTGTGCCAAGCTTGTAGTGTCATACCCAAGACGACTCGAGGCTGTAATCGCTGCCAAAGGAGCATCAACAAAATACTGAGTAAAGGGTCTGAATACTTATGTAAATGTGATGTTTCAGTTTGAATTTTTTTATAAATTTGCAAAAATGTATAAAAAGCTGTTTTTGCCCTTTTCATTATGGGGTACTGTGTGTAGATTGATGAGGGAACACAACTATTTCATATTTAATTTTAAAATAACACTCTAACGTAACAATATGTAGAAAAAGTCAAGGGGTCTGAATACTTTCCGAATGCACCGTATATTTTATATAGTCTTTTTTTACTCATGTTTATCAAGGGTGCCAATAATTATGAAGGTGACTGTATAGACATCAGAATCAGTGTCTTTTTGTGTGATTAGTACTGTCCAAAAAATTATAATGTAATTCCCCAATCATCAATGGACTGAGCATACATCAGTACAACACAGAATGTTTTTTCTAATACTGTCTACAACTTTAATCCAGCACATTAATAGAGTTAGAATGTAGTAAATACTTGCTTAATGTTGTTAGCTAGTATGTAATAGTGATATATACATTGGAAGCTGGAAGTTTACATAAACTTTAGCCAAATACATTTAAACTCAGTTTTTCACAATTCCGGACATTTAATCAAGTCAAAATTCCCTCTCTTAGGTCAGTTAGGATAACCACTTTATTTTCAGAATGTGAAATGTCAGAATAATAGTAAAGAGAATGATTTATTTCAGCTTTAATTTATTTCATCACATTCCCAGTAGGTCAGACGTTTACATACACTCAATTAATACTTGGTAGCATTGCCTTTAAATTGTTTAACTTGGGTCAAACACTTTGGGTAGTCTTCCACAAGCTTCCGACAACAAGTTGGGTGAATTTTGGCCCCTTCCTCCTGACAGAGCTGGTGTAACTGAGTCAGGTTTGTAGGCCTCCTTGCTCGCACACATTTTTTCATTTCTGCCCACAAATTTTCTATAGGATTGAGGTCAGGTCTTTGTGATGGCCACTCCAATACCTTGACTTTGTTGTCCTTTAGCCATTTTGCCACAATTTTGGAAGTATGCTTGGGGTCATTGTCCATTTGGAAGACACATTTGTGACCAAGCTTTAACTTTCTGACTGATGTCTTGTGATGTTGCTTCAATATATCCACATCATTTTCCTTTCTCCTGATGCCATCTATTTTGTGAAGTGCACCAGTCCCTCCTGCAGTAAAGCAGGATGATGGCTGCGTGGTCCCATGGTGTTTATACTTGAGTACTATTGTTTGTACAGATAAACGTGCTACCTTCAGCTGTTTGGAAATTGCTCCCAAGGATGAACCAGACTTGTTGAGGTCTACAATTTATTTTCTGAGGTCTCAGCTGATATCTTTTGATTTTCTCATGATGTCAAGCAAAGAGGCACTGTGTTTGAAGGTAGGCCTTGAAATACTGTACATCCACAGGTACACCTCCAATTGACTCAAATTATGTCAATTAGCCTATCAGAAGCTTCAAAAGCCATGACACAATTTTCTTGAATTTAAAGCCACAGTCAACTTAATGTATGTAAACATCTGACCCACAGCAATTGTGATACAGTGAGTTCTAAGTGAAACAATCTGTCTGTAAACAATTGTTGGAAAAATTACTTGTGTCATGCACAAAGTAGATGTCCTAACCGACTTGCCAAAACTATAGTTCGATAACAAGACATTTGTTGAGTGGTTGAAAAACAAGTTTTAATGACTCCAACCTAAGTGTTTGTAAACCTCCGACTTCAACTGTATATAGTGTGCATATATATTGTGTGCAGTGGCGTTTAGAAGCCTCCTGTTCCTGAGCCCTGCCTGTCCTTCACACAAAGCCAAGCGGAGGGCTGTCGTCATCAGCCTGGCAGGTGGTGCTTTTATATCCCCTGAATTCACAAGGAAATATGGCCGCCGTCTACGGCAAAGGCCACAGAGGAAGCAGCAGAATTATGAGCGCTTTTATATGATAGTCCAGAGAAGGGGGATGCAGGATTATTGATGCTCGGCAGGAAGGCAGGCAGGCTGTGTCCCCCTTACCTCTGCACTGGGGAGTGAGGATGACAAGGGGTCTCTGTCTAACTATTTGTCATGTGTCTAATATATTAATTAGCCAGTAAACACACCCTAGGGAATGCGACGGACTGACAGCTCCTGAATGAAACTCCTCTGCTGGCCCCATCAAACAGCAATGTATTCTGTTGGTAAAGTCGGCCTGGGGTTAATTTAACTCTTTATACACTGATTTCTCATCAGATGCAGCGCAGCTGAATAATGAGTTGAATGGAACAATGGGAACTGAGGGATAGCTTTTCTTTGTTCCATCTCTTCATCAGATATTCATCAGATTTTAATTTTAGACTTGACAATGAGTTTGGTCATACAGTATTACTAGTCTAGTATTGTGATTGAATATGAATTGCCAATGGAGGACAAAGGAAATGTTTTATGTACCCAACTTTCTGTAGTTTTTTGCTTTTTGTTTAGATCAATGTCTTTGTCTCTGAGAGTAGTTGCACTGGTTTCTAGTATTTTAGCTTTCATTTCATCACTGTGTCCTACAATCTGCTAGACTAACTGTAAACGTTGATACACCAGAAAATTACTGTTGATAGCTGTGTCCATAAGGCCAGGCAGGCACAAGTAATCCATACTTGGAGAGTGTACTGTTTGTGGGGAACCCCACCCAATGATTTAAGGGGTGGGGGCGCTTGTTGTGGCCTGCTCTGCACCGCTACCTTGAACCCCACTCCCCGGGCCGGCCCGACTGGTCACACCCTCATCCTCTGTCTGTGTGTGTAAGCACCATTAGCCTAACGGAGCCTCTCCTTGGTCAATTATGGGCAATGTCCTAAAGCTGCTTGAGTTTGGAATGAGCGTTACACAATAATTGCGTTCTGTAGGTCCACATCAATACAGTGGCACCTTCATCCATATGTGGTTTAGTGCAGCTGGTCCTGCAGTGTGGTCCTGCAGCTGGTCCTTCAGCTGGTCCTGCAGCGTGGTCCTGCAGCGTGGTCCTGCAGCTGGTCCTACAGCGTGGTCCTGCAGCTGGTCCTGCAGCGTGGTCCTACAGCGTGGTCCTGCAGCTGGTCCTGCAGCGTGGTCCTGCAGCGTGGTCCTGCAGCGTGGTCCTGCAGCATGGTCCTGGAAGGTGGTGACCTATAGCTACAGTATGTTAGTGATTTTTGATAGTGGCCCTGTTGTTGTTGAGCTCCACTGTCAATTACTTGTATTTATGTATTTTACTAACAGCGTTTTTAATCTCTACCGCATCCTCCACCGTGTCTTCTTCCTCAGTATGAGATGTCAAAGCGGAGTAGATCATGGCTATTTACATCAATTTAGTAATGTATAGATTGACAGTTATCCTTCTGCCGCTCCTGACCCACATAATAAGCCATTCCAGTACAGTCTCCTCATGATGGTCGTGATGTTCAGTGGGGACAGTCATCAGCTGGAGAGTCAATATTACACCTACTCAGTGCTGAGTGCCACTGCCTAGGCCCCTATGTGTAATTGATCACATTGTAGTAAGTTAGAGAGGCCTCACATCCCTGTGTCAATGAGACACTCTGTAAAGAAGGGCCCTTAGTGTGGAGTGCATCACTTTCGTGTAGTGCTGGGACGAAAACAACATTTACCTTGAGTAGTAAAATAGGACCTGCCTTCGTGCTACATAAATGTATGTGTTGTAGCATGAGTGCAGGCCTTACTTTACTACAAAATGCATTGAACGACCATATAAAATTGTATTTTACAACGTAGACCAACGGGTAAGTAGGTCTCAAGCCCACTACAGCCACAACTCCTAGTCATCAAATCAGCTTTTAACAATACAACAAAACAAGTAGGCCAGCAAACTGCAGGAAATTGCCCCGTGCTCCAAACAAGGAGAAGAATAGGATGGGAGCAGTTAGGTGTGGCTAAATGGAGAGGTAATTATGGGAGATTGCGGTGGCTAAAGCACAGCGTAGTGCAGCGTTTCTCCACCTGCTCTGTCTCTCCATGCTAGGTCGCAGAGCACAGAAAGCCTCCTCTGCTGTAATGACAGTTTACAGAGAAATGTTGCACCACAAACATGTCATAATGTGCTCTAACAACCACAATTATGCCTCTTATTGATTCAGCCACGTATTAAATGGGAGCAGCAACACCTCTTGTACTGTGAGTGGTTAAAGATGTTGAACGGCGGAAATCGTTGAATTGTCCCCTCTTCATTGGCACTGGACCCTTATACCATAATGTGTTCTGAATTTGGGCAGGGTAAACAGAGTGGTGAAAAGTGCCACAACAAAAGCAACACAGACAGATGGACAAAGGCAACCAACATAG
Organism: Oncorhynchus mykiss; assembly: GCF_057628025.1. Classification (NCBI taxonomy): domain Eukaryota; kingdom Metazoa; phylum Chordata; class Actinopteri; order Salmoniformes; family Salmonidae; genus Oncorhynchus; species Oncorhynchus mykiss. Next base: position 25,362,688 of record NC_143033.1, on the reverse strand, counting down.
ATAGTAAAAAGTGAGTCCAAAGTGGGTCCGCTTTTGTTGTTTCTGAGAAACAGTCAGACCTTCCTGTCCTCTCCTCCTCTTTCCTCAAGCACATTTGTAGTTTAGAATCAGCACCACGTTTCACTGAACATAAAGAGTTACAATGCAAAGGCGAACATCAAATTGAATTGTATTTGTCACATGCGCCGAATACAACCTTATCGTGAAACGCTTACTTACAAGCACCTAACCAACAATGCAGTTCAAGAACAAGAGTTAAGAAAATAATATTATATCAAATAAAAAGTAACACAATAAAATAACAATGACGAGGCTATATACTGGGGGTACCGGTACCGAGTTCACATGCAGGGGTACAGGTTATTCGAGGTAATTTGTACATGTACAGTAGGGGTAAAGCGACTATATATAGATACACGTAGTAGACACAAATCCAGAGAGTACCATGTTTCTCTAAACTATTATCCGCACATTTGTTGTCATCATTTTATCAGCTGTCCTGAATCATGATGAATGCTTTATGAATCATTGCAAACACTGAGAATGCTCTATAAATCAATATTATAAATGTATATTCTGTTCATGGTTTCATTCTGATGTTGATGGAATTATTATATGCGCTTACATGTGTGTGAATTCCGCGTGGATCGTTGAGCATTCTGTTCATTCAATTATCGTGTACGCTTCCAGGTGTGCTCCTGTCACAGGTATTCAAATTGGTTGATTGAATAACGGATTTTTTGAATAACTGATCTGTGCATTAGAGGATGAGGAATAACGTCTGTACTGTTACTTTTCACACCTCAAACTACAGCTGCCTCCGTCAGTAAAATAAGACCTGTCGTAGACAAGGGGTTAAAACTGCTTTAACATGGTCCCTCTCAGCAGGAGTTGGTCACAGAGGAACAGCAGTCTGCTCCAGTACAGTAGCGTGGTGGAGTTACTGGAGGTAGACCTGTTTCTCATTCACAGCATGAAACCACTCGCTCTCTGATAATGGATAAACAAACAAGCGTGACGACTCTGATGTGTATCAGTACATAATTTAATTACATTTTGATAGTGAGCACTGTGGGCGTTTGAATAACCAAGGGGGGTAGGTCTCTGTAGACCAGGCACTCTGCTGGATACAATCTTTAGCATACTGCACAAATCGAAATGGCTTTCCATTAAATAAATCACTTTTTATTTCTTGGTCATATTTAATAATCGTCACCATGGCTGTCTCAAGCTCCTGTACATTATTTTTCAATGAAATAATGTACAAAAAAATTATATTTGAGGTTATTGTATAACAGTTCCACATGACTTTTGTGACAGGATTCTTCAGTTGGCCAGCAGCGGTTTGTTATATACAAAGCAAACATCCCACCAAAAAAGGATAAGTTTGTCAAAAGTGTAATATGTGTATCTAATATTATTATTATTATCATTGTTACGTGTTTTACTTTTCTATCATTTCTCTATTTTTTCTCTCTCTGCATTGTTGGGAAGGGCCCGTAAGTAAGCATTTCACTGTTGTTTACGAAGCATGTGACAAATAACATTTGATTTGATTTGACTGATTGACAATTAGGAAACAGAGAAACTGCGTAGGACAACGGCAGTAGCCTGCCCTTTTTTGTGTTCATCTGTCTGTGTCATGTGTTGGGTGACCTTCGATCTGTGAATAGGACTGCGGTGTACTCCCTGTGTACTCCCTGTGCACTCCCTGTGTGCTCCCTGTGTACTCCCTGTGCGCTCCCTGTGCACTCCCTGTGTACTCCCTGTGTACTCCCTGTGTACTCCCTGTGTGCACCCTGTGCGCTCCCTGTGCACTCCCTGTGTACTCCCTGTGTACTCCCTGTGTGCTCCCTGTGCGCTCCCTGTGTACTCCCTGTGCGCTCCCTGTGCACTCCCTGTGTACTCCCTGTGTACTCCCTGTGTACTCCCTGTGTACTCCCTGTGCGCTCCCAGGTGTGAATGGACAATCCTTGCGCGCTCTGGCAGACATGTTCCAGATAAACCACTGATCTCCCACGGCACTTCAAATGAGCCTGGATTAATTTGCATGATACGATTTGGCATAATGTGTGTGTGAGCGTGTTGGGGCTAGCTAGAAAACCGTGGCATTAGATGGAAGCCAGTTACCCTGGGGAGGGCGAGGGTAGACACCGAGGGATGCAGATAGTGTGGATGGCATTCATGTTTCTCAGTCCTGTTATTTGAGAGAAGATCCCCATTCTGAGGGCTCAACCAGGGTGTCTTCAAGAGACAGAGCTCTGACAGAGATACAATGCTGAGAGATGAACAGTAGATATGAGTGAATACATGGTATTAACATGAAACTAATCTCTTGTGGAAAGATTCTGTGTGTAAACTGAGAGAATACGTCAGGTGTAGGATAACGAGCAGCAGTAGTTCTGGTGTTTTTTTTCTTTAGTCACTGGTTATTTGGATATGATTTTGCCTCTTTCAAATTCTGTAAGGGGAGGGGACATTCGGCCTGTAACTTGCAAAGAGAGAGGTTGGAGCTTCACGTTCTGGTTCCACTCCTCGTTCTAGCATTTAAAAAAATATATTTTCTCTTAACATGTATGGACCCAGAACATAGTGCACCAGCTGACCAATTAGGTGAGATTGTAGTTCTGGGTCAACAGAGATTAACAGGAAACTAGACTATGAATGAAACTAAATTCAAAAGCAATATCTATGGTGAGCATTGGTAGGAAAAGTGTACGTTATGCATATATCTATATGGCAGATATAAGTCTCAATGTACATTGAGAATTTTTCCTTCTTTTTTTTCACCTTTACTTAACCAGGTAGGCAAGTTGAGAACAAGTTCTCATTTACAATTGCGACCTGGCCAAGATAAAGCAAAGCAGTTCGACACATACTGTACAACAACACAGAGTTACACATGGAGTAAAACAAACATACAGTCAATAATACAGTAGAAAAATACGTCTATATACAATGTCAGCAAGTAAGGTGAGTTAAGGGAGGTAAAGGCAAAAAAAGGCCATGGTGGCGAAGTAAATAAAATATAGCAAGTAAAACACTGAGAATGTGCAAAGTAGAGATAGAAATGATGAGGTGCAAAGGAGCAAAATAAATAGATAAATACAGTAGGGAAAGAGGTAGTTGTTTGGGCTAAATTATAGATGGGCTATGTACAGGTGCAGTAAGTTGTAGGCTCCTCTGACAGCTGGTGGTTAAAGCTTGTGAGGGAGAGAAGTGTTTCCAGTTTCAGAGATCTTTGTAGTTCGTTCCAGTCATTGGCAGCAGAGAACTGGAAGGAGAGGCGGCCAAAGGAAGAATTGGTTTTGGGGGTGACCAGAGAGATATACCTACTGGAGCGCGTGCTACAGGTGGGTGCTGCTATGGTGACCAGCGAGTTGAGATAAGGGGAGACTTTACCTAGCAGGGTCTTGTAGATGACCTGGAGCCAGTGGGTTTGGCGACAAGTATGAAGCGAGGGCCAGCCAACGAGAGCGTACAGGTCGCAGCGGTGGGTAGTATATGGGGCTTTGGTGACAAAACAGATGGCACTGTGATAGACTGCATCCAATTTAATGAGTAGGGTATTGGAGGCTATTTTGTAAATAACATTGCCGAAGTCGAGGATTGGTAGGATGGTCAGTTTTACAAGGGTATGTTTGGCAGCATGAGTGAAGGATGCTTTGTTGCGAAATAGGAAGCCAATTCTAGAATTAACTTTGGATTAGAGATGTTTGAGTCTGGAAGGAGAGTTTACAGTCTAACCAGAAACCTAGGTATTTGTAGTTGTCCACATATAAGTCAGAGCCGTCCAGAGTAGTGATGTTGGACAGGCGGGCAGGTGCAGGCAGCGATCGGTTGAAGAGCTTGCATTTAGTTTTACTTGTATTCAAGAGCAATTGGAGGCCATGGAAGGAGAGTTGTATGGCATTGAAGCTCACCTGGAGGGTTGTTAACACAGTGTCCAAAGAAGGGCCAGGAGTATACAGAATGGTGTCGTCTGCGTAGAGGTTGATCAGACACTCACCAGCAGCAAGAGCGACATCATTGATGTATACAGAGAAGAGAGTCGGTCCAAGAATTGAAACCTGTGGCACCCCCATAGAGACTGCCAGAGGCCCGGACAACAGACCCTCCGATTTGACACACTGAACTCTATCAGAGAAGTAGTTGGTGAACCAGGCGAGGCAATCATTTGAGAAACTAAGGTGGTCGAGTCTGCCGATGAGGATGTGGTAATTGACAGAGTCAAAAGCCTTGGCCAGGTCAATGAATACGGCTGCACAGTAATGTTTCTTATCGATGGCGGTTAAGATATCGTTTAGGACCTTGAGCGTTGCTGAGGTGCACCCATGACCAGCTCTGAAATCAGATTTTATAGCGGAGAATGTATGGTGGGATCGAAATGGTCGGTAATCTGTTTGTTGACTTGGCTTAGAAAGGCAGGGTAGGATAGATATAGGTCTGTAGCAGTTTGTGTCAAGAGTGTCTCCCCCCTTTAAAGAGGGGGATGACCGCAGCTGCTTTCCAATCTTTGGGAATCTCAGACGACACGAAAGAGAGGTTGAACAGGCTAGTAATAGGGGTGGCAACAATTTCGGCAGATCATTTTAGAAAGAAAGGGTCCAGATTGTCTAGCCCAGCTGATTTGTAGGGGTTCGAATTTTGCAGCTCTTTCAGAACATCAGCTGACTGGATTTGGGAGAAGGAGAAATGGGGAAGGCTTGGGCGAGTTGCTGTGGGGGGTGCAGTGCTGTTGACCGGGGTAGGGGTAGCCAGGTGGAAAGCATGGCCAGCCGTGGAAAAATGCTTATTGAAATTCTCACTTATAGTGGATTTATCGGTGGTGACAGTGTTTCCTATCTTCAGTGCTGGGAGGAAGTGTTCTTATTCTCCATGGACTTTACAGTGTCCCAGAACTTTTTTGAGTTTGTGTTGCAGGAAGCAAATTTCTGCTTGAAGAAGCTAGCCTTGGCTTTTCTAACTGCCTGTGTATATTGGTTTCTAGCTTCCCTGAAATGTTCCATATCACGGGGGTTGTTCGATGCAAATGCAGAACGCCATAGGATGTTTTTGTGTTGGTTAAGGGCAGTCCGGTCTGGAGAGAACCAAGGGCTATATCTGTTCCTGGTTCTAAATTTCTTGAATGGGGCATGTTTATTTAAGACGTGGGGAAGGCTTTTTTTTTTTAAATAACCAGGCATCCTCTACTGACGGGATGAGATCAATATCCTTCCAGGATACCCCGGCCAGGTCGATTAGAAAGGCCTATTCGCTGAAGTGTTTCAGGGAGCGTTTGACAGTGATGAGTGGAGGTCGTTTGACCGCTGACCCATTACAGATGCAGGGAATGAGTCAGTGATCGCTGAGATCTTGGTTGAAAACAGCAGAGGTGTATTTAGAGGGCAAGTTGGTTAGGATGATATCTATGAGGGTGCCCGTGTTTGCGACTTTGGGGTGGTACCTGGTAGGTACAGTGATAATTTGTGTGAGATTGAGGGCATCAAGCTTAGATTGTAGGATGGCTGTGGTGTTAAGCATGTTCCAGTTTAGGTCGCCTAGCAGCACAAGCTCTGAAGATAGATGGGGGGGCAATCAGTTCATATGGTGTCCAGAGCACAGCTGGGGGCAGAGGGTGACCTATAGCAGGCGGCAACGGCGAGAGACTTGTTTTTAGAGAGGTGGATTTTTAAAAGTAGAAGTTCTTTGGGTAGAGACCTGGATAGTAGGACAGAACTCTGCAGGCTATCTTTGCAGTAGATTGTAACACCACCCCCTTTGGCCATTCTATCTTGTCTGAAAATGTTGTAGTTAGGAATGAACATTTCAGAATTTTTGGTGGTCTTCCTAAGCCAGGATTCAGACACGGCTAAAACATCCAGGTTGGCAGAGTGTGCTAAAGCAGTGAATAAAACAAACTTAGGGAGGAGGCTTCTAATGTTAACATGCATGAAACCAAGGCTATTACGGTTACAGAAGTAATCAAAAGAGAGCGCCTGGGGAACAGGAGTGGAGCTAGGCACTGCAGGGCCTGGATTCACCTCTACATCACCAGAGGAACAGAGGAGTAGGATAATGGTACGGCTAAAAGCTATGAGAATTGGTCGTCTAGAACGTCTGGAACAGAGAGTAAAAGGAGGTATCTGGGGGCAATAAAATAGCTTCAAGGTATAATGTACAGACAAAGGTATGGTAGGATGTGAATACAGTGGAGGTAAACCTAGGTATTGAGTGATGATGAGAGAGATATTGTCTCTAGAAACATAATTGAAACCAGGTGATGTCATCGCATGTGTGTGTGGTGGAATTGAAAGGTTGGATAAGGTATAGTGTGAATGTAGAATCGATTGACCTACTACCGATATGTATAGTGTATTGCCTTTGTGGCTGGTTATGTTCATGATGAGAGTGTAGCTTACTCTGTGGAAAGCAGGTGCTATACTTGTGACTAGCCCTTTACCTCAGATCTCTGTCAGAGCTCCCAGCAGGTAAGGCCCATGTAATTTACAAGGGGAAAAGAGATGTTAATTTCTAGTTTACTGCTGGGGTTGCTGACTAGGCTTGGAGAGGCGGACATTCGAGGAGCCAGCCCACAGTGATCCATGTGGGGCCAACTGGCTGCCGGGGAGGGGATTGTTACAAGGGCAGCCAGGGCGAGCGCGCACACACACACACACACACACACACACACACACACACACACACACACACACACACACACACACACACACACACACACACACACACACACACACACACACACACACACACACACACACACACAGGGAGTCAGGTTTGAACCAGTTGGCCATCATGACAGAGGACCAACAGAAGGGATGCACTTCCTGTAAACGTGTAAACCATCATTAACACAGCATTCTAATGAACCATCTCTTCTCCTCTGTGGCGAAATGGTTTCTACTACTAACAGTAGAGGATTAATCATTGTGGTGGCCCTGTCAAAACTGCAAGAAAAGGAATCGAAGTGTTGATTTTTTAAATGACTTCCTTAGATTCACATGGAGCATATGTGGATGCTGCTTTCAATAATTTGAAGGTTCAGTACATGCATCTGTTGTCTCCAAGCTGTACTGCAGGTGTGCATTGCCAGAGGCAAATTGGACCTCCCACAATGAATCACAATCCTATACACTCACTGACTGTTGCACCATATGGTACATTCATTGCCGTGATAATACAAAAGCTGATTGCTTACGCTGTTTCACATCAAATTGATTAGTCTTGAAGAATACAGTACATTAGGCCAGTGTTGCCATTTAGTAAACTGTCATTACTGACTGTCATTACTGTCATTTATTTTCGCTCCGATCCTGATGGGTCAAAACAAAACTTCAAAATCTGTATGTGGGTCACAATGCTAAAATGTTTGTGAACTACTGCAGTAGGCTCATCGATTCATCCATACCCATACCTACCTCTCTCTCTTTCTCCACTCCCTCTCTCTGTCTCTCAGGCAGATGCCACATTTCAGTGACACATAAATCCTCCCCACCCTCTCTGTGTTGTGTTGGAGGGAGAGAGACATCAGCTGCCAAATCATCTCCTCTCTCCACTGTACCTGGCAGCTCTTCCCCGTCCCATCCCAACACGGTAGCACTTGGGCATGGTCAGGGCTGCTCTTCGTTTTTACTCCCCCTAGGGTACAAAAGAGAAAAGTAACACAAATGACCTTTAATAGTATTGTCTGGCAGCTCTGTAAATGTAGGTAATTATCACTTATACTGTATAATGAGTGTCATTCCCAACTTAATGATTGGAGAGAAAAAAATGTCCAATCCCCCAGCTTCATCTAAATGGAAATGGGATGATGTCCACTTTATTACTTGAACCACAGGGAGCAGCACAGTGCACTGAAAGCATTGAGGTGTCTGTCTTGGAGCAAAAGTGTGTCAGGGCTCTGGTTGTTTGTAAACGGTAGTATTTAAAGCATTACCAGAGTTTATTTTATGGACAGCCTCAGTCAGGTGTACATTGTGTTTCTCTGTAACAAATACTTTTACTCTTGAGTGAATTGTGAGGATTTAAACATCCCTGTGTATAGATGTGAATAGATATTGTTTGGTGCCTTTCTCCCTTTGCTAGACCAGTAAAGTTTCAGACCAAACCCTTTGGGTAGAGTATTGACCAATTTAGAAATATGGTGTCCCAAAGTCAGCCGGTCAGTCTGTCAGACCAACAGTTCAGAGAGAGGAGCACTGTAGTGTCCCATTAGTCCTTTGTATCTAAACATTGATTAGCCTATAAGCATGAACATGATTCTCACCCTGGCCTTACCCCATGAGGCAGGCTATGTGTGTAGTCTGGAGAGGAGAACAGAGGGTGCTGCCAGCCTGAGAAACAAAAGGGGCTGTCCTTCAGGCCTTTCGCCAGGCAGCTAGCTCAGAGCCTGGGAGGCTTCAGAGCCCCTCGCTCTTTCATGGAGAGGAGGGGAGTGACGGATGGACTCCCTCGACCCCCTCCCCCTCCCTCCCCCCACCCCATCACCACCACAGGAGCAGGATTAACCCCCTAGCCCCACAATGGGGACACATGTCCCCCTAGTTACCAACCCATTCAGACCTGCGTTACTTACACTCTAATAAGGATTAGGCTTAATGAGCTTCAAGGAGTTAACAATGAATGAAGAAGTCCTTAAGCAGCCGCTAATTCTATTCTGCCCTGTGTCACTTTTCATCCCCTCCATTCAGCCCACTCTGTTTGAACACAAGGTGTAATCCTCTTGAATATCAACGGTGAGCAGATCATATTAATTTAGACATCACCTCTCTTGGTCTGGGGACCCCAACCTCACCATCTGTTCCCCCTCTCTTCACCTGCCGCTGACAAACTCTCCTCTTCATCTCTACTCATTTTCTCTATTTCTCCATCTTTCACTTTCTCACACACTCTCCTCTATTTAATCCCCTTTCTCCTTTTCAAAATGTCCCTTGATTACTGTTTAAATCTTTAAACCCAAAAATATGGGAGAGAACATTTCAATCAATGAGATTCTGAGTACCTCTGTTTCCTGGAGTTAAAATGACATAAAGCTTTTTCTGATGATAATGTGTTGCGTTACACGTGCACAAGCCACAGTACCAACAAAAGTACTTTACTTTACAGGGATTTACTTAACTGTGATATAGGGACCGATAACTAAAGAGTATGCCTCCCACTCAAACGCCAAACAAGTAATGTTAGATCATCTACTCGTGATGTTAGTGTTTTATGGGAAGCTAATGGTCCATCTATCTATCACTGCATTTCTCTGCTATGTCATTATTTCCATCTCGCCCATTCTCCCTCGCTATTCACAGGTAGCTGAACTTCTGAACTCCTACAACAGACAGTGATTATGGCGCTTGTAGTGCAACTCAGTATCTGTCTCTTCTAAAGATCCAAGCACACTCTTTGGATGCTGGTGTGTGCAAGACTAGGGATACTGTTTTCATCAGATATCATCTACCCATATTACCTTCCTCTCATCTTTCCCCCCCTTACATCTCACATTTACTCTTCTTTTTTCAGTTCATTTGCTTTTTTTGTGACAGAATTGTAACCGATTTGTCAGCTTATTAAACCTCAAGAAATCTTTTTGGATTGTGTTTATAAAATGCTGTGCCCTCCAAAGGCAAGTGACCATAATGACCCCTCATAGCACTGTAATGATCTTAGCATGTTTATCCAGCCTGTTAGGGAATGGGATCACCTAGCAGGACAATGTACCCCACTTCAAGGGTTTTCCTCTGTCTGCCAGAGCTATGTTGCGTCTTCATGTGCTCATGTAGAAATGAACTATCCAGTGAGTGTCAGCACTGCTAGTTGATAGGCTAGAGGGGAAAGATATTGATGATTAAACCTGCTGAAACTCTTACATTTACAATATTGTATTTCCCCTTTCAACCTATTGCCTACCCGGTGAGACAAATGGCAATTTATAGCAAGCTTATTAAACTGAATATAGAAAGGTTATTAGAACAAGTCAGCTTACAGATTTCCCTGACACAATTCAATTACCTGACTAGCTAGAGGGAACCTGGCAATATTTTTTTTTCTTGAAAAACAAGTAATAAAATGTGCATGGTTTTAGGTGGAGACCAGCGAGCGGCAGTGGAATGCTTACACAGAGGAGAAGTAGGGAGTGCTGCTCTTTGAGATAGGAACCATACAGGTCAAAATATATATATTTTTAAAGAAGTTAATAATTATTATCTTGACTGTAGAATTTTTTTTTGTTGATTTTTTTACTGTGCTCACTTTCATAAAATAGTTGTTAATCATGAGATTAGATTTTATGTCAGATTTGATATTTTACAATTGTCTTCCTTTGACCTGTGATGACATGTTCAGTTTGTTTCATGAGCTTCCCCCAAAAGGCCTTGCCTCTGAAATCAAACACACACATTGTATAACCAAGATTATCTCTATTGAACCGAAACAGGGAAGGAAGGAAGGCATCAATACAATCTCCAAATGATGTCAGGGATTGCTCAGGGAAGCTTTTGAATGACAAACACAAACAAAACCACACACAAGCGCAGGCGCGTGCACACACCCACTCGCACGTCTTTCACAATACAGTCTTTTTCTAGACCAGGTGAATTGAGCAAAGGAACACTATTGATTTTTTCTTACCTTCATAAATAAAGGCTCAGACAAAGGGAGAAGCTGCAGCTTTTTTTGAGGGCAATAATGTGGTGAAAACGCTTCCCAGGGCTAAAAAAAGATTGGAGAGGATATTACATCCCACATGAGATCCAAGCAGAAGGACTGACACACTAAGATGCTGTGCCGAGTCACACCTCTCTCTCTCTCCCTCTCTGCAGCCTCTCTGTGTTATCTGCGAGGAGATGCCGGCATGCATGCCCACTGTCAAGCCTAACTTTCTGTGGCTTCCAAACAAAGCCAGCTAGTCTCAGAATGAGATGAGCTGAGGAGACCGATAAGGCCACTCCTATAGGTCTTTGTATAGACCTCTCTTATTATTGTGCACAGTGGGAGAAAGAATCATAGACAACATATTAATTCTCATCATGAAATCGCCAACATGGGTCTCTGCTCTTGTGCAAACCAACATTTAGCTCAAGTCCATGAAGAAAAGACAAAGAGAAAATTAATGAGGAATTAGGTGAAGCTGACATAAAAGATAAGTATATATTACTATTTGTTGGAATTCTTGGTAATTTTATCTCCCCTTGTGTACTGACTTTGGTTTCAGTGACAAAGAGTTGCAGACTCTGCCCTTTGTGGGCTATACTCGGCCTTGTCTCAGGATGGTAAGTTGGTGGTTGAAGATATCCCTCTAGTGGTGTGGGGGCTGTGCTTTGGCAAAGTGGGTGGGGGGTTATCCCTGCCTGTTTGGCCCTGTCCGGGGGTATTGTCTGACGGAGCCACAGTGTCTCCCGACCCCTCCTGTCTCAGCCTCCAGTATTTATGTTGCAGTAGTTTATGTGTCGGGGGGTCAGTCTTATTTGACCTTGCTGGTCATCTATGAACATTTGGACATCTTGGCCATATTCTATTATAATCTCCACCCGGCACAGCCAGAAGGGCACTGGCCACCCCTCATAGCCTGGTTCCTCTCTAGGTTTCTTCCTAGGTTCTGGCCTTTCTAGGGAGTTTTTCCTAGCCACCGTGCTTCTACACCAGCATTGCTTGCTGTTAGAGGTTTTAGGCTGGGTTTCTGTACAGCACTTTGTGACATCAGCTGATGTAAGAAGGGCTTTATAAATACATTTGATTGAAGTTTGATTGACTATGTCACCTCTGGGTACGCATGGCAAATGGCCCAAGACAATGCCCAGGGGGCAGTCAGCCCTTCCCCCTATTGAGAGAGAGACATTTTTTCTCTCTCTCTGTGATGCCACTTTGAAGCTATCTATATGGATTTATGAGCTCTATGGTAAGTTGTATCTATCTGTACACAACCTGGACTCAGGGTTAGACATAATATAGTACATGTCAATCTGGGATTAGTATTATATAATACGGTATGGTATGTATTAATTTCTGGATGTCCATCATCCCTTTTCATATGATATGTTATGAATTACAATTCACACAAGAAGTTACGAATTTGCAATACGTATGATATGTTATGAATTACAATTTGTTGTGGCTACCGTTTGCTAGATGTCTAGGTGGCTAACTCTAATGTCAGCTAGGCTAGGGGTTAGGGGTTAAGGTTAGGAGTTAGGTTAAAGGGTTAAGGTTAGCTAACATGCTAGTAGTTGCAAAGTAGCTAAAAAGTAGTTTGTAGTTACAAAGTTGCTAATTAGCAAAAATTTGAATGTGGTCCGTGATGAGATTTGAACACACAACATTTGCGTTGCTAGAGGTTAGGGTTATACGCCTACCCAACCACATTACTTTAGTTTGTGCCTTAAGTAACATTCTGTCTTTTGTAACCATACCAAACGTAACATATCACACTAATTAGATTGTCCTGGATTTACATGTACTATATTACGTCTAGTCAAATCAAAATCAAATCTAATTGTATTTGTCACATACATGTGTTTAGCTTAGGGTCATTGTCCTGCTGGAAGATGAACCTCCGCCCAGTCTCAAATCTCTGGAATACTGAAACAGGTTTCCCTCAAGAATTCCCCTGTATTTAGCGCCATCCATAATTTCTTCAATCCTAACCAGTTTCCCAGTCCCTGCCCATGAAAAACATCCCCACAGCATGATGCTGCCACCACCATGCTTCACTGTGGTGATGGTGTTCTGGGGTGATGAGAGGTGTTGTCAGAGTCGTGTGTATAGGTGGCAGGGAAGTCAGACGCAGGAGAGTCAAACGGAGTGTAAATGGAATCTTTTAATATAAGTCCACTTAACATGCTCCAAACACTAAATACGTATATACATAAACGAACATGGGTACGAGGACCCGTCGCGCACCTATACAACATAAAACAACACTTGACATAAAACAATCTCTGACAAAGACATGAGGGGAAACAGAGGGTTAAATACTCAACAGGTAATGAATGGGATTGAAAACAGGTGAGTGGGAAGACAAGACAAAACCAATGGAAAATGAAAAATGGATCAATGATGCCTAGAAGGCCGGTGACGTCGACCGCCGAGCACCGCCCAAACAAGGAGAGGCAACGACTTCGGCAGAAGTCATGACAGGTGTTGGGTTTGCGCCAGATATAGAGTTTTCCTTGGTGGCCAAAAAGCCTCATCAGTCTCATCTGACCAGAGTACCTTCTTCCATATGTTTGGGGAGTCTCCCACATGCCTTTTGGCAAACACCAAACCTGTTTGCTTATTTTTTTTCTTAAAGCTATGGCTTTTTAATGGCCACCCTTCCGTAAAGCCCAGCTCTGTGGAGTGTATGGCTTAAAGTATTCCAATGGACAGATACTCCAATCCCTTCTGTGGAGCTTTGCACCTCCTTCAGGGTCATCTTTGGTCTTTTTGTTGCCTCTCTGATTAATGCCCTCCTTGCCTGGTCTGTGAGTTTTGGTGGGCGGCCCTCTCTTGGCAGGTTTGTTGTGGTGCCATATTCTTTCCATATGTTTTAATAATGGATTTAATGGTGCTCCGTGGGATGTTCAAAGTTTCTGATATTTTTTTATAACCCAACCCTGAACAGTACTTCTCCACAAATGTGTAGGTTTGGGGTTTTAGGCTGGGTTTCTGTACAGCACTTTGAGATATCAGCTGATGTAAGAAGGGCTTTATCAATACATTTGATTTGATTTGATTTGATATCAGAAGCTTCTAAAGCCATGACATAATTTTCTTGAATTTTCCAAGCTGTTTAAAGCCACAGTCAACTTAGAGTATGTAAACTTCTGACCCACTGGAATTGTGATACAGTGAAATAATCTGTCTGTAAACAATTGTTGGAAAAATTACTTGTGTCATGCACAAAGTAGATGTCCTAACCAAATGTCCTTGCCAAAGCTATAGTTTGTCCTTGCCAAAGCTATAGTTTGTTAACAAGAAATTTGTGGAGTGGTTCAAAAATGAGTTTTAATGATTCCAACCTAAGTCCGACTTCAACTGTTCCTCTCATGTCTAAGCCGTTGAATTGCGTCTCCTCTTTGACTCTGTGCGGACATTTTGCCTGTTTGATTGCCTTACGGAAGGAATAACTACACTGTATTCGGCTGTATTCCCAGTCACCTTGTCATGGTTAAATGGACGTTTTTAAAAGGTTTTTTAGGTTTTAATAGTCACAGTGGGTACAACATTTCCTGTACACTTTCTGAATAACTTATTCACCGTATCAGTGTATTCGTTGATGTTATTCTCGGAGGCTACCTGGGAATATATCCCAGTACGTGTGTTCAAAACAAATTTTTAAGAGTGGATTCCGATTGGTCAGACCAGCGTTGAATAGTTCTTATCAAGGGTACTTCCTGTTTGAGTTTCTGCCTATAGGAAGGAAGGAGCCAAATGGAGTCGTGATCAGGTTTGCTGAAGGGAGGGCGGGAGAGGGACTTGCAGGCATCCCGGAAGTTGGAGTAACAGTGGTCCGAGTGTTTTAGCAGCGCAAGTACTGCAGTCAATTTGTTGATCAAACTTAGGTTTTTCTCAAATTTGCTTTATTAAAATCCTCAGCTTCAATAAATGTGGCTTCAGGATATGTGATTTCCATTTTGTGTAAATTCCAGTGTAGTTCTTTGAAGGCCATTGTGGTATTGGCTTGATGGGGAATATACACAGCTTTGACTATGAAATAAGAGTATTCTCTTGTGAGGTACTATGGTCGGCATTTGATTGTGAGATATTTTAAGTCGGGTGAACAAAAGGGCATGAGTTCCTGTATGTTCTCACAATCATATCATGAGTAGTTAATCATGAAACATACACACCAACCCTTCTTCTTCCCAGAGAGATATTTATTCCTGTCTGCGCGATGAAGTGAGAACCCAACTCGCTGTACGCACTCAGACAGTATATCCCAAGAGAGCCATGTTTCCGGGAAACAGTATGTTACAATCCCTGATGTGTTTCTGGAAGAAAATCCTCGCCCTGAGCTTGTCAACTTTATTATCCAGAGACTGAACATTAGTGAGTAATATACTCGGAAGCGGTGGGTTGTGTGCGTGCCTACTGAGTCGAACTAGAAGTCCACTCCGGGTACATCTCCTTCGCCAGCGATGTTTTGGATCAGCCTCTGGAATCAGTTAAATTGTCCTGGGGGGTACGAACAAAGAATTTGATTCGGGAAAGTCTGGTCGTAATGCTGGTAATGCTGGTGAGTTGCCATCGCTCTGATATCCAAAAGTTCTTCCCGGCTGTATGACATAAAAACATTTCTGGGCTAATAATGTAAGAAATTGCACATACAAAAACAAAATACTACAACGTTTCCTAAGTTCTAGAAACACGGCAGCCCTATCTGTCGGCGCCATTTTCCCTCAATGAGATTAGGCTGTACAGGGTGAACTCTAAACTGCTGTATGCAAAAGGGTTTTATTGAATTCTGCCATATTTGCATTGGTTTCATCCCCCACACAAGCCTTTGGATGCTGTGACATCATTGAGCTAGGTTGATCATGTTACTCTAACTTGGTGTTTCTGATTCGTCAATGGTGGTTGGTTTTGATTTGAAAAAGTCACACCTTCAAATGTTATAAATGGAATGCAATGCCTTTGCCTTTTTTTGTGCCTCTTGTTTTGCTATGCACTCTACGGAAAGGTTGTATGAGAAATTCTAATTTCCTAGGCTTCTAGGCATCTCTTTGTTCATGCATTGTCTTGTAAGATGTGTTTGCCTAATGCTAGCATAATGCCAGTAATGTCGTGTAACTCATGCTTATGCCTGTATATGAATTCAGCCAAGGTCAGAGGGATACACTGAGAGAGGCAGAGAGCACTAGGGACACAAGCCCATTTCTCCTCACCATTGTTGTGCCTATCCTCTGGTGCCTCCCAACTTCATTTCCACTTCAATTTTATCAACCTTCTGCTAGCCTCTCAAGGAGATAGGATACACGCTCTGACATGAATTAGCCCCAGATTGACTGATACTGCCCGGCCCAGGGGGATTCATGGCTAGAAGAGCCCCTGGCTTTTCTCATCCTTTGCTCTCTTTTTTCCCTTCCCCTCCTCTTTTCACTCCTCCTTCTGTCTTGTTCCCTCCTGGCTCGTCCTTGTCACTCACCTGTCTGTGTGACATCACCCTTCCCTCCGGCGTGACGGACAGGCGCCGGCTGCATCTGACGGAGTAATTTGCCACAAATTTATAAAACACAGCGCTTCAGAGGGATCCCAGCTGGGGTGGTGGGGAAGGCTGTAGCACTGAGGAGAGGGCTGAGAGGTCCATTTCCATTTATCACCACCACTGACAGATGGTCCCTCAACTCTTTTTCCCTCTCTCCCTTTCTCTGTCTCCCTCTGACTGTCTGACTCTTTCATTCCTTCTCTCTCTCTATCTCTCTCTCTCTGTGTCTACAGAGAGGAAGCACCACTACACAACTACCTGCTCCTCTCTTGCTGCTAGACCTGGCCAGTGGGGCACACAGCACTTTTGGGTCATGAATGACATACTGTAATATGTAAAAAGAGGACTTATCTTTTTACCTCGCACCATGCCCAGTACTAACCTCCCCAATACTTTCATCATATCAGACCTGTGAACAAATCCTTAAATCAGAGCCAAGTGCAGAGTTGAATCATGGCAGCGATTTGACATAATATTGTATTAATGAACAGTCTAAATTCAAAGTCAGCTTCTCATTTCTCACCTCAGTCGCTGATTTAAAGGGGAAGAAAGTGACCTTAAAAAATGCACTGATGGATTCGGACGGCCAGTGGCCCCAAGGCAAGCCACTTGTTTCATATTTTTTCAATCAATTCATTATGATCCTGTGATTTTGGGGCAAGATAGTGAGTTTACCTATTGGCTCTATATGTTTCCAACCCTCTACCAATTTGTCTTTGGTACTTGGGACAAAATAAATAGGAAAGAAGAATATGTAGCATTTAAATTTGGTGAAATGTTTCTCTGACCCTCCGTGTCTGTGGACTCTCATGTTGTCCGGAACTGGTCCTAGGTCCAAGGCCACACTAACACAGTGGGCACAGCCACTTCTGTAGTCAAGGGTGTAGGAGCTGGAGATGGACTGAAACTATGCCACTCAGGCCATAGAGTCTCATCATAGAGTCTGGTTGAAATATGCCAATAAAGCATCATGACAAGAGGGATCCCAGCTGGGGTGGTGGGGAAAACTATTGACAAAATGTACACTGCACTATTCAACATGTAGAGATGCGACTGTGACAAATGTAAGCAATGTCTTTTTTTTTTCTTTTTTAAAATTTTTACCCCTTTTTCCCCCCAATTTCGTGGTATCATCTCATCGGTACAACTCCCGTACGGGCTCGGGAGAGACGAAGGTTGAAAGTCATGCGTCCTCCGATACACAACCCAACCAGCCGCACTGCTTCTTAACACAGCGCGCATCCAACCCGGAAGCCAGCCGCACCAATGTGTCGGAGGCTATACCGTGCACCTGGCAACCTTGGTTAGCGCGCACTGCGCCCGGCCCGCCACAGGAGTCGCTGGTGCGTGATGAGACAAGGACATCCCTACCGACCAAGCCCTCCCTAACCCGGACAACGCAAGGCCAATTGTGCGTCGCCCCACGGACCTCCCGGTCACAGCCGGTTACGACAGAGCCTGGGCGCGAACCTACAGCGCCCTTAACCACTGCGCCACCCGGGAGGCCAAATGTAAGCAATGTCATGCCAATCATGGATTATCTAGGCTTCAGTCAAACGAGGAATTTTAGAAAATAGATCATGAAAATGAAACAATGAAACAGTGTATTGAATGATTAGAGAGTTAGCAAGAAATAGCAGAACAATGGCCTGCTAATCCTAGGATTGAAAAACAGTACTTAGAAACACCACTGTTGCTGTTGGGGGATTAAACTGGAAAATAAAAGCCAGGTCTGATGTCTTATTCATCTCCTACAGAGAGCCTTGTTTCTATCAACTTTCTTTCAGTCAATGTTTCTCAATATTTAATTTAAGAAAAATGTAGACTATCGCTTGAATGGGAGCTTGGATCTGTTCCATGGATGTACATTAAATAAAAAAGTATTATGTTATCATGAGAAACAGTAATAAAAAATAAAAAATTAAATATATATATATATATTTTACAAAACATTAGGAATACCTGTTCTTTCCTTGATATAGTCTGACCAGGTGAATCCAGGTGAAAGCTATGATCCCTTATTGAAATCCACTTCAATCAGCGCAAACTGGCTCTAACCAGAATAGAAAGAGGAGTGGGAGGCACCGGTGCACAACTGAGCAAGAGGACAAGTACATTAGAGTGTCTAGTTTGAGAAACAGAAGCCTCACAAGTCCTCAACTGGCAGCTTCATTAAATAGTACCCGCAAAACACCAGTCTCAATATCGCCTCTTCACTGTTGACGTTGAGACTGGTGTTTTGCGGGTACTATTTAATGAAGCTGCCAGTTGAGGATTTGTATGTTTCTCAAACTAAATACTCTAATGTACTTGTCCTATTTCTCAGTTGTGCAGCGGGGCCTCCCACTCTTTCTATTCTGGTTATAGCCAGTTTGCGCTGTTCTGAGAAGGGAGTAGTGCACAGCGTTGTATGAGATGTTCAGTTTCTTGGCAATTTCTCACATGGAATAGCCTTCATTTCTTAGAACAAGAATAGACTGACGAGTTTCTGGCCATTTTCAGCCTGTAATCGAATCCACAAATGCTGATGCTCCAGATACTAAACTAGTCTAAAGAAGGCCCGTTTTATTGCTTCTTTAATAAGAACAACAGATTACAGCTGTGCTACCATAATTGCAAAAGGGTTTTCTAATGATCAATTAGCCTTTTTAAAATTATAAACTTGGACTAGCTAACACAATAGTCATTTACAACATTAACAATGTCTACACTGTATTTCTGATCAATTTTATGTTATTTTAATGGACAAAATATGTGCTTTTCTTTCAAAAACAAGGACATTTCTAAGTGACCCCAAACTTTTGAACTTAGTGTGTGTGTATATATATATATATATATATATATATATATATACTGAACAAATGCATAAACTCAACATGCTACGATGTCACTGAGTTAAAGTTCATATATTGAAATCAGTCAATTGAAATAAATTCATTAGGCCCTAATCTATGGATTTTATATGACTGGGCAGGTGAGCAGCCATGTGTTGGCCTGGGAGGGTGAAGGCCCACCCAGTTGCTCCCTCGAAACCTGAGACGTCTGTGGCATTGTGTTGTGTGACAAAACTGCACATTTTAGAATTGCCTTTTATTATCCCCAGCACAAGGTGCACCTGTGTCATGATCATGCTGTTAAACAGCTTCTTGATAAGCCATACCTCTCAGGTGGAAGGATTATCTTGGTTTGTTTGTTCACAAAAATGTAGAAAAATAAGCTTTTTGTGCATATGGAACATTTCTGGGATCTTTTATTTCAGCTCATGAATCATGGGACCAACACTCTACATGTTGGGTTCATATTTTGTTCAGTGTATAGATTTATATACCTAACATGTAAAGTTTTGGTCCTGTGTTTCATGAGCTGAAATAATAATAAAAATATACTGACTTTGCTCGTTCTGACATTTCTTAATTTCTTTCTTTAATTATTTTGGGACGTGTGTGTATAGTTTTGTATTTTTAAGTATTACTGTTGAAGCTAGAAACAAGCATTTCGCTGCACCTACTATAACATCTGCAAAATACAGTATGTGTACGCGACCAATAGAATTTGATTTGCTTTAAAGGCCAGTAGTATTTTCTTGGTGTCAGGACCAAGGCCTTCAATGCTATTTATGTTAATAGTTTATTCATCACTGTTTACACCGTCTCTTCTATCTGCTCTGTCGATATTCATTTTCCATCCCCAATCATCTTTTCATGGCCTTGACAATTGCTGTGGCACGCCACAAGATTAACTTGGACTGCGTTTCACAATGCAAATCAGCAAATGTCTAGAATCAAATCAGCAAATGTTGAATTTGTCACCCCTGAAAAGAATCTAATGAAATCATTAATTGGGTTGTTTCATACAGACAGTGTTTTATATTTTGGTGCATCTACAGCGCAAGAACAAATTATCTACACTTTGTGAATTTGATATGGGGCTCATTCTGGTCAAGCATTATTCTAAATAGCATTTTATTATTCATTTGCTATTATGTTGACGGAGCATGTAGCCACTGCCTTGTTTATGAAATGATAGACTGAATGCCACGTGCACTTCAATTGCTGCTGCTCTCTGTTCTGTTCTACCTCCCCCCACCGACTGCTCTGCCTGACAAAAGTTGGACCATCCATAGTGAAATCAAAGGGCTACATTTGTTTGAGTAACTTCCCTCACACACCATCAATGTATAGTAAAAATGTCATTGCTGCATGGCAGACATTCTACCATCACTCAATCAGTCTACCAATTACTGCTGTGAGGAATGATTTGAGAAGTTATGGCTCTTGTGGCTGAGTTTAGGGGACTTTAATCAGTAATAAAGAATTGAGCTTTACAAAACTCATTGTGATCTGTCGTGCACAACCTATTATTCCTCACAATGCAATCAACTGTTCCAATGTAATGTGATGTGCTACAATATGATTTAGGGCTCTATTCAATCTATTGCTGAAGCGCTACAGACTGCTCAGGAGAAATGTAAAGGTCATTTCCAATTGAGCCGACATATACAGCGTTTACCGTGAATGCAGTCGCCGCTAACTCGACAACGTTGCCTTTAAATTTGAATCACGCTGTTACAGTGCATTTCAACTTAACATGATGATTCGGATAGCTATACTAGCTTTTCCCTCTTGTGGGTGCTAGCAAGCAGCCTAGGTAATGCTAGGTATCAACAGCCAATACATTAAGTGCTGGAAGCTATTGTGAGCTTCGGTTGGTCAAAAGCGTTGCGATATCGCAGAGTTTTTGCATAAAGTTCAGCTTTCCCCAACTTTGGTCCTGCCCTGTTCACGTCCCTCGCCTTTGCTCACATTGCCCAACGGTCCCCAGCCCACTTCGCTTCTCTTCCATTGGAAATGAATGGTTTCCATAATTTCATCACCCACATCGTCTTCAGTTAATAAGAGGCACTGTAATGCTGAACCTCCGCGATACGGATTGAATAGAGCCCTTAAACTAGTCTGGCACGGCCAATAACACTAAAACATTGTTGTGTTCATCAGAATCATGACATTTGTTTGTTAACAATGAAGCATGCTGTTTATTCTCATCTTACATTGTTGGAGATTCACAAGCCTTTAGCTGCACCTGCGATAACATCTGCAAACCTGTTTATGTGACCAATACATTTTGATATGATTTGATTTGACATTGTACATCACTATACTAGAACCACAACATGACTAATAGCTTAACTGTCTATTCATAGACTAATTTCTAGTTTAAATTCCAGTCTCGTTTTTAAAATATTTTTTTAGTAACCTCAATTAATTAAGCACGTCACAGGTATTAAATTGGGAGAATTAGCAAGTCATGAAAATGCTTGTAGTCTCAGTATTATTTGAAGACCCCCGCAGGCTATTTCTTTCATTTGGAAAGAAAAGACGTCATTGTGGAGCTTTAAAACGCAGCCAAAGGTTTTGTCACTGTTGGGTTTTATTTCCACATCTTGAAACACGTATGCACTGTTGCATTATATTGTTTTAGGGCAATTTAACCAGTACCATGACTCTGGAGGACCATGAAGATTTAGCAATTTACACATATTCGCTTGTAAACACGGTGTGCTAAAAAAAAAGAGAGCCCTACCATTTAACACCTTGCACAATTCTTCAACTCACACAATTCCCAGTGCCTCTGAGTTTTGTGGAGGTGGTCAATACACTCCTAGAAAAAAGGGTTAAAAAGGTTTCTGCGGCTGTCCCTGTAGGAAAACCCATTTTGGTTTCAGGTAGAAACCTTTTTGGTTCCGGGTAAAACTCTTATGGGTTCCATGTAGGACTGTCTGTAGAAAGGGTTCAACATGACACCTAAAAAAGGGTTCCACCTGTAACCAAAAGTGGTTCTTCAAAGGGTTCTCCTATGGGGCCAGCCGATAACAATTTTCTAAAGAAAAAATGGTGCTAAGAGTGTATTGCCAGAAGTTAGGGATGAGCCGGCCTTTGCCACTGTAAATGTGATCCAGGCAGAGAGACTGAGAGGTCAAATGTATTTACTCCTCAGAGTCTCCTCCACTCAACGAGAGAAAGCAAGTGAGCATCCATGCAGTCCTGAGTTGCCTCCTGTCCCTGTGTGTGAAAGAGCACAGTGGTTCATGTAGTCACCCAGGGTGAGAGAAATCAATAGAAGCCTTAATACAGAAGGATGTGTGCAGCACAAGCGCCTCATCTAACAGCCCTCTCCCAAAGTCTGCTCTGACCCTCAAATGACCATATTCCATTATGTACTTTCATCTCCATCGAGGGGATAAGACCCAAGACGAATTGATTGTGTTTCCACAGATTGGAGATAGGGAGAAAATCTATATCTTTCTCAAAAAAATTTACGATTTGTTCAGCTGACAGAGCTGTCTTCCTTTTTTGGACAGAAAGAGAAACAGCCATGAGCATCCTGAGGAGAGAAGACATTGACTCTGGGAATATTCTGTTTGATCATGCTGCACCTTAAGACCTAGCAGTCAGAACAGGATTAGAAAGGAAACACTACAACACCACATTCAGGGTGAAGGCCAACTTCTTGACATCTAGTCAGGTCATTTGAGTTTAGCATTTTGTAGAGGATTTCAGCTCTGTGGTCTTTGTCCATTGAGGGGACAGAGCCAATATAGAATCACACCCCCACTGTACCCCATTCCCTCCCTGCAGAACCCCTCTCTCCCCCTGCGTGTTGGATGGTTCTCTGGTTACAGCCAGCTGAGTGGGGATATCAGGCCAGCCAGGCAGGCAGGGGCAGTGTTATCAGGCTCTATCTCCAGGGAGCAGTAGCAGCAGTGCTGTATGTAGCAGGCCATGGAGAGACACAGGAGTGGTTATCACAAGGCCACTGATACCATCTGGGGTTGGCGAATCAGAGCTTCCTCACTCACTCCCTCTGCCTCTCTGGCTCTCTCAGGAGCCCCCTGCGGGAACCAAGGGCCTGCAGCTGATCAATGCACTGCAAATAGATTTATTGACATGACAAATGTTACATCTGCATTGACAGAGCTGTGTAGACAAACAGTGTGCATTAAGACAGAAGAGCAGAATATGCAGAGGAAAAGGCTGTCAAATAAAACAACAACAAACTGTTCAAAAACAGAGGGGTATACACTTGGTTGACAACAGCCATCCACTTGAGCTTTTCCTTTAGATATGCTGTAAGCAGTCTTGTGAGATAGTCTTGGCATTATGTGATATAATCTGTTTGACCCTAATAGATATCAGTGATCAGTTCGAGTCTCATATTCATCTGATGAACCAGTCTTCATCACATTCCCATAAACCACCCAGATACTATTAAGAACGCTGAATCCTCCACATATATATTTCAGTTATGAAATATGTGTCATCATGTCTCACCATACAAAAGACTCTGATGGCCTGGAATAATTTAATTAAGAGGTCCATCTATATTTGATTAAGATTTTAATAATTGCCAGCCAGCACTAGATAACGCTTGATAAGTACCATCCCATAAAATATAATTTATTTTTAAAAGTAATTATACTTTTTTTTCCTGTTGGATCTGTTGCGATGGACTTCTACTACTCAAGCAATTTGTACAATATTTAATGTGAAGTTATTTTGTCATTTGGAAATGAACCTGCCGCTCAAGCAGATGAATGGTCACTTAATTACAACACTAATAACTTCTATCATGTCAGTTCATGAATATATGAATGAGTAAGGATGTCTATCTTGATACTTCTTCAAGAGTTTAATAGGAGTTGAGACCGGACATCTTTCTACGCAGAGTGACTGGTAGTGTGATTTAGATCTACTTCAATGTAAAATCATCAGATAAAAATGTTAGATGATTATGTTTCCTGTAGAAATATAGGAAGGACATATTTGTATTTTCAAAGCAACAAAAAACTGACACTGTGTTCTTAGGGTCCACTTTTGCACTTGTCTCCATATCTCAGTGTTGTTGAAGAGGTGTGATCCAAGCTGCACAGTGCAGGTGTATGCCCTGCCCAGCCCAGCCAGCCATCCCCAGTCAGGGTAGTGCTGTGAGGGCTCAGCTCTGCACTCTGCCCCCAGCCTGCTGGATGATGTATTGACCGGGAGGGCTGCATGCAGGAAGGGACGGGGGACGGGGGGGGGCTTGAATAGGGAGCAGAGAGGGCCCCAGAGCTGGATGTGTTTTGGGTTTTTACATTAGCATATGTCTTAGTCACAAGGCGTCGAACAACCTCAGAGTGCCAGGCCAGGCGAAGCGACATTGGCAGGGTCTCAGTGCTGTGATCAGCTGTTCTTCTGCTTAGCTACATTAGCACTTCCCACGCTCCCCCGCTCTCTCTCCCTCTCCCTGTCTTTCTTTCTCTCTCCCTCTGCCCACCACACACTTGCTCTCAGACAGGGGGAAGCCCCAATGGTCAATGAATGATGCCACATAACACACATCTGTCATGTAGAATATTCGTTTTTGCTTGATATCCAGGAGTTATCCAGAAAGATGGTTTTCATTGGTGATACTGTATGCTGAAACCACAATTATTATGTCTTTATTTTAATTTTTGTAAAGACCAAATATCCTTCATACTTTCTTGTAGTAGATGATCGTCTGCACTGTGGAGCAGATATAGTTTTTCAGAGGCAGACACAAGGCGTGACAGTGACTGCCTTTTGGGAATGGGTATACCTTGCATCTAAACTGAACAAAAACGAGATCGAAATCCTGATGAGATCCTGAGGCCCATTGTCGTGCCATTCAGATACCGCCATCACTTCATGTTTCAGCATGATAATGCACGGCCCCTTATCACAAGGATCTGTACACAATTCCTGGAAGCTGAAAATGTTCCAGTTCTTCCATGGCCTGCATACTCACAAGACATGTCACCTATTGAGCATGTTTGGGATGCTCTGGATCAATGTGTACGACAGTGTGTTCTAGTTCCCGCCAATATCCAGCAACTTTGCACAGCCAATGATGATGAGTGGGACAACATACCACAGGCCACAATCAACAGCCTGATCAGTTCTATGCGAAGGAGATGTGTCGCGCTGCTTGAGGCAAATGGTGGACACACCAGATCCTGACTGATTTTCTGATCCAGGCGCCTACCTTTTTTAAAGGTATTTCTGAACAACAGATACTGTATTCCCAATGTGAAATCCATAGATTATGGCTTATTGAATTTTTTTTCAATTGACTGATTTCCTTATATGATCTGTAACTCAGTAAAATCATTGAAATTGTTGCATTGTTGCGTTTATATTTTTGTTCAGTATACATAGTCATGATGAAAGTGAACTTTGTCTATCGGTTTACTGTCCCTATAGTGTGACCAATTAACCAATTTAAGTAAAGGACAATTTCATAGGCCTCACACATGGCTATAGATAGCCGCAGGGCGCACTAGAGAAAACAGATTAGCACATTAGCTTAGTGGGGGCTGAAGGAGGACCTCTGGCCTAGGCTGTGCTGCCTCCAGGCTGAGGTCTGCTGGCTGTCTGGGTATCAGAGCATCTGCCCCTCATTGATGTCACTCTGCTCTATCATCCTCCGCTCTCTCTGCATGTGACGGAGGGCTTTTAGAGGCTATAATCAACTGCTCCTCCTCCCTCTCTCTGCATGTGACTGAGGGCTTTTAGAGGCTATAATCAACTGCTCCTCCTCCCTCTCTCTGCATGTGACTGAGGGCTTTTAGAGGCTATAATCAACTGCTCCTCCTCCCTCTCTCTGCATGTGATGGAGGGCTTTTAGAGGCTATAATCAACTGCTCCTCCTCCCTCTCTCTTTCCCTTTCACTCTCGCTCTTTTTCTGCCTCTACATTCACACCTCTTTCTACAAATGCATGTTTGTACCACAGATTTTGGGCTGTAAGCATGCACCCGTGTTTTTTTGTAGCTTTTTATAATGAACGCATCATAGTAGAAAATTGCACACAGCTCGGACACCCATGCATACCCCAGAAGACATGCCACAAGAGGTCTCTTCACAGTCCCCAAGTCCAGAAGAGATTGTGGGAGGCGCACCGTATTACATAGAGCCATGACTACATGGAACTCTATTCCACATCAAGTAACTGACGCAAGCAGTAAAAAACAGACAAAAAAACACCTTATGGAACAGCGGGGACTGTGAAGTAACACAAACATTGGCACAGACACATGCATACACACACACACACACACAATAACATATGCACTATACTTACACATGGATTTAATACTGTAGATATGTGATAGTGG
The DNA here is from genome assembly GCF_057628025.1 of Oncorhynchus mykiss. NCBI lineage: Eukaryota > Metazoa > Chordata > Actinopteri > Salmoniformes > Salmonidae > Oncorhynchus > Oncorhynchus mykiss. The sequence continues at coordinate 25,336,347 of NC_143033.1, read as the reverse complement.
TGGAGTCGCGGCCTGAGGGAACACAGTGTGTTGTGAAATCTGTGAATGTATTGTAATGTTTTTAAAATTTTATAAATCGCCTTAATTTTGCTAGACCCCAGGAAGAGTAGCTGCAGCTTTGGCAGCAGCTAATGGGGTTCCATAATAAATACAAATACAGAGTATTATATTTCACATTATTTTAAAAGTGAAATATCTATGTCCAATCAGACTACACAAAGAAAAGCTCTGGAACAGTTGAATGGCTTTATTGGCCCTGTCAGTGAAGTTCTGGTTCAGTGGTCGGGTGCCTCGCTGCTCGGCAGAGGTGTGGGACTGTGGGAGGAGAGATACGTCCCTGTCTGGAACCCAGGTGTGCTGAAGGAAGCTGTTAAATTTGGTCATTACTCCTGTAATAGTGCTTTACGGTCAGCACCGAGAGGTCTCGTGTGTTACAGACCCAGTGGCTCCAGGGAGAGCAGGGATGGAGAGAAGGACCCAGGCATCACTTGTCAGGTTGACATGAGGATGATATAAAAAACAATGTCCAGCGTAGTGGATAATGCTGGTGATGGATGGCCGGACCGACGTCCAAACACCCAGCTGAAGGATTGAAGGATTTGAGAAATCACTGAGTGTAATGAGTAGAAATGGGCCAAAAAAAGTGTGTGTGTTGGGGGGGGGGGGGGGGGGGGGTAAGATAGATATAAAGTGTTATTGTGTCTTTTGTCTTCTGTTGGAGTATCTGACTCTGTGTGTGTTGTTGGAGTATCTGACTCTCTGTGTCTGTTGTTGGAGTTTCTGACTCTCTGTGTCTGTTGTTGGAGTTTCTGACTCTCTGTGTCTGTTGTTGGAGTATCTGACTCTCTGTGTGTGTTGTTGGAGTATCTGACTCTCTGTGTCTGTTGCTGGAGTTTCTGACTCTCTGTGTCTGTTGTTAGAGTTTCTGGCTCTCTGTATCTGTTGTTGGAGTATCTGACTCTCTGTGATTGTTGGAGTTTCTGACTCCCTGTGTCTGTTGTTGGAGTATCTGACTCTGTGTCTGTTGTTGAAGTATCTGACTCTCTGTGTCTGTTGTTGGAGTATCTGACTCTGTGTGTGTGTTGTTGGAGTATCTGACTCTCTGTGTGTTTTGTTTGTTCAAGTATGTCTGCAGACACCTATTGGTGTTCATGTGCATGAGTGTGTTCACCTACATGTGTGTATGCATGTGTTGATTTGTATGTGTTGACATGGCTGGAGGAAGGATCGGGGGGAGGAGAAACAGTCCTAACGGCTTTTTGAATGAGATAAATGGCTTACAGATGGCCCACTCAATATATTCTAATGAGACATGCAAAACAGGGGCAGGGTGAGCCAATACTGGGAGCGTCTCAGCTGTATTCCTGTCTGTCTGTGATCGCAGACACTGCTCACTCTCTATCACCATAGTGGCACTACACACCAATGTGGCCCACCACTGAGACGGATGATTACACGGTAAGCTAGAGTAGGTTTAAAGAATAATAGTCATGCATACTGTAGGTTTGACAACGTGTTTTTATTTATTAAGGCTATGGATATAAGAATTTGGAGTGTGTGTTGGTGTAAAATAAGGACTGGCACACAGCTTAGGGGCAGGGTGTGAGGTCAAAGGTCAGGGAGAAGGCCGCTTGTCAGGGAAGTTGTTTAGGGAAGAAAGGGGAGATGTATTTTTATTTTTTATTTCACCTTTATTTAACCAGGTAGGCCAGTTGAGAACAACTTCTCATTTACAACTTTGACCTGGCCAAGATAAAGCAAGCAGTGTGACAAAAACAACAACACAGAGTTACACATGGGATAAACAAACGTACAGTCAATAACACAAGAGAAAAGTCTATATACAGTGTATGCAAATGTAGTAAGATTAGGGAGGTAAGGCAATAAATAGGCCACAGTGGCGAAATAATTACAATTTAGTATTAACACAAGAGTGATAGATGTGCAGATTTATTTATTTATTTATTTATTTACCTTTATTTAACCAGGTAGGCAAGTTGAGAACAGGTTCTCATTTACAATTGCGACCTGGCCAAGATAAAGCAAAGCAGTTCGACAGATACAACAACACAGAGTTACACATGGAGTAAAACAAACATACAGTCAATAATAAAGTATAAACAAGTCTATATACAATGTGAGCAAATGAGGTGAGAAGGGAGGTAAAGGCAAAAAAAGGCCTTGGTGGCAAGGTAAATACAATATAGAAAGTAAAACACTGGAATGGTAGTTTTGCAATGGAAGAATGTGCAAAGTAGAAATAAAAATAATGGGGTGCAAAGGAGCAAAATAAATAAATTAATTAAATACAGTTGGGAAAGAGGTAGTTGATAGGGCTAAATTATATGTGGGCTATGTACAGGTGCAGTAATCTGTGAGCTGCTCTGACAGTTGGTGCTTAAAGCTAGTGAGGGAGATAAGTGTTTCCAGTTTCAGAGATTTTTGTAGTTCGTTCCAGTCATTGGCAGCAGAGAACTGGAAAGAGAGGCGGCCAAAGAAAGAATTGGTTTTGGGGGTGACTAGAGAGATATACCTGCTGGAGCGTGTGCTACAGGTGGGAGATGCTATGGTGACCAGCGAGCTGAGATAAGGGGGGACTTTACCTAGCAGGGTCTTGTAGATGACATGGAGCCAGTGGGTTTGGCGACGAGTATGAAGCGAGGGCCAGCCAACGAGAGCGTACAGGTCGCAATGGTGGGTAGTGTATGGGGCTTTGGTGACAAAACGGATTGCACTGTGATAGACTGCATCCAGTTTGTTGAGTAGGGTATTGGAGGCTATTTTGTAAATTACATCGCCAAAGTCGAGGATTGGTAGGATGGTCAGTTTTACAAGGGTATGTTTGGCAGCATGAGTGAAGGATGCTTTGTTGCGAAATAGGAAGCCAATTCTAGATTTAACTTTGGATTGGAGATGTTTGATATGGGTCTGGAAGGAGAGTTTACAGTCTAACCAGACACCTAAGTATTTGTAGTTGTCCACGTATTCTAAGTCAGAGCCGTCCAGAGTAGTGATGTTGGACAGGCGGGTAGGTGCAGGTAGTGATCGGTTGAAGAGCATGCATTTAGTTTTACTTGTATTTAAGAGCAGTTGGAGGCCACGGAAGGAGAGTTGTATGGCATTGAAGCTTGCCTGGAGGGTTGTTAACACAGTGTCCAAAGAAGGGCCGGAAGTATACAGAATGGTGTCGTCTGCGTAGAGGTGGATCAGAGATGATGATTAGATGATGAGCAAGTAGAGATACTGGGGTGCAAAAGAGCAAAAACGATAACAATATGGGGATGAGGAAGTTGGGTGGGCTATTAACAGATGGGTTGTGTACAGGTGCAGTGATCGGTAAGCCGCCTTGACAGCTGATGCTTATAGTTAGTGTGGGAGATATAAGTCTCCAGCTTCAGTGATTTTTGCAATTTGTTCCAGTCATTGGCAGCAGAGAACTGGAAGGAAAGGCAGCCAAAGTAGGTGTTGGCTTTGGGGATGACCAGTGAAAAATACCTGCCAGAGCACGTGCTACGGGTGGATGTTGCTATGGTGACCGGTGAGCTGAGATAAGGTGGGGATTTACCTAGCAAAGACTTATAGATGACCTGGAGCCAACAGGCTAGTAATAGGGGTTGCAACAATTGCGGCAGGTAATTTTAGAAAGAGAGGGTCCAGACTGTCTAGCCCAGCTGATTTGTAGGGGTCCAGAATTTGCAGCTCTTTCAGAACATCAGCTATCTGGATTTGGGTGAAGGAGAAGTGGGGGGGCTTGGACAAGTTGCTGCGGGGGGTGCAGAGCTGTTGGCTGGGGTAGGGGTAGCCAGGTGGAAAGCATGGCCGGATGTAGAAAATGCTTATTGAAATTCTCAATTATCGTTGATTTATCGGTGCTGACAGTGTTTCTTAGCCTCAGTGCAGTGGGCAGCTGGGAGGAGGTGCTCTTATTCTCCATGGACTTCACAGTGTCCCAAAACCTTTTTAAATTTGTGCTACAGGACACAAATTTCTGTTTGAAAATGCTAGCCGTTGCTTTCCTAACTGACTGTATATTGGTTCCTGACTTCCCTGAAAAGTTGCATTTCGCAGGGTTATTCGATGGTAATGCAGAACGCCACAGGATGTTTTTGTGCTGGTCAAGGGCAGTCAGGAGTGAACCAGGGGCTATACAGTGCCTTGCGAAAGTATTCGGCCCCCTTGAACTTTGCGACCTTTTGCCACATTTCAGGCTTCAAACATAAAGATATAAAACTGTATTTTTTTTGTGAAGAATCAACAACAAGTGGGACACAATCATGAAGTGGAAAGACATTTATTGGATATTTCAAACTTTTTTAACAAATCAAAAACTGAAAAATTGGGCGTGCAAAATTATTCAGCCCCTTTACTTTCAGTGCAGCAAACTCTCTCCAGAAGTTCAGTGAGGATCTCTGAATGATCCAATGTTGACCTAAATGACTAATGATGATAAATACAATCCACCTGTGTGTAATCAAGTCTCCGTATAAATGCACCTGCACTGTGATAGTCTCAGACGTCCGTTAAAAGCGCAGAGAGCATCATGAAGAACAAGGAACACACCAGGCAGGTCCGAGATACTGTTGTGAAGAAGTTTAAAGCCGGATTTGGATACAAAAAGATTTCCCAAGCTTTAAACATCCCAAGGTGCACTGTGCAAGCGATAATATTGAAATGGAAGGAGTATCAGACCACTGCAAATCTACCAAGACCTGGCCGTCCCTCTAAACTTTCAGCTCATACAAGGAGAAGAGATGCAGCCAAGAGGCCCATGATCACTCTGGATGAACTGCAGAGATCTACAGCTGAGGTGAGAGACTCTGTCCATAGGACAACAATCAGTCGTATATTGCATAAATCTGGCCTTAATGGAAGAGTGGCAAGAAGAAAGCCATTTCTTAAAGATATCCATAAAAAGTGTTGTTTAAAGTTTGCCACAAGCCACCTGGGAGACACACCAAACATGTGGAAGAAGGTGCTCTGGTCAGATGAAACCAAAACTGAACTTTTTGGCAACAATGCAAAACGTTATGTTTGGCTTAAAAGCAACACAGCTGAACACACCATCCCCACTGTCAAACATGGTGGTGGCAGCATCATGGTTTGGGCCTGCTTTTCTTCAGCAGGGACAGGGAAGATGGTTAAAATTGATGGGAAGATGGATGGAGCCAAATACAGGACCATTCTGGAAGAAAACCTGATGGAGTCTGCAAAAGACCAGAGACTGGGACGGAGATTTGTCTTCCAACAAGACAATGATCCAAAACATAAAGCAAAATCTACAATGGAATGGTTAAAAAATAAACATATCCAGGTGTTAGAATAACCAAGTCAAAGTCCAGACCTGAATCCAATCGAGAATCTGTGGAAAGAACTGAAAACTGCTGTTCACAAATGCTCTCCATCCAACCTCACTGAGCTCGAGCTGTATGGCAAGGAGGAATGGGAAAAAATTTCAGTCTCTCGATGTGCAAAACTGATAGACACATACCCCAAGTGACTTATAGCTGTAATCGCAGCAAAAGGTGGCGTGACAAAGAATTAACTTAAGGGGGCTGAATAATTTTGCACGCCCAATTTTTCAGTTTTTGATTTGTTAAAAAAGTTTGAAATATCCAATAAATGTCGTTCCACTTCATGATTGTGTCCCACTTGTTGTTGATTCTTCACAAAAAAATACAGTTTTATATCTTTATGTTTGAAGCCTGAAATGTGGCAAAAGGTCGCAAAGTTCAAGGGGGCCGAATACTTTCGCAAGGCACTGTATCTGTTCTTAGTTCATTTTTTTTTGAATGGGGCATGCTTATATAAGATGGTGAGGAAAGCACTTTCAAAGAACAACCAGGCATCCTCTACTGACGGGATGAGGTCAATATCCTTCCAGGATACCCAGGCCAGGTCGATTAGAAAGCCCTGCTCGCTGAAGTGATTTATGGAACGTTTGACATTGATGTGGGGTGGTCGTTTGACCGCGGACCCCTTATGGACGCAGGCAATGAGGCAGTGAACGCTGAGATCCTGGTTGAAGACAGCAGAGTTGTATTTAGAGGGCAAGTTGGTCAGAATAATATATACAGTTCAACTCGAAAGTTTACATACACTTAGGTTGGAGTCATTAAAACTAGTTTTTCAACCACCACAAATTTCTTGTTAACAAACTATAGTTTTGCCAAGTCGGTTAGGACATCTACTTTGTGCATGTGTTAGCCAACAGGAGCCACTTGGTTGCAACTAGCTAGCTGCGATGATCCGGTGTAATGTTCGTCTAGTCATCAAATCAGAGCGCCTGGGAATAGGTGTGGAATTGGGGGCTACAGGGCCTGGGTTAACCTCTACATTACCAGATGAACAGAGGAGGACTAGGTTAAGGGTACGGCTAAAGGCTATAAGAACTGTTCGTCTAGTGCTTTGGGAACAGAGAATAAAAGGATTTCTGGGAGTGGTAGAATAGATTCAGGACATAATGTACAGACAAGGGTATGGTAGGATGTGAGTACAGTGGATGGAAACCTAGACATTGAGTGACGATGAGAGAGGTTGCGTCTCTGGAGGCACCAGTTAAGCCAGGTGAGGTCTCCGCATGCATGGAGCTAACTAAGGCAGGTTGAGCGGGACTGGGGTCTCTACAGTGAAATAAAACAATAATAACTATCCGAACCAGCAGTAGACAAGGAATATGACATTAGAGATAGGCATAAAGCAATCACGGGTGTTGGTCGGAAGAGCTAAGACAACAACGGGTAAATGGTACACACATGACCTGAGTTCGAGGCTGTGTCTGACAGATAAACAAAATGAGGTACACGGTTAATGAACAGACCAGCAGGCATCAGCTGTGTAGCCAATTGATCATATGGTCCAATGAGCAGCAGTAGGTGAGTCAGGGAGCTCTTTGGTGGTCGCTACTACGCTAGGTGAGCGGGAGACACGCCATTCAGAAAGCTAGTGGGCCGGGGTAGTAGATCGGTCTTCGGCGACATCGCAATGGAAAAGCCTGTTGAAACCACATTAGACAATTACGTCGGCAGACCTGTCGTGATGGATTGGCGGGGCTCTGTGTCGACAATAAAAGGTCCAGGCCAATTGGCAAAAGAGATATTGTAGCCCAAGAATTAGCTGGCCGGGAGATGAGGCTAGCTCAAGGCTAACTGGTGCTTGTTTCGGGACAGAGGCGTAAGCCAACAGGAGCCACTTGGTTGCAACTAGCTAGCTGCGATGATCCGGTGTAATGATCCAGAGCTTGAGTCAGGAATCTTTTGATGTGGTGGAGAAAAGCAGTCCGATATGCTCTGGGTTGATATTGTGCTGTGCAGGCTGGCAGGTAATTGTCTGAAAGCTGGCTAGTGTCCGAGCTAAAGGTGAAGACCGCTAGCAGTGGCAAACAATGGCTAATAGCTAGTAGTTAGTTTACTGGCCAGCAGTTATAAGGTAAAAAAATGAGCAGCTCCGTACCACATTGGGTGAGACGGGTTGCAGGAAGGTATGTTTAGTTCGTAGATGAAAAGTGAGATTAAAATATATACGAAAAAAAAAAAGACTATGTAGGGGAAGTGGAGGTGGGAACTCTACTCCTGGGAGGGACAGGGTAAATGTCCATTGTCAGTCCCCTGGCTGGGACAGGTATAGGACAGTCCTCCGCAAACCTCTCCTCTCCCTCACCCTGCCTGTCCTGTCCTCCCCTCCACCTGGCTGTCTTCCCCCTCTCCTCTGGTGTTTCTCCACAAGGTGGTGTTTCTCATCAAATTGCTCTAAAGTTCACTCAATCATACTTTACTCCATTTGATTTAACCAGGTAAGTGAATTAAGAACATTCTTACATTTAATAAAGACATGCAAAGTCATTTCTCACTGATCTCTGGTAGTTTACAAATATTTATTGTTCTGACATCTACAATCCAGGGAGTAGAACCATATCTAATACCATAGATTGTATTTACCCATGGCTCTCCTTTCACATTGGGCGAGGAAGAAAGCCCCAATGCGATTATGCACGTGAAGAATTCATCCGGAGATGAGCACAGGGTAATGTATGGTAATTATCCAACAGGATATTCTTACACAGCGATTAGCATATCTTGAAGCCCAGACAGACAGGGGTGGGAGGGCAGTGAGAGAAATGAAAGGACAGTGGCTACTGATAAGACACTGGCTTGTTTTTTATGTCGATGTAAAATGTGGATAGGATGGCTAAGGGCGCTGTTTTGACACACACGCTTGCAGATACACGTACACACACACAAACACACACACACGCACACACACGAACACAGAGAGAAGGCACCCCATCAGGGATCATAGAGAAAGACAGACACATGAAAGCCTGAACACAGAAAGCACAATTGTCATTTTGGATAAGGTTTCTTCAGGGAGACAGATTATTCTAGTCATGCAGCTCTATGTGCAGTGTACACTATATACATGTATATACGAAAGTATATATACAAAAGTATGTGGACATCCCTTCAAATGAGTGGATTCAGCTATTTCAGCCACACCTGTTGCGGACAGGTGTATAAAATCGAACACACACCCATGCAATCTCCATAGACAAACATTGACAATAAAATGGTCTTAATTAAGCGCTCAGTGACTTTCAACGTGGCACCTTCATAGGATGCCACCTTTCCAACAAGTCCGTTCGACAGAGTTCTGGCCTGCTAGAGCTTCCCCGGTCAACTGCAAGTGCTGTTATTGTGAAGTGGAAACATCTAGAAGCAACAATGGTTCAGCCACGAAGTGTAAGGCCACACAAGCTCACAGAACTGGGCCACCGAGTGCTGAAACGCGTAGGGTGTAAAAATCGTCTGTCCTCAGTTGCAACACTCATTACTCATTACACTCAAACTGCCTCTGGAAGCAACATCAACAATAACAGTTTGACGGGAGCTTCATGAAATGGGTTAAGATCACCATGCGCAATGCCAAGAGTCGGCTGGAGTGGTGTAAATCTCGCTGCCATTGGACTCTGAATCAGTGGAAATGCATTCTCTGGAGTGATGAACCAAGCTACAGTATCTAGCAGTCCGACAGACAAATACGGGTTTGGTGGATGCCAGGAGAACATTACCAGCCGAATGCATAGTGCCGACTGTAAAGTTTGGTGTAGGAAGAATAATGGTCTGGGACTGTTTTTCATGTATCAGGCTAGGCCCCTTATTTCCAGTGCAGGGACATCTTAACGCTATAGAATACAATGACATTCTAGACGATTCTATGCTTCCAACATTGTGGCAACAGTTTTGGGAAGTTCCTGTTTCAGCATGACAATGCTCCCATACATAAAGCGAGGTCCATACAAAAATGGTTTGTCGAAATCGGTATAGAAGAACTTGACTGGCCTGCACAGAGCCCTGACCTCAATCCCATCGAACACCATTGGGATGAATTGGAATACCGACTGCGAGCCAGGCCTAATCGCCCAACATCAGCGCCCGACCTCACTAACGCTCTTGTGGCTGAGTGGAAGCAAGTCCCTTCAGCAATGTTCCAACATTTCAGATAGATAATGAACAAAAGTGAAATTAACAATAAAAAATTAACAATAAACATTGCACTCACAAACATTTCAAAGGAATAGAGACATTTCAAATGTCATATTATGGCTATATAAAGTGTTGTAACGATGTGCAAATAGCTAAAGTACAAAAGGGAAAATAAATATACATAAATATAGGTTGTAACTACAATGGTGCTTGTTCTTCACTGGTTGCCCTTTTCTCGTGTTAACAGGTCACAGATATTGCTGCTGTGATGGCACACTGTGGTATTTCACCCAATAGATATTGGAATAGGGATATGGGAATTTAAAAATATTAAAATGTATGCCCTCACTATTTACTGTAAGTCGCCCTGGATAAGAGCATCTGCTACATGACTCAAATGTAAATGTATTTTTTTTTACAAATACAAATACAGTTGCTAGAGCATGGTGCAGTTGATAGAGCAAGCCCACGGTAGTGGGTTTGATTCCTGGGTCCACCCATACTTAAAACGCAAGGGCGCTTTGGATAAAAGTGTCTGCTCAATGGCATATATTATATTATTGAAATTGGATTTGTTTTCTAATTATTTGTGGGTCTGTGTAATTTGGGGGAAATATGTGTCTCTAATGGTCATACATTTGGCTGGAGGTTAGGAAGCACAGCTTAGTTTCTTCCTCATTTTGTGGGAAGTGTGCACATAGCCTGTCTTCTCTTGAGAGCCAGGTCTGCCCACGGCGGCTTCTCTCAATAGCAAGGCTATGCTTACTGAGTCTGTACATAGTCAAACCTTTCCTTAAGTTTGGGTCAGTCACAGTGGTGTCTGAACAAAAATTACAAGATTGTGTTATAACGCTGTTATTGCATCAAATGGTTGTTTTATGCAACAGGATAGGGGGTTTTAGAACACATTCATCCGTGTGTGTTCTACTAAGGATGGGCCTCTGGGAGATGTAACACTGACAGAAGATTTACGATGTCTTTAGGTTATAAGCCTAACAAGACCGCATTCCAGAGCATGAGTTAATGTTTCTGTTCTATAAGGTACCAGGGAGAGATGACTCCAGGGCCAGACCCTGGTCTCTACACAATGAGAACTGTTTTTACAGCAGATACTGTCTGCTGTGAATTATAAGTATTTTTCATACAAATCTTTACCTTGTGACCCATTCAGTCTACATGTTTGTCATGTAGACTGAAGTAGTAGTTTTGTTATGTTTGTCATGTAGACTGAAGGGGGTGTATCTTTGCTATAAAAGGCCATGGTATCTTTTGTCATTGGGCTCTCCACGAATCACCTGGGGGGGGGGGGGGGGGGGGGGTTCGTTGACAAGCTCCATTACTGCAGTAATTTCTGCATGCAGAGTCTCACTTAGGTTTTTTTCCCCCATTTTGTGAATTCTTGGTTGGTGAGCAGACCCCAGACCTCACAATCCCTTTTGATGGTGTACCATTTTTTTTATTTTACCTTTATTTAACTAGGCAAGTCAGTTAAGAACAAATTCTTATTTACAATGACAGCCTAGGAACAGTGGATTAATTGCCTTGTTCAGGGGCAGAACAACAGATTTTTACCTTGATTCGATCTAGCAACCTTTCGGTTACAGGCCCAATGCTCTAACCACTAGGCTACCTGCCGGCCCTTCTTGACTTGTCTCTCAGATCGTTCATAGCTTTGTGGAAGTTACCTGTGGCGCTGATGTTTAGGCTGAGGTACGTATAGTTTTGTGTGTGCTCTAGGGCAACAGTGTCTAGATGGAATTTGTATTCGTGGTCCTGGAAACTGGACCTTTTTTTGGAACACCATTATTTTTGTCTTACTGAGATTTACTGTCAGGGCCCAGGTCTGAATGAATCCGTGCAGAAGATCTAGGTGCTGCTGCAGGTCCTCCTTGGTTGGTGACAGACGCACCAGATCATCAGCAAACAGTAGATATTTGACTTCAGATCCTATTAGGGTGAGGCTGGATGCTGCAGACTGTTCTACGGCCCTCACCAATTCGTTGATATATATGTTGAAGAAGGTGGGGTTCAAGCTGCATCCCTGTCTCATCCCATAGGACTGTGGAAAGACATTTTTGCGTTTTTTTGCCAATTTTAACCTCACACTTGTTGTTTGTGTACATGGATTTAATAATGTCTCCCAACACCGCTTTCCATCAATTTACATAGCAGATCCTCATGCCTAATTGAGTCAAAATATATTTTTTTTAATCAACAATGCATGAGAAAACGTGCCTTTGTTTTGGTTTGTTTGTCAATTAGGCTGTGCAGGGTAAATACGTGGTCTGTTGTACGGTAATTTGGTAAAAAAGCCAATTTGACATTTGCTCAGTACATTGTTTTCACTGAGGAAATGTACGAGTCTGCTTTTAATGATGACGCAGAGAATTTTCCCAAGGCTGCTGTTGACGCATATCACACGTTAGTTATTGGGGTTAAATTTGTCTCCACTTTTGTGGATCAGTCCTTGGTTCCAAATATTGGGGAAGATGCCATAGCTGAGGATGATGCTGTTCCTTCTGTTTCCGTAGTGTAATTCTGTAATGTTTTGGTGATTACCATAGTGAAGGCGTAGGCTCAGGTTTTCTGGTTCTCTCTCTCTCTCTCTCTCTCTCTCTCTCTCTCTCTCTCTCTCTCTCTCTCCTCTCTCTCTCTCTGTGTATATATATAGGTTTTCTGGTTCTCTCTCTCTCTCTCTCTCTCTCTCTCACTTTCTCTCCCCCAACCTCTCTCTCTCTCTTTCTCTCTCTGTCCCTCTGTCTCTGTCTCTGTCTCTCCCTCTGTCCCTCTGTCTCTCTGTCTCTGTCTCTCCCTCTGATCTCTCTTTCACCTACATCTACACATACTTCATGGTTTATTTTCCCTGTATCTGCCTCCTCCCTGTCAATATCCACTATCGCCTAACGCACGCTTGGCTGGTGTTTACAGCATTGTAGATACAATCCCTATATTGACTGGGTAATATTCTGGAGGTGCAGAAGCATCACTGAAGGGTGGTGGTGGGGTGGCCCTTCATGTGAAACTGAATTCTATGCCATTAATTTACAGCAATGGATTTAGAAATGCTATGTTTCCTAATACCTAAGATACAACAGTGTATTTATGTAACCTTATCCACTACCCTATGTCACTATCTGGTCCCACCTATAATGATGAATGTTGTGGAGTACTTGGAACAAAATAAAGGAATTGTTAGATTGTTATATAGTTATATAGTTATATATAGTTATTTTGTTATATAGTTTAGATTGTTATAATTGTTATATAGTTGGAAAATAATAAATTTAATATATTTTCATTGATTTAATATGATTGGTTTTGTTAATTCTCATTCATGTTTTATTCCTCTGTATGTTCTCATAGTCTCACAGTATATACGTTTTTTTTTATCCTCATAGAACATACTGTGATATTCTCCTAAAAGGTAAATCTACCTCGACTGAATTCTCCATGGTCGCCTGGCAGGGTATAAATCCATGGAGTGCATACAAATGTGTCTGCTGTCACACACTACCTCCAAACGCAGCCCTAGAGAACAAGACACACAGGTTCACCAGAGCATCGATTTCCCCCTTCCACGCATGCCGCACTATAACGGCGGAGAGGAAAATGGCTTTCTAACTACCTCTTGCTTTTTTGTTCTCCGTGCCCTATGCACAAACAAAGTCCCCAAGAGGCACTGTATCAATTCTAACTTTGGTATTGGGGTGTAATCGGGCGTGTAGGACACCAGCTTGCTGAAGCGCGGGGGCCTTTGTGAGGCGCCCATCTGTTTGGTGCACGGGAACGGGCTGGTTCCCACTGAGAGGACTGGATGAAAGGTTGAGTGTGAGAGGGGCCAGCTGAAAACACAAGGGTGGGCGGCTGCCTCAGGACACCAGTCTGTGGAGCTCCTTCCTCCCCGTGTGTCACAGTGCTCTCTTATTCTAATGGAGCATCCTGGACTACCCCTCATGCATACAATTCAGAGATCAGAGACTGCTGCTAGACACACACAGGGAATCACACAGTGTGTGTGCGAGCCTGTGCATATGTGTATGGTGGTAGTACAAGCCTAGATGTGTGCATGCATGTGTGTGCGCGCCAAGATTGTGTCTGTATGTTTCCCACTTCTTTTCCCTCTCCAGGCACAGCAGTTTGGCAAATATTTTCTTATTGACTTGCCAATGTACATATTACCTAGACTCAGTGACCCCTGAGAAGCACATTTCTGTGTGAGCCCAGATCGATTGATACAGTGGCCTCCCTCCCTGTTGTCTGTAGTGAGAGGATGGGGAGGTGTGGGTGCAGATGATAAGCTGCAGCAGGCCAGTCATATCACTCAGCTAGGAGTCGTGACCTCGCTGCAAAACAGCCTGATTACCTCCATGGACCACCCATTGTTACTGGCTCTCTGCTCTCAGTGTCACATTATATTATCCCTTGCAACATATTCTCACAACAAACACCATGGAGGAACCCATTAACATGGTAGAAACCAATAGATCACACATTACGTTTGAGTAGGGGTCTCCAACAGGTCGATCACGAGCTACCAGCTCTTAGCTGCTATCTAATCAAGCAACATTGACATTATCCCATCCGTGGTTAGCCACTATTGGCTTAAAAAGACAAACCTAACACAATATCTGCCAAGGAGTTTACAGCACTCTTGCCCCTGTCTGTGTGGTGTGCGCATTTGTTTCTCACTCCGGGTGTAGCCAGTTGATGTGATTAGCATCTTGTTGGTTGACAGAAAAACCTTCTCAATTAAATGTTAACTGCAAAGTAGGCTTTCCTGGTAGAAGTATATCATGAGTTAGTATATCATTTGTATTGATTATTTGTTATTGGCAAACTTTTCCATGAAATGAGCAGCAGCAGTAGAGAACCATGCTAGATTAAAGGGCCATGTGCAATTAAAGGGGAAATTACACTCAACAATCTAAATCTGTTTATTTTCTTTCTGACCTAAAGAAAACTGTCTTCTGATGTGATTTAAGCATTGACATAGACTCAGGACATCCAACTTTGTTGTTTCTCTACAAACAATTATACTTTTTGAGAGTGAAAAATAAAACTGAGAACATCATTTGGGACTAAAATAAAAACATATAGAATATTTTATAGGATCCCCCTTAAAGTTGTTTATGAACCATTATTTTAACAGGTACAGTGCCTTGCGAAAGTATTCGGCCCCCTTGAACTTTGCGACCTTTTTCCACATTTCAGGCTTCAAACATAAAGATATAAAACTGTATTTTTTTGTGAAGAATCAACAACAAGTGGGACACAATCATGAAGTGGAACGACATTTATTGGATATTTCAAACTTTTTTAACAAATCAAAAACTGAAAAATTGGGCGTGCAAAATTATTCAGCCCCTTTACTTTCAGTGCAGCAAACTCTCTCCAGAAGTTCAGTGAGGATCTCTGAATGATCCAATGTTGACCTAAATGACTAATGATGATAAATACAATCCACCTGTGTGTAATCAAGTCTCCTTATAAATGCACCTGCACTGTGATAGTCTCAGACGTCCGTTAAAAGTGCAGAGAGCATCATGAAGAACAAGGAACACACAAGGCAGGTCCGAGATACTGTTGTGAAGAAGTTTAAAGCCGGATTTGGATACAAAAAGATTTCCCAAGCTTTAAACATCCCAAGGAGCACTGTGCAAGCGATAATATTGAAATGGAAGGAGTATCAGACCACTGCAAATCTACCAAGACCTGGCCGTCCCTCTAAACTTTCAGCTCATACAAGGAGAAGACTGATCAGAGATGCAGCCAAGAGGCCCATGATCACTCTGGATGAACTGCAGAGATCTACAGCTGAGGTGGGAGACTCTGTCCATGGGACAACAATCAGTCAGTCGTATATTGCACAAATCTGGCCTTTATGGAAGAGTGGCAAGAAGTAAGCCATTTCTTAAAGATATCCATAAAAAGTGTTGTTTAAAGTTTGCCACAAGCCACCTGGGAGACACACCAAACATGTGGAAGAAGGTGCTCTGGTCAGATGAAACCAAAATTGAACTTTTTGGCAACAATGCAAAACGTTATGTTTGGCGTAAAAGCAACACAGCTGAACACATCATCCCCTCTGTCAAACATGGTGGTGGCAGCATCATAGTTTGGGCCTGCTTTTCTTCAGCAGGGACAGGGAAGATGGTTAAAATTGATGGGAAGATGGATGGAGCCAAATACAGGACCATTCTGGAAGAAAACCTGATGGAGTCTGCAAAAGACCTGAGACTGGGATGGAGATTTGTCTTCCAACAAGACAATGATCCAAAACATAAAGCAAAATCTACAATGGAATGGTTCAAAAATAAACATATCCAGGTGTTAGAATGGCCAAGTCAAAGTCCAGACCTGAATCCATTCGAGAATCTGTGGAAAGAACTGAAAACTGCTGTTCACAAATGCTCTCCATCCAACCTCACTGAGCTCGAGCTGTTTTGCAAGGAGGAATGGGAAAAATGTCAGTCTCTCGATGTGCAAAACTGATAGAGACATACCCCAAGCGACTTACAGCTGTAATCGCAGCAAAAGGTACAAAGTATTCACTTAAGGGGGCTGAATAATTTTGCACGCCCAATTTTTCAGTTTTTGATTTGTTGAAAAAGTTTGAAATATTCAATAAATGTCGTTCCACTTCATGATTGTGTCCCACTTGTTGTTGATTCTTCACAAAAAAATACAGTTTTATATCTTTATGTTTGAAGCCTGAAATGTGGCAAAAGGTCGCAAAGTTCAAGGGGGCCGAATACTTTCGCCTTTCGCAATATTGACAGAAAACATGTTCATTGCTTTCTCTTGTAGACTAAGGACCTGAAGAAGAGTTGCAGGGGAGAAGAGAAGAACGTGCCTATTTGAAAGCTAGAAAGAAATGAGTAGCTTGCAACATGTTTTTTTTTTTACTTCTTAAGGCTAGGCTCCTCTTTTCTCTATTTCTGACCTGAATGACATGCCCAAAGTAAACTGCCTGTAGCTCAGGCTCTGAAGCCAGGATATGCATATAATTGTTACCATTGGAAAGAAAACACTTTGAAGTTTGTAGAAACTTCAAAGAAAATCCAAAGAAAATCCAAAGAAAAACCAACCAGTTTTTTTTTTTTTGAGAGACTCTTAGAAATATTGTAAAATAGCTCCCTGAATGCAATTCCTATGACTTCCACAGGGTGTCACCAGTCTATGTTCAATGTTTCAGGCTTGTAACTTCAAAAACAAATAAGAAATAGCAGTTTTAGTATCAGGACACAGACTTGGAAATCCGTGTCTTCGTGTGCAATAAAGGAATTACGCACCTGCTAAAATCTGTTTCCTATTGAACATACTTCTGCCTCCCGGGTGGCGCAGTGGTTAAGGGCGCTGTACTGCAGCGCCAGCTGTGCCATCAGAGTCCCTGGGTTCGTGCCCAGGCTCTGTCGTAACCGGCCGCGACCGGGAGGTCCGTGGGGCGACGCACAATTGGCCTAGCGTCGTCCGGGTTAGGGAGGGATTGGTCGGTAGGGATCTCCTTGTCTCATCGCGCACCAGCGACTCCTGTGGCGGGCCGGGCGCAGTGCGCGCTAGCCAAGGTTGCCAGGTGCACGGCACATTGGTGCGGCTGGCTTCCGGGTTGGATGCGCACTGTGTTAAGAAGCAGTACGGCTGGTTGGGTTGTGTATCGGAGGACGCATGACATTCAGCCTTCGTCTCTCCCGAGCCCGTACGGGAGTTGTAGCAATGAGACACCACGAAATTGGGGAGAAAAAGGGGTAAAATTTATTTAAAAAAAATATACTTCTTTCCGAAAAATATATTATAGGGGATGTTAGGGTATCTGAGGAGTAAATAGAAACGTATTTTGACTTGTTGAAACAAAGTTTAGGAAACCCCAAAGTTAGAGTAAGGATAGCTGTTAATGTGGTGTTTGTGATTTTTCATGTCAAGCCCTATGTCATACTTGTCACCCATCAGATCATTAAATGTCAATGATAATTTTATGTCATATGTCAAAATAGTCATGGGATTTGCTTCACCCTAGTTATGGAGAAAAATCCTAGTTTGTAGTGAGGCTATAGCCAGAACTTACAGCCATATTGTAATTTCCATAACAGAACCCTAAATCATTTATAGAAATCCAATGATATGAAAGAGATAAAACATAATGATTCAATATGGAATTAGTGCAATAAGTAATGAAAGCCTTCAAAATAATTTTGGCAAAATGAAAACTTTCATACTTTGAGTGATATTTTCCATGATGTCTGTGTAGATGATCTGAGAGGAGCATTAAACCCAGACAGGTTGGGGATATGGGGTAGGCGATTTGCTTGTGTGAGAGTTGGCATGTGTTTTGGACAGGAACACAACACAGGTCCCTCTTACCCCAGGTCCTGTTGGCCAGGGTCCACATGCCCTCCAGCTTCGTCAAGCCCCCATACAGCCCTCCACTACCCCCATCACACATCCCCGGTATCTGGCCATGGCTGTTTAAATGAGCACAAAGCATGGGGCAGGGCAGCTCAGCTGGCCTCCACTCCCCACTTGACACAAGTTTGACCTGTGCTGTGTATGTCCTCCCTGTAGGCTGCACCTCCACCCTGACACAGGCTGTCTCTCTATCTCCTCTCCCCAAACACGCTGGGGCAGCCATCCAGGGCCTGTGTGCGTCCTCAGGTCACATGGGTCAATTAAATTCAAATTGAGGATAAATGATCTGCAAATGATCTACAAATAAGAGAGTAATTCAAGGTAAGTTCCTCTTTATGGTTTACAAAAGCTGAGACTTTACTCATATAGTCTGGGTTATTGTGTTAATGGATTCATGGAACTGAGAGGAAATGCCTGACTGATATTGGCATATTGACTGTGTTTACAGATGACAAACGATATAACTCAAAACATAGCAGAATTCTAATTAGCAAAAATGTATTGCTGTTTTACTGAGTGTTACTCTACTATGATGTCGTACAGATTTGACATACTTCCTCAACATCTCTCTCTCTCATATCCACACACATACACAGAGAGCGGGGCAACATGGCATGCTTCACAGACGTGGCCAGTGTGAGTGTGAGTGAAAGGCGTGTAACAGCCCCTCTCCCTGAGGGGTTGATGACACTAAAGAGACCTAACAGAAGCAGCCGCGACAGAGAGGGGTGGGGAGGACCTTCTGCCATTCTGCTCTTTTACAACTTTACAAAATAGCCTTTTAATTTGCCTGAGCGTCTGGGGTGTCTGAGTTGTGCCTGTATCAATCACCATCATCACTGGGCTCCAGGCACATTGTCCCTAAGGCTCTCTTACTGCAAGGCCCCCAGGCATCCTCTCCCCCTGGGGGAGCCCCTCTCCTTCTCTCCCTTGTCCCTTGTCCCCTGTCCTCTACCTAACCCTCTCTCCTCCATCCTCTCTCATCATCACTCACACAACCCCTGTCACACTGCCTGGTTCCGCCCTCATGTTACCGCTCTCTCTTTTCCCAAACATTATTATATTTCTCAAATTGCTTTATGTTTGACCATCTTATCAAAAAAATCACACATTTACCATCTATTAAGAAAAACAAAATAAGTTGAGGTTTGAAATTATGTTGCCTGTCTTGAACTAATTATTTATATAAATTATTACTTATGACCTAATATTGCCTTATATTGGATGGTAGGTTATTGTATTAACTAATAATGTCACATAGCCTGTAAGCCTGCGAAACCTAACAGTTGCTCAATGTAATCTTCAGGGTCAGCTGAGAAATCATGATTTTTAAAGTCTATTCCATAACAAAACTGCACCATGATCTGTGTGAATGATTCCCCACCATAGTGAGCATAGCTGTTTGATTAGAGACACTGAAGACTGCTTCATTAACCTAATGTGCTGTACTCTCCCTGGGTGGTTTTGGTATGTAAATGAATATTTGTCTGCACCATTCCCTCTCCCTCTGTGGTAGTTTTGGCAGAGTCCTAAATGATGATGGTGACATTGAGGACTATCAATGGTATGGACTAACAGGGGGTGTCTTGATGAAGGCACATCATTGAGCGAGACAAATCCATGATATGAATTGGCAGACAAGGGGAAAGGCGGTCGATACGGATTACAGCTAAGCCTCTTCTCTTTGTGGCTGTTGGCCCTGGCATTGACGGGCTCTCCCAGAAGCCCCTGCTCTGTGGGGTTGGGGGTGGGCCGTAAC
This sequence comes from Oncorhynchus mykiss, assembly GCF_057628025.1. Taxonomy (NCBI): domain Eukaryota; kingdom Metazoa; phylum Chordata; class Actinopteri; order Salmoniformes; family Salmonidae; genus Oncorhynchus; species Oncorhynchus mykiss. The sequence continues at coordinate 25,316,706 of NC_143033.1, read as the reverse complement.
TGGCAGGGTGAAGACCACTGTTATACCTGAAAGCTCCACCACTCCTATCCCTGCCCTCCCAAGTCACAATGTGCTGGCACACATAGACCAACCACTGCCAGCTGGGCAGGCACTAAGCAGGTACACAATCACTAGTCAACTGGATAGGATGAAGACCTCAGTAGATGATTGGGAATGGAAAAACACAGCAAAATCATGTGCATATATTTCACCTAGCTAAAGGTGTTGTGCATGTACGTAAGGTGTTCAAGGACTGTTGTGGTGTGTTTTGGTTTTGCTGAGCGCTCTACGTGCTGAGTGCTACACTGAGGGGTCTAGTGCTGCCCCACTTCCCTGCCTTGAAGAATTGCTGAAGTGTGTCATTTCTCAATGGCCTTCGGCACTGCTTGCTGAGAGGACAGGAGGTGCAGGTGTTGTGGTGTCAGGAGGCTTAAACCTTGCTTAAGTCTCTCAATGTAGCCTTCTGGTACCTCTTGTGTTATTTACCCTGCTTCCGCTCTAACTAAAAATTAGACAATGGTGTCAAAAAATGTAACTATCAATTGACATTACAGTAACAAGGATGTTGAGATAATTCCAATAAAAACATATCAGTTTGTCTTACTTTCATGGGGTTCAATTATTTCAATGATGTCATTGATTAGAATTAGTAGTATTTTTGTTCTCAACCACTTTGAGTCTGAATTAGTCAGAACTGAGCCTTCTCACAACATTGGACACAGTAATGGAGCTGTCCACATAGTGGAGGTGCTGATTTCAAATTCTGTCTCAGCCGTGCCTGTCAGCTATCCCATGCTCAAGGACTAACTGCCTCTTTATGAATAGCCTACACTCTATGCGCTCACTATGAGTGGCATGTCTTTGTTTTATTAAGTGTTCATACCTTTATTTGTCACCTCTTTGGGAATAGCACGGCCGGCTAAGCCACAAGCCTCTATCTGGGAGCCAGATAGGGGCTTGCCCACAACAAAGACTGAACCATCTGCCCCGTCGCCCAGCCCTGTTTCTGCAACAAGTGAGAGGATATAGTCTCACCCACTCGCTCCTCTCTTCTCTCTTTTTATATACATCACTTCCCATTGTTTGAGGTGCTGCACAATGGAGCCCTTAATTTTGCATTGCTACAGTGAAGTCGTTCTGTAGTTCAGAACAGAGTGGTGGTTGATGATGAATGGATAAAGCTCTGGTGAAGTGTGATTGGCACTGTAGGAGAGTCTCTGATTAATCAGCTGAGAGAGAGAGAGAGAGAGCAACAGGAGTTTACTTGTTGTATCAACTACAGCTGATGAAGTGCTGTACATGCAGGTGAGAATCAGTTTGTTTCAAAGGGTCAGGCAGCACTAGGCTGTTATTATATGCTGTGTATTTTCAGCTTCTTTGCTATTTAATATTTGTATCTATTACTTCCACATTCCAGTATTGCGTAATCAGCGTTAATTGGCTCCAATTAGCATCTAGTCATTTATTTTTTCCTACAAATTATTTGTATGAATGATCCCACCGGGTTGCCTGTTCATCTCATTAGAGACAATTAGCTGCAATTAGCACACACTAATGAGATGCTTTCTGAGTCCAAAACAAACAACGTGCACCCTGCCTGATTCCAGAGCTGTTCAGACCTCTTGTGTGTTGGAGTGGTGCTGGAGACCAAGTGCACTGGGCCAGGCTTCCAATCAACACCTCGATCTCACAGAGGAACGAACACAAACCTAGCTGGAGGCTCCCAACCCCACCGCACAGCAGCATTCAATATAACCAAGCAAATCATTTTCACTTTCCATTGACGTGTTGCAACAGATTTCTTTCATTGTGATATTTATCATATTGGTGTTTGTTGCATTTCAAATGGGAGACCGAGTGAATGGAGATCACATACAGTATGTTTACAGCAGGGATTAACAACTAGGGGGCCGATTGTTTTTTGAATGGATGGTCGGGGGGCAGAACATATTCACAAATAATTTCTAGACTGTAGCAACTGTTTGCTTTCAGAGGACTACAGTGGCTACTCTTAACAAACACTTAGCGAACCTACACAAGCTACTGGGGAAAACAGTGTCCTCTGGCAATGGGGGTCTCCTTGGAGATGTTAAGCCCGGACCGGACACAGACTAGAATAAGCTTTGCCACCCTGGATGCAGAGGCTCCGGCGCCTTCTTCCCTGGGGGCTTCCTATTTCAGATCGGATCCGGAGGTCCGGAGGCACCTTCATCCTCTGTTCTGTCTTCCTCTCCAATGGCTTCTACCTCAGATTCAGATCCTCAGAGCTTCCATCCTCTGCAGACCGTGAAGTTATCTGAGACTCTGGCCCATTCATCATCCATGATGGATACTACAGCTGGCTCGGGTCCATTGGGCCCCACCACCCCTCGGTCCTCAAGGGGTTTGCGAAACCACTCGAGGCGAAACGGCCGGACCTCCTCAGCCATTGCAACAGCTGTCGTCATCAGCAGTTCTAAGGTAAGAAACATCATGGTTCCCAGGGAAAAAACCCTGTGCTATCCTGGAGCACGAGTAAAGGACATTACAATGCTGCTTCTGACCATTCTACGACAGTTGCCAGGAACTGACGCTGTCGTAGTCCATGTGGGGTCAAACGACATTAGAAGGAATAGCTCGGAAATTCTGAAAATTGATTTTAAAGAACTGATTCTAGCACTGAAAGATTCCATAAAGCGGCCACTTATTTCAGGTACAGTACCATCGTTGGGCCGCGGGTGTGAAAGATTCAGAACCACATTCCTGTAAAGTTTAGAGAGGATCTCATGTTAAATACTGTAATATGGCTACAGGTTCATCTGCCTCACTTAAAGGCCATTCTTGTGGGAGGCTGCTATAGACCAACAAGTGCTAACAGTCAGTATCTGGATAATGTGTGAAATGCTTGATAATGTATGTGATATCAACAGAGAGGTATATTTTCTGAGTGATTTAAATATTGACTGGCTTTCATCAAGCTGCCCACTCAAGAAAAAGCTTCCATCTGTAACCAGTGCCTGCAACCTGGTTCAGGTTATCAGTCAACCTACCAGGGTTGTTACAAACAGCACAGGAATGAAATCATCAACATGTATTGATCACATCTTTACTAATGCTGCAGAAAGTTGATGTAGTGATCACAATATAGTAGCCATATCTAGGAAAACCGAAGTTCCAAATGCTGGACCTAACATAGTGTATAACTGGTCATACAAGAAGTGTTGTTGTGATTCCTATGTTGATGATATTTGCTGGTCTGTGTTGTGTAATGAGTAGCAACCAGATGCTGCACTTGACACATTGATGACATGTCTTATTCCAGTTAATGATAAGCATGCACCCATTAAGAGAATGACTGTAAAAACAGTTACATCCCCATGGAGTGATGAGAAATCTAAAAAATTGCATGGTTGAGAGGGATGAGGCAAAGGAATGGCAAATACGTCTGGCTGCACAACCAATTGGCAAACGTACTGCAAATTGAAAAATCATGTGTCTAAACTGAATAAAGAGAAGAAACTGTAGTATGAAACAAAGCTAAATGATATGAAGAATTATAGTAAAAAGGCAAACTCAGCTCCATCATTCATTGAATCAGATGGTTCATTCATCACAAAACCAACTGATATTGCCAATTACTTTAATGATTTTTTAATTGACAAGATTAGCATACTTAGGCATGACATGCCAGCAACAAATGCCGACACTACATATCCAAGAATAACTGATCAAATTATGAAAGACAAACATTGTAATTTTGAATTCTGTAAAGTGAGTGTGGAAGAGGTTAAAAAAATGATTGTTGTCTATCAACAATGACAAGCCACCGGGGTCTGACAACTTGGATGGAAAATTACTGAGGATAATAGGGGATGATATTCCCACTCCTATTTGCCTAATCTTCAATCTAAGCCTACTAGAAAGTGTGTGCCCTCAGGCCTGGAGGAAAGCAAAAGTAATTATTTTACCCAAGAATAGTTAAGCCCACTTTATTTGCTCAAATAGCCGACCAATCAGCCTGTCACCAACCCTAAATCAACTTTTTGAGAAAATAAATTGTTTGACCAGATACAATGCTATTTTACTGTAAACAAAATGACAACAGACTTTCTGCATGTTTATGAGGAGGGACATTGGACAACAAGTATGGCATTTACACATATGACTGAATATTGGAGAAACTGATGATAAAAAGATTGTGGGAGCTGTTTTGTTAGACTTCAGTGCAGCCTTTGACATTATCGATCATTATCTGCTACTGGAAAACATGTATGTGTTATGGCTTTATACACCCCATGCTATATTGTGGATATAGTGTTACCTGTCTAACGGAACACAGGGGGTGTTCTTTAATGGAAGCCTCTCCAACATAATCCAGGTAGAATCAGGTATTCCCCAGGGCAGCTGTCTAGGCCCCTTACTTTTTTCAGTCTTTACTAAAGAGTAAAGCCAGTGTGTCCATGTATACTACAGCGAGTGAAATCAATGTAACACTGAACAAAGAGCTGCAGTTTGATTTAGAATGGGTGGCAAGGAATAAGATAGTCCTAAATATTTAGAAGTCTGTCCATAATAAAGCGCTGCTCTGCCTTCTAAACAACTCTATCAACAAGGCAGTTCCTACAAGCCCTAGTTTTGTCGCACCTGGAGATGTGTGGTCAGGTGACACGAAGAGGGACCTCGGAAAATTACAATTGGCTCAGAATAGGGCAGCACCACTGACCCTTAAATGTACACGGAGAGCTAACATTAATAATATGCATGTAAATCTCTCATGACTCAAAGTGGAAGAGAGATTGACTTCATCACTACTATATCCTATCAACGGAACATTAAAAACTGTAATATCTTATGTTTCACCGAGTCGCGGCTGAACGACGACATTAATAACATATAGCTGGCGGGTTATACACTCTATCGGCAGGATAGAACAGCAGCCTCTGATAAGACACGGGGCGGTGGCCTCTGCATATATGTAAACAACAGCTGGTGCACAATATCTAAGGAAGTCTCGAGGTTTTGCTTGCCTGAGGTAGAGAATATCATGATAATCTGGAGACCACACTACCTACCTAGAGAGTTTTCAGACTTATTTTTCGTAGCTGTCTACATACCACCACAGACGGATGCTGGCACTAAAACCGTACTCAATGAGCTGTATTCCTCCATAAGCAAACAGGAAAAGGCTCATCCAGAGGTGGCACTCCTAGTGGCCGGGGACTTTAATGCAGGGAAACTTAAATCAGTCTTACCTCATTTCTATCAGCATGTTAAAGGTGCAACTAGAGGGGAAAAAAACTCTAGACCACCTTTACTCCACACACAGAGACGTGTACAAAGCTTTCCCTCGCCCTCCATTTGGCAAATCTGACCATAATTCAACACCGGCTCCGACGCTCGTCGGATGTGGCAGGGCTTGCAAACTATTACAGACTACAAAGGGAAGCACAGCTGAGCGCTGCCCAGTGACATGAGCCTACCAGACGAGCTAAATAACTTATATGCTCGCTTTAAGGTAAGTAACACTGAAACATGCATGACAGTATCAGCTTTTCTGGACAACTGTGTAATCACACTCTCCGCAGCCGATGTGAGCAAGACGTTTAAACAGGTCAACATTCACAAGGCCGCAGGGTCAGATGGATAACCAGGACGTGTACTCCGAGCATGCGCTGACCAACTGGCAAGTGTCTTCACTGACATTTTCAACCTCTCCCTGTCTGTGTCTGTAATACCAACATGTTTCAAGCAGACCACCATTGTCCCTGTGCCCAAGAACACTAAGGTAACCTGCCTAAACGACTACCAACCCGTAGAACTCACATCTGTAGCCACGAAATGCTTTGAAAGGCTGGTCATGGCTCACATCAACACCATAATCCCAGAAACCCTATACTCACTCCAATTTGCATACCGCACCAACAGATCCACAGATGATGCAATCTCTATTGCACTCCACATTGCCTTTTCACACCTGGACAAAAGCTCAAAGCTCATCACTAAGCTAAAGTCCCGGGGACTAAACACCTCCTTCTGCAACTGGATCCTGGACATCCTGACGGGCCGCCCCCAGGTGGTAAAGGTCGGCAACAACACATCCGCCAAGCTGATCCTCAACACGGGGGCCCCTCAGGGGTGCGTACTCAATTACCTCCTGCACTCCCTGTTTACTCATGACTGCACAGCCAGGCACAACTCCAACAACATCATTAAGTTTGCCGATGACACAACAGTGGTAGGCCTGATCACCGACAACTATGAGACTACAGGAAGGAGGTCAGAGACCTGACCGTGGGGTGCAAAGAAAACAATGTCTCCCTCAACGGGATCAAGACAAAGGATATGATTGTAGACTACAGGAAAAGGAGGACTGGGCACCCCCCATTCTCAACGACGGGGCTGTATTGGAGCAGGTTGAGCGCTTCAAGTTCCTTGGCGTCCACATCACCAACAAACTAGCATGGTCCAAGCACACCAAGACAGTCGTAAAGAGGGAACGACAAAACGTATTCCCCTCCAGGAGACTGAAAAGATTTGGCATGGCTCCTCAGATCCTGAAAAGATTTTACAGCTGCACCGTCGAGAGCATGGTTGCATCACTGCCTGGTATGGAAAGTGCTTGGCCTCCGACCGCAAGGCACTACAGAGGGGAGTGCGTGCGGCCCAGTACATCACCGGGACCAAGCGTCCTGCCATCCAGGACTTCTACAGTATACCAGGCTGTGTCAGAGTTTGGTCTCTCTGCTACTGCACGGCAAGTAGTACTGGAGCGCCAAGTCTAGGTCCAAGAGGCTTCTAAACAGCTTCTACCCTCAAGCCATAAGACTCCTGAACAGCTAATCCAAGGGCTACCCAGACTATTTGCATTGCCCCCCCCCCCCCCCCTACACTGCTGCTACTCTCTGTTATTATCTAGTCAGTTTAATAGCTCTACCTATATGTACATATTACCTCAATTACCTCGACAACGGTGCCCCCGCACATTGACTCTGTGCCAGTACCCCCTGTATATAGCCCTGCTATTGTTATTTACTGCTGCTCTTTAATTATTTGTTATTCTTATCTCTTACTTTTTTTTCTTCTTAAAACTGCATTGTTGGTTAAGGGTTTGTATGTAAGCATTTCATTGTAAGGTCTCCACCTTTTGTATTCGGCGCATATGACAAATAACATTTGATTTGATTTGTTTTTATAAGAAGTGTTGACATGCTGAATGCACCGATGTGTCTGTTTAAACTACTAGCACACAGCCAGGACACCAATGCATATCAACCAGAGGTCTCTTCAAAATCCCCAAGTCAAGAACAGACTATGGGAGGTGCACAGTACTACACAGAGCCATGACTTCATGAAACTTTAATCCACATCAGGTAACTGATGCGAACAATAGAATCAGATTTTAAAAAACAGATACAAATACTGTGAAGAGATACACACAGGCACACGCATACGCACACACGCTAGAACACACACTCTACACATGTACATTGTAATATTGTTGTATGGTGGTGTTATACACTTTGTAGGGTAGATATGTAGTTGTGTAATTATGGTGTATGATGTACTGTGTTATCTTTTGTTTTATGTGTGATGTAAGTGCCTTAATGTGTCTGGACCCCAGGAAGAGTAGCTGCTGCCTTGGAAGCAGTTTATGTGGATCTCTAATAAATAAAAATACAAGTAGACTGCAAATTGACCGCAACAGATATAATATTTGACTAAAACATAATAATTTCAGACCTTGCTTACATTCGTATAAGATCACGTGTTTCTCTATTATAAGTGGAAGTATTTGAGAACAGATTTCCTAAATTAAAATCACTTGGAGCTGATTTTCTGGTGTTTTTACAGTCTTTTATGTCCAACAATGAACATTCTTTTGAGCTAGACAAGGCTACATGATCCTCAGCAGAATGGAAAATGGATAAATGGATAATTCATGGAAAATGCCATTACCTACCTATTGTAGTTAAGTAGGTAGTATTGAAAATATTTTGTATACAGAACCACATGGTGGCTAGCAAATACATATTTTACAACATCAGCTCACACTGTATCAGACACTCTCTCCCACCAATTCGGTAACATTCTCAGGGAGAAAGAGTAGTGTGATAGGGACAGAAACAGAGGGGAGAAAGAATTCTTACTTACTCTACTGGATATATTAGAGCAGGGGTCTTCAACCATTTCTTTCCCAGGGAACCCCATCCTATGTTATCATCAGGTGAATGATAATGGCAAGGAGAAGTAATCAACATCTTAAAATGAATAGATTTGGTAGATAATGTTTCATTACTTTGACCTCCTCACATTAGAACTGGAAGAGGAAGTGTAAACTCTAAGCCTATTAGCTGGAAAGGTAACGGCAAAAACATTTCCGCTAAGAGCAGCTGTTAAACAAAGGTTAGCCATGTGTTAGAAAAACATAAAGTCCAAGTCAAGAAAGCTTACCAGCAGCGAGCGATACTTACTGCACTGGTAGCCTATTCGTGGGTGCTTTTTCAAAGCCTATGTCAGATACTTCAATAAGCTTAATTGGCTCCAATTAGTCATTTGCTCAATATTAGGAAATAAAGTTGACATTAGAAAGAAGATATTCTCCTCTTTTCTACTGTGGGTATGTAATTCAAAATGTGTTTATTCTGTTGTTACTAGAGATATTCATAAAAACATTGAAACATTTTTTGATATACTTTTCCACGGTCCCACTGCAGTAACTCCGATTGAATACCCCTGTAGTAGAGAAATTCCCTGGTGAAATAGAATGACCAGAGTGGTACAGGAAAGGAGGCTTCGCTCACTGTGGGGAAGAGTCTGATTATTCCTAGTAACAGTAACCTACTATGATGCAGAGTTTTCTACAGGGGCAAAGGAGGGGCAACATTAGGATTCTAGGAGGAGTGGAAAGGGTATTGTAAGAGGGTAGAGGGGTATGGATGGGAGAAAGGTAGTATTATTGGGCTTTACGATGCAGAGAGATCGGTGTCTTTCAGTTTGGTGGAGAAGGGGGAATTTTGGAATTGAACAACTTAGTAGCCTAAATGTACACTGAGTATACCAAACATTAGGAACACCTTCCTAATGTTTAGTTTTGTCTTGCCCATTCACCCTCTGAATGGCACACATACACAATCCATATCTCAATTGTCTCAAGGCTTAAAACTCCTTCTTTAACCTGTCTCCTCCCTTTCATCTACACTGATTCAAATGGATTTAACAAGTGACATCAATAAGGGATCATGGCTTTCACCTGGATTCACCTGGTCAGTCTATGTCATGGAAAGAGCAGGTGTTCTTAATGTTTTGTACACTCAGTGTATATCTTTGTATATAGTTTAAATGTAGACCTTTATTTTTGATGATATGTGTTCATCAACAGATCATTCGTGGGAACAGGATCTTCATATCTTCATGAATAATACTGCATTTGAAAGCATACAAGAACTGCATGCATTGCGTGTTTTGGTACTTAAAGCAGGTCTGACAGCCAGGTCTTTCCCATCACCCTCTGCTCAGGCCTGTTCTCTGCCTGCATCTCAAATCTATTCAAATATTAAGTAACCAGGGGAACAACAATGTGTTTGAAATGATGGGGCCTATGTGTACTGTGTTTTGGGTGATTTGTAGATTCTCACAGCCTCTGGGTATAGGATAGAAGAGGTAGACTTCAGCCATCCATCAGCTACAGCCAGATTGTCATTTGAATAGACGCTGTGTGCAAGGGATGATTGGTCCAAAAATAGGAAACATAAATTAACCCATTGGTTATATTAGTAGGGCTAAATTAAACCTGCGACTGCAAGAAAAAATATTTTACACGGGCATGAAAATAGTTATCCGAAACGTCTATTTTAATTTTAGACTATTAAATATTAACTGCTGAATTTGTAAACCTGTTGTGTATTCAAAATTAGGCCTATTCTATATATTTTTGTATGGCGTGTGTGTGTGTCTATGTGTGTGTGTGCGTGTCTGTGAGAATTACACTATCAATTTACATCCTTGATTTCAAAATGCATTGGCCTCGCACATGCATGGTAAGGACCCTAAATAAGGACCATACGTTATCTCAATGTGCGCAGGGCAGGGACTACCGAGTTTTGCTTATGCATTAGCCATTCTTTTCATCTGCTTGACATATCCCCAACATAAAACCGTAAGGCGGTGGTGAACTATCTCTCTCCTGGCGAAAGCAAAGCGTTGCCTCTCTCCTGATCTATGTGCTATAAAATTAAACACGTCCACCGGTGGTGGCTCTATCTTCAACAAGAGCTGCACTTGCGCACACAAAAGGCTATGAAGACAATCAGACGAATGTAATATATTGTGGTGATTCTCATGCGTGAGCCACCCTATAATCTACTCAAATGAAATCAGTTCTCTTTCGGCTCTATTTTTTCTGAAGACTCAGTGGTTGCTATGCAAATACATGTTTTTTCCCTCGCGGATTTAATTAATCTTAATCTAATTTTCCAACCCGATTTTTCCCCCAGTGTTATGATACACTGTATTTGATCAATTTAAAGGCTTAGTGCAGTCAAAAACGATTTCCCTGTGTTTTTAAAACATATATATATTTCCAAACTATGAGGTTCTGTGTGAAATTGTGAAAATTATGATAATGCAATTTTAGTGTAAGAGCTGTTTAAATGAGTTAATAAAACAAAAGAGTTCCAAACCTTTCTGCCAATAACACATAATTTTCCCCTCCCCAGTTAGGCCACTCCCAGACAGTCCTAGCAAAAGTATTGCTTTAGAAATGGCTCTTTTTGACCATTTTAAGGAATTGTTATCCAGAAATTATTTGACATTGAGATAAAAATGGCTCACCATGGCCTATAAACCCACTGGGTACACACTGGTTGAATCAACGTTGTTTTTGCGTCATTTCAATTCAATTATGTTGAACCAACGTGGAATAGACGTTGAACTGACGTCTGTGCCCAGTGGGAAGCCTACTTTGCACATATACAAATAAATAAATCATATGAGGAGCTGGGCCTACAAGAATAGACCTGGATTTATATTTCAGAGTCTGAATGGGACTATATAACAACAGTTTCAGTCGTCCACACGGTTGATTGTTTATACATTTCCCCGGGCAACTGATATCAGCGGCACGCAGAGCTGTGGCCGGTGGGAGAAAATGGGCATGAAAATCCGCTATCTCCATGTTCCCAGCCCCGAAGACTGTCCCAAGTGCATTGCCCACTGCGCGATACTATCTTTCAGGGAGCGCCTATCGCTAGACATGATATTATAATGATTATCCTTGCCCTTTCACCCAAAATGTAGAATAAGCGCAGGGAAACATTAATCTATGTAGAAAGCTTGTATTCAGACTTCCCAGAGCCCTTCCCTCCCCTCATCTGCAGATGATGAAGTCATGATGATTTGTCATTTCTGTCACGGCTCCACAGTCTTATTCTCAGGTCTACTCTTTCGCTATGTTGCTTTAATACAGTATTATAACAATACCCTTTGGAAAACAATGTAGTAAAATGTAGACCTGTATACAGAGTAGGCCTAAATAGTGAATAATAATTTACTATAATAATTGACAAATTGTTATAGTTGTTGACAAGGTTATAACAATTATGTTAGTTCAACTCTAGTTAGCGAAAATATAGGCTACTCTAAATTATTAAGACATCAAAACACAGTCATAAGTAACCATGTACATTTCCGGAGGTTAAAATTGTTTTATTCTATGAAAAACATCCAGTGTCAAGTTTTTAATGTCACATGCACAAGTACAGTGAAATGCCTTTCTTGCAAACTCAAAACCAACAATGCAATAATCAATAACAATGTAATACTAGACAAAACACACACGAGAAATAAGAAGAAACATTGAGAACATAATAAGGAAATAAGTAAGCATACCATATACAGGGCCAGATACTATTACACATGCATATTGTCCTGTTTGAAGTTAAGAGCCATAGAGTGAAAACTAAATTAAGACAATTCATTTAAAAAACATTTTTCGTGAGTTTTTAATGTCTGTCAAAGACATCCAAACGAATTCTTAATGTGCGTTTAATAGCCAACTTTTGTAATTATAAAATATATGTAATCTTCATCATCATCATCATCGTCCAAGTCTGACCACATCAAACTCTATAATTGCAAGTTAACCTAACTCTGTCGTTTTGCATTGCCCTTCTTCCACATGTGAGGGTGGTGGTTTCCGTTCGAATAAAGTGTGAAGTCAGTCACATATTCTCCGTACGTTTCTCAGTGAACTATCTAAATATCCATGCATGTGTCAGAGATGCATTTCCGTTTGATTAATCGATCTGTGAACTTCAGTGCGTCCGTGTCATTCACTTTCTCTCCTCTCCTAAGAAAAAATGATATAGGAAGGCCTAAACATAATGATAGCCTAATAAATTATATTTCCAATTTCAGATAAATAATGTTAGATGTAAACGAACTTAGTTCCCTCTGCCAAAATGACTGTAAGCTACAAGAAAAGTTGTTGTTTTCATGAAATACTGTACCTTATTAAAGAGACCCTTGCTCCGCTTCGACCTGGAATATGTTATATACCTGCTGTATCGAGTTGGAATGTACGAGTTTCTAAAACAATTCGACAGTTTCAAAGATACGAGGCAATAGTCGTTCTCTGCTCCCTAGTCCTTAGTGGGTCCGTCGGGCAAGTTTAGCGGGCATATTTAATTGCCACTCCAACAGCAAGCTGCTGATAGGTGTCGATTCAACATGACGTCAGGAGGCTCGTAATAAGGCTAGCTCGTGCGCTTTCAGAGGTACGGATACTGAATCTTGGACTAAAGAGTGCATCATACTCGAAGAATAGAAGGATTATGACAGAATCGACAAGATATTGAACAGATTTTTGTCATATTTGTGTTAACTTTCAACTTTGGCAATAATTATTTGGCTGTGTGGCAGTTATGTATTCGTGCGTAATTGTAGTGGCATGATGCCTTGTTCAGATACACTAAATCATTAGCCTACTATCGCACCTCTTGGCTCATTTTGATGGACAAGCGGAGGCCTTGCTGCTCTCAAGTTTGCATTCTTGCTTGTGAAATGTATTCACTTTGATAAGTTATTTGTTCGTTTTCGTTTTTTTGATACCATTTTTTTTAGCCAAGTTTTGTTCTGTCCATGCAAGAGGAATGCAATAATATTTTTGCTCAAGGGATATGATGATGCTAGCTCATTGTTGAGAGATTCGTCTGGATGAGCTGCATCCTCTGGATTGTAGGAGTGGACTAGAGCAGGTCATTCTCTAAACCAACAAAGCGACCAAGGAGACAGACACATCGCTTTGGTTTGGGACAAAAAAAGAAAGACATTGACTTGGAATAGCTGGAATTATCCAAATATGGTTCACTGTGCCGGCTGCGAAAGACCTATTCTGGACAGGTTTCTACTCAATGTTCTGGACAGACCATGGCACATCAAGTGCGTACAGTGCTGTGACTGTAAATGCAATTTGACAGAAAAATGTTTTTCACGGGAAGGGAGGCTGTACTGCAAAAACGACTTTTTTAGGTAAGCATGCCTGGGCACATGCCTTTCAATATTGTGCGGAAGAGCTTTAGCTTCTACTGGGTATCCAATTAAGCAGAACTATGCAAATGTACAACAGATTATGTGAAATGCAAGTTTTATAATTATAAAATTATTTTGCAAGATTTTTTATATTTTTTTGCAACAGGGGTATATGCCTGGTGTCAATTTTGTTTAATCTATCCTCATGAGCGACATAATTTGAACAAACCAGATTATGAGTGGTGATCCAGGAAAAGATTATACATTATAAGCATATATCACCATGTTCTGTGACGGATTAAAGAAAAACGTCCTTTGTTTACAAGGAAAGGCTGTCAAACAAACCGCGGGGATTAAAATTATGCCAGGATTCTTGACGGAAGTGTATTCTGCGTTCAATCAGTCGGCGCACGACCGTTTGTTTGCTGAGACTCTAGTGAAAATGTGATAAGTGGATTTGAATAATAAATCATCTTGAGAAAGCCCACACTGCAATCACAGAACTCCAGTCCACACGTTTGTTAACTATTTAAATACACAACTATTTACATAAATATAGGCTACATTGAAAATGTAACTGTGGCTTTGTAATTTTCAAGCATTAAATGGGATATATTTCAATAATGGACCGTTGTTTGATGCATGTTTGACTTCTCTCCATACAATAACCTAATAATAAACGGCGTGGCCTTTCTTGAATTATAGTTTTAGGTAGGCCTAATAATAGTTCTACAACACGTAAACCTATGCCTAAATATAAGATACATTTATATGTATTTATAAAAATTTATTTAGCCTAAAAAACATAATTATTATCTTATATTTATGGTTGCTAAATAACTGGTTATCTGTGTGAAATTAATATAGTGTCGGTGAAGCTAGTGCAGGCCCAACATCCGTGTAGCCTGTAATTTCCAGATTCACAAACAAACTTGAAAAGAAAAAGCATACGAAATTGATATATATATATTTATATTCACTTGGAATCATCCAAAATATATTAAGCATCAAAATACTGAAAATGTAATATTTTGCGTCATGAAAAACGCGTATCCCTTCGTGTAAACATCTATAATGTTGCCAATAATGTTTTCATGTTATTGGTAATCTGATGTGAATATTTTCTGTGGCTATTTGCTGCTACACTGTCAACCCTGTTTTGTTTGATCAATGATGGTATTTATTTTTGCTTTCTTTCTTTTAGGAGATTTGGCACAAAGTGTGGAGGTTGCGCCCAGGGAATCTCGCCCAACGATTTGGTTCGAAGAGCAAAGAGCAAAGTGTTTCACCTGAACTGTTTCACGTGCATGATGTGTAACAAACAGCTATCTACTGGAGAGGAAATGTACATTTTAGATGAATTTAAGTTTGTTTGTAAAGAGGACTACCTAAGCAATAGCAACGGAAAGGACACAACCCTCCTCTCAGGTATGGAACATGACTTGAACCACATCCCAATTTTCAACCATAAAGCGTTAATATATATATGTATATTCTATATAATTATATAGTCTCTTGTGAATCATTATTTTCAAATTTTTGCTATTGCTTTATATTCCATTTCTAAAAAATGTTTTTTTGGGGGGTGGGGAGGGGGGGGGGGTGGGGGTGGGGGGGGGGGGGGGGGGCGGCGTGGAACAGTTACGATAACAGTATCCTGATAGGTTCAATAACAGTACAAATCTAAACAATGACCTTGATGACGATTAAAATATTATTATAAGGATTAGAATTGATTGTTAATTCATGTTATCATCACCAATAATAATATGTCTAAAGGTAGTCGGCTAATATGTCTAGTGCATAATACTAACAATGACAATATTAATTGGCCCAATAGTAGCCTAATAATACTCTAATGAAATGTATTCTTGTCGATTATTTTTTGTATATTCGTTCATGAAGAGTATATAAAGACATAAGAATAGATTTAAAGTAATTTCATTTCATGTTTCTTTCATCTCACAGTCACGACCTGCAGTGACCCAAGTCTATCTCCAGATTCCCAAGACCCACAGGATGATGGTAAAGATTCGGAAATTGGGCCTTTATCCGATAAAGAGGTGGGTAGCAATGAAAACGATGAGCAGAACGTAGGGGGGAAACGACGTGGGCCTCGAACAACTATAAAAGCCAAGCAACTTGAGGTCCTCAAAGCTGCTTTCACGGCCACGCCAAAACCCACAAGACACATTCGAGAACAGCTGGCGCAGGAGACAGGTCTCAACATGAGAGTGATCCAGGTAAGAGTCCATTTCGCTTACGTCTGTATCACATGAACAATAAAAAAAGGTTATTTTCAGAATTATTATACGGGTCTGTGAGAAAGTATTTTCAATTCAATGGCACCTAGGTCAATAATGGCAGATGGCAAGATATGCAGATTGCTTACCACGAAAGTGGTGCAGAAGCAGATATTGTCATGACTTCACAATGTTTTCACACCATGACCTCTAGGCTATCTATAGTCTATACACATCAATGCAAAGGTCTTTGTTTTCTCATTTTGAAAATAGCGGCTAAATGTTGGACTCTTAGGCTTTAGCATATGTTACGAGAATGTGGCAATTGTGGAATAAAAGAAACATACGATAAACTGGGTTAAAGATCATTAAGCATTTGACAGTTGAGCCAAGGACCCATTTAGAGGTATAGGCCTATAGGCTAATCACGTTATGGTTATTAAAAGGGCATTTCACAACATGTCATCCGATCTGGGACCTCGAGATGCTGCACACATTTCTGATGTACAAAATAAATATTTGACCGGGGCTGAAAACTCAATTTCAATCAGCCATTTCCATGTCATTTGTGGTGTGCAGGTTTGGTTCCAAAATCGTCGGTCTAAAGAGCGGCGCATGAAGCAGCTGAGTGCACTGGGGGCGAGAAGGCACTCGTTCTTCCGCAGTCCAAGGAGAATGAGAACTCTGGTGGACCGACTCGAACCCGGGGAGCTGGTCCCCAACGGCCATTTCTCATACTATGGTGGTAAGGTATTTTATATTCACCATGGTTCACCCAAATAACACATTTGTGTTTTAAAGATCATCTGAAATGCATTTTGAATATGAGCGCCATGCACAGGCCTTTTTACCTTATTTAAATTCCCAATTTCCCTCATAATTCACAGGTGTTTTATTGCATAAAAAAAGTCAAATTACAATACTGTCATCCTCCAAATAACTATTATGTCAAATTAACCCTTTATACTACTGGAAATGTAATAGTTGTACTTTTTTAGTAATTTAAATGACATTCCTATAGTTGCATTGTCTTGTACAAGACTTGTACAAGACATTTTGTCAAAGTTTTTATTTTCACCACATAAGCATTTCCCATAATAATTCTGGTGTATATGTTTGTAGATTATCAGAGTGAATACTATGGACCTGGAGGAAATTTTGAGTACTACACCCAAGGCCCCCCCTTGTTGCAGGCCCAGACCCCAGTGGACCTAGGCTTCTCCTCTGGCCCCGCTGGCACCCCTTTAGGTGGTATGGACCATCACCTGGCTGGGCACCACCCATCTGGTGAGGTGCAGTGCTTCACTGACATCATATCTCACCATCCAGTGGACTCGCCTAGCCCCGAGCCCAACGGACCCGGGTCAATGCACAGCATCTCCAGTGAGATGTGTGGCGTCAGCACACCCTTCACCTCACTGTCCATCAACGGCAGTGGATACAGCAACCAATTGTCACACCCCTCCTCAGAGATGAGCGAAGGCACTGTCTGGTAGCCCACAGGACATTATGAAGCCAAGGCTAACTATTGACTTAGGAGGCAACTGAAGTCCTGAGCGAGTATCCCTTTTACTTTATATTATTTATTTATTCATCAATTAATTTATATATAATAATATATACGCATTTAATTTATTACTTGTCTCTAACTACCTTTACTGCTGTTTTGATTGTTGCAGTTTTATTTAAAGATTCCCACAGTAACAGTGTAGACTCTAAAGCAGTCATATAATGGTGAATACTGTACAAGCGTTCAGCAGAACTTTTGCTTTAGAGGGTCTACCATATCAAATGATAATGATTTTTTACCTAAAGCTTTTATGATGGCTTTGGTATTCGTGCTTATTTCTAAATTTGTTTTTGTTTCTCTGTATATTTCTGTGTTTTGCCAAATCCTAGAGAGTTTGCCTTCAAAAGGAAAACTTTAAAAAGTTGTATAATCTTTTATTTAATTGAAAATAACTTGAATTTGAAGAAGAAGTCAACCTTCTAAAAATCTATGGACAATGGTTTGAGGTGGACACAGTAGAACAGTCAACTGTTTACGTATATATTTACAGTACTTCAGGGGTTTGAATATGAGCATTGTTTGAAACCTCTTGATTCAGATGTGAACATCGTTCAAGCAACAAACCAAACTTTTGTATTTATTCTATTTATATTATGGTCATGGTTCCTCACTGTGCTAGATTGTATTATTGTGTTTACTTCGAAGAACATTTAAAAACACAAATAGACAGTTGCCAAATAAGGATAAAAGCACAATTCGTTAGTGCTTTGCGTCATCAATTGCTAAACATACTACAAGAAACATAGTAGCATTTTTAACAGAATGTGTTAAATTATAGTTAATTATATAATGAGGCTGTCTTTTGTTTCTGAAAGGCTTTATTTTGTGTCTTTACATGAAAGTCCAAATGATTAAACATTGATGGTCAAATATGTTACCAGCAGCTGCTATATTCTTGAAATATCAACTCTCATATGATTATGTGACCTCTAGTGCATATTAGACCATTCACTGTATAATAAAACATGTACAAAAAAACTGCAAGCTTTTTTAACGATAAAGGGGTGGACATTTTTGGGTTGAAAAGATGGACGCTACTGTTCTTTCCTCACTCACTTCTAACACACCTTCTGCACACTTCTTGATTTCTAAACAGTCGACCTAAAGTACAGTTTACCCAACTGCCCCTAGGCCCTAGTGTTACGTTATTTAAATCCCTGACATTGGGTGTGTCCGATGAACAGAATCCACGCACTGATTAGACTACAGTACACAGAGGGCCACATCCACGCCGACAACGCTACTCAGCTCTCCATCATCAGATACATTGACATGAGGATGTCTGAGCAGGCCTCTTCTATAAGTGGATAGGAGTTTGGAAAGAGGAAGATCAAGCCTATAAATTAAGAACATATGATATAACGGTAGACCTACATATTTCTCAAATGCAATAAGATTTTTTAAATATGATAATGAGATCCTACATGTATGAATTGGCACCAAAAAATTGCAGTCACAACCCTGTGGCACTAATTATAGAAGTAGGCCTACAACATATAGAAAGTATATTATTAATTTACCATGTATTATAACCCACTTTATCTGAAGGGTTTAAGGTGTATTATGCTGAACAACAATTACGTCGAATAGTATTCGCCAACCCGACATTATCTGGTTGAATTATTTTAATAATCCAAAATCAATAGCCTAAACAACAACCTCCAGTTGCTTGAAGTTAAACTGTTGCAGATCTATTTCGTCAATAAATTTGTATTTTTGATCTTTGAGTCGCCTCTTGATGACGTATGTATTAACACGTGTTAGTTGTGAGTACATGGAACGATGACTGGCTACAAATCACAACAGCTCGAGGATTTATTAAATCCTCTGCCCAAGTTCACGGATCCAGGGGATGATAATGATATACACTATTTGTAATGTTTTATAGGTATATTTTGCTTTCAATTTGAGAACAATGTTTCCGTTTTCATGTATCAACTCGTTACACACACGCCGGGTAGCATGCAAAACTAAGCTAGCCAGTTAGCTAACAGGCTAGTAGTACATTGAAAGCACGAAACACCTATATAAACGATTGTGATGCTCAAAAAGGACTAACTACCCTGTTAGCCAAAAGTTATCAACAGTACTGGCAACCATCCACTTAGACATGTGTTTGTTGTGAGGTAGGATGAACACCCACTGCACCAGTTCCAATAACATGATTCTGCTATTGTTGCTGCTAGCTAGCTATGATGACAATTTTAATATTTTCACTAGCTAGTATTCTTATCTCTCCAAACCTCTTATATTCATTGTCATTGCTAGTTATTCGGCTCGATGCTGAAGAGTACAAATCAACATTGACATGACCTTATGGGGAGGGGCAATATCCTGTCAGTTATTCCACTTGACTTGTCTTTCTCCTGAAGAATTCTTCAGATTTAATTGTAACATTCTGATCCTGAACAGTAAGCTATTATTGCCAGCCACTTTGTATATTGATCAGATATGACTATAAACTTGCAGTTTTCAATCATTCAATCTCACTGTTTGGATACCTCCCAGAGACGAAAGCCAAGGTGGTAGAGGCATTTGAGGGTGGTGGCGATGATGTGGTTGCCTTGAGTGGCCTCCGGAATAAAGCTAGAACTCTGCTGGAAGAGACAGACAAACGGTACCTGGGCAAGGCAACCTCGTAAAGACATGCTAAAGGGGATCGAAGGTTCTGGTGAGTTGGAACATGAATGTGTCATTTATAATAATGTTAAACATATATGTTGGATAATCAATGCAACTGACCACAGGGAAAAGGAAATAAAGAACCTTTCTAGAAAGTTGGATGAGAGCTGGTTGTTTGGGTTCAAGTACTTGAAATGCATATTTTTCTCCTTCTGTCCCTGGAATTGATTGGACAAGGTTGGACTGGTGAAACGATAAGGTAGTAACCTTGATTTTACTTATTTAATCAGATACATGATTACCCTTAGGATACATGCTCACCCTTTTGGGGTGGCAGGTGGCATTGGTCCAGTAACCGAAAGGTTGCTAGATCGAATCCCCGAGCTGACAAGGTAAAAATCTGTCGTTCTGCCCCTGAACAAGGCAGTTAACCCACTGTTCCTAGGCCGTCATTGTAAATAATATTTTTTTCTTAACTGACTTGCGTGGTTAAATAAAAAATAAATAAATTGGACGGGAGGAAGGAAGAATGTATTTCAAAAGCAATTTCATCAAGGCACTGCATTTGAAAATGGTCTTTTGTAGAATTCTGCCCTCTTGTGGTTCTGCAAGGGACACCTTTACATTTAGTAACTGTCCATCATTCAGTTCAAAATAAATTACAAGTAAATGTGCCTCTCACGCCACACTAGATTCTCTTATAATCTTGTTAACGTCTCCTATAATTATTACCATAACACTTTGCTGGTCAACAAGATACCGTAGCTTTAATAGATTGATGTAGGTTCTTTATTTCCAATTTAATCTATGCTCAGCTGTGTATTGTCATATCATGTCTAGACGTTTAATTACAATAAGCATGTAACATAAAATAGCTTAGGCCTACATCTTCAAGTGGGCTGTTTTTTTTGGGGGCTATTAAATGGAGAAATTGCATTGCTGTTAATCAAGCTAATCCCTGTTTATCCAAACAAAATGCCTTGATTAAGGCAAAGATTTACAAGTCAAACACGGGCCATGCAGCTAATCAATTTAAACTTAGAAGACAACTGATTACAGCATTAAGCTGTTGTGTACACGGCATGCACTACTATTATTCAGCTGCTGAGTGGAAGGCCATCTACATCTTTAACTGCTTGCATAAGTTAGAAATGCTACATTTTATTGCCGTATGGTTGTTAATGAACATCTGTTTTTTTTCAAATGTAATATTGAATCCTGGTCTTATCATTCTATTGCGATTTGGGTTTTTAGGAGAGGATGAGGACAATGATGATGAAAACAAGGAGGAAGCTGAAGATGACAATGTTGATGATGCTGATCTGGAGGATGGAGAGGCTGAAGATGGAGATGATGAAAAGATTGAGAGTGACACTGCTAAGAAGAAAAGCTTGGTGTCTAAGCAGAAGGAGACGGACATCACACTTCCCTCAGAGACAGACTTACATAAGCTAACAGAGGGGATGGATCACTTTGGAGAGAGCGAAGAGGAGGATGATGATGATGAAGAAAGTGGCGATGAGGATGGAGGGAACGAGGAAGATGAGGATGAACAGATGGAGGATGACGATGTGGGAGCTGTGATGATATTTTCTTAAGAGAAGGTGGATGAAGAGGTGGAGAAAGGGAAAGCTTGGAAAGATCAACTTGGTATGTATTTTGATATACCTGCTATGTGTAATATATATTCTTCACTATGATGAAACAACTTAAGCCCATATTATCATATCTTTTTCTCAATAGACAACCTTGTCATTATTTTATTGAATCTTCACAGCTCTTTGGGACCAGCTACTTGAGGGGCAAATGAATGTGCAGAAAGCTCTTCTGACAGCCAATAAGCTGCCACAACCACATACCTTCCCATAGTTCAAGAAGAGGGGTGGAGCAGTGTTTGCTGGAGCGTTGAAGAATAGTGAGTGCATTGTTTCTGGTTATATTTTAAACAGTACATTTTATTTTACAGCTACCAAGAATATGAAATTAATTTAACTTTGTTGATCCCCAGGGGGAAATTGAGAAAAAAGGGAAATTACACAAAAACACACATTAAAGTTTACAACCCAGTAAATTATGTGGTGATAATACTGAATGTTTTGTCTAGACATGTTATCTCCCAGACACAGATTTAGAAAATTAGTATTGCTTGCCTGCATATGCAGTGATTATTAGTGCGTAAAATAAGTTACTTTAAACGCAATGGCATTTGAAACATTAATTTTTAATCTTGGTGGACAAGGCTGGAGCTAGTGTTATGGTTTAGTATTTGGTGTGTAGAAAATAATTCAAACTATGTGACTAGAATCTGAAGTAGGCTTGGCTCTCGGTAAAAACATCACTATAGGAAGATTGTCATAACCAAATAATATTTTCTGTCTTTTCTTATAAGAATATCTTAATCCTTGTGTTTCCACAGTGGAATCATATGTGAAACGCTAGTTTGCCTTTCTCTCATTATTGTTTAAACCTGACAGATTTGTCGTGATTCTTCTAATACTATTTTTCTCAAGGCGTGATGGTAGTCCACCTCCCTCATGAAAATCACTCACACAATTTTAGAATCAATGCCCACAGTAATAGGATTCCTCTGGCCATGGGCAATTAATACAGTTTTTCTCTTTCTTTCTCCCCGCGCTGATCTCAAAGCTACGAGACACTGGCTTCTCCTCATTTGCATATTTATTACATTGGACTCAAATCTGGCGAGTGATTGATGTGGAGCCTGCCTCCTGAATTTTTAGCGGCCCATTATTATGAAAGGAAGGGAGGGGGCTCCAGCGTGCCAGTGTACTTTTGATTAAAGTTGAAGAGGAAGGAATCATAAGTGTTCCCCACCTCCTTTCTTTTCCTACGACCTGTGATTTGGAGGGCAAAGTCTCGAGGATTTGTGGCATGTTTTAATGGATGTTGACAAGATGTGGACTAACAACATCCGAGGCAGATCTGCTCCAAAACATTTTATGCTTGGGGGGAATACTTTCTGTAGATTGGTTGGACAAGTGAAGTTATATTTTCTATTGTTATGCTGCATAACTTTGTTTTATTATTTTCCCTTTTCCACCCAGCTAATATTGACGATTTGACTTGCACCGTTATGCCATTTACACTCATACTTGCCTAATTCATTAAAAATGTGTAATCATATTTACTACTAATCGTAATTTCAGAGTTTGACAAAGACCAATGTTAAGTTTACTTTGGACACCATATTCATAGCATGTTTCCCTCTATCTTTACCCTCTTGGTTCCCATATCTCTCTGTTTGTATATTACATCCTGACAGCATGTTCTCTCTATGATGTTCTGTAAGGTCACAAAGCCCTGAAGGCTCTCCACTGGAGCTACAGGACCAGCTGCTCCATCAGAACCCAGACAATAGGCCCATCTCCCTGGGTAAGACCTGGGGAGCACACAGGTCAGCACTGTCTCTCTTCCACACCCACAGACAGCACACGTTGTACTCTGCTACATGGACCACTCTCCTGATTAACATTAAATGCTCTGGAATTTCAACCTACTTCCGGCTTTATAGGCCCAGTGTAGTCAAAAAATTATTTCCCCCTGTGTTTTGTATCATATTGTACAACAGCTGATGAAACTAACACTTAAAAAGTATGAATACATTTGCTGTGTTATGTCCTGATAGGGCTTGCCTTGCCTCACCAGGCGGTATAAGTTGATATAGACCAATAACAAAGCGAGTTCAAAACCTCTCTGCCATGACCGGGAGACCCATGAGGTGGTGAACAACTGTACGGTGTTTCCTCCGACACATTGGTGCGGCTGGCTTCCTGGTTAAGCGAGCAGTGTCAAGAAGCAGTGCGGCTTGGTGGGGTCGTGTTGCGGAGGACACTTGGCTCTCGACCTTCGCCTTCCCCGAGTCCGTACGGGAGTTGCAGCGTTCGGACAAGACTGTAACTACCAATTGGATGTCACGAAAAAGGGGTAAAATGTACCAAAACAATAAATTAACATAAAAACTCTGCCAATAACAGCTAGTTTTCAAGATTACATAGCCCTCCCCCTCTCCACTAAGAACACTCCCAGACAGTCCCTAGCAACATTTTAGCTTGAGAAATAGTTTTTTTGCTAAAAAGCAATTTTTGTATCTCTTTGACCATTTGAATGGAAAACTATCACAGTAAGGTTCTTATTAATTGTTAACCAGAATCAAATCAAATTTTGTCACATTTTCCGAATACAACAGGTGTAGGTAGACCTTACAGTGAAATGCTTACTTACAAACCCTTAACCAATGTGTTTTTAAGAAAAATAAGTGTTCAGTAAAAAATAGATAAGTACATTTTTTTCATTACAAATAATTAAAGAGCAGCAGTAAAATACAGGGGGTACTAGTACAGAGTCATGAAAGGGAATGAAAAAATAGAACTGTTGGGCCATAATGACCATTGTTATGTTTGGAGGACAAAGGGGAATGCTTGCAAGCCGAAGAACACCATCCCAACCATGAAGCATAGGAGTGGCAGCATCATGTTGTGGGGGTGTTTTGCTGCAGGAGGGACTGGTGCACTTCACAAAATAGATGGCATCAGGAGGAAGGAAAAATATGCGGATATATTGAAGCAACATCTCAAGACATCAGTCAGGAAGTTAAAGCTTGGTCACAAATGGGTCTTCCAACTGGACAATGACCCCAAACATATTTCCAAAGTTGTGGAAAAATGGCTTAACGACAACAAAGTCAAGGTATTGGAGTGGCCACAAAGCCCTGACCTCATCCTATAGAAAGCTATGTGGACAGAACTGAAAAAACGTAGGTGAGCAAGGAGGCCTACAAACCTGCCTCAGTTACACCAGCTCTCTCAGGAGGAATGGGCCAAAATTCACCAAACTTATTGTGGGAAGCTTGTGGAAGGCTACCTGAAACATTTAACCCAAGTTAAACCATTTAAAGGCCATGCTACCAAATACTAATTGAGTGTATGTAAACTTCTAACCCACTGGGAATGTGATGAAAGAAATAAAAGCTGAAATAAATCATTCTCTCTACTATTATTCTGACATTTCACATTCTTAAAGTAAAGTGGTGATCCTAACTGACCTAAGAGAGGGAATTTTTACTAGGATTAAATGTCAGGAATTCTGAAAAACTGACTTGAAATGTATTTGGCTAAGGTGTATGTTAACTTCCGACTTCAACTGTATCAATGATGTCGCTTTTGCTGCTGGTGATTCTCTGATCCTCCTCTACACAGACGACACCATTCTGTATACATCTGGCCCTTTGGACACTGTGTTAACAAACCTCCAAACGATCTTCAATGCCATACAACACCCCTACCGTGGCCTCCAATTGCTTTTAAATGCAAGTAAAACTAAATGCATGCTCTTCAACCGATCACTGCCCGCACCCGCCTGCCCGTCCAGCATCACTACTCTGGACGGTTCTGACTTAGAATATGTGGACAACTACAAATACCTAGGTGTCTGGTTAGACTGTAAACTCTCCTTCCAGACTCATATTAAGCATCTCCAATCCAAATTAAATCTAGAATCGTCTTCGTATTTCACAACACAGCCTCCTTCACTCATGCTGCCAAACATACCCTCGTAAAACTGACTATCCTACCGATCCTTGACTTTGGCGATGTCATTTACAAAATAGCCTCCAACACTCTACTCAGCAAACTGGATGTGGTCTATCACAGTGCCATCTGTTTTGTCACCAAAGCCCCATATACTACCCACCACTGCGACCTGTATGCTCTCATTGGCTGGCCCTCACTACATATCCGTCGCCAAACCCACTGGCTCCAGGTCATCTAAAAGTCTTTGCTAGGTAAAGCCCCGCCTTATCTCAGCTCACTGGTCACCATAGCAACACCCACCCATAGCACACGCTCCAGCAGGTATATTTCACTGGTCATGCCCAAAGCCAACACCTCCTTTGGCCACCTTTCCTTCCAGTTCTCTGCTACCAATGACTGGAACGAATTGCAAAAATCACTGAAGCTGGAGTCTTATATCTCCCTCTCTAACTTTAAGCATCAGCTGTCAGAGCAGCTTACCGATCACTTTACCTGTACACAGCCAATCTGTAAATAGCACACACAACTACCTCATCCAGATATTATCTATCTTTTAGATTTTTTGCACCCCAGTATCTCTACTTGCACATCATCATCTGCACATCTATCACTCCAGTGTTAATGCTAAATTGTAATTATTTCACCTCTATGGCCTATTTATTGCCTTTACCTCCCTTGTCTTCTACATTTGCACACGCTGTACATAAATATTTCTATTGTGTTACTGACTGTACGATTGTTTATGTGTAACTATGTGTTGTTTTTGTCGCACTGCTTTGCTTTATCTTGGCCAGGTCGCAGTTGTAAAGGAGAACTTGTTCTCAACTGGACTACCTGGTTAATAAAGGTGAAATAAAAATAATACAAACTGAGTTAAGGCATTGTTTCTGACTGTTCTTTATCTCTTCTGTCATGGTTTTGGGGCGTTTGACAGAAACATCCTCACCCAGGTGGAACAGGTGCTGATGGACAAGAAGAGCCTGCTTAGACACACCCAGACCAGACGCTCAGAGTACAGAGTCCTGGGCAAGCTAGAGGCCACAGCCCCCCTACCTGAGACCACCACTGCAGAGGGATATAGGATAGGGAACTTGTTGCGAAAGCAGCCTGAGAGTGTGTATTGACGTGTCCACCTTTTGACTGTAAACAGGGCTCGACATTAACGCTTGTCCACGGCAAGTAAAATCACAATATCAAGCAAAAACTCTGATCAGAATTGGATCATTTGTCCTCTGGATGCGATGTATTGCTGTTCTCCCAATTTCTGCAGAGCGCATCAAGTAGGACTATTATATTGACAGGCAGGAGCAGCCTGTCAATCTTCCCTGGTTGTGAGCGTTTGAGATCAAAACACGTAACCATATGTACTAATTATACATTCCTTGCTAATTAGTGAGTTATTTCCACAGTTATAGCAACTTTTTGGTCAGCAAACAGGGTTTGTACGGTCCCATGCTGTCAATAGATCTACCCTGAAACCGGAATATTCTAGCCCTACAAGTTTATATATAAACATGCCTTAGTTACCTTGCTTTGAAATAGCCTACTTTAGCCATTTGATCCCTGATACAATTAGTACATTTATTTTTATATAGATGAAAAGTATTTAGTTGTACTTGTAATCTAATGTTGCAATATTTTATAGGCTATGAAGGGTGGCCAACCATCCTCCAGAAGAGCCTTAAAGGGGCAATGTTGTATTTTGAGACAGGCTTGAATATACAAAGAAGCCAATAGACAGAGGATAGCCTACATTTTCGTCTCATGGTAATTGGCCTAATAACTAATTGTAGTTTGAAAAGTGGTTCCTTGGATCATACAACACCATTTTTACTCACCCCCCTAAAGTTAACTGTACAAGAAGCACTTTAGTTAAAGGCCCAGTGCAGTCAAAGATGGGAGTTTCCTGTGTTTTATATATATTTCCACACTATGAGATTAGAATAATACTGTGACATTTAGTAAATTATGATAATTTCATTTTAGTGTAAGAGCTGTTTGAAAAGACGACCTGACATTTCAGCCTGTTTTGGTGGGATGGAGTTTTGGCCTGCCTGGTGGCATCACCCGGCTGTAAAATTATTTCATAGATCAATAAGAAAGAGCGTTCCAGACCACTCTGCCAATAACAGCTAGTTTTCAGTTTTCCCTTCCCCACTCAGACCATTCCCAGACAGTCCTAGCATAAATCTTGCTTGAGAAATTGCTATTTGCTAAAAACTCACCAGAAGTGACCCGGTGGAGCAAGCAGAGCGAGGCGGTGGAAAGAATGGGACAGGCAGAGCAGTGACTGTATGCAAGCAGGATAGTCCATATCGCCAATAATCTTTGCTGAGAGCAATGTTGTGTTTCCAAAAGTGGATGAATTGGCCTAATTTAGCATGTATGCTAAAGCCTCAACCCATAGCTGTCTCTTCCAATTCAAATGAGCTAAAACAAATGGTAATAATGACTACATTAAAATAATTTTTTTTGACTGCAGCGCCAGCGATGAAACGCAAAAATAGAGACACGTTCTAATTGAGCACGATGTCAAAGCGGACAACCCGCCCGCCCTACTTCGGTTGGGTCATAATAATTCAAAACAATGCATTCTAAAATAAATCACACACATGCCTCATACATTCGCCTTTGGTGAGTTTAGGCCATAAGGTACTTCAAAGTTACCCAGAAATTATTTGATTTTGAGGTAAAAACAGCTGCATTGGCCCTTTAAAGAATCTATCTCTGGTGGGAGCTTTCACTATGAAACCCCTCTTCAGTCAGATTCCTTCTAGTTTGTTAAGGCTGTAACAGATGAATGCTTAACTGAGTGAGATACATTAAGTTCTGTATCTTAAGTTAATCTAGTCAGCAAATGCAGCATCTGAACTTCATTAACCTGAAATGTAGGCAATGTCACGGCCCAAAATGATTTCAAGCAAGGAGCATTTGTAGGTTGTTAAATACATTACGGGAGATAGAGGGGTTGTTTCAGCAGTTTTAGATTAGGACCCGCGCAGCTCAGCCATCCCTCTTCCTCCTCCAGAGGTGCCACTTTATCTGGAGAGCAGCCTGTTTATCTGGGGTGCCACATCTGGAGTTTATGGCTTCACCTCCTGCATCGCTACATGACAGAGAGCTTTCTTTCTCCCTCTCTACCTCGTTCTCACCCCTCCTCTTCCTCTCTTTTCTCTCTCAGGGGACAAAGCAGCTGCTCAATGCTAACACACGTCTGAATGACCTGGACGAGGAGATCTTCGATGATGATGATTTCTATCACCAGGTAAATATCAACCCTTCTGCATGAAACAATCATCACACAAGGCCTGAAGCATTCCTAAAAATATATATTGTTTGATACCACACTTCCGTTTTGTTACAAAAGTGGACGTGTAAAACAGGCAGCATATCAGGAGTAAGCGATGCTGGGCTCTTGGGAATGGTGCCTGGATCTACATTGTGTCGTGTGAAGTACCAAGACTGCCCTTGTTATTATACTTGGTCCTTCAGAGGGCAACATCCTGTCATTCCAGTCTCCCCCAGTCTGAGGGCTCCGGAAGTGCAGCTCAGAGCCATTCCCTGTGGGACTAAGCCTGCTCTAGTAATACTCCAGTAATACATGGTTTTAATGTGGTTAACCTCTCACAGCAGGCCAGAGCTGGACTGATCTTTGCATCCACCGAAACATTTTTAGTCAGCAACTCTGTGCATGCCATAAATCACTGTTGTGCATTTGTGTGTGTGATGCTGACTCCTATAGTACTGTAATGGCTCTCTCTACACCGCTCAGTACAGCTGAGGCGTAGTCATTAACCATGTCTGTGAACAGAGCGATCACTCCCACACTGGATTAGAGTCATTATGTAGCACCAATGGAGCTTTAAGTTACATTCACCAAGGAACTGCAAGATATGCACATTCCTAACCTACGTCCTGATCAAGGATGAGGAAAGCTATGGGGACATGCACACTGTAGTGTGCATGTTGTGTTGCTGGTGACTTGCTAGTGCCCATTCTCGCTATCTTTCCCTGTCTCAGAGCCTGGAAGCTGGCCATACAGAGAGAGATCCCCATAGAGGGAGAGCCAGAGGGGTTAATTGGGGACATTAATGAAGATTCTCTCTCTCCTGATAGGGGTCAGGGAGAGGGCTGCATGGTGGCCGATTTTAAAACGAAATGGTCCAGTCAGTCAAGACGAGACGTTATTATCTCTGGGGGGAACACAAAGGAACAGGGCTGAGTAATGAAACTACTCCCTGTAATGTGGGGCTGTGTGGGGTGATGTGTAGTCAGAGTCAGTTGTGTGAATGGAGTGTGAATCAATGAGAACTGTCCTCATTAAGATGTTGTACTGTGAGGTCCAGTGCTGATGATTCTCTGGGGTCCTGGCACTGTGCTACTCTTCTAACTGAGGCGGATGCCCAGTGGTGCTTCATTCTGGCAGAGCCTGGCTGGTCTGGGCCTAGGTTCTGTGGTTGGCTGCTGGGCTGACGCTGTTGAAGAGGTCCAGGTTAAGTGAATGGATTTGCTGCTAGGGCAGAGAGGAGGGGGAGAGAGGGAGCTCTGTACTCTGGTGAAAATATCTAGACTGACTGACTGACTGACTGACTCACTCACTCACTCACTCACTCACTCACTCACTCACACTAAGTCTCCCCTTTTGGTCTCTTTTTCCTCCGCTCACCTTATTCTGTTTAAAACAGCTTCTGTGGGTGCTTATTGAATGCAAGACAAGTGCTGCAGACCCCAACGACCAGGTGGCTATGGGGAGGTGAGTGATCTGTGTGTGTGGGGCTGAGATCTGGGGTTACCCCTCTAGGCTTTGTCTGATAGGGGTCCTCTCCTACTCTTCCAGACAAAGGCTAGCCATTCAGTAAGATCGAAAAGAAAGTGGCCACCAAGGCGAACAAGAGCTGCAAAGTCAGTTGAGTGGAGGGAACAGTGAAGGTATACAGTGAGGAAATATTGATTCACTAGAATATTTCCTTTTCTCCACATTAAAACTCTGACAATAATTGAGTGCCCTTGTTTCCATGTACGTCTTGTTCCATTTATGTCCGTTAGCAGTATTAGGTGTAGTAGGTCTGTTTTTAGCATCTGTGTTTCTCTGTCCGTGGAGGCCCCAATGACCGCATGTATTACCCTTGGTTCGTTTATGAAGAAACAAATAGATTTCACTTCCTCTAATGCTGGTTTGTCTATAGTCCTTTCAGTTATTTCAATTATCTTTTATTCCATAAAAAATGTCAACTACGCTATTTGTTTTCTCCATTTATTGCAAGTGGAAAGGTCAGCCTTTTATTTGGGGCCTTTTGTGCCCATTGTATTTCTCTGTGTTTATCTTATACACACAGGCACACTGAACTAACACATGGACTCAAATACTCACATTTATTAACGGACAAACCACAGTTACACACATGTACATTGCATTAACATTTTAGTCATTTAGCAGACACTCTTATCCAGAGTGAATTACAACATATTTGAAAAGGTGTGTATTCCCTATTTTTGATGTTTGTTCTTGCGTGCGTATCTGTCTAGGTTCCACATCCACAGTAAGCTGGTGAACATCATGGCCCCATCGACCACAGCTCCATGAATGTTGATGCACGGCGAGTCTCTTATTGTTCACGCATTACATGAGTAAAGGCAGCACTCTTCACTGACATGCCAATATTGACCTGTTCTTCAACCTATCACCTCCTCTATCTTGGGGCTGGAAATCACAGAGCTCAGTGTTCCTCTGTCCCGTCCTCTTGTCACAGCCATCTGACACACTCACTACAGCCTCACTCACAAACCTGAAATGACTGTCCCTATAACAGCTACCCTCCCATAAATCTCTGAATGCTGCTTTGCTCGGCGGCTCTCCTGCACTCACACACATACTTTGTTCCCCTTTTAGCCTTTTTGTTGCCTTCGTCTGTAGTTGGTCAGTGTGATTTCTAAATGAGATGAACAGGTTCTTCAGCTGTAATGTATTGACTGCTGATAGTCCTATTATGTGAGTTTATAAATGCCACAGCAGGACTGTTGTAGTCTTCCATTTGCTAGTGGGCCCATATTGATTCCAAGCACACACTGGAGACGGAGAGGACAGTAGATGGCTAGTCCCCTGACTGTCCTCCTTATCTGTCCTCCAGTACGTACTGTAGGTAGGTAGGGTAGTGCAGGCAGAGGTTGTGTTTACTGTGAGATGACAGGTATTCTAAACACGGTAATAACTGACCAATGGCGTGACCTTGCCCTGCCGTGTTTACAGCCCACCTCATTTCCATAGCAATCAATGGCCTACAGTAATAATGGTGATGTATGACCGTTGCATCAGGCTGGTCACTGACCTTTCCCAGAGAGACACACTGGGTGACCTTTTGGAATGAATGCCCCGGCACAGCCCTCCTCACCCTCTATATCACCCTCCCTCCCGGCCCTCTTATCTCTCTCCCCCACCACCGTATCTCAATGCTGCGCTGGCTTCACGGACGCAGTCCGCAATGCTCCACTAGCTCCATGAATGTTAATGTGAGGGGGGAGGGGGGCTGTCACAGACAGGTCCCACATACAATGCAGGATCTAAACGCGGTTTGTTTATTAATAAAGGTACGTGGTGGAGTTGAGTGAGTGGGCTCTTTTTATTTTATACTGACTTTTTCCGGCCCTGCACCCACTAAAGGATGTGCATTTGATCACTCTTGACACACACATGCAAGTGTCATGCATACATTTCATGCACATTGCACACCTGTGCACATTTAAGTCCTTTAGAAGGTATTTAGACATTCATCATGGCACATTTCTGCATGTAATATATAGGAGATGCAATTTGAGGCAGGCTGCACCTCCAACCACACTTCAGCTCCCCTGTTCTTCGTCTCCCGTCTTCTCTCCCTCGTACACACACACACACGCACACACACACACACGCACAGACACACACACACACACAGACACTATTTTAGGCTGGGTTCTGAGCCTCCTCCCCTGTCTTCCCGGCGCTCCTCAGTATTCCCCAGCCGATATTTACCGAGCTCAGGCGGAATGAGAATTTATGCATTATGTGGTGATGATCAGAATGTATTGTAATCCTTGACCCTGGTGGCGCATTTCAAATGAGGATTGGGGATTAAGCCCCTGTGGCTGGCTGACAGACACATTGGCTCCCTGCCCCCTGAGAACAACACAAGGCTCCTCTTTAACACAACACATTACACAGATACAGGGACTGGGACCCTGCACTGACTGTTATGCTGTAGTGGACACACAGATTTGTAATAGGTTATAATCTGTATAGCATGCTATTGTAGGAGTGGTTACTTCTCTACCCTGGCCAACACAAACTATAGGTTGTTTGACACCACTGCAGTTTTTGCTGAAGGTGCAGTGCGGGAGTGACATGCTCTGAGCTAGTAGGAGAGATGCACAGCAGAACAGAAGGCAGAACCCAGGAGATGTAGATGTTAGTTCAGAATGGAGAGCACAGGTCAACTGGCTGCACCGGAGCAGCACAGGTCAACTGGCTGCACCGGAGCAGCACAGGTCAACTGGCTCCCTTGATTCTCTAATAATCTCAACACAATTAACAGAGACATGTCACTTCTGGTGGAATCACATACTGCCATCTAGTGTCTATTCCATATGCAGACAGACGCACACACAGGCTTCACAGGATGTACATTTGTATGTAAACGCTGAACATTGTTTTATGGATGTAGAAAACAGTTGTGATCTATGTGCAGACAGTTGTCGTACACAAACAAAACTAGCCCCGTCTCAAAATTAGGCTCTATTGGCCTATCTATCGTGAGTAGAGCCACTTTGGCTGGAACATTTGACTGATTGAAATGACTGAGCTGGTCAGGGAAGGAGGAGGCAGCCCAGCAAGATGTAGATTGAGAGCAGCTGGGGCCTTTCCCTGATTCCCTCCATGCCTGCCTGTGTTGGTCTGCTTTTTGTCATGGACAGGCCTGTCAAAGACAGTGACAGACACTTGTGTTCAGGCCGTAATCAGACAGCACTGGGCTCCGTAAAGACCCTTCTCTGTCTCATCTGGCCTATTGCATATACCTCCCTAATTGGAATCCTGCAACTGGGTCACTGGCATTATCTCTCAAGTACCGTCAAGTCATTGAGACGCATGAATGTGGAATTATTCCTGCTCCCGATGCATGATTGAGACCTCTCCTTCTTTTCTGTCTCATCCCTCTGTCATCGGTTGATTTCCTCTTCTGTCACATTAAAATGTTAAGTCTGTGGCGAAGCCAGGTTTGATCATAATTTTGCCATGCTTCTTGTTATGGAAAAAGGTGATGTTTAAAAGGTTTTTCTCCTTGATGGTGTAGGACTGAGTTGTGTCGCTCACTATTCGGGAAGAACGCATTGTGCTCCCGAGTGGCACAGCGGTCTAAGGCACTGCATCTTAGTGCAAGAGGTGTCACTACAGTCCCTGGTTCGAATCCAGGCTGTATCACATCCGGCCGTGATTGGGAGTCCCATAGAGGGGTCGCACAATTGGCCCAGCGTCGTCCGGGTTAGGCCGGGGTAAGCTGCCATTGTGTTCTTAACTGACTTGCCATGTTAAATACAAAAACATTTTTTTGCTGAAGGTGCAGTGCGGGAGTGACATGCTCTGAGCTAGTAGGAGAGATGCACAGCAGAACAGAAGGCAGGAGCCAGGAGATAAACACATGCCTCTTCCTGTGGTCTGGCCCTCTCCTCTAAAGGCTTATGAACAGCACCAGTCTAGATGTTAGTTCAGAATGGACCTGACTGATTTGGAATCTGCCTCATTGACTTGAAGATACGGTTTTCTTCATTAGGTTTAAATATGTGATTTTGATACTATCAGAATTTTTTGGGGGGCCAAGTTGCAACAAACACCCAAACTCTCTCTCTTGTTGTGATGTGTGTTTTGTCCTATATTTCTATTGTATTTTATTTTTAATCCCAGGCCCCCGTCCCCGCAGGAGGCCTTTTGTCTTTCGGTAGGCCGTCATTGTCAATAAGAATTTGTTTTTAACTGACTTTCCTGGTTAAATAAAGGTTAAATAAAAATAAATCAATAAAAAGTTGTTTCTATTATCCCCATTTTATGTCTGTCAGGTGAATTGTCTGCTGACCAATGGAGGGAACTTAACCCACCCCAGAGTTGGTTGGTGATTAAATGTATTGTTGTTTTTAAACTTATTATGGGGAAAAAAACACTTAAAAACCTAACAAGCCGCCATGCCAAACCTAACAAAGCAATTCCTTGTAACTTTCTCCAAACAATCCCGTTCTCTCCGCTCCAGTAGAAGTAGTGGAGGAAGGGTCTGATGCTGCAGTTTGTCAGTGATTAGCGCTGGAATTAGCCAGCCTAGCGTGCCTCTAGAAATGAGCAAAGCCCTCTGGGAGACCGGAGAGGCCAGGCAAGGCGCATTTCCAATTATACCACCAAATTACTCATTTTGTTATTGGGTCTCCCATAATTGTGATGGGTATTGGGTGTATGCAACTCAATTTGTCTTACATATTTGTTGGTAGGATGGTAATAGAGTTGACAGAGCCAAGGGGACAATATGAAAGTGAGACACGAAAAACAACTAAAGGGATGAGATGGATTCCTCACTATTTGTTTGATTCGTCTCATCCCTCTTAAGACGGTTGAAGTTTAAAAGCCCATAAATGTTTTTAAAAAATGGGTTGAAAAGTGGGTTGAGGCATGAGAAGAGAATATAATTTCAGAGTAATCAGAATGTCTCTCCCCAAGTATTATACTTCTCTCACTGCATTTGGCAGAATTGCTGAAGTATGATGGTGGTGTGATAATCTATCATGGATCATCTATTTCTCCAGGGGCTAGGCCACCGTCACTTTGCCATGAAGAGATTTTTATGTGGATTATAGTACACTGAACAAAAATATACAGTAAACACAACATGTAAAGTGTTGGTTAAATGTTTCATGAGCTGAAATAAAAGATTCCAGGAATGTTCTATATGCACAAAAAGCTTATTTCTCCAAAATGTTCTTAACAAATTAATTTATATCCCTGTTAGTAAGCATTTGTCCTTTGCCAAGATAATCCATCCACCTGACAGTTGTGGCATATCAAGAAGCGGATTAAACAGCATGGTCATTACATAGGTGTACCTTGTGCTGGGGACAATAAAAGGCCACTCTAAAATGTGCAGTTTTGTCACACAACACAATACCACAGGTGTTTCAAGTTGAGAGGGAGCATGCAGTTGGCCCACTGACTGCAGGACTGTCCACCAGAGCTATTGCTAGAGAATTGAATGTTCATTTTTCTACCATAAGCCTTCAACATCGTTTTAGAGTATTTGGCAGTACGTCCAACAAAGCCTCACAACCGCAGACCACGTGTGTGGTGTGGGTGAGCGGTTTGCTGTGTCAACATTGTGAACAAAGTACCCCATGGTGGCATATGGGCAGGCATAAACTACAGACAATGAACACAATTGCATTTTATCGATGGCAATTTGAATGCACAGAGATACCGTGACGAGATCCTGAGGCCCATTGTCGTGCCATTCATCTGCTGCCATCACCTCATGTTTCAGCATGATAATGCACCGCCCCATATCACAAGGATCTGTACACAATTCCTGGAAGCTGGAAATGTTCCAGTTCTTCCATGGCCTGCATACTCACAAGCCATGTTACACAATGAGCATGTTTGGGATGCTCTGGATCGCATGTACGACAGCATGTTCCAGTTTCCACCAATATCCAGCAACTTCGCACAGCCATTGAAGAAGAGTGGGACAACATTCCACAGGCCACAATCAACAGCCTGATCAACTCTATGAGAAGATGTGTTGTGCTGCGAGGCAAATGGTGGACACACCAGATACTAACTGGTTTTCTGATCCACGCCCCTACCTTTTTTAAAGATATCTGTGATCTGTATTCCCAGTCATGTGAAATCTATAGATTAGGGCCTAATTAATGTGTTTCATTTGACTGATTGCCTTGAATTAAGTGTTACTCAGTAAAACCTTCAAAATTTGCATCCTGTGTTTATATTTTTGTTAACTATAAATTGACCTTTTTAAGGGGTAGATGTATTTTTCGTTAGGGATTTATTTTTAATCAATGGTTTTATATGTTGAAGGCAAGCAATAGATAGAATAAATGTTTTCGGTTACCTCAGTGCCTTGGTGGACTTACAGTTAAGGTTAGTGAGTCCTTAAGGTTAGTGCTATGGTTCGGGAAGTTTAAAACAAAATGATAAAAAACGACGTGCCTACGTATCAGTATTATTTTAGTACTTGCTAGAGAGCATTGTGAATTGCCATAGCGCAGTGATCTAATCAGCGCGCTCCGGCTCCAAGACTCATGAGTGCTGGGCGATCTAGTGACCAGTCCAGTGGCGTTAGTTCAGCAAAGGACCGAGTTTGGGAAGCCCTGATAAACTATTATCGGTTTTCCATGATGTGACAATGGATAGGCTAACGGGTAGCCTATTGGAATATAATCAAATAACACTAGATTATCGCCAGTTGATGTCATTCAAACATGAATAGGCTAAATATGCTAAATTCACCCGCACAGCTGATCTCCAGTTGCAACCATTATTGGTCACCTCATTACCGCTCCCTAAAATGTGTGTGTTACCTTAAAGTTAGTCCTGCTTGCAACCAACGTCTTTCAAGAAATGTTCGCCCTCTGGTTGGTATTGTAATCGGAACAATGTAGTGTCCTTTTTGAACATCTATTCAATCCGCATCGCAGAAGTTCAGCTTTACAGCATTTCACAAATTTAAAGGGTAGTGTTCCCACTTTAACAGAGACTGTATTCATGGTAAACGCTGCATATGTCGCCTCAAACGGAAATGACCTTTACATTTTTATCACGGAATCTGTAACGCTTTAGTTTGAATAGATTGAATAGAGCCCTAAGGGGGATTTATTCATTTTACAAGCATTCCGTACAATATAAAAAAGTACAGTATTTCCTTATTTACCATAACCTATTATTATTTGATTCATGTCCTATTTGGTTTCAGAAATAAAAACGTATTGAAACACCATTTTACCAGTATTCTAATTATCTTTGATTTGTCCAGAAACAATATCTGATAATGTCTGCGATCTTACTATTTAGGAATTTATATATTTGTCATTTTCCCCAGACAGCCAGAGACAAAGGTAATTTCCATCGTCATTAAACATCCATTTTAGTTGAAAATGAAATATCATACAATTTATTTAACTCATTTGTACATGACCTTGTATTGAATATTGTTTTAAGTAATTTTTAAGGTTTGCCTACTATTAATAATTCAACCCTATCCCTGAATGTACAGTGCCTTGCGAAAGTATTCGGCCCCCTTGAACTTTGCGACCTTTTGCCACATTTCAGGCTTCAAACATAAAGATATAAAACTGTATTTTTTTGTGAAGAATCAACAACAAGTGGGACACAATCATGAAGTGGAACGACACTTATTGGATATTTCAAACTTTTTTAACAAATCAAAAACTGAAAAATTGGGCGTGCAAAATTATTCAGCCCCTTTACTTTCAGTGCAGCAAACTCTCTCCAGAAGTTCAGTGAGGATCTCTGAATGATCCAATGTTGACCTAAATGACTAATGATGATAAATACAATCCACCTGTGTGTAATCAGGTCTCCGTATAAATGCACCTGCACTGTGATAGTCTCAGAGGTCCGTTAAAAGCGCAGAGAGCATCATGAAAAACAAGGAACACACCAGGCAGGTCCGAGATACTGTTGTGAAGAAGTTTAAAGCCGGATTTGGATACAAAAAGATTTCCCAAGCTTTAAACATCCCAAGGAGCACTGTGCAAGCGATAATATTAAAATGGAAGGAGTATCAGACCACTGCAAATCTACCAAGACCTGGCCGTCCCTCTAAACTTTCAGCTCATACAAGGGGAAGACTGATCAGAGATGCAGCCAAGAGGCCCATGATCACTCTGGATGAACTGCAGAGATCTACAGCTGAGGTGGGAGACTCTGTCCATAGGACAACAATCAGTCGTATATTGCACAAATCTGGCCTTTATGGAAGAGTGGCAAGAAGAAAGCCATTTCTTAAAGATATCCATAAAAAGTGTCGTTTAAAGTTTGCCACAAGCCACCTGGGAGACACACCAAACATGTTTAAGAAGGTGCTCTGGTCAGATGAAACCAAAATTGAACTTTTTGGCAACAATGCAAAACGTTATGTTTGGCGTAAAAGCAACACAGCTGAACACACCATCCCCACTGTCAAACATGGTGGTGGCAGCATCATGGTTTGGGCCTGTTTTTCTTCAGCAGGGACAGGGAAGATGGTTAAAATTGATGGGAAGATGGATGGAGCCAAATACAGGACCATTCTGGAAGAAAACCTGATGGAGTCTGCAAAAGACCTGACACTGGGACGGAGATTTGTCTTCCAACAAGACAATGATCCAAAACATAAAGCAAAATCTACAATGGAATGGTTCAAAAATAAACATATCCAGGTGTTAGAATGGCCAAGTCAAAGTCCAGACCTGAATCCAATCGAGAATCTGTGGAAAGAACTGAAAACTGCTGTTCACAAATGCTCTCCATCCAACCTCACTGAGCTTGAGCTGTTTTGCAAGGAGGAATGGGAAAAAAATTCAGTCTCTCGATGTGCAAAACTAATAGACATACCCCAAGCGACTTACAGCTGTAATCGCAGCAAAAGGTGGCGCTACAAAGTATTAACTTAAGGGGGCTGAATAATTTTGCACGCCCAATTTTTCAGTTTTTGATTTGTTAAAAAAGTTTGAAATATCCAATAAATGTCGTTCCACTTCATGATTGTGTCCAACTTGTTGTTGATTCTTCACAAAAAAATACAGTTTTATATCTTTATGTTTGAAGCCTGAAATGTGGCAAAAGGTCTCAAAGTTCAAGGGGGCCGAATACTTTCGCAAGGCACTGTATAAACTTGCCTTGGTCACAGCTGAAAACATCATGAAAAATAAGATATTTCCACCCCAACTTTTTTGTGAAATGATGATAACAACCATATGATTTCTATATCTAAATCAAATCAATGTAAATTTTACATAATATACTAATATACCTAAAAAAAAATATGGGTTGTGATGGGAATGTTTTGGTACCCTTCCCCAGATCTGTGTCTCGACACAATCCTGTCTCGGAGCTCTATGTACAATTCCTTCGACCTCATGGCTTGGTTTTTGCTCTGACATGCAATGTCAACTGTGGGACCTTATATATACAGGTGTGTGTCTTTCCAAATCATGTCTAATCAATGGATTTTACCACAGGTGGACCCAGATCAAGTTGTAGGATGAACAATGGAAAAAAAATGCACCTGACCTCAATTTCAAGACTCATACTAAAGGGTCTGAATACTTACAGTACCAGTCAAAAGTTTGGACACACCTACTTATTCAAGGGTTTTTCTTTATTTGTACTATTTTCTATATTGTAGAATAATAGTGAAGACATCAAAACCATGAAATAACACATTGAATCATGTAGTAACCAAAAAAGTATTAAACAAATCAAAATATTTTGAGATTCTTCAAAGTAGCCACATTTTGCCTTGATGCTCTTGGCATTCTCTCAACCAGCTTGACCTGGAATGCTGTTCCAACAGTCTTGAAGGACTTCCAACATGCTGAGCACTTGTTGGCTGCTTTTCCTTCACTCTGCTGTCTAACTCATACCAAACCATCTCAATTGGGCTGAGGTCGGGTGATTGTGGAGGTCAGGTCATCTGATGCAGCACTCCATCACTCTCCTTCTTGGTCAAATAGCCCTTACACAGCCTGGAGGTGTGTTGGGTCATTATCCTGTTGAAAAACAAATGGTAAACAAATGATAGCGCAAACTAGATGAGATGCCGTATCGCTGCAGAATGCTGTGGTAGCCATACTGGTTAAGTGTGCCTTGAATTCTAAATGAATCACAGACAGTTTCACCAGCAAAGCACCATCACATCACCTCCATGCTTCATGGTGGGAACCACATATGCGGAGATCATCCATTCACCTACTCTGCATCTCACAAAGACACGGCAGTTGGAACCAAAAATCTCCTATTTGGACTAAGACCAAAGGACAGATTTCCACTGGTCTAAAGTCCATTGCTCGTGTTTCTTGGCCCAAGCATGTCTCTTCTTATTAGTGTCCTTTAATAGTGGTTTCTTTGCAGAAATTTGACCATGAAGGCCTGATTCACACAGTCTTCTCTGAACAGTTGATGTTAAGATGTGTTTGTTACTTGAACTGTGTGAAGCATTTATTTGGGCTGCAATTTCTGAGGCTGGTAACTGTAATGAACTCTCCAGCAGAGGTATCTCTGGGTCTTCCTTTCCTGTGGCGGTCCTCATGAGAGCCAGTTTCATCCATCATAGCGCTTGATGGTTTTTGCGACAGCATTTGAAGAAACTTTCAAAGTTCTTATAATGTTCCAGATTGACTGACCTTCCTGTCTCAAAGTAATGATGGACTGTCGTTTCTCTTTGCTTATTTGAGCTGTTCTTGCCATATTATGGACTTTGTCTTTTACCAAATAGGGCTATCTTCTGTGTAGCACCCCTACCTTGTCACAAAACAGCTGATTTGCTCAAATGCATTAACTTCTTGGTGACTGGGGGGCAGTATTGAGTAGCTTGGATGAATAAGGTGCCCAGAGTAAACTGCCTGCTACTAAGTCCCAGATGATATATTTGGATAGAAAACACTCTGAAGTTTCTAAAACTGTTTGAATGATGTCTGTGAGTATAACAGAACTCCTATGGCAGGCAAAAACCTGAGAAAAAATCCACCCAGGAAGTGGGAAATCTGAGGTTGGTCGTTTTTCAACTCAGCCCCTATTGAAGATACAGTGAGATATTGGTCATGTAGCACTTCCTACGGCTTCCACTAGATGTCAACAGTCTTTAGAACGTTGTTTCAGGTTTCTACTGTGAAGGGGGGCTGATTGAGAGGGGAATGAGTCAGGTGTCTGTCAGAGTGCCACGGGCTCGTGACGCGCGGTCATGTGAGCGACCTCGCGTTCCATTGCTTTTGTACAGACAAAGGAATTCTCCGGTTGGAACATTATCGAAGATTTATGATAAAAACATCCTAAAGATTGATTCTATAAATCGTTTGACATGTTTCTACGGACTGTAGCGGAACTTTTTGGACATTTCGTCCGACCTTTCCGCTGGACTTGCCCGCGCCTCTTGAATTTAGATTTGTTTACTAAACGTGCTAACAAAAGGAGGTGTTTGGACATAAATGATGAACTTTATCGAACAAATCAAACATTTATGGTGGAACTGGGATTCCTGGGAGTGCATTCTGATGAAGATCATCAAAGGTAAGTGATTATTTATAATGCTATTTCTGACTAATGTTGACTGCACAATATGGCGGATATCTTTTTGGCTTGTTTGGGCTCTGAGCGCCGTACTCAGACTATTGCATGGTATGCTTTTTCTGTAAAAAAAAATAAAATTCTTACACAGTGGTTGCATTAAGGAGAAGTTTATCTAAAGTTCCATGTATAATAGTTGCATCTCTTATCAATGTTTATTATGAGTATTTCTGTGAATTGATGTGGCTCTCTGCAAATTCACCGCATGTTTTGGAACTACTGAACAAAACACGCCAATGTAAAATTTGATTTTTGGATATAAATATGCACTTTATCGAACAAAACATACATGTATTGTGTAACATTAAGTCCTATGAGTGTCATCTGATGAAGATCATCAAAGGTTAGTGATTAATTTGATCTATTCTATTTCTGCTTTTTGTGACTCCTCTCTTTGGCTGGAAAAATGGCTGTTTTTCTGTGACTTGATGGTGACCTAACATAATCGGTTGTGGTGCTTTTGCTGTAAAGCCTTTTTGAAATCAGACACTGTGGCTGGATTAATGAGAATTTTATCTTTAAAATTCTGTAAAATACTTGTATGCTTGAGGAATTTTAAATATGAGATTTTTGTTGTTTTGAATTTGGCGCCCTGCACTTTCACTGGCTGTTGGCGGGGTGGGACGCTACCGTCCCACATTTCCCAGAGATTAAGAAGGAAAGAAATTCCACAAATTAACTTAAGGCACACCTGTTAATTGAAATTCATTCCAGGTGACTACCTCATGAAGCTGGTTGAGAGAATGCCAAGCGTGTGCAAAGCTGTCATTAAGGCAAAGGGTGCCTACTTTGAAGAATCTCAAATATAAAATACATTTTGATTTAACAGTTTTTTGGTTACTACTTGATTCCATGTGTGTTATTTCAAAGTTCATGTCTTCACTATTATTCTACAATGTATAAAATAGTAAAAATAAATACAAATCTTTGAATGAGTAGGTGTGTCCAAACTTTTTACTGGTACAGTATGTGAATATGTAGTTCAAATGTTTTTTTATACACAAAACAATTCTAAAAACCTGTTTTTGCTTTGTCATGATGGGGTATTGTGTGTAGATTGATGAGGAAAAATGTATTACAGCCTTTTTCTAAATGGGTGTAACGTAACAAAAATGTGGAAAAAGTCAAGGGTCTGAATACTTCCTGAATGCACGGCATTTGTACCAGAATCGAACCCACGCCAACATGGTAGGCCTATATGTGCGTGCTGAAGCCAGTGGCCCTTGCAGCTTGACCACCCCAGGCCACAATTGGACTAAAGTTTGACCTTAGTATACACTTGTGTCATCAGCCTAGTGGAGATCAATATCTATCTTTTATTAACAGTGGTGGAAAAAGTACCCAATTGTTATAGTTGAGTAAAAGTAAAGATACCATAAATGAAAATGACTCAAGGAAAAGTGAGTCGCCCAGTAAAATATTACTTGAATAAAAGTCTGGTTTATACTTAAAGTATCAAAAGTAAAAATATAAATAATTTAAAATGACTTATATTAAGCAAACCAAACAGCAGTTTATTTTGTATTTACGGATAGCCAGGGGCACTCTACAACACTCAGACATAAAATACAAACAAAGCATGTGTGTTTAGTGAGTCTGCCAGAGATCAGAGGCAGTAGGGATGACCAGGGATGTTCTCTTGAAGTATGTGAACTGGACCATTTTCCTGTCCTGCTAAGCATCCAAAATGTAACGAGTACTTTTGGGTGTCAGGGAACATGTATGGAGTAGAAAGTACATTAGTTGCCAAAAATATAAATAGTAAAGTACAGATACCCCAAAACACTACTTAAGTAGTACTTTAAAGTATTCTTACACCACTGGTTATTAAACTATATAAAATGACAGTTGTTGTGTATGCTCCATTTCAGATACTTTGTACATTTGAATGTTGTAGTAATAGGACCTAGG
The DNA here is from genome assembly GCF_057628025.1 of Oncorhynchus mykiss. Classification (NCBI taxonomy): domain Eukaryota; kingdom Metazoa; phylum Chordata; class Actinopteri; order Salmoniformes; family Salmonidae; genus Oncorhynchus; species Oncorhynchus mykiss. The sequence goes on along the minus strand of NC_143033.1, from coordinate 25,272,939 downwards.
CCTAGAGGTTGAATGAGCAAACAAACATTTTTTTAATAGCAAACACCGATCCCAATGACTCCACGGAGAGAAAGAACTGCGGATCAATAATTAACAAAATTACAGTGAACATTTTAAAACACACTTGTAATACTGACTGTACAACTCCAGTGTACAGTACCTAGTTATCTTTAACATGATTGCCATTTAATAAATTAGTCACCTATAGGTTTCACATTTTCAACAAAAACAAATACAGAAAAACACATTTTGAACATTTTTTTTGGCTGGAATAAGCTTCAATAATTGCCAAAAATATACCCCACGGTAGAAAACTATTCATTCTTAACCATTATGGCAACAATTACCATTGATAGTGTTTGCTTCTGTGTCAGACTTTGTATACTACAGAGCAAGCTGTGCTGCACTAAAGCCTGATGTAAGTAATAGAACAGTAAGGTGTATTCAAAGCAATGTGTGTAAGGCGACAGCCGCTCGTCTATCTGCTTCAGCGTGTGGCTGCCTGCCCTTGTCTCACCCCAGGGCCAGTGTGGTTGGTCTGAATTGGCCTCTCCTCCTGCTGGACTCTTCTCTCCAGGCCCAGGGCAGATCGGCCCACTTTCCCCAATCACAATGCCCCGGTAGCGCCATGCAACACTCACTACCCTGGGTTTTATCAGTAAATAAGTGCTCCCTCCAAAAGTTCCAATCTGCTGGCATTTTATTTTCAAGATAACCATCAAAACACCCCAAAACCCAATGCATGTTTTCCTGTCCTATAGGACAGAGGCTCTTTATGATTGCAAATGGATGAAGAGCTGCTTCCACTTTGGGTCAATTGTGTAGTCCCCAAGCTTGGCCTCATTTTCAAATTGCACTTACATATACACATATATTCGATACACTGAGTGTACAAAACATGAACACCTGCTCTATCCATGACAGACTGACCACGTGAAAGCTACAGTATGATGAGTTATTGATGTCACTTGTTAAATCCACTTCAATCAGTGTAGATAAAGGGGAGGAGACAGGTTATAGGAGGATTTTTAAGCCTTGAGACAATTGAGACATGGACTGTGTATGAGTGCCATTCAGAAGGTGAATGGGCAAGACAAAATATTTAAGTGCCTTTGAACGGGCTATCGTAGGTGTCAAGTGCACCGGTTTGAGTGTGTCAAGAACTGCAATGCTGCTGGGTTTTTCATGCTCAACAGTTTCCCGTGTGTATCAAGAATGGTCCACCACCCAAAGGACATCCAGCCAACTTGACAACTGTTGCAAACATTGGAATCAACATGGCCCAGCATCCCTGTGGAATGCTTTTAACACCTTGTAGAGTCCATGCCCCAACAAATTGAGGCTATTCTCAGGGCAAAAGGGGTTGCAACTCAATATTAGGAAGGAGTTTATCAACACAAACACATTCTGTAAGACTTGTGTATATTCATTACCCTGGACATCAGTCCCCCCTCCCTCCAGAATCATTGCCAACAGTTTCATCAGTAACAGCACAAACTCATTGGCTCCTCCAACCCCAGTTTCCAACACAGTTCCTCCACAGGGGCAGTGCCAGGGTGCAGTGCACTGGAGACAGTGGGGCCAGGAAGAGAGGCCCTCTAGGTTTATAACTGGTGCAAACATGAGTCCTTTGTCCAGATCATATTCACATTCTGATTACGCCCACATTGCCTCTGATTAATACCCTTTTATTTTTTTAAAACCACTGACTCTTGCATACTCACACACTGGTGATACGCTTATCTTTCCTGATTGCTTCAACTACCTCATATCCCTGCACATCGACTCAGTACTACTTGTATTTAGCCTCAATATTTTTAATTGATTGCGTTATTAATACCTTATTTTATTTACCTAATTTCTTACTTTTTAATTCTGCATTGCTGGGAAAAGGCTCGTAAGTAAGCGTTTCACAGTAAAGTCTACACCTGTTGTATTCAGAGCATGTGACATATAATTTGATCTACACATGGTAGTAAAATGTCTCTTATCCACCAACCATTGTGACCAGATTTCCTAGTGCCTCCCTGTATACAAATCATGTGACAGATATTCTTTCAAAATATATATATTTTTTGTAAGACAATTATTGATGCCATTAGTCAATGGAGCTACCCGTCAATGGTTTTAGAGACCGGTATAATGATTTAAATGGATTGACCATCCTGATCTGTTTACAATGGGTCCCTGACTAACTCCGGAGGTGGTCAGGAAGATATGATCACAAAAATCTATACCTTTCTAAAAATGTGAACAAGATCAGAATGTGGACAAGATCAAGACAAAGGACGCATGTTAGAACCAGGTATAAATGAGGCTTAGGTGGCAGCCGGTGCAGCATCCATGGTAGACAGGATGCGCACCACCTCAGCACGCTGTGTTGGGGAGATGTGTTGGGTCATATGCACGATGGAATCCATGGCAACCTCAGGATTGGCTTGGACCAGGCTAAGAAAAGAGATGAGAGATTGTGTAAAATTAAGGCAATGCACAGCAAAACAAAGGATTACATGGAATAAATGGATTCTGTGGGAATCAGTGACAATGCACTTTCCTGACACCAGGAAATATCCCCCTGTATAAACAGATGGTACTCTACAAGGCTTTGAGTTGACTGCTACCGGACATCTAAAGGCCGGTAAGTTCCCAGTGATCAGGCCGTCTGTCTCACCTGCGAATCTGCTTGAGGATGTGGTCCCTGCGGATGTACTTAATGTTCTCGTCGACGATAGACCTGGCTCCCTCCTCCTCCTTCAGCTGCTTCTCCAGCCACTCCACTACCTCCTCATTGCTGTCCCATAGATACGCCTGCACACATACACAGAGAGAAAAAATGTACCCATTTTCGAGCAGGAGTACTACAATAATTGTTTCATAGCCTTGCTTGTTTGAACTAGCAAACCAAGAAAGTGAAAAATAAATAAATAAATAATATCCTATCAGAAGTGAAAGAGCTACAAAGCAGACCACCGATGCCTTTTTGACTGGACCTGATAGAGAGATCCCTATTCATGAGCACAGCCAGTCTCTGATCCCAAACAAAGGCAGACGGGGGCTTAGGCAGATTGGGAGGGTGTGACCTCACGCCGTTTTAAGAGCGCTCCTGCTTGTAGCCCACAAGAACATTTAATGCCATTAATCATTTTTTATCCGTTTGATTTTAATTAAGAAACAGCGTGTCGCACTCCTATCTGCACGTGCCAGGGCTCGGATTAATTGTAGCTTAAGATAGCCGGTCCTGATTGGAGTAATGTATTAAGCTAACAAGACGGCCGCTTCTAAAGATATACTCTCAGTGTACCTCAGGAGCTGGGCTTTTTCTAGTCACCCCTGAAGGCAGAAGTCTGGGCTGAGGGACATCTCTTCTATCACATCAGGTTATTTCTACCTAGCCATATCCAAGACCACAACAACTCCTGGTTTGAAATTTAACTGATCAGAATGTATTGGTTTTTGAAAATGACTAAAACCATACTTTAATGAGACCGTAAAGGAAGGTATAGATATACTCTGCAGCCTCTAGCCGACAGTGACCGTCAGTGTCTCGGTGCTGTGATGGGCTGGTTTAAGGAAAGTAGAGGAGCAGGTAGTGGCCAGTCACCTTGACAGTCCCCTCAGCCTCTACGAACCAGCGTCTCAGCATGGCCTGAATCTGTCCATCAGTCAGCTCGCTGTTGGCCACCTGGATCTTCCTCTTGACCGTGTCCTCCAGCAGCAGACGCCTCAGACGCCAGTAGAAGAAGTGGCGTGACGTCCGCCACTCCAGGATGTCCTGGGAAACCATCAAACCACACAAACACACCAGAGCTTCAGAGAGGATATATCTCAGACAAGCCATACTGGCTGACACTGTACTTTTAACATTTAAATAGAGTCATATAATGTGTAGTTATCACCAAAACATTGTCTAATATCTGACAATACTTAGTTTCCATACAGGTTTTATTATTTTGAACTGAATAAAATATTTGTTCATCATGATATGAGAACTTGAGTGCAAGCAGTGGCATCCTGTCATTTATTTGGGCTGAGCAACACCTGCTTTGAGGTACATATTTTGTTATTTTGGCATTAATACGTGTCACATATCAGTTTGAAAGCAATGTGAAAAAAATATATATAATTGGAGTTAATAAAGCCGCATACACACATGGTCTCTTGAGTAAGGCAGCTACAAAATGCAGGCTTTTCAGTCTAACTCAGTGCTTTGTGGTGGTGGGGCAGGCCAGCAGAAATTAGGAGCATTGCACCGTGATTGGCTCACCAAGATTTACATGCTAAAATCGCCACTGAGTGCAAGAGAGACATCCATTGGTCCTTCGTATTCTAATGGGAATCTGTGTCTGTCAATCACAGATTATTGTGCGGTTGCATTTGCAGGCATCTTGAGAGCGTCAGAGATTGTCATCTCTTATACAGAAATGCCCCAACAGTATTCTCTCATGAAGTAACCCATTGTGCGTACAGTGTGTTTCAAGTGTGTGAGCGTGTGTGTGATAGAGAGCCTGGAATCCTGCCTGGGGCTGTTCTGTGCTTGCTGAGGTGATGGGCCGGGTCATCAGCAGATAATTATAAAGACACATCTCACAGCCTGAGAGAGAGAGATTGGAACACACCATTCCCTAGGCCTCTACCGAACACACCATTCCCTAGGCATCTCATCAACTGTACCAGGCTACTGCATCCTGGGTAACAGGCTTGGTTACTCACACACCGCATAGACACAGTTGTGTGTATGAGTTAGATTTTATCAAAGAAAAACTAAAATGTATTCTCATATAGCTATGGGGGACACTATTACACCCTTCATTTTCATAGTGTTCTGACAATCTCTGTTGTGATCACTTTTGCTTCAGCGTGACTTTGTGACAGTGTCGTCTCACCGTGATGACGCCCTTCTCCTGCATGCGTCCCGGGGTGTCGTGGAGGTCAGCGAACTGCACGGCTACCTGGTGGTAGATGGGTAACAGGAACTCCTCCCGCTCCTTCAGTTTGGTCTCCAGTTCCTTCCTCTCTGGCAGGCCCAGTTCTGGGGTACCTGGGGAGGGGGACCAAAATGAGCAGGAGGGTTACAACACAAACCATACTGAGCAGGTTATGGTGAGACAGGGATGATTCACAGAGGTATGATTCAAGCCAGCTGCATGCTGAGAACATTAATGCAACATTAGAAACTAACATGCCAAGGACATTGTGCCAATGTGATGCTGGACGTTTGGGATGAGCTACACTTCCTTATTCACTGAATTGGTATTTATTTCACCTTTATTTAACCAGGTAGGCCAGTTGAGAACAAGTTCTAATTTACAATGAGAACGGGAGGGTGCGGGCAGCAATCGGTGGATGAGCATGCACTTAGTTTTCCTTGCACTTAAAAGCAGTTGGAGACCTCGGAAGGAGTGGTATGGCATTGAAGCTTGTTTGGAGGTTAGTTAACAGTGTCCAAAGAAGGGACAGAAATATACAGAATGGTGTTGTCTGCATAGAGGTGGATCAGAGAATCACCCGCAGCAAGAGCGACGTCATTGATATATATATATATATATATATATATAGAGAAAAGAGTCAGCCCGAGAATTGAACCCTGTGGCCATATAGACTGCCAGAGGTCCGGACAACAGGCCCTCCGATTTAACACACTGAACTCTGAGAAGTAGTTGGTGAACCAGGTGAGGCAGTCATTTGAGAAACCAAGGCTATGGAGTCTGTCAATCACCACATTCTTATCGGCAGAGTCGAAAGACTTGGCCAGGTCGATGAAGACGGCTGCACAGTACTGTCTTTTATCAATGGCAGTTATGATATCGTTTAGGACCTTGAGCGTGGCTGAGGTGCACCCATGACCAGCTCGGAAACCAGATTGCATAGTGGAGAAGGTACGGTGGGATTCGAAATGGTCAGTGATCTGTTTGTTAACTTGGCTTTCGTATATTTTAGAAAGGCAGGGCAGGATGGATATAGGTCTATAACAGTTTTGGTCTAGAGTGTCTCCCCCTTTGAGGAGGATGACTGCGTCAGCTTTCCAATCTGTGGGGATCTCAGATGATACAAAAGAGGGGTTGAACAGGCTAGTAATAGGGGTAGCAACAATTTCAGCGGATAATTTTAGAAAGAGAGGGTCCAGATTGTGTAGCCCAGCTGATTTGTAGGGATCCAGATTTTGCAGCTCTCCCAGAACATCAGCTGTCTAGATTTGGGAAAAGGAGTAGTTTGGCAGGTTGCTGCGGGGGGTGCAGAGCTGTTGGCCGGGGTAGCCAGGTGGACAGCATGGCCGGCCGTAGAAAAATGCTTATTGAAATTCTCAATTATCGTGGATTTATCTGTGGTGACAGTGTTTCCTAGCCTCGGTGCAGTGGGCAGCTGGGAGGAGGTGCTCTTATTCTCCATGGATATTAGTGTCCCGAAATGTTTTGGAATTAGTGCTACAGGATGCAAATTTCTGTTTGAAAAAGCTAGCCTTAGCTTTCCTAGCTGACTCAGTATATTGGTTCCTGACTTCCCTGAAAAGTTGCATATCGTGGGGGCTATTTGATGCTAATGCAGAACGCCACAGGATGTTTTTGTGCTGGTTGAGGGCAGTCAGGTCTGGGTCAATTCTGGGTTGAACCAAGGGCTATATCTGTTCTTAGTACTAAATTTTTTGAACAGGGCATGCTTATTTAAGATGTGAGGAAAGTACTTTTAAAGAGCAACAAGGCATCCTCTACTAACGGAATGTCAATATACTTCCAGGATACCCGGGCAAGGTCGATTAGAATTGCCTGCTCGCAGAAGTGTTTTAGGGAGCGTTTGACAGTGATGAGGGGTGGTCATTTGACCGCGTACCCATTACGGATGCAGGCAATGAGGCAATGATCGTTGAGATCCTGGTTGAAGATAGCAGAGCTGTATTTAGAGTGCGAGTTGGTCAGGATGATATCTAAGAGGGTGCCCATGGTTACGGGTGTACCTGGTAGATTCCTTGATAATTTGTGTGAGATTGAGGGCATCTAGCTTAGATTGTAGGTCGGCCGGGGTGTTAAGCATATCCCAGTTTAGGTCACCTAACAGTACGAACTCTGAAGATGGATGGGGGGGAAAACAATTCATATATGATGTCCAGGGCACAGCTGGGGGCTGAAGGGGGTCTATAACAAGCGGCAATGGAGAGAGATTTGTTTCTGGAAAGGTGGATTTTTAAAAGAACAAACTCAAATTATTATTTGGGCACAGACCTGGATAGTAAGACAGAACTCTACAGGCTTGCTCAGCAGTAGAACACAACTCCACCCCCTTTGGCAGTTCTCTTGTCGGAAAATGTTATAGTTAGGGATGGAAATTTCAGGATTTTTGGTGGCCTTCCTAAGCCAGTTGGTGGAGTGTGCTAAAGCAGAGAAATAAACAAACTTAGAGAGGAGGCTTCTAATGTTAACATGCATGAAACCAAGGCTTTTACGGTTACAGAAGTCAATAAATGAGAGCGCCTGGGGAATGGAACTAGGGGCTGCAGGGCTTGAGTTAACCTCTACATCACCAGAGGAACAGAAGAGGAGTAGGATAAGGGTACGGCTAAAGGCTATAAGAACTGGTCATCTAGTGCGTTCGGAACAGAGAATAAAAGGAGCAGGTTTCTGGGCGCGGAAGAATAGATTCAAGGCATAATGTACAGACAAGGGTATGGTAGGATGTGAATCCAGTGGAGGTAAACCTAGGCATTGAGTGATGAGGTTGTCTCTCTAGAGGCACCATTTAAGCCAGGTGAGGTCACCGCATGTGTGGGGGGTGGAACAAAAGGGCTACACTCGGCTAAGGCATATTGAGCAGGGCTGGAGGCTCTACAGTGAAATAAGACAATAACACTAACCAAAACAGCAATAAACAAGGCATATTGACATTAGGGAGAGGCATGTGTAGCCAAGTGATCATAGGGTCCAGTGAGTAGCTAGGCGAGCTAGAGTCAAGGCGATTCAGACAGCTAGCGGGCTGGGGCTAGAAGATGGGCCTAAGGGGGACGTCTCAGCGGAAGAGCCTGTTGAAACCTTCTTGGACGGTTATGTCGGCAGAGCAGTCGTGATGGGAGGGCGGGGCTCCGTGTCAGCAGTAAAAGGATCCAGGCCAATTGGCAAAATAGGTATTGTAGCCCAAGAATTGGCTGATGGACCTCTTCAGCTAGCCGGGAGATGCGCCTAGTTCGAGGCCAGCTCCAGGCTAACTGGTGCTTACGTCGGGACAGAGACGTTAGCCAGGAGTAGCTACTTGGATAGTAGCTAGCTAGCTGCGATGATCCGGTGTAAAGGTTCAGAGCTTGCGGTAGGAATCCGGAGATGTGGTAGAGAAAAAGCAGTCCGATATGCTCTGGGTTGATATCGCGGGAATTGGCAGGAATTGACTGGGCTGAGGCTGGCTGATTTTCGAGTTAACAGTGATGACCGCATGACAACAGGAGTGTATGACAACAGGAGTGTTTAGGTAAGAAGCTACACTCCATTAGCATGGTGTTGGTTTTATGCTATAGTGTGTAAGCACCACTCATTATCCCGGAGTTGGTTGGTTCTTTATGACTGAGTGCAGGCTCAGCTCTCTGTTTCACTGTCTGTTTTGCTACACTGTTCTCCAGAACCTCTGGCTGCTGTGCTACCTGTCAGTAGAGATTGATTTCTGTCAGAGCCAATCGGTCAGCATCCCCACCACAGCCCCTAGAGGCCCGGCGCTGGCCCATTGCTCCATGGTGCTCCTGTGAGCCCAGAGGAAAATCAATAAGCCCGGGTTGGGTGGGGGGAGAGCAGGCCCTGCTGATTGATCTGGCCCTGCCGTGATTGACACATCTCCCCAGGGAACAGAGCAGGGACGATACGATCACCCTCAGATAAAGAACAAGAGTGACAGGGAATTACAGCACACATACTCCGCTAGATATTACCATCCCTCCCTCACAGAGAGAGAATGAGAAAACGCAAAGGAGAAACCGAAAAAGAGAGTGAATGAGAAAGGGAGACGCGCAGTTTGAGTTGAAAGAGTTGATTATTGGCAAAAGAGAACGGCATTGTGTGATTTAGAGAAAATAGGAATAAAGCGAGAGTATCTTACTCACCCAGTCTCTCTGCCAGGCCCATGTAGACCGGGTCCACCCTCCTCATAGTCTTCACCAGGTCCTTCTTCCTGAACTTGATCTCTACCGTTCCCTCTGGCTCCAACACCCCACCACTGTAGAACAAACAGAGGACATCTTCAACACAGCACCCAAACATCACTGACTAAACACTATTACAGTAGAAGCAGAAATGGGTCTGGAAAGTGCTTTGCTAAATCACATTTTATTTGTCACACGCGCCGAATACAACATGAAATGCTTACTTACAAGCCGTTAACCAACAATGCAGTTCAAGAAATAGAGTTAATAAAATATATAAAAATACAATTAAAAATTAAAAACAAAAAGTAACAAATGAAAATGACAAAACAATAATGAGGCTATATACAGGGGGAACAGGTTAGTCAAGGTCATTTGTAAAGTGACTATGCATAGATAATGTAAATAGTCTGGATGACCATTTGATTAATTGTTCAGCAGTCTTATGGCTTGGGGGTAGAAGCTGTTAAGGAGCCTTTTGGTCCTAGACTTGGCGCTCCAGGTACTGCTTGCCTTGCGGTAGCAGAGAGAACATTATATGGCTTGGGTGACTGGAGTCTGACCATTTTTTTGGGCCTTCCTCTGACACCGCCTAGTATATACAGTTGAAGTCGGAAGTTTACATACACCTTAGCCAAATACATTTAAACTCTGTTTTTCACAATTCCTGACATTTAATCCTAGTAAATATTTAGGTTAGTTAGGATCACCACTTTATTTTAAGATTGTGAAATGCCAGAATAATAGTAGAGCGAATGGGCCCCAGTGTTGAGGATCAGCTTGGCAGATGTGTTGTTGTTGCTTTCCCTTACCACCTGGGTTGTGTTCAGAGAAACTCACCGACTGTCCTTGTCAGCATACATCTCCATGTGGCGGGGGTTGATGGTGGGGTCTATGACCACCCAGGACCCTCCTCTGAGCTCTGCCTGGGGAGGGATGTATACCAGAACAGGCTGGCGGTACTCTCTCAGCCCATCCACGATGTAGGCTCCAAACTTCAGCACCTGGTCATACATGTCTGAGGGAGGCACAGGAGTGGGATTTTATACATCAGACTGAAAACCCACAGACACAGGTATAACTAAGATATTTACAAAACATCTGTTATCTGGTACCTTTCATGCCCCCAGAGAAGCCCCTCCAGTTGGCGAACACCATGAGAGGGAGGCCCTCGCGGTTCAGATCCTTGATGGCCTGTGACGTCTTAAACGCAGAGTCAGGGAACCACACCTGGCCTGCCTGCTGGATGATCTGAGGATAGGACAACAGAGTGTGAGTGTGTGTGTATTTCTCTGTGTTCATGTAAAACAACCTGAATTAGGACACAACATATTGTAGGTATTGAAAGGATGTTACCTTGGCTTCAGAGTCCAGGTTTGCTGGATCGGCTGGGATTGAAAGCTCCACAGATCTAGTTTCCACAGCAACCACTCCAGTAGGTATGCCACCTAGCCTGTGAGAGAGAAGAGGGTCATATCAGGACAGGACACACAACTATGAAACTGAGGGCTGATGGGAGGGTCGCTCCACCAAACGAGTACCTTTTGGTAGTGTAACTTTGTTTAAAAAAAGTCCCCTCATTTGAACATTGTCATAAAGAGCACATGTTCAACTTATTAAAAAGTATGTTTCCCCATCTCAAGAGCTTAAATAAAAAATATCACTATAGTAAGTGCCTTTTAAACAGATAGTTCGGGATTTTAGCAAGGAATCCTTTTACTTCCCAGAGTCAGATGAACTCATGGATACCATTTGTTTGTATCTGCATCCAGTGTGAAGTTAGAGGTAGTTTTGCGAGCCAATGTTAACTAGCACATGCTAGCTGTACCCAAAACCTTCTAGCCTTTGTGCTGAGCTAATTAGCAATGGCTCACAAAACTAACTTCAACTTCCCTCATGCGGGACACAGATGCATACAAATGGTATCCACGGGTTCATGTGAACAAAGGCTAGAAGGGTTTCAGTACTGGAGAACGTAGATCGACTTGCATGACCTTCAACAGAGGAAAGATCTCAGGCCACTTAATATATTTGCTGCATGGCTCAAACAAGATTATGTTCTATAATTACATACATTCTCAACAAATTATGTTGTGACCAAGATGACCATTGAAGCTCTGCGGACACTCGAGAATGACTTGGTCTTAATGCTCTGGTATGTTTAACAAAAGGACTAATAGTGTCTATATTGCTTAGAAATAGTGGAGTGATGTGGTGTGGTTCCTTACCTGGCTCTGCCCACCACCACACTCTGAGCCCAAGGCTGCATGATCTCCATGAATGAGCCATGGTCAAAGAACCCACTTTGCCACGGGCCCTTTGGAGCTGCAGAAAGAGAGAGAGAGAGAAAGGAGAGCGAGAAAGAGTTTTAATAATTGATTATTACAAAGTAAACATCTGTAAATGAGAAATACCATTTGCCCTTATTTGCCAGAATAATACATTTTTCCCTCCAGATGCTGACCATACACTCATGTCATATCCATGCGGCCAAAAGCAGAGTTTGTTTTATATTTTGAACAGAGATCTCTAATCTTCAGACGGATGAGGCTGCAAAGAGCCTTGCTCAGCTCTGCTGTTCCTGGCAGACAGAGGACAGGGCTAGTCCAAGAGGTTACCATTCAATTAAGCCTCCCCGCTCATCATAGCTAAAGACATGGACTGCTGAAGACATGGCCTCGCGCACCGCAACTCAGTCGCTTCCTCTGCCCAAAGTTGTAATTACACTGATATGGAATCTGCTCGGGCCTGACCATGCATGTAAAACCTAAGCCATCCATCTCCACTTCTTCATCCACCCAGCGAGCCCAGGATTCACAGCGTCTCTCAGTGTCTGAATGAGGAATATCCCCCTACATCAAGCCTATAACCCTCTAACAGTCAGGAATTAGTTTAACCCCTGACCTCAGGGAGATCTGCCCAAAAGATTAGCAGCGCATATCGCATGTCAACCTTTAAATGACAATCAGCTGTTGTTCCACACCTGCTGAGGCAGCACGAGTGAGACTGGATGAGAGGATGAATGACTACTGTACACAGTTATAATAATAATAATAATAATAATAATAATAATAACAATAATAACAATGAGAATAATAAGATCCTTTAGATAGAGTTGGTGATGAGTGGGGTACAAAGTTTACAATATGTTGTAAATGAAAAGTAGTTATTTCTCGTTTGTGGGGTACTGTAAAATGTTTTGAAGAAATATTAATCTGAGGGAAAAAAATTAATAAAGATGGGGGTTACTAACTTTGGCCGGGGCGTCCTGCCAGCATCCAGCGGGGGTCATAGGGAGCCTTGGTGGGCATAAACTCCACCAGCCGGTCTATGGGGTCCTTGGCATTGATGATGGGCACAGGACTAGAGCGGTCCTATGGGGGACAAACATTCAAGAACTCGTAGAAAAAATGTAAACATTGCCTCTGAATTTAACACAGTTTCACTGTGAGTAGCTAACTTCACTGTGAGTAGCATAAAAGGTACATTTGCATTGGTTAAGCCTAAATGAATGGACAGTGGAATACATGTTGACAGTAAGAGCTGATGGTTACCTTGGGCATGTAGGAGAGCCAGTGCAGCAGCATGTGGACTCCCTCAAAGTCATCACACACAGTGCTGTGTGTCACACCGTTGTTGTGCATGATCTGAATCCCACCCAGCTGGTTGTTGGAGGTGTATACCTCTCTACCCAGCACCTACGGGAAAGAAGATGGGGGTGATGTCATTCTGTATAACAATCGCTAATTATTCCTTGGTAGTGTCAAACCATGTAATCTAATTTCCCTACAAACTACAAGCCAAGAGACCTCCAACCATATGTAGACACTAGATATACAATAATGGGTATTTTTACGTTGAGACACCCATTCTTCTCCCTACAGGGCATAGTGAACCAAGCCCTTTGAGGCTTAGGGCCGAGGATAAAGGGTGGTGTCACCGGGGCTCTGGTCCCTGGGGCTGTGGATCAATAGGATGACACACACATCTGAAAGGGGACAGGGACCCCCCCCCTGCTCCCCACCGTGGCACCGCCTCGTCAATACTGTCGATCGGTGGCTAGGGATCACTGCATCACGGCGGTCACGGGGGGCCGCTAGCATCCAGCGCTCTCCCTCCCAGGGGTTATTTGTAACCTCCAGAGTGAATTAATACCCAAGGTTTCTCCTCCCCGACACAATCGACAGGAGCTGTGACAAAGAGCTGCCCGCCCGCACCGCACACTGCCGGTTTATGAGCACGCACACACATACATACAAAAACACATATGCTCACACACACACAGTGGCTAGCATGTGTATGAGACTGCCTGTATGTGTGTGTGTGTATATTGGTTTATTGTGTGTCTCTTGGTGTGAGAGGCTAATGAAGGATGGCATGGACCCATTAACCTCCCCACACACACGGCTGTGCAGGGGACACAGTCCCGTAAAACACAGAGGTGCTCGTTGATCACTCAGCTCTCACCTCTTCACCATCATTTACTTTCTCTGTTCCCATTAAATGGATATGTCCCTGGCTACAAATCCTGGGTGCTCTCCTAAAGCTGTCAGGCCAGCCCGTGGCCCCGGGAAGCATTGCAGTCACCTTGACAGGCAGACACAGGGCCACTGTGCCACCGGGCTGGGCCTTGGTTCATTAACATTCCACAGCAGAGGGAGAAAAGAGGTATGGCGGAGGCACGAGAGAGGGACGTAGGCTCTTTTAGTGGCCCACTGGGATATTTGTACCAGTAGTTACTATCCAGTCACCATACAAACAGGAGAAAGATGTCCATCAGTGAATGAAATGAGTGTCTTTAGATGACAGACTATCTACGGCTTTGGTGAACCAGGGAGTCTATGGGGATATAATATGAAGGCAAGGTTATAGTGAATGTCTAGGTACATTTTTATGCCATATTATTGTTGAATGGACGGTCCATCATTGTGACGTCCATTTGGGAAAAACTATAGATTTACCGCTGCACTGGTAGATGTATACATTTCTCAGTAAATCTATAGTTTCCCATTTAAACATTTACTGTAACACAATACATTTGTAAAATTGTGATATTACATAATCTTCTGATGTTTCTCTAGCATCCGAACACACACACAACAAAACCTGCAAATGGAAACGCTCATGTTGTGTTTTGTCATGTCATTTATTATGAAGTCATGTTAATGCTGAGACTGAGGAGGGATAAAGGGAAGAGAGACAGAGGCAGAGAGATGGGGAAAGCAGTGGGTAGTCAGTGCTAGTGGAGCCCTGAGAGAGAGAAAACAATCTGCTTCAGCAAAACTTTTCATTCTGGTTGGAGACAAATTATATGGGTGTCCTTCGTCCCAGCAGCAGCCTCAGGCATCACGCTGCTATTTCTATGCAAACAACTTGACACTTCTCTTTCTATTATTCCACCAGGAGCTGCAGCAGTATGACTGGGGAGACGAGGGGGGGGGGGTTCAACCACAGAACAAGGGCGAAAAAGGCCTGATCACTGAGGTGGAAAACTGCACACTGAGTGAGAGAATAATATGGGATCACAAAACACCATTATAATTTGTATTGTTGGATTCAGACATGATGCAGTCTTTCTGCCTCCATACTATTTCAGAGGGAGGTCTCTTACAGGATATCTATCCAATGGCCAACACTCTGTCCTTACAGTATACAGTAACAAAACTACACACTTTGTCCTCTTCCTCAAATTAACTGCAAAATAAATGGCATGACCGAGTAATACATATTAGTGAAATTCCAAATTAAAATGAAGATGCGTTAATTTCATCAACTAAGGAACAATCTATGTGCGTCACAGCTGACGGAGCACAGTGCATAAAGCACACATGAACATCGCCTATTCTTTAAAAAAAACAGGACAATTAAAAGAGTATAAAATGCCCTTCACGGTATCCGTTTTAAAAATGGTTCATTTAATTATGTGTGGTCTTGTTGTTAGTGATGCATGGTGGAGTGTGCTACAGCTGAATATACCTTTTATTCGTCAGACAAAGAACCAATGTCCCTTTGCAGACGCTGCACTGCAACCAGAGGAAGAAAAATTATAATAAATAACTCTAGACCACAAAGATCTCCCTGCCCTTCATTTGGCAAATCTGACCATAATTCTATCCTCCTGATTCCAAGCAAAAACGAAAAGCACAAAGTACCTGTGACTCGCTCAATACAGAAAGGGTCAGATGTGGATGCTACACCACAGGACTGTTTTGCTAGCACAGACTTGAATATATTCCCGGGATTCATCCAATGGCATTGAATAGTCATGGCTTCATCAATAAGTGCATCGACGACGTTGTCCCCACAGTGACCGTACGTACATATCCCAACCAGAAGCCATGGATTACAGGCAACATCCACACCAAGCTAAAGGCTAGAGCTGCCACTTTCAAGGAGCGGTACACTAATCCGGACGCTTATAAGAAATCCTACTATGCCCTCAGACGAACCAACAAACAAGCAAATCCTACTACACCGGCTCTGGCGCTCGTCGGATGTGGCAGGGCTTGAAAACTATTACGGACAACAAAGGGAAACCCAAAAGTGAGCTGCCCAGTGACACGAGTCTACCAGACGAGCTAAATGCCTTTTATGCTCGCTTTGAGGCAAGCAACATCGAAGCATGCACAAGAGCACCAGCTGTTCTGGATGACTGTGATATAACGCTCGCGTTAGCCAATGTGAGCAAGACCTTTAAACAGGTCAACATTCACAAAGCAGCGGGGCCAGATGGATTACCAGGACGTGTACTCAAAGCATGCGCGGACCAACTGGCAAGTGTCTTCACTGACATTGTCAACCTCTCCCTGACAGAGTCTGTAATACCTACATGTTTCAAGCAAACCATCATAGTCCCTGTGCCAAAGGAAGCGAAGGTAATCTGCCTAAATGATTACCGCCCCGTAGCACTCATGTCAGTAGCCATGAAGTGCTTTGAAAGGCTGGTTATGGCTCACATCAACAGCATTCTCCCTAGACCCACTCCAAATTGCATACCACCCCAACAGATCCACAGATGCCGCAATCACACTCCACACTGCCCTTTCCCACCTGGACAAAAGGAACACCTATGTGAGAATGCTGTTCATTGACGACAGCTCAGCGTTCAATACCATAGTGCCCACAAAACTCATCACTAAGCTAAGGACCCTGGGACTAAACACCTCCCTCTGCAACTGGATCCTGGACTTTGACAGGCCATCCCCAGGTGGTAAGGGTATGCAACACATCTGCCACACTGATCCTCAAAACTCAGGGGTGTGTACTTAGTCCCCTCCTGTACTCCCTGTTCACCCACGACTGCGTGGCCAAACACGACTCCAACACTGTCATTAAGTTTGCTGACGACACAAGTGGTAGGCCTGATGCCTAACAATGATGAGACGGCTTATAGGGAGGTCAGAGAACTGGCAGTGTTGTGCCAGGACAACAACCTCTCCCTCAATGTGAGCAATACAAAGGAGCTGATTGTGGACAACTGGAAAAGGCGGGTCGAACAGGCCTCCATTAACATCAACGGGGCTGTAATGGAGCGGGCCGAATAGGCCTCCATTAACATCAACGGGGCTGTAGTGGAGCGGGGTCGAGAGTTTCCAGTTCCTTGGTGTCCACATCACCAACGAACTATCATGGTCCAAACACACCAAGACAGTCATGAAGAGAGCACAACACCTTTCCCCCTCAGGAGACTGAAAAGATTTGGCATGGGTTCCCAGATATTCAAAAAGTTCTACAGCTGCACCATTGAGAGCATCCTGACCAATTGCATCACCGCCTAGTATGGCAACTGGTCAGCATAAGGCGTAAGGCGCCAGAGGGTAGTGTGAACAGCCCAGTACATCACTGGGGCCAAGCTTCCTGCCATCCAGGACCTATATACTAGGTGGTGTCAGAGGAAAGCCCATAAAATTGTCAGACTCCAGTCACCAAAGTCATATTCTGTTTTCTCTGCTACTGAACGGCAAGCAGTACCAGGACGCTAAGTCTCGGACCAAAAGGCTCCTTAACAGCTTTACCCCCAAACCATAAGACTGCTGAACAATTAATCAAATGGCCAATTACATTGACACCCCCCCACAATTGTCTTGTACACTGCTGTTACTCACTGTTTATTATCTATGCATAGTCACTTCACCCCTACCTACATGTACAATTTTACCTCAACTAACCTGCACATTAACTCATTACCGGTACCCCCTGAATATAGCCTGGTTGTTATGTTTGTGTTACTTTAGTTTATTTGGTAAATATTTTAACTCTTCCTGAAATGCACTGTTGGTTAAGAGCTTGTAAGCAAGCATTTCACGGTAAGGTCTACACTTTTTATATTTGGCGCATGTGACAAATAAAGTTTGATTTGAACACTGCATCCAAGCAGAATCTCTCTCAGTATTTCAGTTTTGTGTGCCATGAGGTACAGCTAAGACAGGGGGAGTGATTCTGGTCCTTACCTTGTTGAGTGCTCCAGCCCCAGTGAGGATGATGTGGGAGTTTTCCACCTGGATGGTCCTCTGACCCAGCCTAACCAGGTAGGCTCCGATCCCGATTGCTCGACAAGTCACCTGGAGAGAGAAGTACACACAGCCTGGTTAGGAAACCACTGGTCAAGTGCATGTCAGTGATCAGGGTAAACCAATCCTTAGATTTGCCATCCTCTCTGCCTCTGAGATTCCCCAGTACTTCTGTATACTTTTCAGCCAGTAGATCTAAAAATAGCCAAAGTGCATATCTGCAGATATACGTGCACCATGTCATTGCGCGCTCTCTCTGCTATGTGTGCATCTTGCTAGCTGTTACTCAAACAGCGAGGGACTGAAGCCCATTGGCTAGAACTCGAATTGTTAAGGGGCTGGCCCGCGTGGCGGAAAATGGCACGTCACAGCTTCCAGAAAAACATCCGCTTTCAATATAGGGATTTCTTTGCTAATTGATGCAAGACAGTAAATCTGCTCATATATTCTACATGTACGAACTACACATTGACACATCCATCACATCTGAATCAATGTCTAAAAATATACTTAGTAGTCGCCATAGTTCCAGAGCTGGTCTGTAAGTATTAACTTAGACATGAAAGACAGTTTTGAATTAAAGAGGTGTCAAGTCCACCATTCCTATAAGTGCTGTGCATAGTCCTGTGTGTGTTGGTACATTCCAGTGTGTCGGTGCGTACCAGGTTCATGGTGATGACCTGATCATAGGCCAAAGAGGACTCTCCAGCAATCATCCCAGAGCCCTTCAGGTTCTCCACCCCTAGACCCTCCTCCTTCCCGATGATGTCAGTGATCTTGTACCTGAACAAGGAAAGGCTCAGTCAGACATCCCGCCTTTCTCGGTGGAAATAATCACTTCATCCTTATTCCACTTCTCCCATTGTACAAGGTGCTTTTCATGTGTATTCATGCACAGTCCATTGATTCTCTTAATTTGTAGATTTACAGTTTCTCCATTGGCCTAATCCAGTGAGCTGGATGTATCATCTGTATTGAATAGGGTGACAGTGAGTAGTAATATGGCTGAGGGGTAACGTCTGGACTCACCTGGACTCTCCCTCATCCTCTATGTGTTCACAGTGAACAGAATTCAGGGCTGACACCTTCTTGTAGTCCTGAGGGGTCAGGTACAAGTACTTGAAGCCCTGGGGAGAGAAAGACTTTGCATCAGCAGACTGCGAGGAACATACATACATACATACATACATACATACATACATACATACGTACATACATACATACGTAGATTGATTTGATTTATTAATTTATTGGGAAAAAAAAGATGCAGAGTACAACCCAGGGGATTCCACATTAAAGCCAACATCACTTGTTTCCAACGTGGTCCCCAATGGAATACACCAATACAGACAAAACAACAGTACCATCTGCTAACAGACACCTACAACACTAATCTCCAAATCAAAATAGTTGCCCCCTTCTGCCAGCTGACCTTGTAGGGGTCTGCCGTGTCCTGCCAGGCTACATGGAACATGTGTCTGATCTCCTCTGCCAGGCCGATGCGGGCACCACTGTTGGCAGAGATGTAGATACGAGGGATGCCACTCTCCCTGGACATCTCTGAGGCCTGCAGGAACAGCAGGTCCTCCTGCGGCCCAAACGAACCAATCTTGTGTGTGATGTCATTACTGATCACAATGATCTCACGCCCTGCCGGGTACTCCGGGGTCCTGATGGTCATCCGCCAGGCCACCATGCCAATCTAGAGGGACACACACAGGTACACATTAATTTATGTAGTCGAGACATTACTGTTGTATGCATTTTCACAAAGACAATACCCATGCAATATAATAACCTGGCAAACAACTACTGAACAATCCTGCCAAAGAAACACAGAGACACCTACAGATCCGAAATGGAACTGCAACTTTAAAAAGGAGTTACTTCTCACCTCGTTCCCTCCTGGTAGACGGTTCATCTGCACCAGCTGTCCCTGTGGATCCAGGACCAGCTCAGTGAAAGTGAGCAGCTCAGAGGGCAGAGGGCATTTGGGCAGGTGGGCGAAGGCTTTGGTGGACTGCCACAGCTTCTTTAGAGCCTGGAGGAAAGAGGAGCCAGAGACACGAGGGACTGCTGCTCACTCTTAATATATCAAACTTACTGGAAAGTGATAACATGCAGGGTTGAGGTCAATTACATTTCAATTCAGGTTAGACATTTTAATTAATGAATTGGACATTTCCCATTATTTTACAAGGTGAAATCTTAATTTCATGCATTGGATTTCAACTAACTTCCTGAATTGACCGAGTTGAAATGCAGTTGACCCCAAACAGTGCTCCCGAGTGGTGCAGCGGTCTAAGGCACTGCATCTCAATGCTATAGGCGTCACTACAGACCCTAGTTTGATTCCAGGCTGCATCACAACCGGCCGTGATTGAGAGTCCCATAGGGCAGTGCACAATTGGCCCAGCGTTGTCTGGGTTAAGGTTTAGCCGGGGTAGGCCATCATTGTAAATAAGAATGTGTTCTTAACTGTCTTACCTAGTTAAATGAAACAAAAACACATGATTGTATGTTTTTATGTACACCATCAACGGAGACCACTGTGGGCCGTTGTGTCACAGCCCGTACCTGTCTGACCATCTCAGGGAAGTCATAGACGTAGGTGGTTCCCAGGGACTGGGCCTGGAAGCGTTTGGACTGCAGCAGGTCCTTAGTCACATATGGGGTGTTGATGAGCATGCCATGTAGAGGACCCTGCGTGTCCCCATATGCCTGGAACATGATCTGGAGGAGAGGGGACAGAGTCACTCCCCACACACAGACACTAGCTGCCCATTGCAGCACACACACACACACACACACACACACACATCTACAAAAACAACACAGAACCCAAATTGTAATGTAATGACAGACAGACGTCAGGCATGGACTGTATTCCAAGATAAACATGAAATGGTGAGAAAGGTGTTTAGAGTTGTTCTGTGTAGATATAACTGATTCCACATGTTCTTTCAAATCCCAATCAGCTGAGCACATCGCACATCGTCTGATTAGGCTCTTTGACTAGACCTGGTAACCTGAGCGGTCATTTCACATTAGAGACAGGAGCATATCGACTCCTCAGAATGAGAACACAATAGAAGTCATTTTTTAAGAAAAGAAGCGTTAATCTAACACATCTGGCTATTGAGACGTTCTCATGGACATACAGTAGCATAAGGTAAGAATAGGTCTGGCGTCACCGGTGCTTAAGTGTTAACGAATAAGGCTAAGCTCAATGCACCGGATCCTCACTTAGCACCATACACCACCTCCAAAATAGAACCCAGAGTCATTAAATGAATAAAGGTACCTGCCCGGAATACAAATGGGAAGAGTTACATTTCAGCATTTCTCTCTCAACTATGGTCCACAGACAGGTTAAGAAAAATAATACCCCCACTACTACACTCTTAGCTTCTGCATATGCTCTCTGCCAATGACCATTTGATTTATGGATCATTTACCCTGGAATGGGATGACATATTGATGGCTGTTCTATATAAAAGGAAAATATCATGATCACTGCTAGTCTTGTCCAACAGGCTGGCCAGACCACTTATAGAACACTCAGCTCCACATTACACAGTGGGCTGACTGATCCACAGTTGGCATGTCAAGAACCAAGAGTGTCCCATTAAAGGTGCATTCTGGGAGCTGAGGATTATGAATGAAGCTGCTTCCCCGGCCTGTGATTGGATGGGAGTGTGGGGCATGAGGGACATGCGAGTGCCCCACCTGTCGGTCTTTAGGCCCCAACTGTCCCGTACGGGAATCGGTGACCTCCTTGTACAGGCTGATGTCCAGGTAGTAGCCTGACTCGTTGGTGAGGAAAAGGCGAATGGGGATCTGTTTGCCTGTGGGTGTCAGCCGGATGTTGATCTTCAGCTCAGCCTGCAGGACCCGGAGCTTCCACAGCCTACTGCCGTAACGCATCACCATAGAGCGCACCGACTCCTCAATCTGAGCATGGTTACACAGAGAGAAGTTCGTTATAAACATATACAATACCAAAACACATCACTACATGTACAAAACCAATGTACACAGTGCAGGTACAGGTCTTGGGTGTGCTACCACTGACCTTGGAGGGGTCCATGATGACGGTGGGGACAAAGTTGAGGAAGATGTGGTTGCAGTCGGTGCGTACGGTGGTGTTGTTGAAGGCCACCTCCAGCTCGTCCATGGCCTCCAGCAGCAGACGCTCTGCCTCGTTGTGGAGGTACTCAAAAGACGCCTCCTGGAGATAAGACACAGGACGGAAGCAGAGGTCAGAGGGGCACGTTTTCATATACAAACTGAACAGGTGTAACAATCAAAACACACTCACAAAGCAGTGTGTCAATATTGCTCTCACCTTGGTGACCAGGTCTGAGTGACGGATGATGGCCCGGACAAAGAACCGGTAGTCTGTGACCTCTGTGCCCACCTCCACACGGGCAGCACCCAGGTAAAGGTGCATCTTGTGGTTAGCACAGGGAATGGCGGTCAGGGCAAAGTTACGCATGCGGTTCAGCTCCAGCTGGAAGGCCAGCGCTGGCTCCAAGTGACGGTAGATCCTGTCCTCCTCAAACTGGAGACGCATGGTGACAGTCCGTTACATAGCAAGGCAGTCGCACGAGAAGACACCGCCACAGACAGCAGGACACAGCCACCCACAGCAAGATACGGTCACACCAACCAATGAGGGTTCAAGATATGGGAATGATCTTTCCTCAAGGCTTAGAAATGACAACCAGTTAAGGCTGTTCGTCCATCATCACCAATATTAATAGCTGCAGAACTCAGGGAACTTGGCTGTTTCAGGAGCATTTGGTTTGTATAAGAGTAGAGGGTACCCGCCAGCCATGCACTGCATTAAGTCAATTAAATCAAAGGCAATCTCAGCCTGCTAATGGGTGTAATTTCTCTTAAATGGAGACGTCATTAAATAGATAATTACGGTAATGAGTTTGTGGTGCCATTGTAGTGAGACTATCAGGGGCCTAGGCAGGGGATGAGCCGTCATTGATCATGTTAGAGAGACTTTCAGTGCCAACGAAGGGGTGAGCAAGGACAGCAGAAAGGTACTTCTGCAACCATCTTATTCAAATTGCCTCACCTCAATTGTAGTCATTATGTGAAATTGACACTTGTCTAGTTGAAACTGGCTTACCAATTCCACTGTAACTCTAGTCTACACATTGAGAAACATGGTCATTTGGGCTCATCTTTCATCTCAGTAATATATTCAGTCGGTGTTTGCACTTCAAATATGAATTCCCTTATCTTTCTGGGATGGATTCAACCCGTTTATTGACCACTACCACTGAGCAGACCATTCCCTATTATTTGATGGTAGCCCATAAAGCCAGTGTTCATATTGACACGAAGACAGTGTGAAGACACTAACCTTGTCTCTGGACCGGAAGGTGAAGAACTTGGGGAACTCTCTCTGTGTGGGAGACAGACAGGTGAGGAGAGAGAGTAGAGTTAAACAGATTCTCATGGTACAAAGAACACACGTTGCCAACCTAACAGTTCTACTGGTTAAGACCGGCTAAGAATGACAGTTAGGGCTTTGAGTGCAGGAATTCAAGGATCCCTGCTATGCTGCAACTAAGTGTGTTTTCACATATAGTCCTCTTCACACTTGGTCTCTGTCAGACAATTTTTGTGAACTCGTGTGGTTCGCTTAATTTTTTATCCAGTATGAACACTCCAATGGAACTCAGACCCCTCAAAAGAGCCCCCAAAGCAAACCCATTGAGAGGTGGTCTGAGTTTGGTTTGCTTGAAATCCTCTGTCCAGCTCCTTTGTTAGGGCAATGTGAACACAAAGCTCCCCAGGTTCGCTTGTCATTCCTGCGCCACGCACTAGACTACTGCGACACCACTTCCCCTGCCATAACCCCTCACACTAGACCCCTGCCATAACCCCTCACACTAGACCCCTGCCATAACCCCCTCACACTAGACTACTGGGACACCACTTCCCCTGCCATAACCCCTCACACTAGACTACTGCGACCCCACTTCCCCTGCCATAACCCCTCACACTAGACCCCTGCCATAACCCCCTCACACTAGACTACTGGGACACCACTTCCCCTGCCATAACCCCTCACACTAGACTACTGCGACCCCACTTCCCCTGCCATAACCCCTCACACTAGACCCCTGCCATAACCCCCTCACACTAGACTACTGGGACACCAGTTCCCCTGCCATAACCCCTCACACTACACCCCTGTCATAACCCCTCACACTAGACTACTGGGACACCACTTCCCCTGCCATAACCCCTCACACTAGACCCCTGCCATAACCCCTCACACTAGACTACTGGGACACCACTTCCCCTGCCATAACCCCTCACACTAGACCCCTGCCATAACCCCTCACACTAGACTACTGCGACACCACTTCCCCTGCCATAACCCCTCACACTAGACCCCTGCCATAACCCCTCACACTAGACCCCTGCCATAACCCCTCACACTAGACCCCTGCCATAACTCCTCACACTAGACCCCTGCAATAACCCCTCACACTAGACCCCTGCCATAACCCCTCACACTAGACTACTGCGACACACCTTCCCCTGCCATAACACCTCACACTAGACCCCTGCCATAACCCCTCACACTAGACCCCTGCCATAACCCCTCACACTAGACCCCTGCCATAACCCCTCACACTAGACCCCTGCCATAACCCCTCACACTAGACCCCTGCCATAACCCCTCACACTAGACCCCTGCCATAACCCCTCACACTAGACCCCTGCCATAACCCCCTCACACTAGACTACTGGGACACCACTTCCCCTGCCATAACCCCTCACACTAGACTACTGGGACACCACTTCCCCTGCCATTACACCTCACACTAGACCCCTGCCATAACCCCTCACACTAGACCCCTGCCATAACCCCTCACACTAGACCCCTGTCATAACCCCTCACACTAGACCCCTGTCATAACCCCTCACACTAGACTACTGGGACACCACTTCCCCTGCCATAACCCCTCACACTAGACCCCTGCCATAACCCCTCACACTAGACTACTGCGACACCACTTCCCCTGCCATAACCCCTCACACTACACCCCTGCCATAACCCCTCACACTAGACCCCTGCTATAACCCCTCACACTAGACTACTGCGACACCACTTCCCCTGCCATAACCCCTCACACTAGACCCCTGTCATAACCCCTCACACTAGACCCCTACCATAACCCCTCACACTAGACTACTACCATAACCCCTCACACTAGACTACTGCGACACCACTTCCCCTGCCATAACCCCTCACACTAGACCCCTGCCATAACCCCTCACACTAGACTACTGCGACACCACTTCCCCTGCCATAACCCCTCACACTAGACCCCTGCCATAACCCCTCACACTAGACCCCTGCCATAACCCCTCACACTAGACCCCTGCCATAACCCCTCACACTAGACCCCTGCCATAACCCCTCACACTAGACCCCTGCCATAACCCCTCACACTAGACCCCTGCCATAACCCCTCACACTAGACCCCTGCCATAACCCCTCACACTAGACTACTGCGACACACCTTCCCCTGCCATAACACCTCACACTAGACCCCTGCCATAACCCCTCACACTAGACCCCTGCCATAACCCCTCACACTAGACCCCTGCCATAACCCCTCACACTAGACCCCTGCCATAACCCCTCACACTAGACCCCTGCCATAACCCCTCACACTAGACCCCTGCCAAACCCTCACACTAGACCCCTGCCATAACCCCTTCACACTAGACTACTGGGACACCACTTCCCCTGCCATAACCCCTCACACTAGACTACTGCGACCCCACTTCCCCTGCCATAACCCCTCACACTAGACCCCTGCCATAACCCCCTCACACTAGACTACTGGGACACCACTTCCCCTGCCATAACCCCTCACACTAGACTACTGGGACACCACTTCCCCTGCCATAACCCCTCACACTAGACTACTGGGACACCACTTCCCCTGTCATAACCCGTCACACTAGACCCCTGCCATAACCCCCTCACACTAGACCCCTGCCATAACCCCTCACACTGGACTACTGGGACACCACTTCCCCTGCCATAACCCCTCACACTAGACCCCTGTCATAACCCCTCACACTAGACCCCTGCCATAACCCCCTCACACTAGACCCCTGCCATAACCCCTCACACTAGACTACTGGGACACCACTTCCCCTGCCATAACCCCTCACACTGGACTACTGGGACACCACTTCCCCTGCCATAACCCCTCACACTAGACCCCTGCCATAACCCCTCACACTAGACTACTGGGACACCACTTCCCCTGCCATAACTCCTCACACTAGACCCCTGCCATAACCCCCTCACACTAGACCCCTGCTATAACCCCCTCACACTAGACCCCTGCCATAACCCCCTCACACTAGACTACTGGGACACCACTTCCCCTGCCATAACCCTCATACTAGACCCCTGCCATAACCCCTCACACTAGACTACTGCGACACCACTTCCCCTGCCATAACCCCTCACACTAGACTACTGGGACACCACTTCCCCTGCCATAACCCCTCACACTGGACTACTGGGACACCACTTCCCCTGCCATAACCCCTCACACTAGACTACTGCGACACCACTTCCCCTGCCATAACCCCTCACATTGGTGCCACAAAAGAGATGATAATGTGCAGGTTCAGATGATTTGTTTGCAATATGTGATCTATAGGCTAAGAGAGCTTCATAATTCTCTAATTGACAATTGTACACCCAATGTAGGCTACTGTCCCTTTAAGAGCTAGAATTTATTTTAGAAAATATGTTCACACTATTCAAACCTGTTAATAGCATCTTCTGATTAAAAGTATTTTGTCTCATATTCTAACTAAACGCAGTTAAAAGCTTCCAAAATGTAAGTAGGTACATCTAGCTGTCTGATAACACGTTCTGATGGAATGGTTTTTCCTGCACATTGTAAAAACCCAGAGTGCATTGAGTCAATGTTGGGAAAAGATCTTGGTTCCTTTCTAGACAGCAATGTGAATGTAAAGAGGACTCGGACCACAAAAAAGGCAAGGGCAGTGTGAATACAAGTTATTTTGCTGTTTTTTTGCCCCAGATATCACTTTAAAGAGGACTATGTGAAAAACCCCTCACTCTCAGTTCTGTTCGCTATGGGGGCTCTTTTGAGGCGTTGGAGTTCCTTTGGATTGTACACTCAACCAAAACATTAAGTCTACCGCACTGGGTTAAAAAATGTTGTCTGAAAGGGAGCAAGTGTGAAAATAACCTAAAGTTACAGAACCATCTAGACTAAAAAGACATGACATCTAGAGAACCCAATGACTGCAGGTGAAAATGACAGCGACATTCTAACAAGACTAAGCGGCTACATTTCCTTCTAAGGGTCTACATTTCTCCCTCAATAAGCTGTGATGAGCGCTATCATGTGAATTGCTGTGAGCTTGAAGAGGAACACTATGGCATCAGTCTGATCAGCAACAGCCTGTTTAACATTCAACAGCCCTGATCTCCTCCTATTTGGCCTGGTGTCCGAGGGTGAAATTACAGTGTATTTTCCCAAAACTGCCTTTTTACATAATGACAGACTGCAACAGGCAGCAGTCACATCTGAACCAATGAATAAAACATTATCTTTCCAACAGGGAGTGCTTTTTATTTCTGAATGCTCAAGCTAGATGCCTGGATGGCAGGTTTGTCTTTGATGATCGTACCCCACTTGGACAAACAATACTGGCCTAATTGCAAACACTCATCAACTGGATGTGTACATGATCACAAGAGAGCTGTCAACACAATGGTGTTAGTACATCACATCCCCTATTCTCTCTATAACAGAGAATACACTATTTAATATGCGTGAATACACTGGTCAGTGTAGTCTCGGGCTCCCGAGTGGCGCAGTGGTCTAAGGCACTTCATCTCAGTGCTAGAGGCTTCACTACAGACACCCTGGTTCGAATCCAAGCTGTATCACAACCAGTTGTCATTGGGAGTCCCATAGGGCGGCGCACAATTGGCCCAGCGTCGTCCGGGTTTTGGTTGTCGTAAATAAGAATTTGTTCTTAACTGACTTGCCTAGTTAAATAAATAAAAATATTCGGAGGATACGAGACGCCGACCCACATAACGAGGGCGGCCACGCCGACACAGTAGATAACACAGCCACAAAGTCGGATTCCACAGCGACAGTCCAAATTGGCTTTTTGGTCTTCATTTAAGGTTAGGCATAAGGTTAAGGTAAGGTTTACAATCAGATTTTAAGAAAATAAAATGTATAAATGAGCAGGGTTTAGCCATTATGATGACTTTGTGGTTGTTTTAACTAGTGACGACAGAGTCAACGGGCTGAAGTCACGATGCGGGGAGAGAGAGAAGGGAACCTGGCATTTACCCAAATGTCTTTATTCTCAAACGCTTTCATTTTATCCCAGAATCTAAAAGCTACTTTGAGTGCTTAAAGGAAAGAGTTGACAATACAGGAAGACAAACTGTACTGTTTCACAGTCATCATCCACATCCTCCCAGGCTACTCACATGAAACCTCTGGTCCACCTCATAGTTGACTGCCTTCCTGAAATCCTGTCAGCACAAACACCACAGCAAAGGCAAGACATGGATACAGAGGGAAAATATGGCAAGCAAACAAAACAGCCAAATTTGAGATAGAAATTAGTCAAATTATAGGCCATTCCATATGAAAAGTGACTCTCATGGTGTCTGGATGTCTGGAGATTCAACCAGTATCACTGAGATTAAGATAAGATAGTTGATGGTGACTGGCAGAGAGTTGCTTAGAAAACCGAGGGTAGAGTAGGGGAGAGTGGGAATCTTAGTCCTCACCTTCTGAGCTACCAGGAAGGTCAGCCTGCGGATGCCATGTTCAAACAGCAGGGATTTCTGGGGAACGAAGACAGAGGAAGAGAAAGTATGAGCAACTGGGAGGGAGGTAGCATAGCGGTTAAGAGCGTTGGGCCAGTAACCAAAAAGTTGCTGGTTTGAGTCACCGAGCAGACCAGGCAATTATTTTTGTTGATGTGCCGTTGAGCAAGGCACTTAACCCCAATTGCTCCTGTAAGTCACCCCGGATAAGTGTGTCTGCTAAATGACTAAAATGCCAATGTGTCCAGTTGTATTTCCTGAAAGGCTCATCTGACCTCTGACTGGGTGAACTCCCGGAACATGGCGGCCAGGCCGTCATCGTCGATGTCACTGTCAGTCTTAATGGCCACGTTGAGGATGTGAACGGGCTCATCTTGGATACTCTGGGACACAAACACATGCAGGCAAACCTCAGTCATACAATTCAAAGAGAAAGTAGTCACAACCAAAATTATTGGCACCCTTGATATTGGGCGCGTTCCTCTGCCTGGGTGTTGCGGACACCTGCCAGATTTACAAAGCCTGGATAGGTATTTTATGTATCAGCTAACCACATATACGTTACAGCAATCCGTCAGCTGATGACACTGTCAATGAAGTGGCACGCAATCAATGGTTGGGTTAAATGCGGAAAACACATTTCAGTTGAATACATTCACTTGGACAACTCATTATGCACCCCTCTTTCCCCCCTTTAATTCAAACCACAGGTACTGAAAACAGGAGGTGCCAATCATTTTGACCGCTACCTTTGAGAAGATAAAATATTACTTGTTCTACAAACTCTTTCTCTGAGCAATTGTATTAATCTCTTTAAAATATATTGCATCCAACATAGCTCAGTATTTATATTATTTATTTAACAGTCTTTGTTGCACATCTTTATCAAGGGTGCCAATCATTTCAGTCGTGAATATTGCAACTATGTGAAGAAAAGCAAGGTCATTCTACTTTGTAGCAGTGAACAAAGGGCTGTCAGTCACAATACTCGAGTGTTGCAATACACCTCAGAATCAGTACTAGCAGAACGTTCTGACCTTGGTGTCCTCCTCTCCATAGAGCACAGGGTTCCCTCCCTCTGGGAAGGTGGGGCTGTGAGGAGGAGAGTCAGAGAAACAGCTCATCACGTCTTTAATGTCCCTGAGGGAGTGGAAAGGACCATGGTTAGACACCACACAAACAGACACTTAAGGTAAAATCTAAGTATTACAGCTCTAATTCAATAATGCCATTTCCCAATGTGGGATAATAATAAAGTTATATTGTAATGATTTTGAAAAGGTCAAAAGAGCCCTCACCTGGTGAACTCCTGGAAGGAGCGGAAGGAGACCATGGCTCCCATGCGCTGGCAAGGTGGGGTGAAAGATGTGTCCAGGAGGACGTCACTCACGCTGCCCATGTGCACCATGCCGTAGTGGTTCAGGTTGGACGAGAACGACATCCTGGGATCACAATACAGACAGCCATTAGACAGGGGTCCTGCAGCAAACACATTCACTCACCCACCCAGAGTAGGACAGAGTCCATTTCTGGCCCAAAGGAGAGTCACCTTTAAGAGCCCCCCACCAGCCACTTCTATCACACACCAGTATTTACCATCTCTGTGATAAGCTGCTGGGACAGAAGGAACATTGACTCCTCATTCACTTCCAAACCAACAGTAATATAGCACCATGTTCTCACAGAGATCAGTGAATGACGATCGGAATATAAGAACTAAATGTGCCTCTTATAGATCTGGATGTAATACTCATGGAGCAGCCCAGCAGCAGTGTTCAAACGATAAGTGGTACTGTAGATTATGTGGAGGAGCACATCTGTATAATGTTAGTGGACATGGAAGCATTGTAGATTATCCCCTCAGCCAAACATAGAAGACCCAAAAGTTCCCCCAGGTGTTTTTAGTATTCAGAGGTCCTCCTCTCCCCTCCACACAGAGGCCAAGTCCCCTTTTAGAGAGGTTAAGCCCAGAAGTATATTAGCCCACAGAATGATATATAGCCTAGAGGCTGCTATAGGGCCCAACCTGTCCACAGAGTCATCCGTATCTGGAGGTTTATTCTCCTCCGTTTTAGAGTCATCCTTTCTTTTATCATCCTGTGCTTTAGTGTCCTGTATTTTACTGTCCACAGACACAGGCTTAAGTAGAAGAGGCAGGGCAGACAGTCTCCTGAGAGGACAGTAGCAGGCAGCACATTCAGAACACAGCTAACAAAGCAAAACAGGACATCCGATCTCACACAGAGCACTATTTGATAACATTTTGCCCCAGAATATTACAAAGTTAATGTAGTCAACATCTTTTGACTCCCCATTTCTCACCGGAAAACGGCACAAGATCCATGATTTGCATACACACAATGTAGCGTACATACACCGACAATACACCCACAGAACGACAGAATCTCAGTATGCTGCATCATGCCATGCTGTTACCATTGATTTAGTAAATGATCCGTGATCAAACATATTCAGCTCCAATTGTAAAAATCGGATTCATTTTTGGAATAACTTGTAACACTTTACAGAACAAGCAGTATAGCCAAACATTTCAATAACGTCCAACGTTATCTTGTCTTGCCACAAGATGCAATCCATCTATATATAATCTACACCCACACTGAACAGAAATATATACGCAACAATTTAAAATATTTTACTGAGTTAGTTCATACAGGGATGTAAACAAATTTGTGCACACAATGAGAAAAATAAGCTTTTATGTGGATATGGAACATTTGTGTTCGTTAATTATGTTGCGTTTAAATTTTTGTTAAGTGTAAATGGTAGAATTACAATTCGATTACATTCTAAATGTTGCAGGCATTAAGGCTTTCAGTAACGTTTCTCTGCAGATTGTTGACCATGCTGCTTTCTAGTCTAGAGCGTCTCAGGTCTACCAGAGGAGGCTGGTGGGAGGCGCTATAGGAGGACAGGCTCATTGTAATGGCTGGAATATAATAAATGGAACGGAGTCAAACGTGGTTTCCATATGTTTGACACCGTTCCACCCATTCCATTCCACCCATTCCAACGAGCCCATCCTCCTAGAGCTCCTCCCAACAGCCTCCACTGAAGTCTACATATTGGTTGCAATAAGAAGAATGTGTACTATACCTGTTTAGAGTTGGGATGTTCCCTCTGCAATCAAACAACACCGATTGATTAGTTAGGCAGGCATCAGTTTAAGGAAGCAGTCAGGGCTCAGAGAAGTGTGTGTGTGAATCATACAAGTGTGAGACTATGTATTATGGATATGGTTGGCGTCTCATATGGTACATTTTGAACATTGTTAGGTTGTCAGGAGTAACACATGACATAGGCCTTATGGTTGACTTCAAGGGCTTCATGAACTAACAATGTATTACAAATGGCAGGCAGCACATGGGCTGGATGCTCAGTGGTGTCAGACTAAGGATCATAAACATAAACATACACATTGCACTCTAGGATTGATCCTCCAGAAATGCAACAAGAGTCCTAAACCTCCCTAGAAGCCTATTCTTTGGTCAGGGTATTGGTTCATTCCCGAGGTGGGAGACATGCACGCAGCTAGCTTAGTTCCAATGAGGAAGCCAATCATGGTTGGTTAATGCAACTGGGTTAAACATTAAAATAGGTTAAAGCAGGTGCCTGCAACAATCTGAGCATAGCAGTCAATGGGAGACGACCCCTCATGTCTGAGGGGGTCAACACACTGGATCACAGTTATTTATCAGCCATATCAAAAATTGTACATGGGCACAACAGCAAGAAGCAAAGACATGACCATCCACAACATTACACACAGAACATCTATGTATCTGGGATCAGTAACGGGCAGTCGACACAAACGCTGAACATGTACAGTACAAGTTCTGAGTCACTCTCTGGTTGTGTGTTACTGAAACAGATGAGACAGATCTTCAGAATACGTTAATCTTGTAGTCATCCAGTGGACAGATCGACAAAAGTGGACTCTTATGCTGACAGGAGTATAGTTAGTTTCCACTCACACATTTTTTTGTAAACCAGAGAAAGTATTTGAGCTCTCACAGAACACCTGCTTTTGCACATGAGGAGCGTTTTTCAGGGGTTGAACACAGTGGAATGTGGGTAAAAGAAGCATGGCACCATGGATGAGAACAGGACCCTTCTGGAGATGGTGAAAGACAGTACTCTCCTGAAAACTCTGGTCTCTGTTAGTGCTCATCTCCCATGTAGAACCACCTCCCATATAAAGGGCATTAGGAAAGTATTCAGACCCTTTCACTATTTTCACATTTTGTTACGTTACACCATTATTCTAAATGATTTAAATTGTTTTCTTACATCAATCACACAATAACAAAGCAAAAAAAGGTTTAGACATTTTTGCAGATTTATAAAAACAACAAAAACTGAAATATCACATTTACATAAGTATTCAGACCATTTATTCAGTACTTTGTTGAAGCACCTTTGGCAGTAATTACAGCCTCAAGTCTTCTTGGGTATTGTGCTACAAGCTTGGCACACCTGTATTTGAAGAGTTTCTCCCATTCTTCTCTGCAGATCCTCTCAGGTTGAATTGGGAGCGTTGCTGCACAGATATTTTCAGGTCTCTACAGGGATGTTCGATTGGATTCAAGTCCGGGCCACTTAATTAGGACATTCAGAGACTTGTCCCAAAGCCACTCCTGTGTTTTCTTGGCTGTGTGCTTAGGGTTCTTTTGGAAGGTGAAGGTGAACCTTCACCCCAGCCTGAGGTCCGGAGAGCTCTGGAGCAGGTTTTCACCAAGTACTTTGTTCTGTTTATCTTTCCCTCGATCATGCCTCCCAGTCCCTGCCAAAAAACATCCCCACAGCACGATGCTGCCACCACCATTCTTCACCATAGGTTTCCTCCAGACTTGACGCTTGGCATTCAGGCCTGTGCCTTTCCAAATCTAATCAATGTCCAATCAATTGAATTTACCACAGGTGAACTCCAATCAAGTTGTAGAAACATCAAGGATGGTCAATGGAAACAGGATATACCTGAGCTTAATTTCAAATATCATAGCAAAGTGTAGGAATACTTATGTAAATAAGGTTTCTGTTTTTAATAAATCTGCAAAAGTCTAAAAACCTGTTTTCGCTTTGTCATTATGGGGTATTGTGTGTAGTAGATTGATGAGGTAAACAGTTCACTTAATCAATTTTAGAAAAAGTCTAATGCAAAAAAGTGAAGGGATCTGAATACTTTCCGAAAGCACCGTAGAACCACCTCCCATATAGAACCATCTCCTGTGTGTGTGTGTGTGTGTACGTACCGGTTGGGGTGGGAAGTAGGCAGCATGAACTGGAACTCTACAATGCAGGTGTTGTCCTTCAGCTGTCTGTGTTGGACGCTGTTGAGCTCATAGGCGATGTAGGCTCTACGTACGTACACCTGGGGTGGGGAACACAGACACGAGAGTTAACACAGTAGAGATCTGGCTACAGTGGAGGATTGTCTCCTTTAATCCCCTGAAATGGCCCTCTTAGTTCATCGGCAAATACGGTTAAATTCTCTGGGCAACCAGCTACGGTGGCTTTGAATCCAAAAACCACGATCTGCTTCCTCTCACCTCCAGGGCAGCCATCCGGACCACCTGGTTACTGTGGTAGAAGAAGTTGGGCAGCACATCAAAGATGGACGTCTCAGACAAGATCAGTTTCTACAAAGAACGAGAGAGAATTCAGAATCTTGAAAAGGCTGTGAAAAAGTAACAAAGATCCTCAATATACTGCCTTCAGCAATGCCAATAAAAAGTCAACGGCCATGGTCCCTACCTGCAGGTTCTCGATGCAGAACTGGTGTCCATACATGTCGATGGCAGAGAGGAAGATGGACTCCACCTGGTTGTGGCGGAGCTCGTAGGACGGGAGGTGGGAGGCGATCAGCACCTGAGGAGTGGACAGAGGGGAGTGAGAAGATGACAACTCATACCCTGGTCAATCACAATAACAGGAAGAGACCCTTCAGAGAGACAGGAAGTGACGAGTGCTGACCTGGCGGGCGCGCAGTGCCACCTTGGCGTTGGTTGTCTTGCTGAGCTGGGTGAGCTCTGTCAAAATGGCCATCAGCTCGTCAGTCAGGGTGGGGTCACGACCACACAGCTGGTCCTACAACACACACACAAACTCTGGTCTTAGACAAAGAGGAAAACACACAGTCAACTGTGTCACACAAACACTTAGGAATTAATCATGACCAATGTATTTCTAAAGGAGGGAAGGACTTACAATAAGCATGGTGACCAGGAGGTTCTTCTTGGTGACCTGGGCGTGCGAGAAGATGTAGTTTAACACGTTGGCCATGTCGCTCTTGTTCTCCTCACGCAGTGTGAACACACACTTCT
This sequence comes from Oncorhynchus mykiss, assembly GCF_057628025.1. Taxonomy (NCBI): domain Eukaryota; kingdom Metazoa; phylum Chordata; class Actinopteri; order Salmoniformes; family Salmonidae; genus Oncorhynchus; species Oncorhynchus mykiss. The sequence goes on along the minus strand of NC_143033.1, from coordinate 25,238,076 downwards.
CGTAGTGTCCTGGAATCACACACACACACACACACACACACACACACACACACAGGATTCAGAGGAAAATTAAAATCAACCGGAGCTCAAAGTAAGGCGCAACTGAAATGTGTGTTGTCCAACAGTGCCCTCACATGGACAAATAGAGCAACTGCAGTCCTGAGAGAAGACCTTTGAATCGTATTTATAAATCAAAGACCAACAGGACTAAAAAAAAACAAAGGCTCATCCTTTCCTTTCCCCCCTATACCAACCCAGGATACCCATTGTTTCTTGCAGTAGAGTGTAATGTTCCTCACCATGCTGGAACTGGACCTCTACTTTGAGGTACTGTCTGAGCAGGTCCATCACCACAGCCTTCATGTGACCACGGATGCCACTGCGGTACCTGGACACAGAGACAACATGGACATGGTCTGGCACAGAGACAATCAGTGTGAACACAGTATGTGTATTTATCATCAACAATTTAAATCCCTGAAGCTGAGAGCAGGACTCACTTCTGCACCAGCTGTACAATGCTCTGAGTGTTCATGAAGAACACCTCTCTCTCCGACTTCCTGTTCAGAGTGGCAGCATGACTGTCCAGGATGTTGGCAATCTGGACCAAAGAACATGTACAATCAGTCTGGTGTATTCCCAATGCACTCTCCATATAATCATAAATAATGTAATAACCAGCCTGAATAACAGAACGTGTGTACCTGCTGACTGGGGAACTGGCAGAGCACAGAGGTAATGTTGCTGGCGTACTGGGCCATCTCCTTCTTGATGCATTTCTCTACAGCGAGGGGGATCCGGCCTGACACACTGGTCATAATGTCCTGCAGCTCCAACAGTGGCAGGGAGGGGTCCCGAAAAGTCTTCATCAGCCTTTCCACCCATTCCTTTAGCTGGGGAAACACAATATTACCAATTTAAACAGATTCATGTATGAACACAGAATATTGGCGTCTTTTGTTTTTACATCTTTGGGCGTATACTAGTGTGTGTCTGTGTGTGTACAGTAGTAGTGCACAACTTACCTTTCCACTGAAAAATGGTTCAGGCAGGCAGAAGCCACTCATGATGTGCACCAGGTGGTCCAGGGTGCTGTGGAAGACCCTGTGGAGCTTCTCTCCTCTCAACGCCGCCGCCTGGATGACGGGCAGGGCCCCGTGGTGCAGCTCCGCCTGAGAGACACGCACGTTACAAAATACTTCTAAAGTCTCACATGGAACGTTCTGTACACCTTATCCATATTTCAGGTACAAAATACAAAAGGAGCATATTTAGTCAAACATTTCTAAATCCCCCCAGTGTCAGACATGCCCTGCCACACTGACCTGTTGTACCCTGCCAGGATCATCCAACTGCAGCTTGGCGATGACGCAGCCAGGCTCCAGCACGGCACCGGGTCTCTTCACATAGTGGATACAGCCGGATACCAGCGCCGTCAGAGTCATCACCATCTTCATCACCTGAGACAGACACAAACACACGGTTTACATGCCTGTTCACTCTGCTAATGGAGTGTGTGACCATGGCCAAACCACATCTCGCCTATATAACCAAACCTTCAACCATATGTCACACACACACACCTCTATCTCAGCGTAACACTGGCCAGAGAACACGTGCCCCCCGTCCTCCACGGTGTACTGGATGAGTTTCCCTGCTGAGGGCGAGCGAAGCAGGGACGGGTCGTTCTCCTTCTCAAACACACACGTCTTGTTCCCAATGGTGATGCGGTACCTGGGAGAAATTCTCTTTCAGTCTATTGCCCAATTCTAAAATCAACCCCAAGCAAACGCCTCAATATTCCTTTTAATAAAATAACGCATTTATTCATTCTTTCCATCCAGCCTACCGGTCCACCTCCTCCTTCATGTAGGTGGTGTAGCTGCTGCCGTCGTAGGAGAGCAACAGGCCCCCGTCGCTGAGGCGATGGACGTCCACCTCGGCAGCGGTGCTGTTCATGATGACCACATAGGAGTTGGGGGACTGACGCGTCACCTTCAGACAATACTTAGTACCCTCATAGATCAACTCCACATCCACGGTGTTGAGAAGGGTGTGTGCGGGCAGCACCTGGCCTCTGCAGAGGGGGAGAGAGGAGGGAGAGATATGGTGTGTGTGTGTGTGTGTGTGTGTGTGTGTGTGTAGAGATGTGTAGGGTCACAATCAATAGCAATCCCAAAGTGACCGGAGCACTGCAGCTTCTCTCTGGACTAAAGTTGTAACATTCTTGTATGCTTAAAATAGTGTTGACCTTTCTAGAGAGTGCAGGAAGTTGGAGACACTGTTCCTCAGGTTGACGTCAGCCACATGGAGAGCCCCGCTCACTATGCCCAGCATGGTGTCAGGACGCTCTGCCTGCATCTTCTCTGAGATGAGCCTGTCCAGCCAGCCTGTGTCAATGGTGTTGTGCTGGAAGCTCTCAGTCTCCAGAAGCTTGATGAGGTACTCCACTGTGGTCCTAAAGTCTCCTCTGATAGACAGCTCCTTCAGTGCCACCACCATGTTACTACACACACAGGAGAGGTGTTACCATACATCATTGGGTGTTACTGACAACACAACAAACTTTACATGAGTATTTCTAGTGTGTGTGTGTGTGTGTGTGTGCACGCGTGTGTACTCACGAGATGGCCTCCTCTCGGTTCTCACCCCAGGAGAAGCAGTGGCCAAACTGGGAGTCTGCAAACTCATGCAGGCCTCCGGCCGCGGCCACACTGAAGTATCCCCACACATTCTTGTTACTGCGGAAGTTCAGCTCCTGCACCGTGCCCGAGCTCGGCTTGAAACCCTCATCCGGGTTCTCACTGGTGATGCGGGCAGCGATGACATGCCCACGTGGGGAGGGGGCCGTGGACAGACCCTCAAAGTCAATCATAGAGTCTCCCCAGGGCTGGACCCCATACATCATTCTGATGTCCTTAATACGGTGCAGGGGGATCCCCATGGCAATCTGAGGAGGAAGACCATTATAGTCTGTAGAACTAAGAATATTCTGTCAAACTAATTGAAAAGTCCAATGTTTAGAAATGACATGATCATTATTAACAATTTTATCAAAGGAAAATGTCCCTTTTATTTCCTAAATGGTAGCTAGGGTTTTATTTGGCTGACAAGAGGAACATTGTATCTTGAATGAAACAGATATTTTTCTCTCACTTAGAACACGGTTATGAACTTTCTCCTATGGACTCTTCCTGCCTGGACTTTTGTGTAACTCAGGAGTCAAAGCACTGTTGTATCCCATTGTGGTCTGTACCTTCCTGCCTAGTGAGATTAGATCGTGTCTATCCTGCAGAGAGGTTGACAGACAGCAGATCCCTCCACCACAGCACAGACAGACATCTGCCTTCTTCAGCAACAGCTCTGTCTAGATGCTGCGGAGTAGCTTAGTTTAGCTCGCTCTAATCTAGCCAGTTACCATGGAGACAGAGGCCTGGGATAAAACACCTTTGAGAACAGTGAAGTGTGTCATCAACAGAGACGTACAACAGACTGAACATGAGCAGGGCAGGACATCACACACGCATTTCTTTTACTATCCTTGTAGGGACCAAACAATTGATTCCCATTCACAATCCTAGCTTCCCTAACCCTAAACCTAACACCTAAGCCTAAAATACCCAAACTGTCCTTGTATTACCATCTTTGTGAAGACTTCTGGTACAGATAAGGATAGTAAAACCAAAAAGACACAGACCTGTAGCTGTGCAGCAGGCAGGTTGACGTCGGCCACCATCTCAGTACAGGGGTGTTCCACCTGCAGACGAGGGTTGAGTTCTAGGAAGTAGAAGCTGCCATCTTGGCTGTAGAGATACTCCACTGTGCCAGCACTGACGTAGCCCACCATCTTAGCCAGCTTCACTGCACACTGAGGAGTGAGGAATAGACACTCAGTCACAACCCGGCAACTTAACCACAGGTCAACAAGTCCCTCTGGTCATAGTCTCTCTCAAATGAAACATATTGGAATAGCTCTTCCCATTCAATAGCACAAATTGTGCCATACCCTCTCCATGTCCTCAAAAACGGCTGAGGTGGAGATGGTGGCGGGAGCCTCTTCTATGATCTTCTGGTGTCGCCGCTGTACGGAGCAGTCCCTGCCGAACAGGGAGATGGCGTTGCCGTACTGGTCAGCCAGGAGCTGGACCTCCAGGTGACGAGCGTGTTTGGCCAGCTGCATCACAAAGATGGGTGAGCCTGGAACCTCAGTCTGGACCTGAGGAGCCAAGGAGAGAAGGCATCATAATCATACTGATCACGTACTTTAGATAATTATACACATACTGATCATGTATTTCAGCTCTTAACCTTCTAGTGATACTGGATTTAGACTGTACTTCTCACCTGTCTGAAGAGGTTGGGGAAGTCATCAGCACAGTTGACTTTGCGGATGCCCTTTCCTCCACCTCCCTCGGAAGCCTTCACCATCACGGGGTAGCCCACCACCTCCGCAGCCTTCAGTCCTGCCTCCACATCATGGATGCAGCCCAGCTCATACAGATCAGGGGGAACGTTGATGATCCTCTTCTTCTGGTCACTCTCTGTCCAATCCACTGTGAGTCCTGAGACACACACATGGGTTGGGCAGTATCCAGATTTCCATACCATTCCTGTACCATACCAGTGTGTTTGGTATTACCGGCAGCGCACACAAGGGGCTCTATTTCTTTCACCTCTCACAAATGCAAACAAAGTACTAGCGAATTCCCATAGCGGACGCTAGCTAAATGCTAACAAATGCAAGCGAACATAAACTAATTGCAAGCACAGAAAACCCAGCTCATGAAGTTATACAACTAACTCAAGGGGCTACTCGCACTTCATCCAGGAGGGGATTGACTGTCTCTGCTGTAAACAAGAAGGTTGATCTTGCAAGTTAGCCACATATAGCTAGCAAGTTAGCAAACCAAATGCATAGCTGAAGCCCTGAGCTGGAAAACATTTATTTGGAACATCTTAGATAGTTAACTTAAGATATTCAGCTGCCAAACATTAGTAGCTAGTGAATTTCAAGTATAACTTGATCACCTTTCTCACACTGGTTCATCACATCACAAAACTTCTGTTTGCTATGTGTGCTCTTTGAGACAATCACCATGTGACTGGCTCAATTAGATTTTTGTGAAAATAATTATTCAACAAAAATATATGCACTGTGTGCATTTCAAAATACCCCGGTATACCGTCCAAGTTTAACACACACACACACACTATGGGAGCCGTCTGACAACCCACTTACTTAAGACATCAGAAATATTCATGCTTATTTATAAAACCCTCTTAGGCCTCACTCCCCCCTATCTGAGATATCTACTGCAGCCCTCATCCTCCACACCCAACACCCGTTCTGCCAGTCACATTGTGTTAAAGGTCCCCAAAGCACACACATCCCTGGGTCGCTCCTCTTTTCAGTTCGCTGCAGCTAGCGACTGGGAGGAGCTATAACAAACACTCAAACTCTACAGTTTTATCTCAATCTCTTCATTCAAAGACTCAATCATGGACATTACTGACAGTTATGGCTGCTTTGTGTAATGTTGTCTCTACCTTCTTGCCCTTTGTGCTGTTGTCTATGCCCAATAATGTTTGTAACATGTTTTATGCTGCTACCATGCTGTTGTTATGTTGATACCATGCTGTGTTGTCATGTGTTGCTGCCTTGCTATGTTGTCTTAGGTCTCTCTTTATGTAGTGTTGTGTTGTCTCTTGTTGTGATGTGTGTTTTGTCCTATATTTATATTGTATTTATTATTGATTTTTAATCCCGGACCCCCGTCCCCGCAGGCCTTTTGGTAGGCAGTCATTGTAAATAAGAATTTGTTCTTAATTCTTAACTGACTTGCCTGGTTAAATAAAAGGTTAATGAAAAAAAATATTTTTTAAACAGTGCACGGACATACCTGCGCCACTCCATGGCAGGGTAGGGATGCCAGCTGTCTGAGCCACGATGGATGAGGCGATCTTGTCCCCTAGTGCCCACATGGCCTGGCTAGGAGGACCTGGAAGTGGGAGCAGAACACATCTTACAGGCCAACTCATGCACAGGACAGGGGGGCTAAAAGCAGTATCCATGGCTCTGTGTGAAGAAAGATCTAGACTCAGTAGAAAACAGTCTTACCCATGAAGGCAATGCCATTCTTCATGAGCAGCTCTGGGAGTTTGGGATTCTCTGAGGCGTGGCCCCACCCAGCCCATACAGCCTGGAGACACAAGACAAGAATTACAAACACAACAAGTTCAAATACAGATTTCAAGAAAGTTCAATCATTATTTAAAAGAAGGTCTACTCAAGGCCTAAATAAATGAATGTCTAGCAGTACCTGCACAGGTATTCGCTTGGCAATGTCCAGAATGAGCTCCACGTTGGCATAGTTATTGTTATTGGTCCCTCCTGGCACCGGCACATAGTGGTCGGCCATCTTTATGTACTCTGTAGAAGATAGTGGAGTGAAAACCATTTCGCTCTGCACATAAGAAAGCATGTATAACAGTCCAACATTTAATCTGACCTTTTGTCTCTCAATATCATCTCATCTAAACCATCAGTGTCAAACTATTTACACATGACAGCACTTTCAGAATGCACTGCCTTTCTACACCAGACAGAGCATTTTCTTCTGAACTAGGTCATGCTTGGCTGTTCAGTGCATTGCAGGACAAAACCAACAGACAGCCTGCTCTGGTCCATCCCTGGGAGCCTCGAGGGTCTGCCTGTTTATTAAGCAGAGTTAGGAGAGGATGGGTAGAGACTAGTCACTCTGCTGTTACTAGTGGTGATGCTTCCGTAATGTAAAGCACACCTGCATTGGCCTTCAGGTCCTCGGGGGTTACCATGACGACAAAACGGATGGCGCGCTCGTTGCGGAACATCTCGTAAGCCCAGCGGCGGATGGAGCGCATGCACTTAACCGCCGCGATGCCATTGTTGGCAATGAGGACCTGAGACAGGAAGAGATGTGAGTGGGGGACTAGTCTCTGAAATACTCTGTCAATGTGGTAAAACTAGGCAACAGAAGCTAAAGAAGCCCTGGTCTTACCTTCTCGATGACCTTATTGCCTCCGAAGCGGGTGACGAACTCGGCGGGGGAGGCCACAGTGAAATCTCTCTGCAGGTCGATGCGACGGCGGTCTCGCCCCTGCTTGACCAGGTGCAGCCCAGACATGCTTGGTCTGTGTGAACAACTAACATTATTTCCGCATTAAGAGTGTACAGTTGATGAGGTTCACCATTTCCCAGCATAAACATAACACAATCTATCATAAAAATGTACAGTACCAATCAAAAGTTTGGACACACCTACTCAGTCCAAAGTTTTTCTACATTGTAGAATAACAGTGAAGAAATCAACATTATGAAATTACACATGGAATCATGTAGTAACCAAAGTGTTAAACACATCAAAAATCTATATTTTATATGAGATTCTTCAAAGCAGCCACCCTTTGCCTTGATGACAGCTTTGCACACACTTGCGTTTCCACTGAGGGAAAAATAAACTAGGCTCCACCCACAGAGAGAGCCAGTGGGAGGATGGGGAGGAGGAGCAGGCATCCATTCACCCAGGAGAGTGTGGCAGCGCCCCCAGTCTGCGTTTGGCTGGCTGCTGTGGCCTGACACTGCACTGTTGCATCATGAGGATATTGGGGAGATCTGTGCTCTCCTCAGCAGGCATGCTACATTCAGACAGAGGCTTCTGAATGAAGCCCCCCAGAGAATGGCACTTCCCGTTAGAGATAAGCTGAGCTCCCCCTTGCCCTATATGAGAGAGGGGTGGGGGAGAAGAGTCTCCCCTCCCACTGTCCAGTAATTCCAGTTTCACCATCAACGCTCACATTCCCTCATCACATACTCCCCTGTCCCCTGAAGCCCAACCAGACATGAGGGCAGCTGTGGAGAGCTGAGAGACTACAACTGATCACTAAAAAAAAAAAAAAAACATGCCTCCTTTGTCAAACTGGCACACCATAACAGTCTGAAAGCTCAGTCAACACCAAATAGACTGTAGGTAAATACTTTGGCATGTTTAGTTAAACCTAACTTGATATCTGATATACAGTGGGGCAAAAAAGTATTTAGTCAGCCACCAATTGTGTAAATTCTCCCACTTAAGATGAGGCCTGTAATTTTCATCATAGGTACACTTCAACTATGACAGACAAAATTAGAAGAAAAAAAATCCAGAAAAATCACATTGTAGGACTTTTTATGAATTTGCAAATTATGGTGGAAAATAAGTATTTGGTCACCTACAAACAAGCAAGATTTCTGGCTCTCACAGACCTGTAACTTCTTCTTTAAGAGGCTCCTCTCCTCCACTCATTACCTGTATGAATGGCACCTGTTATCAGTATAAAAGACACCTGTCCACAACCTCACACAGTCACACTCCAAACTCCACTATGGCCAAGACCAAAGAGCTGTCAAAGGACACCAGAAACAAAATTGTAGACCTGCACCAGGCTGGGAAGACTGAATCTGCAATAGGTAAGCAGCTTGGTTTGAAGAAATCAACTGTGGGAGCAATTATTAGGAAATGGAAGACATACAAGACCACTGATAATCTCCCTCGATCTGGGGCTCCACGCAAGATCTCACCCCGTGGGGTTAAAATGATCACAAGAACGGTGAGCAAAAATCCCTGAACCACACGGGGGGACCTAGTGAATGACCTGCAGAGAGCTGGGACCAAAGTAACAAAGCCTACCATCAGTAACACACTGTTTTTCTGCAAAGGGACCAGGACGACTGATCCGTGTAAAGGAAAGAATGAATGGGGCCATGTATCGTGAGATTTTGAATGAAAACCTCCTTCCATCAGCAAGGGCATTGAAGATGAAACGTGGCTGGGTCTTTCAGCATAACAATGATCCCAAACACACCGCCCGGGAAACGAAGGATTAGCTTCGTAAGAAGCATTTCAAGGTCCTGGAGTGGCCTAGCCATTCTCCAGATCTCAACCCCATAGAACATCTTTGGAGGGAGTTGAAAGTCTGTGTTGCCCAGCAACAGCCCCAAAACATCACTGCTCTAGAGGAGATCTGCATGGAGGAATGGGCCAAAATACCAGCAACAGTGTGTGAAAACCTTGTGAAGACTTACAGAAAACATTTGTCATTGCCAACAAAGGGTATATAACAAAGTATTGAGATAAACTTTTGTTATTGACCAAATACTTATTTTCCACCATCATTTGCAAATAAATTCATTAAATCCTACAATGTGATTTTCTGGATTTCTCATTTTGTCTGTCATAGTTAAGTGGGAGAACTTGCACAATTGGTGGCTGACTAAATACTTCCCCCCCCCACTGTACATTTTAATTGTTTTCTTTCCATCCTCCCACCAAATGACTGCAATAGGCTAATATAAGGGTGTGTACACTGCTATTGTCCAACCATGGCTATGGCATGTAGCCAGAGGTGTATGAAAGAGTTAGGCCTAGCTGACAGGTGAACAGCAGTGTGAATATTTACTTCTTCAGGGTATTGGACCACTAGAACACTAAAACCTTACTGCTAGAGTGACTGTAGGCCTGACTCTAACCAGTCTCTATTAGGGCTGGCACAATCACCGTATAACTGTAACCGATGATTATGGATGAAAACCAGCATTAAAATAAAATGACACCATTTACATATTCTAAAAAAGCTGACTGAAGACTGGACAGCCGGGCATTTGTGTGGTTGAGTCAGTTTCTGCTTTAACATGGAATCTAAAAAAGGGTCCCCCAACTGGTGGCCTGCTGGCCAAATTCAGTGATTTTACACAGGAAACTTTAGCGTAAAAAGAAACCAGCAGCATTACAGTTATTGACACAAACCAGTGTGTCTGGCACCTACTACCATACCCTGTTCAAAGGCACTTAAATCTTTGTCTTGCCCATTCACCCTCTGAATGGCACACACACACACAATCCATGCCTTGATTGTCTCAAGGCTTAAAAATCATTCTTTAACCTGTCTCCTCCCCTTCATCTACACTGATCGAAGTGGATTTAACAAGTGACATCAATAAGGGATCATAGACTGACCAGGTGAAAGCTGTCACAGAAAGAGCATGTTCTAATGTTTTGTACACTCAGTGTATATGACCGTACACAAACATAAGCAAGGTTTGAAATGAATATGTTTGAGTCAAATATAATATTTCATCACATTGTAGAGCAGGGATCAACTAGATTTAGCCACAGGCCGATTTGTTTTCTTTAGTGGATTGTCAGGGGGGCCGGAACATTGTTGCAAATAATTTGTATACTATACTATGTATAAATAAATACATTAATATATTTGGGCTTCTTGCGGTCAATTTGCAGTATACAAATTATTTGTAACGATGTTCCTGCCCCCCTAACAATCCACTCAAGAGAAGAAAAAAAGTCCACCCACGGCTGAATCTAGTTGATGATCTCTGCTCTACAACGTGATGAAACTTTGTTGCTCCTTATTGAAACAAGCAAGGTGTTGTGGTTGACAAGTTTTCGGTTGCCTAGGCAACACGCCCCTCCCTGCAGCAGGAGCACATGCAGTCAGGCGCAGATGATAAGAAAATGTGTAATATAGAAGTGTATATATCATTGTTTTTATTCAAAGGGTTATAACGGTGACAGCGATCATTTGGCTGACCAATAACCATCATCCAAAATTCCATGACTGTCACAGCCTTAGTCTCCATTACAATGCTTCAATTCCAACAAGCCAGGGCTGAGACAGGCATATACTCTAGCTTAACCTCACTAGACCAAATAACCTACACAAAAAAACAGTTTGCAACAAGAAAAACAGTGAGAAACAAAACAGCCAAAGCTTACTATATATACAAATGTAGCCATATTCTTCCTGCAAGCACCATATTTGCCACTTAACCATACAAATCAAGTCTGATGTATACCACACTCATTCACAACTTCCATTCTCTACAGCCTAGTCCCAGTAGCTGTAAAAAGAGCCGCTGAATACAAAGGAGAGCTGGTGAAACCAGGCTCCAGGGAGAGCTATGGGCTGAGGCTGCTGGCAGAAGGACAGCAGCAGCAGGGAGGCCAGTCCTCCCAGAACACACAGCTCCTCTATAGCAGGCAGGCAGGGTGTGAAGCTGGCCTGGCCACGTTTTTAAACACACACAGCAGAGAAGAGGGAGCCAGCCAGGGGGTTAGCACTGAACTGAAACCAGTGTTCTCCTCCTGCTGCCATTTCAGAATACTCCCCTCCAGACTCATCTGATGGAGACAGGTCTGTATTGGAGGTTTCTTCCTCCCATATGACTGGGGGAAAGATTGTTGCTGCAATCAAAGCTAGTGCAGTACCATCTTGTATAATCTATTGAGATAACGGTAACCGCCGTAAAGACCATGCTATGATTAAACACTTGTGTGGATGCCATGCCTGGATACACAATACAAACCAAACAGAGAGACTCAGGTAAAACAAACAAGAAAGAAAAGCCCGGGTTCTGACCTCATGTGGGGTCCGTCAATGTTGTCAAAGCCCATCTCGTAGCTGCTGTTCTCTGAACTGAGGCTAGAGGTGGGGGATATGGAGCGCTCCTTCTCCTCCAGGCCCAGCGTCAAGTCTGGCTTCCCCAAAAACTCATCCTCAGAGTTCTCCTCTGACACAGAGCCGATGATAAAATTGGAGTGCAGCACGGCCAGGTTTGGGGCAGCAGCCTTATTGGCAGGCGCATCCTGCTGTGCCATGGCTGGACTGTCACCACCCTGGCAGGCTGTGAACACTGGAGGGAGAGGAGGGGAATCAAAACCACATGTATTTATAAAGCAGGAGAAAGACGGAGTACTCAAGTCAGGCCACAGCATGATGACAGGGTCATCCTGTCAAGGGCTGCTGTTAGTCAGACTTCAGTGAGTTGAGTTGCACAACAATTATGCTGACACTGCATTCATATTGCAAAAAGAATGGTAGAATGCAATACCTCCCAATCCTTCTTAAATAAAGTGCTTACTGTAATATATCTCATAGCTACAACAAACTCCAATCCAAAACCACGTAGTCAACTACTGCTAGTTGACTGGTTTGAGAGGCATGGTCTGCCTTGATATTAGTCTTTGAGGGGGTATAATTTCTCGAAACTGCAACTGCGCATGAGCAGAGCAACCAGAAGGCAGACACACCTTATCAGCAGCAGTTTAAGCTGCTGGACCTGAAAAGCAAGCCCAGCACCGCAGATATAATTTAAGTGAAGGTGAGTGAACAGCACTGATCAAAGACATAGCTACCCAGCATGATAATACATTATGTTTTACAACAGGGCTCTAACAGCCTGGTATCATAGACAAGACATAACATAGTAAATGTAAATCCGGGACACTCAAATTAGTATGATATCTTACGTTTGATATGGTTACATAAGAAAGAAGTTTACTTAAGACAAAACCTAAAGTAGGGCGATTGTTCGGGGTGGATAGGAAGTTGCGTGTTCAAATCTCATCACGGACAACTTCAGTGTTTTAGCTTGATTCCATCCTAAATACACAGTGAAATTATTGAACACTCTTGCAGTGTTGTCACAATACCAGTATCACAATACTCTGAAGTATCGTGGCAAGGAAATAAAACATGAAGCAGATTAATTTCTTGAGGAAAACAGTTATAATGTCAGAAACAAACAGTATTTTGTCACCAAAAGTCACATGTGTTTATTTTGCAAGCTATAGCACCAACAACTTTACATAAAGTATGTTTTTAATAGGACCTGATTTTTCACCAACAGAAAAATTGGTCTCTAAAATAAACAAGAGATGCTCAATTAAGTTCTGGGTCCATAAATGTTGAGAAAAGATTGAACATCAGTTAAATTATTGAAAGAACTTCAAAAAGTGAACTGCTGTATGTCATTTATTCAAGAAAAGTACTTGTTTAACAACTGACCCACAGATTTCTTATTAAATAATTTTAAGATTCTGCTGACTTCCACAGGCGTTAAACTTCCTTTTAAGAGGAATTCTCAGCTATCTGCAATACAGGTATGACTGAAGAATGAAGCAGGTGTTAATCATGGGCCTTCGAACACTGAAAACAGCAGTCCATTGTCAACACTTTGATTAAATCAGTAGACCTATATCAATCTCTCTGAAAATACCACAAGTGTCATTAGCTTTAAAAACAATTCAATCCATTTTATTTTATCATATTTTGGACCAGAGTGAGGCTATTGCTCCACTAACATACCTTTTGTTCCTGCAGTGAGGAGGACTCATCTTCATCTAATGTTTTCATAATTTATCTGGAGATAATCACCAAAAAGGCTACAAATTAGAGAGTCTAATGGCTCTTAATGGCTCTTACCAATGCGATTTGGTAGGCTACTGACGAGTCACTCACTTTAACGTCTGTCTGGAAAGTCCTGATGGACTTCATATCAAAAACACTAACAAGATCTTTAATTTACTTGTCCTGTTACGATACCATAGACATAACTACATTGTATTATGTATGAATGGCAAGGATATATGAGATTGTATTTAGTCAGTTCGAGCCCATTTATAAACTAGTCAAGTTTGCAGTTCGTAAATCAAATCACAGTAAGCCTACGCACCAGCATTTCGTGGCTGCATATGAAACACGCAAACGAAAATAAATGAATGTGCCAAAAAAACAATAGGCTAAGTTGATTTGGACTCATTGTTAATACATTATACAGGACTCACAGACATTGAAAGAACATCATGCCCTCTCCATCCATGTAAAGAAATTTGACTGCATCCACAGCGTACACAACACACACCCAGGTATAGTGAAGCGTGACAGACAGCAGACTGTCAAACCAGTAGTGTTTCTATGTCATCGCTCACTTCGTGATATGCATCAATAGATCGCTAGAAGATGCATATCGTTCATCCTAAAGAGAGATGGCTCAGCTGACAACTTTCTGACTTGCGAATCGAAAAGTAGCCGAGTTTCCCATCATTCATTCAAGAGGTGAACTCTTGACACAAACTGACATTTACAGCATAGCATACGAATTGGATGATTACCCACATATTAATACATACCATACGAACTAAACGAAACATAGAAAACTAAATAGAGTATTCCGGATTTACGTTTACTATGTTACGTCTACCTTCGAGTCCATGTTGATTCTAATGATGGGGAAATAAATGTCAGCCCCCGCACCGGCCCAAAACTGGTGAATCTTATGGGTGGGAATCCTATGTCGAGCAAAGTAACAAACGTTAGCTAGCTAGCTACAGTAGCTACATCAAATCATGCTAGTAACTACTAATTTTGTGTCGCGTTATGGTTTAACTACGATAATCAAATCAATCAAAACGCATTCGTCGCAATACAATTCTGGTGGATGTGAATTGCGTATCATATAATAACGTGTTCGTTACTGACATTTGCAGCTAGCTAGCTAGTCAGACCGGCATCTGACTAGCTAGCACGATGGCAGGCAAGGTGTAGTTATATACAGGCAGCTAGCTACTTAGCGTTATACTGTACAGACAGTCAGTGTACTCGTAATGAGCTTAAGATACTCACCGTGTGAAATAAACCGACAAGCAATCCTGGATATTTTATCCCAAAGGATGGGTGATTATTTATTCACTCTGGTTCAAACATGCATTTCCAAACAAAAATCACACTATGATGACCTAACGCAACTACATACAAGAGACGTTTTTGACAGCAACGAATGGTGTGATGCGAAGATGGGTTACTTTTGGCCTCACGCTGCAGCGGTGGACCAATCGGATTGCGCGACGATTTCAGGAGGAGGGCAGAAAGAGCCATAACGGGAACTGACTGGGAGGAGGTGTGCCCAATGAGAAAACCTTTGTACTGTCCCACGTGTTTGGTCCAGTATGGCCTGGGGTGGTATACTGCGTAGTCGAATCAATGGGTCAAAAGTACCCAATTGTCATACATCAGTAAAAGTATAGATACCTTAATACAGTGGTTCCTAAACTTTTTATAGTCCCGTACCCCTTCAATCATTCAACCTCCAGCTGCACCAGGGTCAGTGCACTCTCAAAGGTTGTTTTTAGCCATCATTGTAAGCCTGCAACACACACACTATATGATACATTTATTAAAAATAAGAATGAGTGTGAGTTTTTGTCACATCCCGGCTGGTGGGAAGTGACAAAGAGCTCTTATAGGACCAGGGCACAAATAATATAATAATAATCAATAATTTTTCTCTTTATTTAGCCATCTTACATATAAAACCGTATTGTTCATCAAAAATTGTGAATTACTCACCACATGTTAATGAGAAGGGTGTGTTTGAAAGGATGCTCATAACTCTGCAATGTTGGATTGTATTGGAGAGAGTCTCAGTCTTAAATCATGTTCCACACACAGTCTGTGCCTGCATTTAGTTTGCATGCTAGTGAGGGCCGAGTTCACATAGGTACGAGGTTGCAAAGGGCATCAGTGTCTTAACAGCGCGATTTGCCAAGGCAAGAAACTCTGAGTGCAGCCCTATCTAGAAATCTGGCAGTGGCTTTTGATTAAATTACATTTTCACAGAACCACGTTGCAATTTCGATGAGGCTCTCTTATTCAGATATTGGTAAATGTTTGAAGTCACAAAGAGTATCATGGAGGCGTTGGGTAAGGTGGCTTGGGTGAGAGTCACAAGAGGTGATCTTATTCAGATTTTTTGCGTGTCCGCGGAACAGAAGTAGCATGCTTTGCGATTGGAATATTTTGTGTATGGATTTCCGAAGCAAAGCCCCTCTCAAGGGGGCTATTTTTGGGGTTGCGCATGAAGTTTACGCAGAAGATGTAGATGAAGTGATTGGTGCACGTCGACTGTATGGTGGATGGAGTAAGGAAACCCATTTTGTCCATATTACTGTTTTCTCATGTAAAAGCTAGGCTTTATGAGATACCTTGCAAAAGCTTTTGTGCACAAGCCGCTCCAGTGTTATAAATGCAAAACATTTGGGCATGTATCCAGTGTATGCAGATAGGGAAGAATAATGTACACCCTAAAAAGAAAAGGCTCCTGGAGTATCCTTCAGGGGTTCTTCAAATTGAAACTGCGGTGGAACCCCTATAAGTTCTTCAAATAACCCCTTTTAATGGATCCTCGAAGAACCTTTTGAAGAACCTTTTGGGGTTAATTTTTAAACTACCCCTCCTCTGTTATTATTAATTATAATAATATGTATAACAATAACAACAATAACACAACATTTTAGTTCTCAGTGTTTATTATGATTTTAGTGGCAAAGCAGCATTTAAAAATCCAAATATGAGGTAAACTCCCAACAGAGCCCCAAGTCCAATGGATATATCCTCTTGCATGTTGATGTTAATGTCTTGATGTTCTCCGTATCTATAGCCACAATGATTTTGCAATAACAGGTTTCCTGTTATATTAATCATAGGTATAGAGAGGGTGAAGTCTGGGAATCCCATGAATATAATTATACAGATGATTAACAAAACACACAACAGTATTCATGGTGACTGTGAATGAAAAAAACTGTTTTGGATAATAGTTTTCATACACACACATTGTCCATAATGTAGAGGCCTATGGGATATCCATTGAAGAGGTAAAGGAGAAGGATGGTAAATGTGATATGCATAACATACCAATACCAATTGACATACCTTTGTATGCCTCCTTGTCTGTATACCTGCAGACACAGACAGAAAAGTGAGCAGTTCAGTCATCTGCACCCAGTACAGCTAACCTTCAACATATTCTTATTTACAATGACGGCCTACACCGGCCAAACCTGGACTATGCTGGTGTGCCATTTGTGTGCCGCCCTATGGGACTCTTCTTCAATTGTTGCCGCCCAATCACGGCCGGTTGTGATACAGCCTGGATATAGCCTACATATAGCCTACATATTCTTACCTCTTTGTTGATTCATGTCCTTTGAATTGTGTCCATTTTCTGTTTTAGAAAGATTTGCACAAATATGAAAAGATGGTATCATCATAAAACAATATACATTTAGACCATACAAGGGACAACCTTACCTTAAATTGAGGAGATCTTTACATGTTTCAGTTAAGTGCCTTAACCTGCAATCCTTTCAAATTCAAATCCAAATGGTTCAGTTGGGCAGCTAGGTTCCTGCAAGAACCCCCACCAACTAAGGAGGTTCCTCAATGAACCCCACCTCCTATGGGGTTCTTTAAACAACCTTTTGGGGGCCATTTTCAGTGCCAAGAACCCTAAGATTCTTCAAAATGTTTTGAGTGTATGCCAGCTGAGGTTATATACTGCAACTGTGTTGACGTGAGAAGAGTGGAAGGAGCAAGTGGCATTGAAGACCCAATGGTAATTGAGACTGCATCAGTGAATGTTTCTTGGCAATTAAGAGCTCCTCCTGAGACCCAGCAATACATTTTTGTCAGTTCTTGGTCATATCTCTAAGGCCGTACACGCCACTGTTGTCCCTTTGAGATGACATGTTTGTCTTTTCTGTGATAATAGGTGTGGGGGTGTGACCCTGACAACTTTAGCAAATGTTATGGAAAGTGGAAAATAAGTGTGCAATTATCATTTATAATTTTTGTGTTTGGTATTCAAATTGTTTCTAGTAAGTGAATATCTCAGGAATAGTTAAGTGAGTTGCCGAGACAGTGTAATATGTTTTTCACATCAATAAGAGATTATCAAGAAATGTCCTCTGTAGTGGACACCCGGATGCTGCAATGTCGGCTGGAGTGGTCTAAAGCTCACCGCCATTGGACACTGGAGCAAGGGAAACGCGTTCTCTGGAGTGATGAATCACGCTTCACCATCTGGCAGTCCGAAGGACTAATATGGGTTTGGCAGGTGCCAGGAGAACGCTATCTGCCCGAATGCCTAGTGCTCACTATAAGGTTTGGTTGACATTTGAGAATTAATGGTCTGGGGCTGTTTGTCATGGTTCGGGCTAGGCCCCTTAGTTCCAGTGAAGTGAAATCTTAACGTTACAGCATACAATGACATTCTAAATGATTCTGTGCTTCCAACTTTGTGGCAACAGTTTGGGGAAGGACCTTTCCTGTTTCAGCGTGACAATGCTCCCGTGCACAAACCGAGGTCCATATAGAAGTGGTTTGTCGAGGTCGGCGTGGAAGAACTTGACTGGCCTGCACATAGCCCTGACCGCAACCCCATCAAACACCTTTGGGATGAATTGGAACTCCGACTGCGAGCCAGGTCTAATTGCCCAACATCAGTGCCTGACCTCACTAATGCTCTTGTGGCTGAATGGTGTTACACTCTGATCTGGTTCACCTGTCCTTGTGATTGTCTCCACTCCCTCCAGGTGTTGCTTATTATCCCAGGTGTATATATCCCTATGTTTCCTGTCTCTCTGTGCCAGTTTGTCTTGTTTGCCAAGTCAACCAGCGGTTTTCCTTGCTCCTATTTTTCCCTGTCTCTGTTTGTTTCTAGTCCTCCTGGTTTCAACCCTTGCCTGTACGGACTCCGTACCCGCCTGCCTGACCAATCTGCTTGTTTTGACTACCAGCCTGCCTATCCCCTTGTACTGTTTTGGACTCGGATCTGGTTTCTGACCCCTGCCTGGCCTGACCTCGAGGCTGCCTATTGTCTGGTACTGCTTGGCGTCTGACCTGGTTTATGAACTCTCACCTGTCCCCAACCTGCCTTTGCCTACTCCCTTTGTTATAATAAATATCGGAGCTCTACCATCTGCCTCCTGTGTCTGCATTAGGGTCTCACCTTGTGCCCTTATGAATGGAAGCAAGTTCCCACACCAATGTTCCAACATCTAGTGGAAAGTTTCCAGAAGAGTGGAGGATGTTATAGCCGCAAAGGGACCAACTCCATATTAATGCCCATGATTTTGGAATGAGATGTTCAACGAGTAGGTGTCCACCTACTTTTGTTCATGAAGTGTAGCTATTATAAATAACACGTTAGTACAGTGTACAGTCAGAAAGCAGTTTAGCAGTAACACCGGACGGCCCCAACGGCAATAAATGTAATAAAATCAAAAGCTTACCTTGACTTGTAAGAGCTGGGTGTTTGAGCAGGCTAAACTAGCTAGCTGCATCCAGCTAGCTAAGTGAAAGTAAAAAAAAAATACCACCAAATAATAATATATAGCTCTCTCAATCTCTCCTCTTTCTCTTGCTTCTCCTTATTTTTGGAAGAAATGAATTTGTTAAACTGTTCCACTATTGTCTTTCTCTCTCTTTGAATCAACTACTCACCACATTTTATGCACTAACTGTAGCTTATACCTTCAGTACTAGATTCACTCTCTGATCCTTTGATTGGGTGGACAACATCTCAGTTCATGCTGCAAGAGCTCTAATAGGTTTGAGAAGATCCTCTGGAAGTTGTCATAATTACTGTGTAAGTCCATGGAAGGGGGGGAGAACCAAGACCCTCCTGGGTTTTGTAATGAAGTCAATGTAACCAGCGGAGGACAGAAGCTAGCCGTCCTCCAGTTACAC
Source organism: Oncorhynchus mykiss (assembly GCF_057628025.1). NCBI lineage: Eukaryota > Metazoa > Chordata > Actinopteri > Salmoniformes > Salmonidae > Oncorhynchus > Oncorhynchus mykiss. The sequence continues at coordinate 25,218,675 of NC_143033.1, read as the reverse complement.
CATGGTGCTCCCTTAGAGTGATACTGAGGATACTGTAGACCTTCATTGCAAAACATTGTGTTTTAATCAATTATCATTATTTGATGACATCTGAATATATTTAGTATTGTTTTATCTAAAAAAAAATACTTTTTAAATGTTTCATTATTTGTATGAAATTCACAGAGGAGGATGGCCCTCCCCTTCCTCCTCTGAAGAGCCTCCACTGGTAGGGATGTGACTTGAATTGGAATGTGACTTAAGGAGTGGGATCTTAGGCTATAATTGTTTTAGTTTTTTTATTGTATGATGTCAGTTTTTCCTACAATGGATATTTTTTCTATAATTTACCACTCGTACAGTAGGGGGCGGCATGCATCACTAACGCTTGTTTGCTGACCGCAATAAAGAAGAGCGAGGGAATGTGCTGCTGTGCTGTGGTTGTGTGTGTAGATCTGCAGTCGAGATATTGTATTTACATACATTTTCTCTGTCGCAACGTGTAAAACTTTGTAATGTGAATGAATCCAATCTTGTGTTTAGGGTATGCCAGGGAATCGTCTGATCCAGAACACGGTCGGACTCGGCCCTTATCTCATCTCGTAGCTCCAACCCAATAGGAGGGATGGTGAAAAGGGAGCCAGTCTAGGTGCATGTACAGGGCTTGCAAAACGGGGGGTTTACATGCTTCCTCCTTTTTGGTATTCTTTGTGGTTTGCTGCAGGGACAACAGGGAATAAAAATCGGTCCTGACATTTCTAACACACCGGCCCATTTATTTTCTTGAGGTCCCCACACGGCCTATTTTTTCCTTCCTCCCTTGAGGCTTCTATTATTAGCCAGATAATTATAATTTTGCACAAAAAACAACAAGTTAGACAAGCCCACTTGGCAAAAAATGAACCAGCTCATCTGGCATTAGCCCGACATGCCAGATAGCCAGTCCGCCCCTGGTTTGCTGTGCTTTTCCTTCTCTTTTTCTTTTCCACATCACTATTTCCCTTGCAGATGCCTGGGGCGGGGACACGGGTTGGAAGCGGGCTCCAGCTCCCCGGGATAGATCTGGTGATCGGCTAGACAGGATAGAGTATTTTGAATTTATAACCATCACCCATTCCGTAACCCTTGTGAAACTATTTAAACGCTGTAATAAAATTGCCATTTTGCTTTTTCTTAAACTGCCTCATCTGGTGATCTGTTGTGAACTGTGTAGGGAACATTCTAGGCCTTAAGGTTGAGGTCCTTCCCCTCCTTAAACAGAAGGTGATGTAGTCTAGTCTAAAAAGTGGACGATAGGGTTAGGTAAACCCACATAAAGATCATAGTACAACCCTGCCACCCAGTGGATATTTACTAACACTGCAAGTGTCTCCATCTTTTGATTTAATCTGTGTTTGCATGCTCTGTTGTCTCCTGTCTGGAGTGCAGCAGAATCCAGCCAGTATTTGCCCAGCAGTAATGCCTTCTGGATATGTACATAACCACATGCACAGATCAAGGGAAATGGCTTGGAAATAGTCCAATTCAAATGTCAAATTACCAGGGAAGGTTGTGCTTTACCTTGTGAGTAAAGGTCTGGAGGGTGAGATAAAAAAGCTGTACTTTTTTTTGGAAGTAGAGTAATGTATCACATAGCCCTTTTCTACAACACTCAACAAGATGTGAACAAATTACCAGTCATTTTGATTCATTTTGATAGGAATACATAGATCACTTTTCACAATAAAGGGTCTAAAATGTTGTGGAAAATGCTGTAATAAAATTACTAAAAAGGCCAGTGGAAGCCTATCATCACTCTTTGTCCCTCTATGCCAGGAGTCGCTGAAAATCAAATGCATTGTAACAAACACCCTGGGTTTCTGGAGTCCTGCAGTGAAAAGAATCTGTGTTAATGTGCTCACCCATCACACAGAGGAACATATTGCTTACAATCGGTACAATGGGCTCGGGGTGACTTCAGTTACACGTTCCTGGAGACTGGCAGACTGTTACAATGGGCACCGGGGCCCTGGCCCCTTTATTGCCACGGCGAGAAGGAAAGTGGCCGGATAAGGTTTCACTCCATCCCTCTATCGCTGATTGACATCCTTGAATGCAGCTTTTGAGGCAAGCTCCAGTTTAATTAAAGCGTTTGCCCGGCTTCACAGTGATCTGAGAGCCCCCGTGATAAATATTGAATGGAGTTCACCTTCTGGTTAGTGCATGACTCCCAGGATACAGGCAGATGCTTTGTGAGAGGGGCTCACTTGAGAGCCCTGCAGTGGGGTCTGGGGGAGAGGAGACCAGGGGAACCAGAGGAGAGCTGCTGGAGTCACTGTGAGGCTGTGCCAGCTCAGTTGAGCCAGAGGTTCCCTGGAGCGTCCGGCCGTGTGAGATTTCACACCGCCCAAACACCGTGGCCGCTCTCAGGTGTCTGAACAGCCGTTCTGGAGATGGAGGGAGAGAGAGGTCTCAGGCTCACATAGGCCGAGCCACTTTCTCTCCTTTCTCTCTTCACAGCCCAGGAGCTACTGGGTATCAGGCTACCTCCGCCGAGTGAAAAGACAGACTGATAACCTGTTAACCAAGCCCTGTGTGTAAAGGACACTGGCAAATACCTTATCTCAGCCACATTAGCCTCCCTCAGATACACTTCTGTGGATTGTGTAATCCAGTATGTCCTGAACATCTCACTATCACCTCAGAAATTACCAAAGTGCTCCCTATCTTACCCTTTTAACCTCATGAATTTATGAGATGAACAACAGCAGGTGGTATGATGATCTATGATGGTCGCTTAGTGTGGGTGCAGTAGTTTTTGGGATGGGAGGGTTCACTCGGATGTGGGATTGTTATCTACATTCCAGAGGAGACTACCGGCCTCCTGCTGTGTCGGTGTGACTGAAGCTGAGACTGTGGCAGGCATCTCCAAGGTGGAGGGTTGGGTTGGGCTGTGGGGGGAGTGTTGGGACGGGTAACAGATACTCTTGTGTCAGCTGTGTGCTGCGCTGCAGCTGACAAGGACCCCCATTCACAAGTCTCCCCTTCTTCGCCACCGTGATGAATAAGTAATTATCCCATCACGGAGGCCGGGCACTTGGAATGGACTATTTCATGTGGCAGCCGTAGGTAAAGTGATCCCCTGTCACGGGCAACTGGAGCCGAGTGTGTACCAATTCCAGCAGGGCCGTAACCCTACCTGCCACCGAGCGCTCTTTCTCTCCCTGACTGACAGCTCGAAAAGGGGTCACATTCACCTCCACTCTATCACGCATTGTAATATTTAATGGCAAACAAGCTTGAGAAGGACAGCCGGTAACCGGAGTCTCTCCTTTCCACCGCAACGGGAGGCTAAGGAGGCAGCTTGATCCCTGGTATTGTGGTGCAACACACGCCGTTGGCTTACTATTTGTTTATAAAGGATATAGCCTTACTGATCATAGTTTGAAAAGAGAAAGGTTGAAAAAGGAGAGGGCCGAATAGAGATGAGGATTTGTTATTTGAGGACGTTACTGATAGTGCCTTCTCCTTGATGTAGTTCAGAAGTTGTGTTGCTTTTGTGTCTGAAGTGAAGGGGGTCATCACTTTGATGTAAGAGGGCAAATTGAGCTCCCAATTTAACATAATAAGCTCAGATCTCTGATAAGTGTACTCTCTGGTTGAATTGCACCTCCTTCCATGCTGTTGAGTGTAGTGCTGTGAATTGCTTTCAGTACCAGAACACCTCTCTGAAGGAGACTCCAGCTCCATAGAGCTGGGTGTCTTTGATACACTGATGAATTGAATGTGTGTAGTGAGTGATATGTGAGTGCCTGTGTAAAATATGTTTTTGGTGTTTCCACAGCAATACATTACTGGGATGTGGAACTGCTGCAGAGTATGAGGACAGCTTCTGGGAACCAATTTAGACATGGCCCTACACTTTACACAGACATCAAGGGCTAAGGCTACCTGGTGCAATCACATCCACCTCTCACTCAGACAGCGGCTCCTCACTCTGTGGCCAAAGGATAGCCTTCTCTCCCAAGACAAAAAATAGAACACAAAGATACTATTTTGCAATGAATTCCTTTTGGTTTGTCTTTCCTTTCTAAAAAATGGTTGCCTTGCTGATCCACTAGATGTCTACAGAGGCCATTGCCTTGCTAATCCACTAGATGTCAACAGAGGCCATTGCCTTGCTAATCCACTAGATGTCAACAGAGGCCATTGCCTTGCTAATCCACTAGATGTCTACAGAGGCCATTGTTTGACACAACTCAGCTACCATCTTTGTTTGTACATTTCTGTAAAAATGTTGCCCTTAAAATGCTGTCGTATTACTGTGCGGTTATGCATCATAAATTCTTCATTGTGAAGGTGGGTGTAGGTTTCAAAGCAGTGATAATAAGCAGCTGGTCCAAAACCTCGGTTTACAATTCACATTTAACTTTCCTATGTTTCAGCTTACATTCTGTGTGTTTACCATAGGAGCCCATTGATGAATACACTGTTGTCCACTTTGTTCTGTCCTGCTATTGAGATTAATAATGTTGTATCTTTCATGCTCTCTATCAGTGCTAATTCTACTACAGTAATGCTTTGGAAGCCTTCTCATATTTCCAGGTCAATTGATAAACAGTCCGTATTGCATATTGTAACAGACAATGTTTTTATGTAGACACTTTTGTCTAAAGCTTAGTTCACTCTTGTCTGTTGTTCATAGATTGGGAAGCAAATATCCTTGCAGTTAGAATGCTAGGAAGGTAACTGAAAGGTTGCTAGTTTGAATCCCTGAGCCAACAAGGTGAACAATCTGTTGATGTGCCCTCGAGAAAGGCACTTAACCCTAATTACTCCAGGGTTGCTGTTGATAATGGCAGAGCCTGGCCGTGGCCCCGCTCTCTGAGGGTGTCTGAAGCGGAGTTGGGATATGCAAAAAACACATTTCCAATTCACATGTGAATAATACGCACTTGAACATGTGTGAAATAGGACAAATATAAACACCCACATAACTATTACTGGATTTGTGGTTGTACACATAAGTGCCCCCTCCAACCCTGATTTTGGGACATATTTACATATTTTATGTAATTGGATGTTTATTGGTCAAATCATGTTGTTGTCCACAACTCCCTTGTCCAAACATGGTAGAGGTAGTTGGGCCCTACCTACCATCATTGGGGTGATCATGACTGTGATGTACAGAGTGGGAATAATTCACATCTCCATGTGCGTCCTGTTATCTGGTGCCTCTGAAAGGCTTCTTCTCTGTGTTTCATTTATATGGCCATTGTGCTGCTGATCCCCTCCATTATTATTAAAGAGATGGAAAAAACAGCAATGCAACTTATAGCAGTCAGAGAGCTAAAGAAAATGTAACGTCAGAACCACACATTGTCATGTATGTGCAGAAGAAAGATACTTGATAAAATATTTGATCAGTTTAATGGTTTTCTTTGGAAAAGACTGCACATGAATTGCACCACATTGATTTGAAAATACAGTAATCTCTAGTTACTGTAGCCTATGTAAATGTTATGTAGTGTTGTGAAAGCAGTGTAGTCATGCATGCATTTGCTGTGGTTTTCTGGGACAGACAGTTTATTCTGAAAGTATTCAGACCCCATGACTTTTTCCACATTTTGCTACGTTACAGCCTTATTCTAAAATTGATTAAATCTTTTTTTCCCCTCATCAATCTACACACAATACCCCATAATGACAAAAAAATAATAATTTTAATACATTTTTGAAAATTTCTTACAAATAAAAAATAAAATGTCACATTTTCAGACCCTTTAATCAGTACTTTGTTGAAGCACTTTTGGAAGTGATTACAGCCTTGAGTCTTCTTGGCTATGACTACAAGCTTGGTACACCTGTATGTGGGGAGTTTCTCCTATTCTTCTCTGCAGATCCTCTCAAGCTCTGTCAGGTTGGATGGGGAGCGTTGCTGCACAGCTATTTTCAGGTCTCTCCAGAGATGTTCAATCAGGTTCAAGTCCGAGCTCTGGCTGGGCCACTCAAGGACATTCAGAGACTTGTTCCGAAGCCACTCCTCTGTTGTTTTGGCTGTGTGCTTAGGGTCATTGTCCTGTTGGATGGTGAACCAGTCTGAGGTCTTGAGTGCTCTGGAGAAGGTTTTCATCAGGGACTTCTCTGTACTTTGCTGAGCTCATCTTTCCCTCGATCCTGACTAATCTCCCTGTCCCTGCCTCTTAAAAACATCCCCACAGCATGATGCTGCCAAGACCATGTTTCACCGAAAAGATCGTGCCATGTTTCCTCCAGACGTGACACTTGGCAATCAGGCCAAAGAGTTCAATCTTGGTTTCATCAAATAAAATAAAATGTTATTTGTCACATGCGCCGAATACAACAGTGAAATGCTTACTTTACAAGCCCTTAACCAACAACGCAGTTAAAAAACAAATGTAACAAATAACCAGACCTAGTACGTTGTTTTTCATGGGTCCTTTAGGTGCCTTTTGGCAAACTCGGGTTCTTGGTCACCTCCCTGACAAAGACCATTCTCCCCTGATTGCTCAATTTGGCTTGGCAGCCAGCTTTAGGAAGAGTCTTGGAGGTTCCAAACTTCTTCAATTTAAGAATGATGGAGGCCACTGTGTTCTTGGGCACCGACAATGTTGCAGAATTATTTTGGTACCCTTCACAGATCTGTGCCTCAACACAATCCTGTCTCGGAGCTCTACGGACAATTATTTTGACCATTGTTGGGATTTTGCTCTGACATGCACTGTCAACTGTGGGACCTTATATAGACAGTTGTGTGCCTTTCCAAATCATGTCCAATCAATTTACCACAGGTGGACTCCAAACAGGTTGTAGAAACATCTCAAGGATGATCAATGGAAACAGGATGCACCTTAGCTCAATTTTGAGTCTCATAGGAAATGGTCTGAATACTTATTTAAATAATCTATTTTTCTGTAGTTAAAAAAAAAAAAAAAAAAAAATGTCTAAAAACCTGTTTTGTCTTTGTCATAATGGGTTATTGTGTGTAGAATGATGGGGAAAACAATTCATTTAGTCCATTTTTGAACAAAGATGTAACAGAACAAAATGTGAAAAAGTCAAGGTGTCTGTGTAACGATCGCCGTAGGTGGAAGAAGGTGAGGACCAAGGTGCAGCGTGGTATGTGTCCATATTTATTTAATGAACACAGAAATAACAAAAATAACAAAGACAACGACCGAAACAGTTCTGGCTGGTGGAGACACACAACAGAAAACAATCACCCACAACTCAAAATAGGAAAACAGGCTACCTAAGTATGGTTCTCAATCAGAGACAACGATTGCCAGCTGCCTCTGATTGGGAACCATACCAGGCCAAACACATAGAGATATAAAACATAGAACACAAAACATAGAATGCCCACCCCAACTCACGCCCTGACCAAACTAAAATAGAGACATGAAAAAGGAACTAAGGTCAGGACGTGACAGTCTGAATATTTTCTGAAGGCACTGCATTTGCCAAGCCCCGTCTCTCTCTGCTCTGTGTATTATACATTTCCTAAAAATACACTAGGCGGTTTTATGTGTAAGACACTGTAACTGGACCGCTTACCTACTGTATGAAATAGTTGCGATATGCATTATTCACAGGCCTTCACTAAGTGTATTTCTCTGCCATCTGTGTTGTTGTAGGATTACGTGCTAACGTTTAGACAAGCTGAAGTGACTGCAGTTATTATGATGAAAGTAAATTCTGTATAATGAATATTTCAAGACAGTGCTTTATGGAATTGGAGTGCACTTGTGAGGCAAACATTCTTATGGGGACCCCTGGCAAATGTTGACAAACAGGTTTTTTTAGTCGCTTCGACGTTACAGCATGCAAAGGATGATGTTTAATCAATAAGTCATATCCCAGTTTTCCTGTCATCACCTTTACAGACCTGAGGAAGTTTGGCCTCGCTTGATTTCACAATCCAGCTCAGGCGTGCAGAGTTCTGCTCTGTGTGCTAGTTCTCTCATTTGTCTCTTTAACACGGCTCAGTGAGTATTCTACACACAGCAGTGTGAGCTGACATCATTCTCTCTCCCATCCCTACTCCTCCTGCTTCCCCAGCCGCCTCAGCCCACAGCAGTAGATGGTTGAGGGTGAGAGGGAGGGAGGGAGAGAGAAAGAGCGAGAGTGAGAGAGAGAGAAAGAGAGGGCTCTGGCGCCAGGAGTCGAGCTCTTCTTTGCCCACTGCTTCCCTTCCTCTGACCACCATGCAGAACACTCTCACTGACCCTGCAGTAAGAAGTTTTCTGCTGACTGCAAGAACTTGTGGTTGACCTGTCCGCCACGTTTCCAAGCCAGTAGAGATGCTCTTTCAGTGTGAAGCCACGCTCAGCCGAGGAGAAAATCCACCCAGAGGAGACATGAGTGGAAGAGGGCTTTTAGATCAATGCTCCTCCTTGGAGACCGCCTGCACCAGTTATAGTCAGCACACAGAGCCAGGCAGGCAGCCACACTGATTTTATTACTATACTGGGGAGAGCTAAACACACTAGCTCCTCTGCAAAGAGCTAGGAGGAAATTAAGAGCACAAAATGAGTCCTGCAATAACTAATAGGAGTTCTTGTAGGATGAAAATAACTCTACATTGTCTTTCGCAATCACAGAGTAGCATGAAATGTTAACACTGTTGCTCTTTTAGAGAGGGCACTACTGAAATGAAGAAAAAGAGGGCGATATGCACATTCTACACTTGAGAATACTGGTACTGCACTATAAACTAAAAACTTTTAAGCCTTTTGGTATGAACTTACATTTTGATATCAGACCATTCCTGTTGTATATTGACTGTGTGATTTTATTTATATTTATTCTGCAGCTATTTGGTGATACATGATGAGAGGACAGCAGACTGTTCATAGATAGCTTATTAAACTAGGTAAATTAGCTGCATCAGTCAGACAGGGCCTCTCTCCAGTGTTTCTTGGGGGGCAGGACCAGCGTGCAGGGGTCTTCCTCGGGATCCACATTGGCTGGTACCACTGGTAAGGACATCTTCACAAACAGGGTCAGCATGACAGGAGGACTGCTGCCGTCACTCGGACCAAAGAGAATGCCACTGATAGAGGTGCCGGTTTAAAATATAGGTACAACTGTCCCGGTTAGAGAATGTAGGATAATCAGTAGGAGATACAATTCATGCTTTTCATATCACACTCAAGACAGACACACACACAGAATTGAAAAAGGAAGTAATGGTGGAAGGAGTTTTCTGTAATGGATAAAAATAAAGAGCATGTATTACACAACAGTGTAATAGCAATTCTAACAGTTTTATGCTACTCTGATAGCAAAAAATGTCCCCTTGCTTGCTATTTCTTGCTGTTGCTACACCCAAGGCTATAAATTCCTACTGCCAGCAGGCGAATGGAGCTTGCCGCTCAAGACGTGATTTGCATCTCTGGCGGGTAGCCCCCATTCAGAGGACCACTATAGGCCCTCTGCAGGCCGCTTTTGCATCTCTGGCATTTAGCCTCCACTCAGTGGACCGCTATATGCCCAAGGCAAGCCATCAAGCCCTGAGTTCATTTGAAAGACAATAGCCAGGAGTTTTGCTAATCTCAAATTAGTTCTTCCACCTTCCAGCCAAACACAGCCAGCCAGAGGGTGCAAGCTCTTTTCGTTGTGATCTATAAACCTTAGCCTACAACATTTTTTTGTGATTTAAATTTGATTTGATTTATTTGCCACTTTAAAAACAAAACAAACACACTAGGAGCAAATGCATTAAAAATAATCGAAGATGATAGAAAGTGATACACCTAATAATTTACAGTTTATAGCCAGTAATAGCCCACATTTTTTCATTTGTTTTATACACTAAATCAAATCAAAATCAAATCACATTTTATTTGTCACATGTGCCGAATACAGCAGCAGGTATTCTTATAGTGAAATGCTTACTTATACAAGCCCATAACCAACAATGCAGTTTTAAGAAAATACCTAAAAAAAGTAAGAGATAAAAGTAACAAATAATTAAAGAGCAGCAGTAAAATAACAATAGCTGGGATATATACAGGGGGTACCGGTACAGATTCAATGTGGGGGGACACCGGTGTCGAGGTAATTGAGGTAATATGTGCTTGTAGGTATAGTTATTAAAGTGACTAGGCATAGATACTAATAGAGAGTAGCAGCAGAGTAGAAGGGGGTGGGGGGGGGGGGGGATGCAAATAGTCTGGGTAGCAATTTGAATAGATGTTCATGAGTTTTATGGCTTGGGGGTAGAAGCTGTTTAGAAGCCTCTTGGACCTAGACTTGTCGCTCCGGTACAGCTTGCCATGCGGTGGCAGAGAGAACAGTCTATGACTAGGGTGGCTAGAGTCTTTGACAATTTTTAGGGCCTTCCTCTGACACTGCCGGGTATAGAGGTCCTGGATGGCAAGAAGCTTATGTCCTGGACCGTACTCACTACCCTCCGTAGTGCCTTGCTGTCGGAGGCGAAGCAGTTGCATACCAGGCAGTGATGCAACCCATCAGGATGCTCTCGATGGTGCAGCTGTAAATCCTTTTGAGGAGCTGAGGACCCATGCCAAATCTTTTCAGTCTCCTGAGGGGGAGTAGGTTTTGTCATGCTCTTTTCACGACTGTCTTGATGTGCTTGGACCATGTTAGTTTGTTGGTGATGTGGACACCAAGGGACTTGGAGCTCTCAACCTGCTCCACTACATCCCCATCGTTGAGAATGGGGCCGTGCTTAGTCCTCCTTTTCCTGTAGTCCACAATCATCTCCTTTGTCTTGATCACGTTGAGGGTTGTTGTCCTTTCACCATTCTGTCAGGTCTCTGACATCCTCCCTACAGGCTGTCTCGTTGTTGTCGGTGTCGTGACGTTGTATTAGTTAATGTGACGACTGTTGTTCATCGAATGATTAAAAGTTTCTAATTGTGTGATTAACTGAATCAAGCAATTATTAACTCATTAACCTGGGGCACCATGGGAAAACAAGTTTTTATTGAGTTTCTATTTCCCAAATTAACTCAAAGAATATCAGAATATTGATTTTACAACAGGCTAATTAACCAGTTACCTCTACAATCTCGTTCTGAACGTCGTATAGTCCATGAATCTGCACAGACCCGGGTCTCACCAATGAGTTCGTACCACACCAATCTTAGTTGAATATTTATTTACTAGAAAGCTAAAATGATGATAAAAGATACACATAGACAAAACATATTATAGGCTATTGATTAGAACTTAGTTTAACGGGCCAACACACTATGGCGCGTGTTACGCAAAATAGGGATTTCAAAGAGAGAGGAAAAAGAGAGTACACAAGAGAAATATACATTTGGGTGAATTTGTCAGCTATGCTATTCTAACCCTAGGCTTGCCCCAAACTGCCGCTATTATGGGTCAGAATATAATGATGTAATTACGTGGGGAAGATCTCAGAGGATTCTCTGCGTGGACCGTTCAGGACTGCTCGATGACACACTTCTCCGGCGCACCTTTCTGGTCGTCCTCACGATGTCAGTGTCCTGTCAGTCTGTTCCCTCACCCTTGCTATGGAAGGGGTCTTCTGAGGACAGACAGCTCTGTAGCTCAGAGCTCACAGCATAGGAATGAAACCTTTTAGATACCACGATTCACTGGGATTGGATGCTAAGGGGGTCCGGCGTGAATTCACCCGCTTAGACACAGCTACTCATCCGTAGCTTGGGTAGAAAAATATTTATTTGTCTTCAAACCTGTGTTGCGTTCTGGGTTCGTTGACTTTTTAGACCTTGGCTCCAGCTTGGGTCACCCGTAGGTCAGAAGTGGGCGTAACCGCCTTTAGGGCAATTCTCTGGGCGTACCTAGTTAAGAGCAAGGTCTAGGTTTTTTCTCAAATCCAATTTTAGACAACTAACTTCACATTTCATCTTTACCAAAACATTCTCTTTGATTTGGACATTTTCCACACAACGTACAATGTATAAACATCAAACATATACTAGGAAAACTCTTCACGCTACAATGTTTTCGTAATAACGTAATTTATTAACCTTTAATAACAATACAAAAATGACATACATTTTCATATACCATCTATCGTCATGACCACCATTGTGACTGACGGGAACCATTGTGCCAAAGTCCCTTTAGTTCATATTTCATGTTCTGAGGCTGGTACTCCATAGTGACAGGACAAAGGAATTTGTCTGTAGCTTGAGATTTACCAGGGGCATGAGGGGTCATAAAAACCCCACATCTTCAGACCCCTAGATCTCTCCTCCTCTGTTGGGGTTGAGAGATAATCTGTGGTCTCCTGTAACCTGACCTGATCAGGACAGTCATGAGATCGATGATCAGGCCTACCACTGTTGTGTCATCGGCAAACTTAATGATGGTGTTGGAGCCGTGCCTGGCTGTGCAGTCATGAGCGAACAGGGACTACTGGAGGGGACTGAGCACGCACCCCTGAGGGGCCTATGTGTTGAGAATCATAGTGGCAGATGTGTTGTTACCTTACCACCTGGGGGAAGCCCATCAGGAAGTCCAGGATACAGTTGCAGAGGGAGGTGTTAAGTCCCAGGGTCCTTAGCTTAGTGATGAGCTTTGAGGGCACTATGGTGTTGAATGCTGAGCTGTAGTCAATGAATAGCATTCTCAAATTGGTGTTCCTTTTGTCCAGGTGTGAAAGGGCAGTGTGGAGTGCAATAGAGATTGCATCATCTGTGGATCTGTTGGTGTGGCATGAAAATTGGAGTGAGTATAGGGTTTCTGGGAAAATGGTGTTGATGTGAGCCATGACCAGCCTTTCAAAGCACTTCATGGCTTCAGACGTGAGAGCTACGGGTCGGTGGTCATTTAGGCAGGTTACCTTAGTGTTCTTGGATGAAGGGACTATGGTGGTCTGCTTGAAACGTGTTGGTAATACAGACAGACATGTTGGTATTACAGACAGGGACAGGTTGAAAATGTCTGTGAAGACACTTGCCAGTTGGTCAGCACATGCTCGGAGTACACGTCCTGGCAATCCTTCTGGCCCTGCGGCCTTGTGAATGTTGACCTGTTTAAAGGTCTTACTCACATTGGCTGCGGAGAGCGTGATCACACAATCGTCCGGAACAGCTGATGCTTTCATGCATGTTTCAGTGTTACTTGCCTCCAAGCGAGCATTTAAGTTATTTAGCTCGTATGGTAGGCTCATGTCACTGGGCAGCTCTCGGCTGTGCTACTCTGTAATAGTTTGCAAGCCCTGCCAAATCCGACGAGCATCGGAGCCGGTGTTGTACAATTCGATCTTAGTCCTGTATTGATGCTTTGCCTGTTTGATGGTTCGTCTGAGGCCAAAGCGGGATTTCTTATAAGCTTCCAGGTTACAATCCCAATCCTTGAATGCAGCAGCTCTACCCTTTAGCTCAGTTCGAATGTTGCCTGTAATCCATGGCTTCTGGTACGTACAGTTACTGTGGGGACAATGTCATCGATGCACTTATTGATGAAGCCAGTGACTGATGTGGTGTACTCCTCAATGGCATCAGAAGAATCCCGGAATATATTCCAGTCTCTGCTAGCAAAACAGTCCTGTAGTTTAGCATCTGCTTCATCTGACCAATTTTTCATAGACTGTCACTGGTGCTTCCTGCTTTAATTTTTGCTTGTAAACAGGAATCAGGAGGTCAAAATTATGGTCAGTTTTGCCAAATGAAGGGTGGGGGAGAGGTTTGTACTCGTCTCTGTGTGTGGAGTATAGGTGGTCTAGAGTTCTTTTCCCTCTCGTTGCACATTTAACATGTTGATAGAAATTTGGTAAAACTGATTTAAGTTTCCCTGCATTAAAGTCCCCGCCTACTAGGAGCGTCGCCTCTGGATGAGCATTTTCCTGTTTGCTTATTTATTTTTTATTATTTTTACCTTTATTTAACCAGGTAGGACAGTTTATAACAAGTTCTCATTTACAATTGCGACCTGGCCAATATAAAGCAAAGCAGTGCGACACCAACAACACGGAGTTAGACATGGGATAAACAAACATACAGTCAATAACACAATAGAAAAATCTATATACAGTGTGTGCAAATGTAGTAAGATTAGGTAAGGCAATAAATAGGCCATAGTGGCGTAATAATGACAATTTAGCAATTAAACATTGGAGTGACAGATGTGCAAGTAGAGATACTGAGGTGCAAAGGAGCAAAAAAATAAATAACGATATGGGGATGGGGTAGTTGGGTGGGCTATTTACAGATGGGCTGTGTCTAGGTGCAATGATCGGTAAGCTGCTCTGACAGAGGATGCTTAAAGTTAGAAAGGGAGATATGAGACTCCAGCTTCAGTGATTTTTGCAATTCATTCCAGTCATCGACAGCAGAGAACTGGAAGGAAAGGCGGCCAAAGAAGGTGTTGGATTTGGGGGGGACCAGTGAAATATACCTGCTGGAGCACGTGCTACAGGTGGGTGCTGCTATGGTGACCATTGAGCTGAGATAAGGTTTGGGCAAGTTACCCAGCAAAGACTTATAGATGACCTGGAGCCAGTGGATTTGGCAACGAATATGATGCGAGGGCTAGCCAACGAGAGCATACAGGTTCCAGGGGTGGGTAGTATATGGGGCTTTGGTGACCAAACGGATGGCAATGTGATAGACTACATCCAATTTGCTGAGTAGAGTGTTGGAGGCTATTTTGTAAGTGACATTGCTGTAGTCAATGATCGGAAGGATAGTCAGTTTTACAAGGGTATGTTTGGCAGCATGCGTGAAGGATGCTTTGAAATAGGAAGCCGATTCTATAATTCATTTTGGATTGGAGATGCTTAATGTGAGTCTGGAAGGAGAGTTTAGTCTAACCAGACACCTAGGTATTTGTAGTTGTCCACAAGTCAAAACCGTCCAGAGTAGTTATGCTGGACGGGCGGGCGGGTGCGGGCAGAGATCGGTTGAAGAACATCCATTAAGTTTTACTTGCACTTAAGAGCAGTTGGAGGCCACGGAAGGAGTGTTGCATGGCATTAAAGCTCATCTGAAGGTTTGTTAACACAGTGTCCAAAGAAGGGCCAGAAGTATACAGAATGGGTGTCCTCTCTGTAGAGGTGGATCTGAGAATCACCAGCAGCAATAGTGACATCATTGATGTATACAGAGAAAACTGTCCAGACGAGAACTGAACCCTGTGGCACCCCCATAGAGACAGCCTGAGGTCCAGGCAACAGGCCTCCGATTTGACACACTGAACTCTATCTGAAAAATAGTTGGTGAACCAGGCGAGGCAGTCATTTGAGAAACCAATGCTGTTGAGTCTGCCGATAAGAATGCGGTGATTGAAGACTTGGCCAGGATGATGAGGACGGCTGTACAGTATTGTCTTTTATCGATGGTGGTTATATTATTGTTTAGGACCTTGAGCGTGGCTGAGGTACACTCGTGACCAGCTCGGAAACCAGATTCCATAGCTGAGAAGGTACGGTGTGATTCAAAATGGTCAGTGATCTGTTTGTTAACTTGGCTTTCGAAGATCTTAGAAAGGTAGGGTAGGATAGATAGTCTGTAACAGTTTGGGTCTAGAGTGTCTCCCCCTTTGAAGAGGGGGATGACCGCGGCAGCTTTCCAATCTTTAGGGATCTCAGACGATACAAAAGAGAGGTTGAATAGGCTATTAATAGAGGTTGCAACAATTGTGGCGGATAATTTTTAGAAAGAGAGGATAATTTTTAGAAATGGGGAGGCTTGGGCAAGTTGCTGTGGGGGGTGCAGAACTGATGACTGGGGTAGAGGTAGCCAGGTGAAAAGCATGGCCAACCGTAGAAAAATGCTTACTGAAATTCTCGATCATCGTAGATTTATCGGTGGTGACAGTGTTTCCTAGCCTCAGTGCAGTGTGCAGCTGGTAGGAGGTGCTCCTATTCTCCGTGGACTTTACAGTGTCCCAGAACTTTTTGGAGTTTGTGCTAAAGGATGCAAATTTCTGTTTGAAAAAGCTAGCCTTTGCTTTCCTAACTGCCTGTGTGTATTGGTTTCTAACTTCCCTGAAAGTTGCATATCGCGGGGGCTATTCGATGGTAATGCAGAACGCTACAGGATGTTTTTGTACTGGTCAAGGGCAGTCAAGTCTGGAGTGAACCAAGGGCTATATCTGTTCTTAGTTCTACATTTTTTGAATGGGGCATGCCTATTTAAGATGGTGAGGAAAGCACTTTTAAAGAATAACCAGGCATCCTCTAATGACGGAATGAGATCAGGATACCCAGGCCAGATCGATTAGAAAGGCCTGCTCGCTGAAGTGTTTTAGTGAGAGTTTGACAGTAATGAGGGGTGGTCGTTTGACCGCGGACCCATTACGGACGCAAGCAATGAGACAGTGATCGCTGAGATCCTGGTTGAAGACAGCAGAGGTGTATTTAGAGGGCAGGTTGGTCAGGATGATATCTGTGAGGGTGCCCATGGTTACTGATTTAGGGTTGTACCTGGTAGGTTCATTGATAATTTGCGAGATTGAGGGCATCTAGTTTAGATTGTAGGATGGGTATTAAGGATATCCCAGTTTAGGTCAACTAACAGTACAAACTCTGAAGATAAATTGTGGGCAATGAATTCACATATGATGTCCAGGGCACAGCAGGGGGCTGAGGGGGTCTATAACAAGTGGCAACAGTGAGAGACTTGTTTCTGGAAAGGTGGATTTTTAAAAGTAGAACTTTGGGCACAGCCCTGGATAGCATGACAGAACTCTGCAGACTATCTCTGCAGTAGATTGCAACTCTGACCCCTTTGGCAGTTCTATCTTGGCGGAAAATGTTGTAGTTGGGAATGGAAGTTTCTGAATTTTTGGTGGCCTTCCTAAGCCAGGATTCAGACACGGCTAGGACATCAGGGTTGGCAGAGTGTGCTAAAGCAGTGAATAAAACAAACTTAGGGAGGAGGCTTCTGATGTTAACATGCATGAAACCCAGGTTTTTACGATTACAGACGTCAACAAATGATAGTGCCTGGTGAATCGTAGTGGAACTTGGGGCTACAGGGCCTGTGTTAACCTCTACATCACCAGGGGAACAGAGGAGGAGTAGGATAAGGGTACGGCTAAAGGCTAAATAAAAGGAGCAGATTTCTTGCTGTGGTAGAATAGATTCAGGGCATAATGTACAGACAATTGCATGGTAGGATGTGAGTACAGTGGAGGTAAACCTAGGCGTTGAGTGACGATGAGAGAGTTTTCTACTCTGGAGGCACCAGTTAAGCCAGGTGAGGTCTCTGCATGTGTTTCTGGTCGGACAAAATAGATATCTAAGTCATTTTTAGCGGCACTAAGGGCTCTACAGTGAAACGAAACAATAAGAACTATCCAAGACAGCAGTAGACAAGGCATATTGACATTAGAGAGAGGTATAAGGCAATCACAGGTGTTGATCAGGAGAGCTTAGACCACAATGGGTATATAAATGGCAATGAATGGGCAGAGCCGGTCAGTTAGGTACATACAGGACCTGAGTTCGAGGCTGGGGCTTTCATTTTTCAGAATACAAGCCTGAAACAATTTCTAAAGACTGTTGACATCCAGTGGAAGCCATAGGAAGTGCAATTTGAGTCCTAAGTCAATGGATACTGTAATGGCATTCAATAGAAAACTACAAACATAAAAGAAATCCCACTTCCTGGATGGATTTTTCTCAGGTTTTCACCTGCCAAATCAGTTCTGTTATACTCACAGACATTATTTTAACCGTTTTGGAAACTTTAGAGTGTGGTCATGAAGCCAATGCTTGTCTATTGTATTGACACCATTAATACATAGCATACATTCCAATGTAAATGTAAGTCAATGTTGCTACTTCCAATGTAAATTTCAATGAATAGCCTGCAATGCTAAACTTTAGGAATCCATAGCCATTTAATTGGGGGGTTGGGGGGTGCTAGTCTTTTGAACCTTGACCACAGATAGTTGTGGGTAAACTCAAACTGCCTCTTTTTTCTACCCTTCTTTGCCAAGTAATGTTATTTGCATTAGATACTGTATACAGTGCCTTCGGGAAAATATTCAGACCTCTTGACTGTTTCCACATTTTTCTACGTTACAGCCTTATTCTAAAATATATTAAATATATTTTTGCTTCTTAGCAATCTACACACCTTACCCCATAATGACAAAATGAAAACAGGTTTTTAGAAATGTTAGGAAATGTATTATAAATAACCTTATTCACATAATTATTCAGCTGCTTTGCAATGAGAATCGAAATTGAGCTCAGGTGCATCCTGTTTTCATTGATCATCCCTGAGATGTTTCTATAACTTGATTGGAGTCCACCTGTGGTAAATTCAATTGATTGGACATGATTTGTAAGGCACACACCTGTCTATACAGTATAAGCTCCCACATTTGACAATGCATGTCAGAGAAAAAACCAAGCCATGAGGTCGAATGAATTGTCCTTTCGAGACAGGATTGGGTCGAGGCACAGATCTGGGGAAGGGTAACAAAAAATGTCTGCAGCATTGAAGGTCCCCAAGAACACAGTAGCCTCCATAATTCTTAAATGGAAGAGGTTTGGCACCACCAAGAGTCTTCCTAGAGCTGCCCACCCAGCCAAACTGAGCCATTTGGGGAGAAGGGCCTTGGTTGGGGAGTCAACCAAGAACCCATTGGTCACTCTGCCAGTACTCTAGAGTTCCTCTGTGGAGATTTGAGAAGCTTCCAGAAGGACAACCATCTCTGCAGCGCTCCACCAATTAGGCCTTTATGGTAGAGAGGCAAGATGGAACCCACTCCTCAGTAAAAGGCACATGACAGCCCACTTAGAGTTAGAGCCAAAAAGCACCTAAAGACTCTCAGACCATGAGAAACAAGTTTTCTGGTCTGATGGCAATGAAATGCAAATTAATTAGTTAAAAATCATACAATGTGATTTTCTGGATTTTTGTTTTAGATTCCGTCTCTCACAGTTGAAGTGTACCTATGATAATAATTACAGACCTCTACATGCTTTGTAAGTAGGAAAACCTGCAAAATCGGCAGTGTTCTCCCCACTGTAGGTCAATGTGATATTTCAGTTTTTTTTGTTTAAATATATTTGCAAAAAACTTTTTGCTTTGTCATTATGGGATATTGTGTATAGATTGGAGGGAAAAATATATATTTTAGAATAAGGCTGTAAAAAAGTCAAGGGGTCTGAATAATTTCTGAATGCCCTTTACAAAAGTATGTGGACACTCCTTCAAATTAGTGGATTTGGGTATTTCAGTCACACTCGTTGCTGACAGGTGTATAAAATTGAGCACGTATCCATGCAATCTCCATAGACAACATTGTCAGTAGAATGGTCTAACTGAAGAGCTCAGTGACTTTCAACATGTCACTGTCTTGTACCCTGACTACACCGCTCGCATCGCGTGCGCAAGCGTTGCAAAATGAATTTAGAAATCTATGTTAATCTATGTTATCATCATATAAGTTCAAAGATGAAAAAGCCTGGGAGAGACGACTAGAAACGATTCGGTTGACCCTTTTATGTGTGGATTAATTGCAGGAGTAGAGGACCTTGTGCATTTCAGGTAAAATAACAATTCAATGTTTATATCCCAGGACAAATTAGCTAGAAACAGCAAGCTATCTAAATACAACAAATTAGCTAGCAAGTGCAAACTAACTAGTTAATTTGCCATACATGTTTAATGCTTTTCGATCTGTCCCCAAGTTAATGTAATTGGTTCGGAGTTTGTTTTGATATTTTAATCTGTGTGTCGTGATCGCGTTTGGTGTAGGGGGACAAAATACATTTGTGCACGTGCGCAGCCGGTTTGGGTTCCGTATTAGGATGCCACCTTCCCAACAAGTCAGTTCGTCAAATTTCTGCCCTGCTAAAGCTGCCTTGGTCAACTGTAAGTGCTATTATTGTAAAGTGGAAATGTCTATGAGCAATAACAGCTCAGCTGTGAAGTGATAGGCCACACAAGCTCACAGAACGTGATTGCCGAGTGCTGAAACATGTAGCACATACAAATCGTCTGTCCTCGGTTGCAACACTCACTACTGAGGTCCAAACTGCCTCTGGACGCAATGCCAGCACAATAACTGTTTGTCGGGAGCTTCATGAAATGGGTTTACATGGCCGAGCAGCCACTCACACCCTAACATCACCATGCGCAATGCCAGGTGTCAGCTGGTGTTTTGTAAAGCTCGCCACCATTGGACTCTGGAGCAGTGGAAACGCATTCTCTGGAGTGATGAATCACGCTTCACCATCTGTCAGTCCGACTGACAAATCTGTATTTGGTTGATTCCAGGAGTCCCCAATACATTGTGCCAACTGTAAAGTTTGGATGAGAATTAATGGTCTGAGGTTGTTTTTCATGGTTCGGGCTAGGCCCCTTAGTTCCATTGAAGGGAAATTTTAATGCTACATCATACAATGACATTCTAGATCATTTTGTGCTTCCAACTTTGTGGCAACAGTGTGGGGAAGGCTCTTTCATGTTTCAGCATGACAATGTCACTATGCACAAGGCAAGGTCTATACAGAAATGGTTTGTCGAAATCGGTGTGGAAGAACTTGACTGGCCTGCAGAGAGCCCTGACCTCAACCCCATCGAACACCTTTTTGATGAATTGGAACGTCGACTGCCTGTTCAGTTCTAATCGCCCAACATCAGTGACCCGAACTCACTAATGCTATTGGGGATGAATGGAAGCATGTCCCCGCAGCATGTTCCAACATCATGTGGAAAGCCTTCCCAGAGGAGTTGATGCTGTTATTGCAGCAAAGGGGTGACCAACTCAATATTACTGCCCATGACTTTGGAATGAAATGTTCGACAAGCAGGTGTCCATGTACTTTTGGTCATGTACAGTCGTGGACAAAAGTTTTGAGAATGACACAAATATTCATTTTCACAAAGTCTGCTGCCTCAGTTTATGTGATGGCAATTTGCATATACTCCAGAATGTTATGAAGAGTGATCAGATGAATTGCAATTAATTGCAAAGTCCCTATTTGCCATGCAAATGAACTGAATCCCCCCAAAAACATTTCCACTGCATTTCAGCCCTGCCACAAAAGGACCAGCTGACATCATGTCAGTGATTCTCTTGTTAACACAGGTGTGAGTGTTGACGAAGACAAGGCTGGAGATCACTCTGTCATGCTGATTGAGTTCGAATAACAGACTGGAAGCTTCAAAAGGAGGGTGGTGCTTGGAATCATTGTTCTTCCTCTATCAACCATGGTTACCTGCAAGGAAACACGTGCCGTCATCATTGCTTTGCACGAAAAGGGCTTCACAGGCAAGGATATTGCTGCCAGTAAGATTGCACCTTAATCAACCATTTATCGGATCATCAAGAACTTCAAGGAGAGCGGTTCAATTGTTATGAAGAAGGCTTCAGGGCACCCAAGAAAGTCCAGCAAGCGCCAGGACCGTCTTCTAAAGTTGATTCAGCTGCGGGATCGGGGCACCACAAGTACAGAGCTTGCTCAGGAATGGCAGCAGGCAGGTGTGAGTGCATTTGAATGCACAGTGAGGCGAAGACTTTTGGAGGATGGCCTGGTGTCAAGAAGGACAGCAAAGAAGCCAAGAAAAACATCAGGGACAGACTGATATTCTGCAAGAGGTACAGAGATTGGACGGCTGAGGACTGGGGTAAAGTCATTTTCTCTGATGAATCCCCTTTCCGATTGTTTGGGGCATCTGGAAAAAAGCTTGTCCGGAGAAGACAAGGTGAGCGCTACCATCAGTCCTGTGTCATGCCAACAGTAAAGCATCCTGAGACCATTCATGTGTGGGGTTGCTTCTCAGCCAAGGGAGTGGGCTCCCTCACAATTTGTAATTGTACTTCAGCATTCCATAGTAACATCTGACAAAAATATCTAAAGACCCTGAAGCAGCAAACTTTGTGGAAATTAATATTTATGTAATTCTCAAATCTTTTGGCCACAACTGTAGTCTTTATAATCATACAAGGATCAATGTTTTCAATGTTGGTATCTCTAATACATGTGGTAGTCTTCATAATCATACGAGGATCAATGTTTTTAATTTTGGTATCTCTAATACATTCAGTAGGACAGTGATCACTGATGTCATTAGCAAAGACACTACTCAATAAATATTTGTCAAATAAGGGTTAACCAGCGTGTTATTGTCTTGGTTTCTTACATTAATTTGTGTAGGTTTGGAGATTATTTGAGTCAGGTTAAAGTCAAGTGAACAATTCGTCAAACTATCAGAGGCTGGAGTAAGCCAATCCAGGTTACAATCTCCTAGAATAACTCATTCACATTGGACATGGGGAATGGGACTGGGGTGCATTAGATCTGAACTTTGTAGCTTGTTCCTGGTCCCTCTGAGTGTCCAGCCCCAGGGATGAGAGGGTGGGATGGAGGAAGAGAAGGTGTGGGTAGAAAGTGATTGTGTGCCTGGACATTGTCACTCCCTCCCCATGGCCCAAATGCCACAATCTGTTATTGACAGTTTTCTGTACCCTTTGTCCTGTGATAACAGTCTCCAGACAAAGAATGCTTACCCTTTCACAATAATGGTGCCAAGTCAAGGGTCAGGGGGTTTAGTTTATCTGTTATGATTTGACAAAACGTATCACAGTGCAGAAGAACTCAAAAGGGATTATTTCACAACGTCTATATTCTCTGCAGATACATTTTCCTCATGCACAATTGTCTTATAAGCATAGGGAGGGTTGCATCCCACAGCTGATGACCTGGTTGTCCTTCCCAGGGTGAGTGACAGGTCAGTGACACTAACGGTGGCTTGGCCTCCTGTGTGTAACAGGGACATGGTGCTGCAGATGAGGCACAAACACACAGATGTCACTGCTCTTAGGACACACACAATATATATGTAACTGCCAAAATAAAGCAAACACTTGAGTAAAATCTAAAAAAGTATATTGCTATGTCGTACACAGACTTTGGGATACAAAGTTTATTGAAAGCAGGTGCTTTCACACAGGTGTGGTTCCTGAGTTAATTAAGCAATTAACATCCCATCATGCTTAGGGTCATGCATAAAAATGCCCAGTTGCCCATTATTTTGGCTACCATGGCTAGAAGATAGGATCTCAGTTACTTTGAAAGAGCGGATTCAAAGGAGCATAGTGGGTTTAAAGGGTGTGCGTGCGTGCCTCAGTCACCAGATCTCAACCTAATTGAACACTACTTATGGGAGGTTCTGGAGTGGCACCTGAAACAGTGTTTTTCACCTCCAGCAACAAAACACCAAATGATGGAATTTCTCATGGAAGAATGGTGTCGCATCCCTCCAATAGAGTTTCAGAGACTTGTAGAATCTTGAGTCTATGCCACGGCAAATTGAAGATGTTCTGGCGGCTCGTGGTGGCCCAAAGCCCTATTAAGACGCTTTATGTTTGTGTTTCCTTTATTTTGGCAGTTACGTGCATATAGCTTGCACATTCAGAAAAAAACATGAATCTGATGAAAGCAATGTCCAACAACAATATGTGCAATTACTTTTTTGTACGTTTTTTATTCCTATCCAAATAAATAAACTATTATTTGTAATAGTCTCTATAAGAAGTAAAACATGGTTTCACTTTCAAACACACGTTTAGATGCAGAGTTGGTCAACTAGACTCAGATTGGCCTCAGTATATCAGAGCCTCAGCTACTGCATCCTCTCAGCCCAGACAGACACCCAGATACAGCATGCTGAAACCTCTGAGACAGACACAAGATGGCCGCTGAGGGTCCAGGGCACACTCTCCCACACTGTCCAACGCTCGGCTCGGCCACCAAACATGCCTTGTGGCTAACTGTATGTTTTCATGGATGACCAGGTAAGATTAACAAAAAGTCAGAGAGAAAAAAACAACACATTTGTCTAAAGACATTTTTGCTCTTCCCCTCCAGGTTTTGTTTTTGTTATTTTTGGGGACCTTTGGCTGGCAGCAAAGATTGGCTTTTTAACATATGCAACCTGTCAGTTTTGATTGCGTGCTGGATTGTGATTGGATCTAAATGACACCAAGCCCTTGGGCTACAGGCCTTCTCCTTTGAAAAATCTGCCCCTGCCCCCTCCCTCCTCCTGTGCCCCCACTCTCAACGTCCTGTCCCTGCTGGTGTCACAGAGACGGATGAGATCTCATCAGGAAACTAGTGGCCTTTTATGACGTTCTCTCTTGGCCTGAGTGACGGGCACCTCTGCTCCGGGCAATAACCTCAGTAGGATTCATTCTCTCCTGTTCAGGATGAAAATGTGTCATGATGAATTTGGGTCTCTCTCCTGCTGTACATGTTGGTATTAGGGGACTTGAAAGGAAGATGTCATAGATCTAGTGGTCTGTGTGTTAATGATGCCATGTACCATATGACAGCTGTCAATGTGTGTTAAGCTGACTGGCCTCTCAGAGTGTGTGTTAGAGTGGGGTCTCTACATCCAGAGTGACGTGACCCCCCACCATGGAGTACCTGCCATGGCCTGGAGCCTAGAGGAGGCCTTCATTGGGTCCAAGGATACCTGTTGAAAGGGTCATTCCTCTCTTTGTCCCTCACAGCCTGTCAGGTGGGATATCTGTGAACTTATCACCTGTCAATTTACAGACCTGAGTGCCAAAATTCACATGAAGGGCAGTGGCTGAAAATAGCCAGATGTTCTTTTGTTTCTTTCTGTCAAGGGACTGTTTGTGCCGAACGCCTACAAGTCCTGCTCAGTCCTATAACCGTCTCTCCCCTTCTCTGTCCATCAGAATGGACTCTCGCCGCAGGCCTTTCTGTGTTAGGCATTGTTGTGTGAAACATGTTATATGTGGACACTATCCCCATTGTGCTATTACAAATACAATATATTCTCTGTCAGTGCGCTGGGTATGACGGAGTAAACCCAGGTGAGAGGGGAAAGCTTTGGCTACAGCTCTGATAGAATCTCTGGGTCTCTGGCGGCACAGTTCAACCACAAAACAATACATTGAAAGGTCAGAACCTTAGGAATGGAGAACCTACAGGCATCAAGGCGCTAGTAGCAATGATGTTCTAAAGGACAGGGATATCCCAACATATTTGCATAAAGATCCTGAGGACAACAGGCTAATGGGATTTTAAAGTGTATGGTTACAAACTTGACATTTGGGACAAAATCAGTTTCCCTTACAATTTTTCAACTTCATATTCATCATCTCCAGCACCACCCCAACATCAACATACTGTATGTGAAGATGTTGCATTTCTATTTCTAAAGATAGAAGATAAGTGTTTCCAATTACATCATCAACCAATTAGTTAGAAATTAGTAGGCAATTCCTACTCATAACCTTCATCTTTTAACCTATCTCCTAAATGTAACACTAAACCCTAGTCTAGCTAACGTTAGCAAGCTAGCTAATGTTAGTGTCAGCCACCTAGCTACCTAGCTAACATATTGTACGTTTAGGAAATTCGTAACATATCATACAAATTGTAATTCGTAACATATCATACAAAATGGCTGGACATCCACAAAATAATGCATCCGAGTGTCTCGGATTTACAGGTATTTATGTAAATGAGGGATACAAAGTACAGGGTATATTGAACGCAAGTGCTTCCACACAGGTGTGGTTCCTGAGTTAATTAAGCAGTTAACATCGCATCATGCTTAGGGTCATGTATAAAAATGGCCAGTTGCCCATTATTTTGGCTACCATGGCTAGAAGAAGAGATCTCAGTGACTTTGAAAGAGGGGTTTCAAAGGAGCATAGGGGGTTTAAAGGGTGCGTGCGTCTCTCAGTCACGGAATCTCAACCCAATTGAGCACTACTTCTGGGAGATTCTAGAGTGGCACCTAAAACAGTGTTTTTCACCACCATCAACAAAACACCTTGTGGAAGAATTAAACATTTTAATTAAATTAAATTAAATTTAATTAAACTAAACTAAAATTAAACTTTAATTTAATTAAACATTTAATAAAAAATATAGTACAAACCACCAAGAGACAACAACATAGCATAGCACCAACACATGACACACAACATGACAACAACATGGTAGCAACACAACATGGTAGCAACACAACATGGCAGCAGCACATGATGGTAGCAGCACAAAACATGGTACAAACATTATTGGGCACAGACAACAGCACAAAGGGCAAGAAGGTAGAGGCAACAATACATCACGTGAAGCAGCCACACCTGTCAGTAAGAGTGTCCATGATTGAGTCTTTGAATGAAGAGATTGAGATAAAACTGTTCAGTTTGAATGTTTGTTGAAGCTCGTTCCAGTCACTAGCTGCAGCAAACTGAAAAGAGGAGCAACCCAGGGATGTGTGTGCTTTGGGGACCTTTAACAGAATGTGACTGGCAAGTGTTGTATGGGGAGGATGGTATTTCTACAGTATGGTTGTTTGCAGCGTTCAGCCTTTTTTGGGGGGATTTGTGACACACTAATTGAGGTAGAAGTCTGTTCTGAAGAGACAGATGTCTAGGCCTTGGATTGGATCAATAACTTGGCACTATATGACATTGTATATCTTTGGCTCTCTATTGCATTGGAGCATTCATGATTTAGACTTCATGCAGTTTTATCATGAATGGTTAGATGTAGTTTCTTGCATTTCTTTTGCCCCTTGAGTCTTGCATGATTTTAAGTGTGTTAAGTATAGATCCATATTGATTACAAAAGGTGTCGGTGGTGTGGCGGTGGTTTCCAAATCTGTGAATGTCACCACTTTGCAATTATGTACAGTGGGATGTGGTTGTGAAAGGAGACTCCTCAGTGCGTAAGCAGACCTGACACCAACCCAAACACAGTGAGACTGATACTATTCGACTTGGCTTCGCCTCCTGCCAGTGTCACTGGAGTGTGTCCATAAATGAGATACGTGACATCTAAGACCAATATGAGGATTTATACGATAACAACATGGCAGAGTTCAGCTGTCCAGTCTTGATTTCTTTAGAAAATTTGAAAATGTCACATTTTGCCAGCTGATCACATACAGTGGGGTCTGGAATTATTGGATCCCTCAATAAAGATGACCAAAACCTACTTTAAAATAAAAAAAATACAAATACTTGAAACAAATGAAAAATGTTATTATTTTATACTAATACAATTGCTTAGAGGAGGAGATTTTGCTCAATAAGTAATAAAAAGGTGCCCTGTTTTTTGCAATACTCCAGCACCCACCCCTTATGAAGATAACAACCTTAAGGCTTTTTCTAAAATGTTTTACGATATTGGAGAACACATTGAGAGGGACCTTAGACCATTCTTCCATACATAATCTTTCCATATCCTTGATATCCTTCGTATGCGCTTTTGGACTATCCTCTTCAATTCAAACCGCATGTTTTCAATAGGGTTCAAGTCCGCAGACTGAGATGGCAATTGCAAAATGTTGATTTTGCAGCCTGGTATCATAGACAAGACATAACATAGTTAATGTAAATCCAGGGACACTCAAATTAGTATGATATGTTACGTTTGGTAAGGTTAATTAAGACAGAAGTTTACTCAAGGCAAAAACACAAGTAGGGTGGCTGGTCAGGGTGGATGAGTAGGCGTATAACGCAAACATCTAGCAACCCAAAGCTTGTTCAAATATCACCACGGATAACTTTAGCATTTTAGCTAATTAGCAACTACTTACAACTTTTAGTCTACTTTGCAACCACTTAGCAAGCTAGCTAACCCTAACCTTAACCCTAACCATAACCCTTTAACGAAACGTCTAACCCTAGGAGATGAAGGATATCACGGATCTGGAAAGATTTTGTAAGGAGGAATGGTCTAATATCCCTCTCAATTTGTTCTCCAATCTCATAACACATTTTAGAAAAAGGCTCAGTGTCATTACTTGTTAAACAAAATCACTTTCTCTGATGAAAACTGTATTAGCATAAAATAATATTTTTGGAGGGCATACAATAAACTTCAGTATTTGTATTATCTATTTTGTATAGTATTTCTTGCTCATCTTTATCAAGAGATCCAATAATTGCGGACCCCACTGTACAGTCGTGTCCAAAAGTTTTAAGAATGACACAAATATACATTTTCACAAAGTCTGCTGCCTCAGTTTGGGTTGTATGATGGCAATTTGCATACACTCCAGAATGTTATGAAGAGTGATCCGATGAATTGCAATTAATTGCAAAGTCCCTCTTGCCATGCAAATGAACCGAATCCCCCCAAAAAATTGCATTGCATTTCAGCCCTGCCACAAAAGGACCAGCTGACATCATGTCAGTGATTCTCTCGTTAACACAGGTGTGAGTGTTGATGAAGACAAGGCTGGAGATCACTCTGTCATGCTGATTGAGTTTGAATAACAGACTGGAAGCTTCAAAAGGAGGGTGGTGCTTGGAATCATTGTTCTTCCTCTGTCAACCATGGTTACCTGCAAGAAAACACGTGCCGTCATCATTGCTTTGCACAAAAAGGGTTTCACATGCAAGGATATTGCGGCCAGTAAGATTGCACCTAAATCAACCATTTATCGGATCATCAAAAACTTTAAGGAGAGCGGTTCAATTGTTGTGAAGAAAGCTTCAGGGCGCCCAAGAAAGCACAGCAAGCATCAGGACCGTCTCCTAAAGTTGATTCAGCTGCGGGATCAGGGCACCACAAGTACAGTGCTTGCTCAGGAATGGCAGCAGGCAGGTGTGCGTGCATCTGCACAGTGAGGCGAATACTTTTGGAGGATGGCCTGCTGTCAAGAAGGACAGCAAAGAAGCCACTCCTCTCCAGGAAAAACATCAGGGACAGACTGATATTCTGCAAAAGGTACAGGGATTGGACTGCTGAGGACTGGGGTAAAGTCATTTTCTCTGATGAATCCCCTTTCCGATTGTTTGGGGCATCTGGAAAAAAGCTTGTCCGGGGAAGACAAGGTGAGCGCTACCATCAGTCCTGTGTCATGCCAACAGTAAAGCATCCTGAGACCATTCATGTGTTGCTTCTCAGCCAAGGGAGTGGGTTCACTCACAATTTTGCCTAAGAACACAGCCATGAATAAAGAATGGTATCAACACATCCTCCGAGAGCAACTTCTCCCAACCATCCAGGAACAGCATATTGGAGCACCTTGCCATAAGGCAAAAGTGATAACTAAGTGGCCCGGGGAACAAAACATCGATATTTTAGGTCCATGGCCAGGAAACTCCCCAGTCCTTAATCCCATTGAGAACTTGTGGTCAATCCTCAAGAGGCGGGTGGACAAACTAAAACCCACAAATTCTGACAAACTCCAAGCATTGATTATGCAAGAATGGGCTGCCATCAGTCAGGATGTGGCCCAGAAGTTAATTGACAGCATGCCAGGGCGGATTGCAGAGGTATTGAAAAAGAAGGGTCAACACTGCAAATATTGACTCTTTGCATCAACTTCATGTAATTGTCAATAAAAGCCTTTGACACTTATGAAATGCTTGTAATTATACTTCATTATTCCATAGTAACATCTGACAAAAATATCTAAAGACACTGAAGCAGCAAACTTTGTGGAAATTAACATTTGTGTCATTCTCAAAACTTTTAACTTAAGTCGTATGTGCTTCCCACTTGTAGGTGCTGTTTATTTGTCTATCTATTCCCTCCTACTCTTCTTATCCTATACACTATAAACTACACATGGATGAATCACACTCAAAACACTGAGTGAAATTTGGGAAGAGCCAGGACTAAAACAACTGCTTCCACAGTTTACTTTTAGCTACAGAGATAATGTGAATTGGGTAAAATGGGGGGTGGATCAGTTCAATCATAGGGAGATCTCTCCTCACTTCCCGTGTGATCAGAGTGAAATGCTGATCATGGGAGGACTGATGGTGGCACACACACAAAGTGGGAAAGATTGTCATAGCTATAATAAAGGGATCATGACATCCCCCCTTTCCTCAAGGAGAGAGTGTCATATGAAGGCCAACAGTAAGAGAAAATTCAAAATAATTGTTTTATTATTATTTTTTACATTGTAGAATAATAAAGAAGAAAACAAAACTAAAATAACACATATGGAATCATGTAGTAACCAAAAAAGTGTTAAATCAAAAAATATTTTATATTTGAGATTCTTCAAAGTCGCAACCCTTTGCCTTGATGACAGCTTTACACACTCTTGGCATTCTCTCAACCAGCTTCATGAGGAATGCTTTTCCAACAGTCTTGAAGGAGTTCCCACATATGCTGATCACTTGTTGGCTGCTTTTCCTTCACTCTGCGATCCGACTCATCCCAAACCATCTCAATTGGTTTGAGGTCGGGTGATTGTAGAGACCAGGTCAACTTCCTGGTCAAATAGCCCTTACACAGCCTGGAGGTGTGTTTTGGGTCATTGCCCTGTTGAAGTAATCCAAGGTGGTGTAGCAGTGCAGATGTGTTTTGTTCGTCCTCTCGTGTACTTTTGTATTTTTTCGTCTTTTTTTGTATATATTTAAATTGTATTTTCAATCTCTTCTCCATTTTAGTTCAATTATACCTTCCTGTAACCTGTCTCACCCAATGTGATACGGAACCGCTATTATTTTTTAATTGTTAAACCTTATAGCAAGAACCACCTAGCCATCAGAAGCTAACCAGCTAATTAGCTACAAGCTATTTAGTCATTGTTAGCCACTGCTAGCGGCCTTTACCTTCTGCACAGGTACCAGCCCTTTTTTTAGCTTGGATAATTCTCGCCAGCCTACCAGTAATGGACTGTCTCTCCACTACAACGCTGGATTCCTGACGTAATCCCTGGACCATTCTCCTGATTTTCACAGCTAGCTAGCACCCACCGAGTTACCCAGTACCGAAACTATCCCTGAGGCCCACCTCCCGGCCTACTCAGTTGTTCACCCGGACTCCACCCAAACACGGCTAGAATCCACTACTCCACCGGATCCGTAAGCTCTGGACCTTGGCACCCGATCACCGCTGCTACCGAGTGGCTATAGTGGCTAACGCCCCTGCCCCGAAGCTAGCACCGGTTAACCGTGAGCCAGGTGCATCTCCCAGATAGAAAATTAAATCACTAAATTACTACAACTACAATACCTTAGTCAACACTGCGCACCACCACGACAGGTCTGCCGACAAATACTCCATCCGCTGTGCTTTCAAGCGGCCTCCGTTGGAGCAGACGCTTCTACTAGCCCCGGGCTACTAACTTTACATGCCGTGCCGCCCGCGTGCTAGCATTGTAACGACTACACCGCGGCTTCCCTGTTCCATCTATTGCTGCCCCCTGGACCCTATGATCACTTGGCTACATAGCTGATGCCGGCTGGACTGTCCGTTAATCACGGTACTCCATTCTGTTTATTTTTTAATTTTTTTTTCATCTGTCGGCCCCAGCCACGAACTCAGGCTCTGTGTGTAGTTAACCGACCAGTCATCGCCATTTTACCTTTTGTTGTTTTAGTTAGCTCTCCAAATCAACACCTGTGATTACTTTATGCCTCGCTGTATGTCTCTCTCATATGTCAATATGTATATGTATACTGTATACTGTTGTTTAGGTTAGTTATCATTGTTTTAGTTTACAATGGAGCCCCTAGTTCCACTCATTATACCTCCTTTATCCCACCTCCCACACATGCGGTGACCCATTATAACCAGCTTATCCAGAGATACAACCTCTCTTATCATCACTCAGTGCCTGGGCTTACCTCCGCTGTACCCGCACCCCACCATACCCTGTCTGCACATTATGCCCTGAATCTATTCTACCCCGCCCAGAAATCTGCTCCTTTTATTCTTTGTCCCCAACGCTCTAGGCGACCAGTTTTGATAGCCTTTAGCCGTACCCTCATCCTATTCCTCCACTATTCCGTGGGTGAGGTGGAGGTAAACTCAGGCCCTGCGTGTCCCCAGGCACCCTCAATTGTTGAATTCTGTGAAAAGTAAAAACCTTGGTTTCATGCATGTCAACATCAGAAGCCTCCTCCCTAAGTTTGTTTTACTCACTGCTTTAGCACACTCCGCCAACCCTGATGTCCTTGCCGTGTCTGAATCCTGGCTTAGGAAGGCCACCTACAATTCTGAGATTTCCATACCCAGCTACAACATTTTCCGTCAAGATAGAACTGCCAAAGGGGGAGGAGTTGCAATCTACTGCAGAGATAGCCTGCAAAGTTCTGTCATACTTTCCAGGTCTATACTCAAACATTTTGAACTTGTTATTAAAAATGTTTACCTCTCCAGAAATAAGTCTCTCACTGTTGCTGCCTGCTATTGACCCCCCTCCGCTCCCAGCTGTGCCCTGGACACCATTTGTGAATTGATCGCCCCCCATCTAGCTTCAGAGTTTGTTCTGTTAGGTGACCTACACTGGGATATGCTTAACACCCCGGCCATCCTACAATCTAAGCTAGAGGCCCTCAATCTCACACAAATCATCAAGGAACCCACCAGGTACAACTCTAAATCCGTAAACATGGGCACCCTCATAGACATTATTCTGACGAACTTACCCTCCAAATACACCTCCTCTGTTTTCAATCAGGATCTCAGCGATCACTTCCTCATTGCCTGTATCCACTAAGGGTCCACGGTCAAACGACCACCACTCATCACTGTCAAACGCTCCCTAATACACTTCTGCGAGCAGGCTTTTCTAATCGACCTGGCCCGGGTATCCTGGAAGGATATTGACCTCATCCCGTCAGTCGAGGATGCCTGGTCGTTCTTTAAAAGCAATTTCCTCACCATCTTAGATAAGCATGCCCCGTTAAAAAAATGCAGAACTAAGAACAGATATAGGCCTTGGTTCACTCCAGACCTGACTGCCCTCGACCAGCACAAAAACATCCTGTGGCAGACTGCAATCGCAACGAATAGTCCCCACGATATGCAACTTTTCAGGGAAGTCAGGAACCAATACACGCAGTCAGTCAGGAAAGCAAAGGCTAGCTTTTTCAAGCAGAAATTCACATCCTGTAGCTCTAACTCCAAAAAGTTTTGGGACACTGTAAAGTCCATGGAGAACAAGAGCACCTCCTCCCAGCTGCCCACTGCACTGAGGCTAGGTATCACGGTCACCACTGAAAAATCCATGATAATCAAACATTTCAATAAGCATTTCTCAACGGCTGGCCATG
The DNA here is from genome assembly GCF_057628025.1 of Oncorhynchus mykiss. Classification (NCBI taxonomy): domain Eukaryota; kingdom Metazoa; phylum Chordata; class Actinopteri; order Salmoniformes; family Salmonidae; genus Oncorhynchus; species Oncorhynchus mykiss. Next base: position 25,185,744 of record NC_143033.1, on the reverse strand, counting down.
CCTTCCTCCTGGCTACTCCAACCCTGGCCAACAGCTCCACCTCCCCCGCAGCTACTTGCCCAAGCCTCCCCAGCTTCTCCTTCACCCAAATCCAGACAGCAGATGTTCTGAAAGAGCTGCAAAACCTGGACCCATACAAATCAGCTGGACAATCTGGACCCTCTCTTTTTAAAACTATCTGCCACCATTGTTGCAACATCTACTACCAGCCTGTTCAACCTCTCTTTCGTATCGTCCAAGATCCCTAAAGATTGGAAAGCTGCCGCGGTCTAACCCTCAACCCAAACTGTTACAGACCTATATCCATCCTGCCCTGCCTATCTAAAGTCTTCGAATGCCAAGATAATAAACAGATCACTGACCATTTCGAATCCCACCGTACCGTCTCCGCTGTGCAATCCGTCTTCCGAGCCGGTCATGGGTGCACCTCAGCCACGCTCAAGGTACTAAACGATATCATAACCGCCATCGATAAAAGACAGTACTGTGCAGCTGTCCTCATCTACCTGGTCAAGGCTTTCAACTCTGTCAATCACCGTATTCTTATCGGCAGACTCAATAGCCTTGGTTTTTCTAATGACTGCCTCACCTGGTTCACCAACTACTTTGCAGACAGAGTTCAGTGTGTCAAATCGGAGGGCATGTTTTCCGGACCTCTGGCAGTCTCTATTGGGGTACCGCAGGGTTCAATTCTTGGGCCGACTCTTTTCTCTGTACATATCAATGATGTTGCTCTTGCTGCTGGTGATTCCCTGATCCACCTCTACGAAGACGACACCATTCTGTATGCTGTACTTCTGGCCCTTCCTTGGACCCCGCACCCGCCCACCCGACTAGCTTCACCACCCTGGATGGTTCCGACCTACAATATGTGGACAACTATAAATGCCTAGGTGTCTGGCTAGACTATAAACTCTCCTTCCAGACTATTAACCTGTTAGAGCTCTAGGGGCGCTATTTCATTTTTGGATAAAAAACGTTCCCGTTTTAAGCGCGATATTTTGTCACGAAAAGATGCTCGACTATGCATATTCTTGACAGTTTTGGAAAGAAAACACTCTGAAGTTTCAGAATCTGCAAAGATTTTGTCTGTAAGTGCCCCAGAACTCATTCTACAGGCGAAACCAAGATGATGCATCACCCAGGAATTAGCAGAATTTCTGAAGCTCTGTTTTCCATTCTCTCCTTATATGGCTGTGATTGCGCAACGAATGAGCCTACACTTTCTGTCGTTCGCCCAAGGTCTTAGCAGCATTGTGACGTATTTGTAGGCATATCATTGGAAGATTGACCATAAGAGACTACATTTTCCAAGTGTCCGCCTGGTGTCCTGCGTCGAATTCGGTGCGCAATTGCCAGCTGCTTCTACTTTACCATTTGATTCAGGGGAGAAAGCATGTGTCCAAGAACGATGTATCAATGAAGAGATATGTGAAAAACACCTTGATGATTGATTCTAAACAACGTTTGCCATGTTTTCAGTCGATATTATGGAGTTAATTTGGAAAAAAGTTTGCGTTTTGAGGACTGAATTTATGGATTTTTTTTGGTAGCCAAATGTGATGTATAAAACGGAGCTATTTCTAATACACAAGGAATCTTTTTGGAAAAACTGAGCATCTGCTATCTAACTGAGAGTATCCTCATTGAAAACATCAGAAGTTCTTCAAAGGTAAATGATTTTATTTGAAGGCTTTTATGTTTTTGTTAATGTTGCGTGCTGGATGCTAACGCTAATGCTAACGCTAAATGCTAACGCGAAATGCTAACTCTAGCTAGCTACTTTTACACAAATTATTGTTTTCCTATGGTTGAGAAGCATATTTTGAAAATCTGAGATGACAGTGTTGTTTACAAAAGGCTAAGCTTGAGAGATGGCGTATTTATTTCATTTCATTTGCGATTTTTATAAATAGTTAACGTTGTGTTATGCTAATGAGCTTGCTGATAGATTTACACAATCCTGGATACAGGGGTTTTTTCATAGCTAAACGTGACGCAGAAAACGGAGCGATTTGTCCTAAACAAATAATCTTTCAGGAAAAACTGAACATTTGCTATCTGAGAGTCTCCTCATTGAAAACATCTGAAGTTCTTCAAAGGTAAATTATTTTTTTGAATGCTTTTCTGTTTTTTTGTGTAAATGTTGCCAGCTGAATGCTAATGCTAAATGCTACGTTAGCCATCAATACTGTTACACAAATGCTTGTTTTGCAATGGTTGAGAAGCATATTTTGAAAATCTGAGATGACAGTGTTGTTAACAAAAGGCTAAGCTTGAGAGCTAGCATATTTATTTCATTTCATTTGCGATTTTCATGAATAGTTAACGTTGCGTTATGGTAATGAGCTTGAGTCTGTATTCACGAACCCGGATCCGGGATGGGGAGATCAGAAAGGTTAAACATCTCCAATCCAAAATCAAATCTAGAATCGGCTTTCTACTTCGCAAAACAAAGCCTCCTTCACTCACGCTGCGAAAATTACCCTAGTAAAACTGACTATCCTACCGATCCTCGACTTCGGCGAAGTCATCTACAAAATAGCTTCCAATACTCTACTCAGCAAACTGGATGCAGTCTATCACAGTGCCATCCATTTTGTTACCAAATCACCTTATTCCACCCACCACTGCGACCTGTATGCTCTAGTCGGCTGGCCCTCGCTACATGTTCGTCACCAGACCCACTGGCTCCAGGTCATCTATAAGTCTATGCTAGGTAAAGCTCCACCTTATCATAGTTCACTGGTCACGATAACAACACCCACTGGTAGCACACCTTCCAGCAGGTATATCTCACTGATCATCCCCAAAGCCAACACCTCATTTGGCCGCCTTTCCTTTCAGTTCTCTGCTGCCAGTGACTGGAACGAATTGCAAAAATTGCTGAAGTTGGAGACTTTTATTTCCCTCACCAACTTTAAACATCAACTATCTGAGCAGCTAACCGATCGCTGCAGCTGTACATTTTTATTTTATTTATTTTACCTTTATTTAACCAGGCAAGTCAGTTAAGAACAAATTCTTATTTTCAATGACGGCCTGGGAACAGTGGGTTAACTGCCTGTTCAGGGGCAGAACGACAGATTTGTACCTTGTCAGCTCGGGGGTTTGAACTCGCAACCTTCCGGTTACTAGTCCAACGCTCTAACCACTAGGCTACCCTGCCGCCCCTAGTCCATCTGTAAATAGCCCACCCAATCTACATACCTCATCCCCATACTGTTTTTATTTTATTTACTTTTCTGCTCTTTTGCACACCAGTATCTCTACTTGCACATCATCATCTGCTCATTTATCACTCCAGTGTTATTCTGCTAAATTGTGATTATTCGCTCCTATGGCCTATTTATTGCCTACCTCCTCATGCCTTTTGCACACACTGTATATAGACTTTCTTTTTTCTACTGTGTCATTGACTTGTTTATTGTGTTATTGGCTTGTTTATTGTTTACTCCATGTGTAACTCTGTGTTGTCGTCTGTGTCACACTGCTTTGCTTTATCTTGGCCAGGTCGCAGCTGCAAATGGGAACTTGTTCTCAACTAGCCCTTCTGGTTAAACAAAGGTGAAAAAAAACAACAACAAAAAAACAAACACAAATGATAGTCCCACTAAGCGCAAACCTGGTGGGATGGCGTATCACTGCAGAATGCTGTGGTAGCCATGCTGGTTAAGTGTGCCTTGAATTCTAAATAAATCACTAACAACGACACCAGCAAAGCACCCCAGCAGAATCACACCTCCTCCTCTGTGCTTTATGGTGTCATCAGCAAAGAACTCCCATGCCATCACACCTCCTCCTCCATGCTTCACGATGGGTATCACACATGCGGAGATAATCCGTTCAACTACTCTGCGTCTCACAAAGACTGGTTGGAAACAAAAATCTCACATTTCTTCATCATACCAAAGGACAGATTTTCACCGTTCTAATGTCCATTGCTCTTGTTTCTTGGTCAAAACAAGTCTCTTCTTATTATTAGTGTCCTTTAGTAGTGGTGTCTTTGCAGCAATTCAACCATGATAGCCTGATTCACGCAGTCTCCTCTGAACAGTTGATGTTGAGATGTGTCTGTTACTTGAACTCTGTGAAGCATTTATTTGGGCTGCAATCTGAAGTGCTGGTAACTCTAATGAACATATCCTCTGCAGCAGTGGTAACTATGGGTCTTCTTTTCCTGTGGCGGTCCCCATGAGAGCCAGTTTCATCATTGAGTTTGATGTTTTTTTTCGACTGCACTTGAAAAAACTTTCAAAGTTCTTGCCATTTTCCGGATTGACTGACCTTCATTTCTCAAAGTAATGATGGACTGTTGATTCTCTTTGCTTATTTGCGCTGTTCTTGACATAATATGGACTCGGTATTTTACCAAATAGGTCTATATTCTGTATACCACCCCTTCCTTGTCACAACACAACTGATTGGTTCAAACGCATTATGAAGGAAAAATATTCCACAAATTAACTTTTAACAAGGCACACCTGTTAATTGAAATATATTCCAGGTGACAACCTCATGAAGCTGGTTGAGAGAATGTCAAGCGTTTGCAAAGCTGTCATCAAGGCAAAGGGTGGCTACTTTGAAGAATCTCAAATATAAAACATATCTTGATTTGTTTAACACTTTTTTGGTTACTACAGGATTCCACATGTGTTATTTCATAGTTTTGATGTCTTCACTATTATTTTATAATGTAGAAAATGCAAAAAAATTAAGAAAAACCCTGGAATGAGTGGGTGGGTCCAAACTTTTGACTGGTACTATATATATATATATATATATACACTGCTCAAAAAAATAAAGGGAACACTTAAACAACACAACGTAACTCCAAGTCAATCACACTTCTGTGAAATCAAACTGTCCACTTAGGAAGCAACACTGATTGACAATACATTTCACATGCTGTTGTGCAAATGGAATAGACAACAGGTGGAAATTATAGGCAATTAGCAAGACACCCCCAATAAAGGAGTGGTTCTACAGGTGGTGACTACAGACCTCTTCTCAGTTCCTATGCTTCCTGGCTGATGTTTTGGTCACTTTTGAATGCTGGCGGTGCTTTCACTCTAGTGGTAGCATGAGACGGAGTCTACAACCCACACAAGTGGCTCAGGTAGTGCAGCTCATCCAGGATGGAACATCAATGCGAGCTGTGGCAAGAAGGTTTGCTGTGTCTGTCAGCGTAGTGTCCAGAGCATGGAGGCGCTACCAGGAGACAGGCCAGTACATCAGGAGATGTGGAGGAGGCCGTAGGAGGGCAACAACCCAGCAGCAGGACCGCTACCTCCGCCTTTGTGCAAGGAGGAGCAGGAGGAGCACTGCCAGAGCCCTGCAAAATGACCTCCAGCAGGCCACAAATGTGCATATGTCTGCTCAAACGGTCAGAAACAGACTCCATGAGAGTGGTATGAGGGCCCGACGTCCACAGGTGGGGGTTGTGCTTACAGCCCAACACCGTGCAGGACGTTTGGCATTTGCCAGAGAACACCAAGATTGGCAAATTCGCCACTGGCGCTGTGCTCTTCACAGATGAAAGCAGGTTCACACTGAGCACATGTGAATGACGTGACAGTCTGGAGACGCCGTGGAGAACATTCTGCTGCCTGCAACATCCTCCAGCATGACCGGTTTGGCGTTGGGTCAGTCATGATGTGGGGTGGCATTTCTTTGGGGGGGCCGCACAGCCCTCCATGTGCTCGCCAGAGGTAGCCTGACTGCCATTAGGTACCGAGATGAGATCCTCAGACCCCTTGTGAGACCATATGCTGGTGCGGTTGACCCTGGGTTCCTCCTAATGCAAGACAATGCTAGACCTCATGTGGCTGGAGTGTGTCAGCAGTTCCTGCAAGAGGAAGGCATTTATGCTATGGACTGGCCCGCCCGTTCCCCAGACCTGAATCCAATTGAGCACATCTGGGACATCATGTCTCGCTCCATCCACCATCCACCACAGACTGTCCAGGAGTTGGCGGATGCCTTAGTCCAGGTCTGGGAGGAGATCCCTCAGGAGACCATCCACCACCTCATCAGGAGCATGCCCAGGCATTGTAGGGAGGTCATACAGGCACGTGGAGGCCACACACACTACTGAGCCTCATTTTGACTTGTTTTAAGGACATTACATCAAAGTTGGATCAGCCTGTAGTGTGGTTTTCCACTTTAATTTTGAGTGTGACTCCAAATTCAGACCTCCATGGGTTGATACATTTGATTTCCATTGATCATTTTTGTGTGATTTTGTTGTCAGCACATTCAACTATGTAAAGACAAAAGTATTTAATAAAAATATTTAATTCATTCAGATCTAGGATGTGTTATTTTAGTGTTCCCTTTGTTTTTTTGAGCAGTGTATATATATATATATATATATGCAGCAGGGTTGGAGAGCCTTTCTACACACACAATATATTGATGAATCAAAAACACAGTGATTTGATTAAAATACAGGTGCTCTCATCTTATCTACCAACATAGACAGGGCTCTAACTCCTCTAGCTCCACAATGAAATAGGGTGCAGGCCAGGCAGCAGGCTGTTAGCCAGCCTGCCAGCATAGTGGAGTCTGCCACTTGCACAGTCAGTGTAGTCAGCTCAGCTATCCCCATTGAGACCGTGTCTGTGCCTCGACCTAGGTTGGGCAAAACTAAACATGGCGGTGTTCGCCTTAGCAATCTCACTAGGATAAAGACCTCCTCCATTCCTGTTATTATTGAAAGAGATCATGATACCTCACATCTCAAAATAGGGCTACTTAATGTTAGATCCCTTACTTCAAAGGCAATTATAGTCAATGAACTAATCACTGATCATAATCTTGATCTGATTGGCATGACTGAAACATGGTTTAAGCCTGATGAATTTACTGTGTTAAATGAGGCCTCACCTCCTGGCTACACTAGTGACCATATCCCCTATGCATCCCGCAAAGGCGGAGGTGTTGCTAACATTTTCGATAGCAAATTTCAATTTACAAAAAAAAAAGACATTTTCGTCTTTTGAGCTTTTAGTCATGAAATCTATGCAGCCTACTCAATCACTTTTTATAGCTACTGTTTACAGGCCTCCTGGGCCATATACAGCGTTCCTCATTGAGTTCCCTGAATTCCTATCGGAACTTGTAGTCATAGCAGATAATATTCTAATCTTTGGTGACTTTAATATTCACATTGAAAAGTCCACAGACCCACTCCAAAAGGCTTTCGGAGCCATCATCGACTCAGTGGGTTTTGTCCAACATGTCTCTGGACCCACTCACTGTCACAGTCATACTCTGGACCTAGTTTTGTCCCATGGAATAAATGTTGTGGATCTTAATGTTTTTCCTCATAATCCTGGACTATCGCACCACCATTTTATTACGTTTGCAATTGCAACAAATAATCTGCTCAGACCCTAACCAAGGAACATCAAAAGTCGTGCTATAAATTCACAGACAACAAAAAGATTCCTTGATGTCCTTCCAGATTCCCTCTGTCCTCCCAAGGACGCCAGAGGACAAAAATCAGTTAACCACCTAACTGAGGAACTCAATTTAACCTTGCGCAATACCCTAGATGCAGTTGCACCTCTAAAAACTAAAAACATTTCTCATAAGAAACTAGCTCCCTGGTACACAGAAAATACCCGAGCTCTGAAGCAAGCTTCCAGAAAATTGGAACGGAAATGGCGCCACACCAAACTGGAAGTCTTCCGACTAGCTTGGAAAGACAGTACCGTGCAGTACCGAAGAGCCCTTACTGCTGCTCGATCATCCTATTTTTCTAACTTAATTGAGGAAAATAAGAACAATCCTAAATTCCTTTTTGATACTGTCGCAAAGCTAACTAAAAAGCAGCATTCCCCAAGAGAGGATGGCTTTCACTTCAGCAGTGATAATTTCATTAACTTCTTTGAGGAAAATATCATGATTATTAGAAAGCAAATTACGGAGTCCTCTTTAAATCTGCGTATTCCTTCAAAGCTCAGTTGTCCTGTCGGCCTCCTAAACCTTAGTGCTGCTTTTGATACCATCGATCACCATATTATTTTGGAGAGATTGTAAACCCAAATTGGTCTACACAGACAAGTTCTGGCCTGGTCTAGATCTTATCTGTCGGAAAGATATCAGTTTGTCTCTGTGAATGGTTTGTCCTCTGACAAATCAACTGTAAATTTCGGTGTTCCTCAAGGTTCCGTTTTCACTATATATTTTACATAGTGGGGATGTAATTCGAAAACATAATGTTAACTTTCACTGCTATGCAGATGACACACAGCTGTACATTTCAATGAAACATGGTGAAGTCCCAAAATTGCCCTCGCTAGATGCCTGTGTTTCAGACATAAGGAAGTGGATGGCTGCAAATGTTCTACTTTTAAACTCGGACAAAACAGAGATGCTTGTTCTAGGTCCCAAGAAACAAAGAGATATTCTGTTGAATCTGACAATTAACCTTAATGGTTGTACAGTCGTCTCAAATAAAACTGTGAAGGACCTCGGCTTACTTTGGACCCTGATCTCTCTTTTGACGAACATATCAAGACTGTTTCAAGGACAGCTTTTTGCCATCTACGTAACATTGCAAAAATCAGAAACTTTCTGTCCAAAACTGATGCAGAAAAATTAATCCATGCTTTTGTTACTTCTAGGTTAGAGTACTGCAATGCTCTACTTTCCTTCTACCCGGATAAAGCACTAAATAAACTTCAGTTAGTGCTAAATATGGCTGCTAGAATCCTGACTAGAACCAAAAACAATTATCATATTACTCCAGTGCTAGCCTCCCTACACTGGCTTCCTGTCAAGGCAAGGGCTGATTTTAAGGTTTTACTGCTAACCTACAAAGCATTACATGGGCTTGCTCCTACCAATCTCTCTCATTTGGTCCTGCCGTACATACCTACACGTACGCTACGGTCACAAGACGCAGGCCTCCTAATTGTCCCTAGAATTTCTAAGCAAACAGCTGGAGGCAGGGCTTTCTCCTATAGAGCTCCATTTTTATGGAATGGTCTGCTTACCCATGTGAGAGACGCAAACTTGGTCTCAACCTTTACTGTAAGTCTTTACTGAAGACTCTTCTCTTCAGTGGGTCATATGATTGAGTGTAGTCTGGCCCAGGAGTGTGAAGGTGAACGGAAAGGCTCTGGAGCAACGAACCGCCCTTGCTGTCTCTGCCTGGCCGGTTCCCCTCTTTCCACTGGGATTCTCTGCCTCTAACCCTATTACAGGGGCTGAGTCACTGGCTTACTGGGGCTCTTTCATACCGTCCCTGGGAGGGGTGCGTCACCTGAGTGGGTTGAGTCACTGATGTGGTCTTCCTGTCTGGGTTGGCGCCCCCCCCCCCCCCCCCCCCCCCCCCCATCTTTGTGGGCTATACTCGGTCTTGTCTCAGGATGGTAGGTTGGTGGTTGAAGATATCCCTCTAGTGGTGTGGGGGCTGTGCTTTGGCAAAGTGGGTGGGGTTATATCCTTCCTGTTTGGCCCTGTACGGGGGTGTCATCGGATGGGGCCACAGTGTCTCCTGACCCCTCCTGTCTCAGCCTCCAGTATTTATGCTGCAGTAGTTTATGTGTCGGGGGGCTAGGGTCAGTTTGTTATATCTGGAGTACTTATCCTGTCCTATTCGGTGTCCTGTGTGAATTTAAGTGTGCTCTCTCTAATTCTCTCTTTCTCTCTTTCTTCCTCTCTCTCGGAGGACCTGAGCCCTTGGACCATGCCTCAGGACTACCTGACATGATGACTCCTTGCTGTCCCCAGTCCACCTTGCCATGCTGCTGCTCCATTTTCAACTGTTCTGCCTTATTATTATTTGACCATGCTGGTCATTTATGAACATTTGAACATCTTGGCCATGTTCTGTTATAATCTCCACCCGGCACAGCCAGAAGAGGACTGGCCACCGCACATAGCCTGGTTCCTCTCTAGGTTTCTTCCTAGGTTGCTTGCTGTTTGGGGTTTTAGGCTGGGTTTCTGTACAGCACTTTGAGTTATCAGCTGATGTACAAAGGGCTATATAAATACATTAGATTTGATTTGACTTTGATTAATAATTTTTAAAATCTCTCTGTGTTTCATAATTTTCCTTCAATTCGCAAGTGATTCCATGAATCTATATCTCAATGGATAAAACGCGAGGGTAACAACACCCCTCTGTGTATCCTATGCTGCCCTCCCAAGCAAAAAGGCAGTAACTGCTCATTTGGTTGAAAATGAGTTAATGTAATTTTTTGTTACATTAAATGTATGCTTAATCATGTGGACAAGTATCCTGCCTCTATTGTGTTTTGGAGAAAATGGGGGTTGTCTTAGCAGTAACTGCAAAACGTTACTGTGAAACCAAGTGAACTTACTGCCTTTTAGCTTGGTTTCAACCTGCCCTTGGCTGCAGTTACTGCGTTGTAATTTGGTTTCATATAATTCTATTCTGATAGTGATGCAATCAAACCTGTATGACACTGACTGATAGCTACACACACATACATTGCTAATCTAGGGATACAACACCATGGCACAGCATTCCTAGGGGAAAATGATGGTTGAACTTGCTCTGAAATGCTGACATCCAGACACTGGTAAGAACTAGCTAGCTAAGTAGATCTGAGATCAATATTAATTAGTTAGCTAGCAAGCTAAGCTATCTAACTAGCTAACGAGCATAGACTAACAATGCTACCTGCTCTCATAAGAGGAGATCTGCAATTGATACTAACTTCAATCTATTAGCCATATAATGAATTATATTCTGAAATTTCATCTGATGGTTTCTTTGAATCAGTACACCATACACACAATTTCTAGCCAGTGACAGCCACCTAGCTAAAACTGACGCGCCCCTACCAAAACGTCAAAACCTACCTAGCTAGCAGAAATGTGAAGCAATAGATTTGTGCTACATGTTCCCATAAGAGACGATCAGCAGTTTATACTAGCTTCAATCTATTATACCTAGAATTAATATAATCCCTATAGTTGTATTCTGACATTCAATGGGTTATTTGAATCCGTAACGTTACACCATACACACAATCTCTAGCCAGCTGATGGTCAGTTGGACTTGCACCCCATACTGAATTGTCAAAAGCCACACACACTCGTAATCCGGATGAGCACACACTCAGCACTGCTAGCTCATTAATAATATTTCTACTCACATGTTCAGGGTTTCTGGTTTTCTTTTATATTCCAGTATTGCGTGACCGTCCCGGTCAAGAAAGTTAAAATCCCAAATTGTATCCATCACCTTTGTTGATGGCATATGTAATGTAGGAAAGTAGGAAAGTCATACGTTTCCTAAGTCTGAATTGGGCCCATATCGAATTGTGTTAGTTTGACAATGCAACCTAACTCTATCAGTTGAATGCATTCAGTTGTACAACCTACTAGGTATCCCCCTTTCTTTTTCCCATTATCCCAAACCTTAACCCTTAACTTAACCATTCAGAATGAGTCCCTAAACTGAATGTTTTAACCCCATCCAAAACCTTAACCCTTAACTTAACCATTCAGAATGAGTCCCTAAACTGAATGTTTTAACCCCATCCAAAACCTTAACCCTTAACTTAACCATTCAGAATGAGTCCCTAAACTGAATGTTTTAACCCCATCCAAAACCTTAGCCCTTAATGTTCTAAGTAACCTCGAAATGTTATGTGTGGAGAAATGGAATGATACTGAACAGGAGGAGTCAATCCAGGGTGTAAAAAACACTTCGAAATTTTACTTTGGAGAAATGTGGATAAATGTTTAATTCGGCATTGTGACTGAGAGCTTGTTGCAAGGGTTATATACAACGTTTGGGAAAGTTGTTTTACAGACTGCGGATAGATAGTGAGTGAATTTCCTTTCTCATTCTCCACACAGAGCACAGCATTTGAAACCATGGGAAACCAAAGCAAAGTAAACCAAAGTAACTGCAGATTGTGCTATGAATACCTATGTTTCACTTTTCCTGTTGAATTTGATATTTTAGATTCTGCAATCGATTTCTGTTTTCATTATCCCTTTTTACATCAACTACCATATTATTAGCATAAATGGAATAAACAGACGTTTAACTTTTGCTATGGAAATAATCTACAAGTCAAAATACATCTATTTGCTTCTTCAACTCAATAGTATTTGAATAGACTAACAACAGACAGAAATGTACCACAACAACAGGAGTTTTCTTTGTTTCCTGGATTGAAAAGAAATATGTTGAACCAATATGTTGAACCTGAAAAGCACACTTGAACAGAACATAAAACTTATTTAGTTGGTATGGGGATTAAAAAGTGCTTAGACCCTGAAAAGATCTTGGCTTGGTTGTTTTGTGTGTTCTGTCAGATGAGAGATTACGGCCTGTGAATGATTGAGCCAGGGAAGAGTCTGTGCAGGTGGAGACCCACAAAGAAGCAGTGCTACCGGTAGTACCCAGGGCTCCAGGCTGACTCACACATGTATGCTCCTCCGTGGGTTATCGTGCCAGTAGACAATAACCACAACCCACATGGACAATACAAGCGGCACACAGGAAAACAGGAGAACACCTCAAAAACAAACATGGCACTCTGGTTCCTCTCCCAGCCATGCGCTGGTGCTTTGACAGAGCCTCTCTTGTCCAGGACAGGCAGAGACAATGCACAGACAATTAGCTGCAGCTCCAGAGCCAGCGCCATGGAGAGGGCCTCTCCCCATAAGCCCACTGATTAAATGGCTGTAATGTGCTCGTGTTTTGTACCATGTTTGGCTTTTTCTGAAGCCTTTGTGTCAGGGAAACACTGATGTTCCATTGGCAGCCTCTGAAACACTGTTAAGTGTCACTGTGCTAGAGGGAACCAGGGAGGCCTGGATGGGAGGCTTTGTAGAGCTGTTTGTTTGGGAGGGACAGAGTTAGTTCAATGTGTCCAGACAAGGGCTCTCTGCCTGGCTCTGTTGATCTGTTTGTTCTCGCTTTGGATGGAACAAAACTAACTGCAGGGCATACTTTTAGAGTTCTATCATGACTTTGGTTCGGATTGTTGATTCAGGGGAGGCTCTCTCCCACCACAAAACATGGCCCTTAGGCCAAACAGAGGACATGAAAACTTGTGTGTGTCCTGAATGTCCTGAGCCTTGTTCATCACTAGAGACAACATACTTTCTTCATCCTCTGCCACCTGCCTCTCCTGTCCTCTCTGTCAATGTTTACCCTGCTCCTGTTCAACACTAAACTTCATCAAAATACTGTTTTATTGAGGGTCCAGGAGCTACTGCCCCTCCCAGGGGTCCATGAATAATGTTTTATCACTCTGTAGAACAGTAGAGCCCAACCAGAGCCTGTTCAGGGGATAAGCAGGACAAACAGGAGAACTGTCTGATTGCTCTGGCTGAGCTACAATGATGACACACTCTTTAATTTCTGTGTGAATGGGATGTGGGCTTGCTTTGGTTTTGGACAGAAAAGAGAAAGTACATAGCTTTTATTTTGAAACAATTGGAAGAGGAACTTGATTGAATAACATCAGTCTAATAAGGATAGGAGATGCATTGAGTAGGCCTGCATGAGTAATGATCAAACTGACATCTGCTGTATCATTTACCATGACTTGTTACCATAGACTGGTGCATGTTAAACCATTTTATTTTCAAGTTTCAATTTCAAGTTTTAATTAATCGTATGTACGGGATACACATGGTATACACCGTCCAACGAAGTGCTTACTTGCAGGTTACTTCTCGATAATGCAACACCATTAATGTCACGTTCTGACCTTAGGTCTGCTATTATATCTTTGTTTTAGTATGGTCAGGGCGTGAGTTGGGTGGGCAGTCTATGTTTGTTTTTCTATGTTGGTTTTTGAGTTCGGCTTAGTAGGTTCTCAATCAGAGGCAGCTGTCAATTGTTGTCCCTGATTGAGAATCATACTTAGGCAGCCTGTTTTCCCACTATGGGTTGTGGGTAGAAATGTTCTGTTTAGTGTGTTTTGCACCTGATGGAGCTGTTTTGGTTGTTCTTTTGTTGCTTGTTTGATAGTGTTCAGATTTCTATTAAAAATAATGAATACTTACCACGCTGCACCTTGGTCCTCTCTTTCTCCCGACAACAGCCGTTACAATTAAGAAAAATAAAAGATACAAACAGTAGGATATGATAAGCACTTTAAGTATATATAGTAAGGCACAATATATAGTCCAATATTTACTTGTGTTTTGGGGAAAATGGGGATTGATGACCAAGTTTTTAAATTGTGCAGTATTTAGCAATAAAAATACGAGTCTGGTATCAGCAGTTGTGATGTGTTTGTGTAGCATGAATGTACTGTATGTGTGTGTGTATATCTGTATGTGTGTGTGTATATCTGTGTGTGTGCGTGAATGAGTGCAGGTGGTCAGTCCAGTTCAAGTAATCAGCAGTCTGATGGCTTGTAGATAGAAACTGCCTGTGAGCCTTTTGGTATCAGACCTCACGCTCCGATAAGGGGGTGAACAGCTTGTGGCTGGGGTGTGTGGGGTCCTTGATAATGCTGTGGGTCTTCTTCGGGCACTGTTTCGAGTAGATGCCCTCGATGGGTGGGAGCACGGTCCCAGTGATGTACTGGGCCGTCTTTACCAGGATGACCTTATGGTTCTGGACTGAACAATTCCTGTACCAGGCCGTGATGCAACTGGTCAGGACACTTGATGGTGCAGTGGTAGTATTTGGAGAGAACCTGGGGTGGCATGCCAAATTTCTTCAACGGCCTTAGGAAGTAGAGACGCTATTGCGCCACTCTCCTTCCAGACTCACATTAAGCATCTCCAATCCAAAATTAAATCTAGAATTGGCTTCCTATTTAGCAACAAAGCCTCCTTCAGTTATGCTGTCAAACATAGCCTCGAAAAACTGACTATCCTACTGATCCTTGACTTCGACGATGTCATTTACAAAATAGCCTCCAACACTCTACTCAGAAATTTGGATGTAGTCTATCACAGTGCCATCAGTTTTGTCACCAAAGCCCCATTGCCTCTCCATAATGTCAATATGCCTTGTCTATTGCTGTTTTAGTTAGTGATTACTGTCTTATTTCACTGTAGAGGCCCTAGCCCTGCCCAATATGCCTTAGATAGCCCTTTTGTTCCACCCCCCACACATTCGGTGATCTCACCTGGCTTAACTGGTGCCTCTAGAGACAAAACCTCTCTCATCATCACTCAATGCCTAGGTTTACCCCCACTGTACTCACATCCTACCATACCCTTGTCTGTACGTTATGCCTTGAATCTATTCTTCCGCGCCCAGAAATCTGCTCATTTTACTCTCTGTTCCGAACGCACTAGACGACCAGTTCTTATAGCCTTTAGCCGTATCCTACTCTTATCCTACTCTTCCTCTGTTCCTCTGGTGATGTAGAGGTTAATCCAGGCCCTGCAGCGCCTAGCTCCACTCCCACTCCTGAAGGGTGCTCTCATTTGTTGACGTCTGTAGCCGTAAAAGCCTTGGTTTCATGCATGTTAAGATCAGAAGCCTTGTCCCAAATTTTGTTTTATTCACTGCTTTAGCACACTCTGCCAACCCTGATGTCCTAGCCGTGTCTGAATCATGGCTTAGGAAGGCCACCAAAAATCCTGAAATTTCCATCCCTAACTACAACATCTTCCAACTGCCAAAGAGGGTGGAGTTGTAATCTACTGCAGAGATTTCTTGCAGAGTTCTGTCATACTATCCAGGTCTGTGCCCAAACAATTCGAGCTTCTATTTTTAAAAATCTACCTTTCCAGAAACAAGTCTCTCAACGTTGCCGCTTGTTATAGACCCCCCTCAGCCCCCAGCTGTGACCTGGACACCATATGTGAATTGATTGCCCCCCATCTATCTTCAGAGTTCGTACTGTTAGGTGACCTAAACTGGAATATGCTTAACACCCCGGCCGTCCTACAATCTAAGCTAGATGCCCTCAATCTCACACACATTATTAAGGAATCTACCAGGTACAACCCTAAATAAGTAACCATGGGCACCCTGTAAGATATCATCCTGACCAACTTGCCCTCTAAATACACCTCTGCTCATTGCCTGCATGCATGATGGATCCGCTGTTGAACGTCCACCCCTCATCACTGTCAAACACTCCCTTAAACACTTCTGTGAGAAGGCCTTTGTAATCAACCTGGCCCGTGTATCCTAGAAGGATATTGACCTCATCCCGTCAGTACAGGATACCTGGTTGCTCTTTAAAAGTGCTTTCCTCGCCATGTTAAATAATCATGCCCCATTCAAAAAAATTAAGAAGTAAGAACAGATATAGCCCTTGGTTTACCCCAGACTTGACTGCCCTTGACTAGCACAAAAACATCCTGTGGCGTTCTGCATTAGCATCGAATAGCCCCCACAATATGCAACTTTTCAGGGAAGTTAGGAACCGATATACTCAGTCAGTTCGGAAATCTAAAGCTAGCTTAAAACTAATTCTAAAAGGTTTTAGTACACGGTAAAGTACATGGAGAATAAAAGCACCTCCTCCCAGCTGCCCACTGCACTGAGGCTAGGAAACACTGTCACCACCGATAAATCGACGATAATTCATAATTTCAATAAGCATTTTTCTACGGTTGGCCATACTTTCCACCTGGCTATCCCTACCCGGCCAACAGCTCAGCACCACCTGCAGCAACTTGCCCAAGCCCCCCCCCCCCCCCCCCCACTTCTACTTCACCCAAATCCAGACAGCTGATGTTCTGAAAGAGCTGCAAAATCTGGATCCCTACAAATCAGCTGGGCTAGACAATTTGAACCCTCTCTTTCTAAAATTATCCGCCGAAAATGTTGCAACCCCTATTACTAGCCTGTTCGATCTACCTTTCGTATCGTCTGATATCACCAAAGATTAGAAAGCTGCCGCGGTCATCCCACTCTTCAAAGGGGGAGACACTCCAGACCCAAAATGTTATAGACCTATATCCATCCTGCCCTGCCTTTCTAAAATATTTGAAAGCCAAGTTAACAAACAGATCACCGACCATTTCGAAACCCACTGTACCTTCTCCACCATGCAATCTGGTGTCCGAGCTGGTCATGGATGCACCTCAGCCATGCTGAAGGCCCTAAACAATATCATAACCGCCATCGATAAAAGACAGTACTGTGCAGCCGTCTTCATCGACCTGGCCAAGGCTTTTGATTCTGTCAATCATCGCATTCTTATCGGCAGACTCAATAGCCTTGGTTTCTCAAATGACTGCCTTGCCTGGTTCACCAACTACTTCTCTGATAGAGTTCAGTGTGTCAAATCGGAGGGCTTGTTGTCCGGACCTCTGGCAGTCTCTATGGGTGTGCCACAGGGTTCAATTCTCGGGCCGACTATTTTCTCTTTATACATCAATGATGTCGCTCTTGCTGCTGGTGATTCTCTGATCCACCTCTATGCAGATGACACCATACTGTATACATCTGGCCCTTCTTTGGGCACTGTGTTAACAAACATCCAAATGAGCTTCAATGCCATACAACACTCCTTCCGTGGCCTTCAACTGCTTTTAAATTCCAGTAAAACTAAATGCATGCGCTTTAACCGATTGTTGCCCGCACCCGCCCACCCGGCAAGCATCACTACTCTGGACGGTTCTGACTTAGAATATGTGGACAACTACAAATACCTAGGTGTCTGGTTAGACTGTCAACTCTCCTTCCAGACTCACATTAAGCATCTCCAATCCAAAATTAAATCTAGAATCGACTTCCTAATTCGCAACTATCCTACCGATCCTTGACTTCGGTGATGCCATTTACAAAATAGCCTCCAACACACGCTCCAGCAGGTATATTTCACAGGTCATCCCCTAAGTCAGCACTTCCTTTGCCGTTCCTTCTAGTTCTCTGCTGCCAATGACTGGAACGAATTGCAAAAATCACTGAAGCTGGAGTATTATATATCCCTCTCTAACTTTAAGCATGAGCTGTCAGAGCAGCTTACAGATCACTGTACCTGTACACAGCCAATCTGTAAATAGCCCACCCAACTACCTCATCCCCATATTGTTATTTATCCTCTTGCTCTTTTGCACCCCAGTATCTCTACTTGTTCATCATCATCTGCACATCTATCACTCCAGTGTTAATGCTAAATTGTAGTTATTTCGCCTCTATGGCCTATTTATTACCGACTCTTCTACATTTGCACACACTGTACATAGATGTTTCTATTGTGTTATTGCCTGTGCGTTTGTTTATGTGTAACTCTGTGTTGTTGTTTTTGTTGCACAGCTTTGCTTTATCTTGACCAGGTCGCAGTTGTAAATGAGAACTTGCTCTCAACTGGCCTACCTGGTTAAATAAAGGTGAAATAAAATATAAACAATTAAATAAAAAATCTTGACAAGAGTTGTGGTGTTGTTGGTCCATGTCAAGTACTCAGTGATGTGAATGCCGAGGAATGTATAACTGCTGACTATTTCTACTGCAGTCCCGTTGATGTGGATCGGAGCTTCCTGAAGTCAAGAATCAACTCCTTTGTTTTGCTTATGTTGGGGGAGATGTTGTTGCCCTGGCACTGCAATGACAGTTCACTTACCTTCTCCCTATAGGCTGACTCGTTGTTGTTGGTTATCAGGCCTATAACCGCGGTGTCGTCAGCCTACTTGGTGATCACCCTTGGCGGCCCCTTTGTAAAGAGTCAGTGTGAATGAGGTGTTGTTGCCAATCCTCACAGCATTTGGGAGTCCAGGGTCCAGTTGCTGTGGGTGGTGACCAGACCCAGGGCTCTGATCTTGGTGTAGAGCTTGCAGGGAACAAAAGTGTTGAATGCTGAAATGTAGTCAATGGAGAGCACTCTTACATACAGTGAGAGTGAAATTATTCAGAATGAACTGAATAATTTGTTACTTTACAGTCTTAATCCAAAATATATTAAATTAAATGATTTCTTCATCAATATACACAAAATACCCTATAAAGACAAAACGAAAACAGGTTCTTCAAAATTTCATCAAATATATTACATTTAAAAAAAGGAAATACCTTATTTAAATAAGTATTCAGACCCTTTGCTATGAGCCTCGAATTTGAGCTCAGGTGCACCCTGTTTCCATTGATCATCATTAAGATGTTTCTACAACTTGATTGGAGTCCATCTGTGGTAAATTTAATTGATGGGACATGATTTGGAAAGGCACACACCTGTCTATATAAGGTCCCACATTTGACAGTTAATGTCAGAGCAAAAACCAAGCAATGAAGTTGGAGAAATTGTCTGTAGAGCACCGAGACAGAATTGTGTTGAGGCACCGATCGATCTGGGGAAGAGTATCCCAAAAATGATGCTGTCTTGAAGTGGCACCCATTGTTCTTAAATGGAAGAAATTTGGAACCACCAATACTTTTCCTAGAGCTGGCCACTTGGCCAAACTGAGCAATCGGGGGAGAAGGGCCTTGGTCAGGAAGGTGAAAAGGAACACGATGGTCACTCTGAAAAAACTCCAGAGTTCCTCTGTGGAGATGGGAGAAGCTTCCAGAAGGACAACCATCTCTGCAGCACTCCACCAATCAGGCCTTTATGGTATGGCCAAACAGAAGCCACTCCTCAATAAAAGACATGACAGCCCTCTTGCCAAAAGGGACCTAAAGACTCTCAAACCATTTGAAATAAGATTCTCTCGTCTGAGGAGACTAAGATTGAACTCTTTGGCCTGAATGCCAAGCGTCAAGTCTGGAGTAAACCTGGCACCATCCTTACGGTGAAGCATGGTGGTGGTAGCATCATGCTGTGGGGATGTTTTTCGGCATCAGAGACTGGGAGACTAGTCAGGATGGAGGCAAAGATGAATGGAGCAAAGTACAGAGTGATCCTTAATGAAAACCTGCTCCAGAACACTCAGGACCTCCGACTGGGGCGAACGTACTCCTTCCAACAGGACCCCATCCAACCTGACAGAGCTTGAGAGGATCTACAGAGAAGAATGGGAGAAACTCCCCAAATACAGGTGTACCAAGCTTGTAGCGTCATACCCAAGAAAATTATATGCTGTAATCCCTGCCAATCACTGGGTGAGGGCAATGTAGCGATAGTCAGTTGGGCATGTCACCTTGTTTTCATGGGCAATGTGATGATGATGGTCTTCTCGAAGCAGGTGGGGAGTACAGCCTGGGACAGGGACAGGTTAACGATGGCCGAGAAGACACCTGCCAGCTGGTCAGCATACACTCTGACGATGCGGCCAGGGATGACCTCTGAGCTTTGTGAGTATTCAGTCAGTGATTGTGGGGGGTATGTACACAGCTGTGATAATAACATATGTGAATTCACTCGGCATATAGTGGGGGCGGCATTTTAGCATCAGAAATTCCAGGTCGGGTGAAGAGGAACTCAAGATGTTTCAGCTTTGGTACACCAGGCATACACCTCCACCCTACTTTTACCAGAAGCCGCCGTTCGATTCACACAGAAAATTAAAAAGTCGTCTGGTTGAAAAGCAGAGTTGAGTGTATTGGTCAGCAGCAACAGGTAATCCCGCTGTGAAGCGAACAAAGGAGTGAATGTATTATTCCAGATCTGGGGGGCTGAGAGAAGTGTGTCGCTTCCAATTCATAATCTAGAAGTGTTTTTCATCGTAGGAAATTACACAAACAAATTGCACAAACATTCTAAGCAAACAAAGTAATAATTAGAGCTAAAATAACCATAAAAAAGCAAAGTTGAGCAGGAACAGGCAAGATGCACGTCCTCCTCAGTCCCTCCATCTTACGTTTTTTTATATAAAGCCCTGCTCCCTCCCTATAAAGCTTTATTTTGGCTTACCTGCTCTCTGTCAATGCATTCAACTGACAAATACAGATCTTAATACAACTACTTCAATTTATCCAGTGTCCTTTACATTTGTTTGTTAAACCTTTTGTGACTAGGGGGCATTATTTTCATTTTTGGAAAAATAACGTTCCCATAGTAAACGGGATATTTTGTCCGGACAAGATGTTAGAATATGCATATAATTGATAGAAAACTCAGGATAGAAAACACTCTAAAGTTGCCAAAACTGTAAAGATATTGTCTGTGAGTATAACAGAACTGATATGGCATCCAATCCGGAAGTGACTCATCTTTTGAAAGCTCTGCGTTCCAATGAGTCCCTATTGAGCAGTGAATGGGCTATCAACCAGATTACTTTTTCTACGTATTCCCCAAGGTGTCTACAGCATTGTGACTTTACGCATTTATGCTGAAGAATACCCGTAAGCGGCTACATTGCGCAAGTGGTCACCTGATGGCTCTCAGAGTGATTCTTATGTAAAATACAGAGGTAGCCATTATTCCAATCAGTCCTACTGAAAAACCAATTGTCCAGGTGCCTATATTATCGAATAGATATTTGAAAAACACCTTGAGGATTGATTATGAACAATGTTTGCCATGTTTCTGTCGATATTATGGAGCTAATTTGGAATCTTTTTTTGCAGTTTTCGTGACTGCAATTTCCGGTGGTTTTCTCAGCCAAATGTGAAGAACAAACGGAGATATTTCGCCTACAAAAATAATATTTTGGGAAAAAAGGAACATTGGCTATCTAACTGGGAGTCTCGTGAGTGAAAACATCCGAAGCTCATCAAAGGTAAACAATTTAATTTGATTGCTTTTCTGATTTCCGTGACCAAATTACCTGCTGCTAGCTGGACAAAAGCTTTGGCCATTCTTGATACACGCAGGAAACTGTTGAGCGCGAAAACCCCAGCAACGTTGCAGTTCTTGACACACTCAAACCGGTGCACCTGGCATCAACTTCCATACCCCATTCAAAGGCACTTAAATCTTTTGTTTTGTCCATTCACCCTCTGAATGGCATATACACAATCCATTTGTCTCAATGCTTAAAAATACTTATTTAACCTCTCCTCCCCTTAATCTATACTGCTTAAAGTGGATTTAACAAGTGACATCAATAAGGGATCATAGCTTTCACCTGGATTCACCTGTGTCATGGAAAGAGCAAGTGTACCTAATGTTTTGTAAACTCAGTGTACTTCCTAAATCCCAATCAAGCTGGTGTTTGGTAAAAACACTTATGTGTGAAAGAAAACAGGGGAGGGATCAGACTTCAAACCATCCTGTTTGTGGTTAAACAAGAAGGCGATATTAACGTTCATTTATGTTAATTTATTAATGTTACTTTGCAAGTGAATTTATCTAATTCACTTGCTTTGGCAATGTTAACATATGTTTCCCATGCAAATTGAATTGAGAGAAAGCAAAAGAGAGGTGACAGAGAGAGAGAGAGAGGCGACAGATAGAGAGAGAGGTGACAGAGGAAGAGAGAGGCTCTATAACAAAGAATAAAGAGCAAAAACATATACAGAATTGAATACAAATCTTAGAATCAACTATTAAAGACTACCAGAACCCACTCTGAGAGACAAGGCGAGAAGGGCATTCTATGCCATCAAAAGGAACATAAAATTCAACATACCAATTAGGATCTGGCTAGAAATACTTGAATCAGTCATAGAACCCATTGCCCTTTATGGTTGTGAGGTCTGGGGTCCGCTCACCAACCAAGATTTCACAAAATGGGACAAACACCAGATTGAGACTCTGCATGCAGAATTCAGCAAAAAACGTACAGAGGAGAACACCAACTGAGCCCCAGGACAGCAGCACAATTAGACCCAAGCAAATCATGAGAAAACAAAAAGATAATTACTTGACACATTGGAAAGAATTAACAAAAAAACAGAGCAAACTAGAATGCTATTTGGCCCCAAACAGAGAGTACACAGTGGCAGAATACCTGACCACTGTGACTGACCCAAATTTAAGGAAAGCTTTGACTATGTACAGACTCAATGAGCATAGCCTCGCTATTGAGAGGCCGCCGTAGGCAGACATGGCTCTCAAGAGAAGACAGGCTATGTGCACACTGCCCACAAAATGAGGTGGAAACTGAGCTGCACTTCCTAACCTCCTCCCAGATGTAAAACCATATTAGAGACACATATTTCCCTCAGATTGCACAGATCCACAAAGAATTCGAAAACAAACCCAATTTTGATAAACTCCCAAATCTACCCAAAGCAACCAATGAAGAACAAACACCATTGTAAATACAACCCATATTTATGCTTATTTATTTCCCCTTGTGTACTTTAACCATTTGTACATTGTTGCAACACTGTACATATACATAATATGACATTTGTATTGTCTTTATTGTTTTGAAACTTCTGTATGTTTACTGTTAAATTTTATTGTTTATTTCACTTTTGTATATTATCTACCTCACTTGCTTTGGCAATGTTAACACGTTTCCCATGCCAATAAAAGGGGGGGGGGGAGGAGAGAGAGAGAGAGAGAGAGAGAGAGAGAGAGAGAGAGAGAGAGAGAGAGAGAGAGAGAGAGAGAGAGAGAGAGAGAGAGAGAGAGAGAGAGAGAGAGAGAGAGAGAGAGAGAGAGAGAGAGAGAGAGAGAGAGAGAGAGAGAGAGAGAGAGAGAGAGAGAGAGAGAGAGAGACGGACAAAGTCAGAGTGTTTTGAGAGAGAGAAAGGGAGAGAGAAGCGACAGAGAAAGAGAGAGTTGAGAGATAGAGGGGTTTAACTATTTGAACATATTATTACATTTGTTATGTCATACACCAATTTTGGAACTTTTGAGAGTGTACTGTTTACTGTTAATTGTTTTTGTTTATTTAACTTTAGTTTATTATCTAGTTCACTTCCTTAGGCAATGTTAATATATGTTTCCCAAACCAATGAAGCCCTTAAATTGAACTGAAATTGAATTGAAATTGAATTTGAATTGAGAGAGAGAGAGAGAGAGAGAGAGAGAGAGAGAGAGAGAGAGAGAGAGAGAGAGAGATGCATTACTAATTTCAGCTCATTACACAGTTGCAAATGAGAACTTGTTCTCAACTAGCCTACCTGGTTAAATAAAGGTGAAATAAAATAAAACAAAAAAATAAAAAAGTATTAGAGCTCTGACCAGGATGTTCAGGTGAGCTAAACACACAGACGCAGAGATGTCAGGAAAGTACCTGCTGCTGGTATGTGACGTCACTGCACTTTTCTACTCACTGCCCAGAGCAAGATGTCAGAATTGTTAATGGAGGAACTCTCTTTTAGATTATCAGTGTTAGGCTACTACCTCAACAAGATTGGGCCAGGCACACCAGACAGTGGAAAGAGGTGTGGGTTGGAGAACAAGGGTGGGAAGGGGGATGGTCGTCTGCAGGGGTGGTGTTTGTAGACGCCATGTTACATTACTGGGACTGATGGATACATGGAGAAGGGGAGAAGGGGGGTCCAGGAGGGAGGCAGGATCAAACCAATGGGTTCCCAGTTCCTGACAGGCTGTCATGAAGGGTTGATCTGTGAGTGGAAACTGTAAGAATGCATTTGTTTGTTCTTCTGCCATCCATGGATATCCCCTCTCTCAGCTGTGTGCTCTGTCAGACAGCTATCAGCTCTATCACGTATAGGGTATGAGTCTACATTCTGCCAGTGTTCTATCTCTGTAACACACACACACTTACACACGCATGCACACACATTCACACACACAGTAAAAAAATAAGCATTACTGTTGCAGACATGGTGCTTTACTAAATATCTAAAGACTGGCTGAGCCATCTCTGATTTCACCACATTCCTGAGCATGTTTGGCGGTGCAACCTGATAAGAGTTTGAGATATGGACCTCCTTTGCCTGTCAGCACCATCTGACAGACGGGAAGCTTCTTCATACACCAAACACTCACAGACATTAACACACACTCCCATATACGACATTACATACACATGCACTCAAAATACTCTATACACGCTGCCAAAATAAACTGCTTTATCAGATCCATTGGCTATTTGAAACAGGGTTAGGGGAAGGAAGGGGAGGTGTTGGATATTCACTGTCTGCGTTCAGCTCTAGCAGACCCCCCTGTAGCACAGCAACGCCCTTCCTGCCTGTGTGATTTCAATCTGAGTGTGTTTGTTAGGATCCGTCTTCAGTGCTGGCGTCAGAGGGCCTAATCGGGGGAGACACACTCCAAACCCCCTGGGCATGTTGAACGGACCCTCTTTTCATCCCTTCAAGTGGCCGGACCGTGGGGACGATCAAAACACACACTTAGTATCTGAGGGTGTCTGACCTCCCTTCTCGAGCCTCAACCTGATCCCTCACTACTCCACACACACACACACACACACACACACACACACACACACACACACACACACACACACACACACACACACACACACACACACACACACACACTTCCCCTGGATGCTACGTGCTGAACCGATTCCCCTTTGAAGTGATAAGTGAAAGAACCGGCCAAGGTGAGAGGTCTAGATGGCCTCTTCTGCTGCTGTGTGCTATTATCTCACAAAACGCACTCTTGAACAAAAGCCTGACGGTTCAAATCCTGACAGGTGGAGATGGTAAGCATCACCTTTACGGCATGACCCGACCTGCAGGGCATTTCTCTCATTCCTCTGCTGAGGCCTGGAAGTGTCCAGTAGTCACTGATGTTCAGAGGGGAACAACAGGCATATATTTATACAGACCCCTGTGCCAGTCTGACTAGGGTTCAGCAACAAAGAGACTGTCTGTAGGCAAGGCCTGCTGATAGATATCTGTCTGGCTCTCTTCACTCCTACTCTATCCGTATCATGCTGGTTCTTATAGTCTCTGTGAGGTGGTTTGGGGCATGCTTTCATCTACCTGTACAATTCTCTCTTATCTTATCGCTGGCCCTTAAAGAGAGAGCTAACCTGCCTGTCAGGAACTGGAGGGAGGATACAAAGTCCTAAGCTAATTTTTCATTTTTCCCACATTTATAGTCATTTAGCAGACGCCTTTATCCAGAGCAACTTACAAGAGCAAATATCAAATCAAATTTTATTTGTCACATACACGTGGTTAGCAGATGTTAATGCGAGTGTAGCGAAATGCTTGTGCTTCTAGTTCCGACAATGCATGCCGTCCTAGGGACGGCATGGAAGAGCACCAGTAAAGCCAGTGACTTAGCCCCTGTAATAGGGTTAGAGGCAGAGAATCCCAGTGGAGAGAGGGGAACCGGCCAGGCAGAGACAGCAAGGGCGGTTCGTTGCTCCACAGCCTTTCCGTTCACCTTCACACTCCTGGGCCAGACTACACTCAATCATATGACCTACTGAAGAGAAGAGTCTTCAGTAAAGACTTACAGTAAAGGTTTAGACCAAGTCTGCATCTCTCACATGGGTAGGCAGACCCATAAAAATGGAGCTCTATGGGAGAAAGTCCTGCCTCCAGCTGTTTGCTTAGAAATTCTAGGAGCAATTAAGAGGCCTGTGTCTTGTGACCGTAGCGTACTTGTAGGTATGTACGGCAGGACCAAATCGGAAAGATAGGTAGGAGCAAGCCCATATAATCAAAATCTGGACCCCTACAAATCAGCCGGGCTAGACAATCTGGACCCTTTCTTTCTAAAATTATCTGCCGAAATTGTTGCCACCCCTATTACTAGCCTGTTCAACCTCTCTTTCGTGTCGTCTGAGATTCCCAAAGATTGGAAAGCAGCTGCGGTCATCCCCCTCTTCAAAGGGGGGGACACTCTTGACCCAAACTGCTACAGACCTATATCTATCCTACCATGCCTTTCTAAGGTCTTCGAAAGCCAAGTCAACAAACAGATTACCGACCATTTTGAATCTCACCATACCTTCTCTGCTATGCAATCTGGTTTCAGAGCTGGTCATGGGTGCACCTCAGCCACGCTCAAGGTCCTAAACGATATCTTAACCGCCATCGATAAGAAACATTACTGTGCAGCCGTATTCATTGATCTGGCCAAGGCTTTCGACTCTGTCAATCACCACATCCTCATCGGCAGACTCAACAGCCTTGGTTTCTCAAATGATTGCCTCGCCTGGTTCACCAACTACTTCTCTGATAGAGTTCAGTGTGTCAAATCGGAGGGTCTGTTGTCCGGACCTCTGGCAGTCTCTATGGGGGTGCCACAGGGTTCAATTCTTGGACCGACTCTCTTCTCTGTATACATCAATGAGGTCGCTCTTGCTGCTAGTGAGTCTCTGATCCACCTCTACGCAGACGACACCATTCTGTATACTTCCGGCCCTTCTTTGGACACTGTGTTAACAACCCTCCAGGCAAGCTTCAATGCCATACAACTCTCCTTCCGTGGCCTCCAATTGCTCTTAAATACAAGTAAAACTAAATGCATGCTCTTCAACCGATCGCTACCTGCACCTACCCGCCTGTCCAACATCACTACTCTGGACGGCTCTGACTTAGAATACGTGGACAACTACAAATACTTAGGTGTCTGGTTAGACTGTAAACTCTCCTTCCAGACCCATATCAAACATCTCCAATCCAAAGTTAAATCTAGAATTGGCTTCCTATTTCGCAACAAAGCATCCTTCACTCATGCTGCCAAACATACCCTTGTAAAACTGACCATCCTACCAATCCTCGACTTTGGCGTTGTAATTTACAAAATAGCCTCCAATACCCTACTCAACAAATTGGATGCAGTCTATCACAGTGCAATCCGTTTTGTCACCAAAGCCCCATATACTACCCACCATTGCGACCTGTACGCTCTCGTTGGCTGGCCCTCGCTTCATACTCGTCGCCAAACCCACTGGCTCCATGTCATCTACAAGACCCTGCTAGGTAAAGTCCCCCCTTATCTCAGCTCGCTGGTCACCATAGCATCTCCCACCTGTAGCACACGCTCCAGCAGGTATATCTCTCTAGTTACCCCCAAAACCAATTCTTTCTTTGGCCGCCTCTCTTTCCAGTTCTCTGCTGCCAATGACTGGAACGAACTACAAAAATCTCTGAAACTGGAAACACTTATCTCCCTCACTAGCTTTAAGCACCAACTGTCAGAGCAGCTCACAGATTACTGCACCTGTACATAGCCCACCTATAATTTAGCCCTATCAACTACCTCTTTCCCAACTGTATTTAATTTATTTATTTATTTTGCTCCTTTGCACCCCATTATTTTTATTTCTACTTTGCACATTCTTCCATTGCAAAACTACCATTCCAGTGTTTTACTTGCTATATTGTATTTACCTTGCCACCAAGGCCTTTTTTGCCTTTACCTCCCTTCTCACCTCATTTGCTCACATTGTATATAGACTTGTTTATACTTTATTATTGACTGTATGTTTGTTTTACTCCATGTGTAACTCTGTGTTGTTGTATCTGTCGAACTGCTTTGCTTTATCTTGGCCAGGTCGCAATTGTAAATGAGAACTTGTTCTCAACTTGCCTACCTGGTTAAATAAAGGTAAAATAAAATAAAAATAAATAAATAAATAACGCTTTGTAGGTTAGCAGTAAAACCTTGAAATCAGCACTGGCCTTAAGCCATGTTTCAGTCAGGCCAATCACATCAAGATTATGATCAGTGATTAGTTCATTAACTATAACTGCCTTTGAAGTGAGGGACCTAACATTAAGTAGTCCAATTTTGAGATGTGAGGTATCACCATCTCTTTCAATAATGTCAGGAATGGAGGAGGTTTTTATACTAGTGAGATTGCTAAGGCGAACACCGCCATGTTTAGTTTTGCCCAACCTAGGTCGAGGCACAGACACGGTCTCAATGGGGATAGCTGAGCTGACTACACTGACTGTGCTAGTGGCAGACTCCACTATGCTGGCAGGCTGGCTAACAGCCTGCTGCCTGGCCTGCACCCTATTTCATTGTGGAGCTAGGGGAATTGGAGCCCTGTCTATGTTCGTAGATAAGATGAGAGCACCCCTCCAGCTAGGATGGAGTAACATTAACACTCCTCAACAGACCAGGCTTGGTCCTGTTTGTGGGTGAGTCCAAGAAAGAGGGCCATTTATCTACAAATTCTATATTTTGGGAGGGGCAGAAAACAATTTTCAACCAGCGATTGAGTTGTGAGACTCTGCTGTAGAGCTCATCACTTCCCCTAACTGGGAGGGGGCCAGAGACAATTACTTGATGCCGACACATCTTTCTAGCTGATTTACACGCTGAAGCTATGTCGCGCTTGGTGACCTCTGACTGTTTCATCCTAACATCATTGGTGCCGACGTGGACAACAATATCTCTATACTCTCTACACTCGCCAGTTTTAGCTTTAGCCAGCACCATCTTCAGATCAGCCTTAACGTCGGTAGCCCTGCCCCCTGGTAAACAGTGTATGATCGCTGGATGATTCATTTCAGTCTAATACTGCGGGTAATGAAGTCGCCAATGACTAGGGTTTTCAATTTGTCAGAGCTAATGGTGGGAAGCTTCGGCGTCTCAGACCCCGTAACGGGAGGAGTAGAGACCAGAGAAGGTGAGGCCTCTGACTCGCTGCTTATTGGGGAGAACCGGTTTAAGTTTCTGTCGGCTGAATGAGCGACACCGGTTGAGCATTCCTACAGCATTTCCCTCCAGAAGCCATGAGAAAGTTGTCCGGCTGCGTGGACCGTGCAAGGGGATTTTTACTAATGTTACTATCTGTACTTACTGGTGGCACAGACGCTGTTTCATCCTTTCCTACACTGAAATTACCCTTGCCTAACGATTGCGTCTGAAGCTGGGCTTGCAGCACAGCTATCCTTGCCATACGGCGATCGATTCTCCTGTATATTATAAGGCGATCGATTCTCCTGCGATTCTCCTGTATATTATGAGTACAGCGACTGCAATTAGAAGGCATCATGTTAATGTTACTAATGAGCTTCGGCTGTTGGAAGTCCTGACGAACCACGTCCAGATAAAACATCCGGAGTGAAAAAAACGTAGAGTGAGGGAAAAACTAAAAATATAAATGGTAATTGAAAAGTAAAAAGTAAAGACTCCAGCCACCCTAGTCATAGATTAAATATCTCATTTACATAAGTATTCACAACCCTGAGTCAATACTTTGTAGAAGCACCTTTGGCAGCGATTACAGCTGTGAGTCTTTCTGGGTAAGTCTCTTGGAGCTTTCCAGACCTGGATTGTGCAATTATTATTATTGTTATTCTTTTCAGAATTCTTCAAGCTCTGTCAAACTGGTTGTTGATCATTGTTAGACAACCATTTTCAGGTCATGCCATAGATTTGAAAGCAGATTTAAGTAAACTGTAACTCAGCCACCCAGGAACATTCACTGTCTTCTTGGTAAGAAACTTCAGTGTAGATTTCAAATTAAATCAAATGTTATTAGTCACATGCGCCAAATACAACAGGTGTAGACATTACAGTGAAATGCTTACTTACGAGCCCCTAACCAACAATGCAGTCAAAAAAATACAGATAAGAATAAGAAATAAAAGTAACAAGTAATTAAAGAGCAGCAGTAAAATAACAATAGCGAGACTATATACAGGTGGGTACCGGTACAGAGTCAATGTGCGGAGGCACAGGTTAGTTGAGGTAATATGTACATGTACTGTAGGTAGAGTTATTAAAGTGACTATGCATAGATGATAACAACAGAGTGTAGCAGCGGTGTAAAATAGGTGTGTGTGTGTGTGGGGGGGGGGGGGGGGGGGGCACTGCAAATAGTCTGGGTAGCCATTTGATTAGGTGTTCAGGAGTCTTATGGCTTGGGGGTAGAAGCTGTTTAGAAACCTCTTGAACCTAGACTCCCCAATCCTTAACGATTACATGATGCAGTCACCACTTTGCTTTAAAATATGGAGAGTGGTACTCAGTAATGTGTTATATTGGATTTGTATTCAGGACAAAAAGTGTATTGCTTTGCCACATTTTTTGCAGTACTTCTTCAGTGCCTTCTTATAAACAGGATGCATGTTTTGGAATATTTTTTTATTTTGTACAGGTTTCCTTCTATTCACTCTGTCAATTAGGTTAGTATTGTGGAGCAATTACAGTAGTGTTGATCCATCCTCAGTTTTCTCCTATCACAGGCATTAAACTGTTTTAAAGTCACCACTGGCCTTAGGGTGAAATCCCTGGGCAGTTTCCTTCCTCTCCGGCAACTGAGTTAGGAAGGACACCTGTATCTTTGGGTGTATTGGATACATAATCCAAAGAGTAAATAATAATTTCACCATGCTCAAAAGGACATTACAAGGTCTTGGAAAACCTCCCTGGTCTTTGTGGTTGAATATGTGTATGGAATTCACTGCTTAACTGAGGGACCTTACAGAAAATTGTATGTGTGGGGTACAGAGATGAGGTAATCATTCAAAAATCATGTTAAACACTATTGCACACAGAGTGGATGCAACTTATTATGTGACTTGTTAAGCAAATATTTATGCCTGAAATAATTTAGGCTTGCCTTAACAAAGGGGTTGAATACCTATTGTCTCAAAACATGTCAGCTGTTCATTTTTTATTACATTGGAAAAACATAATTCCACAAAATTCAGGCTGTAACAACAAAATGTGGCAAAAGTCAAGGGGTGTGAATACTTTCTGAAGGCACTGCAGTCTCGTTATTGTTATTTTATTGTGTTACTATTTCCTTTTTTGCAAATGTTTCTTACTTGTTAACTCTGCATTGTTGTGAACAGGCTCGTGAGTAAGCATTTCACTGTAAAGTCTAAACCTGTTGTATTCGCCATATTTGACAAATAACATTTGATTTTACATCGACAGATTTTACACCTAGTTAGCTCAGAGATTCCAACCGGCAACGTTTCAGTTACAGGCCCAACGCTCATAACTGCTAGGCTACCTTCGGCCCACAGAAGTGGCCTTTGGGCTTTCACTCTATACAGTGGTGTGAAGTACTTAAGTAACAATACTTTAAAGTACTTTGTTTTTAGGGGTATCTGTACTTTACTTCATTGTTTATATTTTTGACAACTTTTACTTTTACTCCACTGTAATTCAAAAGAAAAGAATGTACTTTTTACTGCATACATGCTTAGCAGTTCACGCTCTTATCAAGAAAACATCTCTGGTCATCCCTACTGCCTCTGATCTGGCAGACTCACTATACATGAATCCTTAATTTGTAAATTATGTCTGAGTGTTGGCTTGTGCCCCTGGAGTTCAGTATATTTTAAAACAAGAACAGTGTGCCGTTTGCTTGATACAAGGAATTTGAAATTATTAATATTTTTACTTTGATACTAACAGTGCCTTCAGAAAGTATTCAGACCCCTTGACATTTTCCATATTTTGATAAGTTACAGCCTTATTCTAAAATGGATGAAATGTTTTTTTTTTTTTTATCTCAGCAATACACACACAATACCCCACAATGACAAAGTGAAAACAGGTATTTAGCCATTTTTGCAAATGTATTACATCAGTATTCAGACGCTTTAAAATGAGATGAGAAATTGAGCTTAGGTGCATCCTGTTTCCACTGATCATTCTTGAGATGTTTCTACAACTTGATTGCAGTCCACCTGTGGTAAATTCAATTGATTGGACATGATTTGGAAAGGCACACACCTGTCAATTTAAGGTTCTCACTGTTGACAGTATGTGTCAGAGCAAAATCCATGCCATGAGGTCGAAGGAATTGTCTGTAGAACTACGAGACAGGATTGTGTCGAGGCACAGATCTGGGGAAGGGTGCCAAAACATTTCTGCAGTATTGAAGGTCCCCAAGAACCCAGTGGCCTCCATCATTCTTAAATGGAAGAAGTTTGGAACCACCAAAACTCTTGCAAGCACTGTCGGTCCGGGCAAAACTGAGCAATCGGCGGAGAAGGCCTTGATCAGCGAACCCGATGGTCACTCTGACAGAGCTCCAGAGTTCTACTGTGGAGATGGGAGTACCTTCCAGAAGGACAACCATCTCTGCAGCACGCTACCAATCAGAGTGGCCAGACGGAAGCCACTCCTCAGTCAAATGCACATGACAACCCGCTTGGTGTTTGTAAAAAAGCACCTAAAGAATCTCAGAAACAAGATTCTCTGGTCTTATGAAACCAAGATTGAACTCTTTGGCCTGAACCTCAAATATCATGTCTGGAGGAAACCTGGCACCTTCCCTAGGGTGAAGCATGGTGGTGGCAGGATGCTGTGAGGATGTTTTTCAGTGGCAGGGACTAGGAGACTAGTCAGGATTGAGGCAAAGATGAATGGAGCAAAGTACAGAGAGATCCTTGATGGAAACCTTCTCCAGAGCGCTCAGGACCTCTGAAAAGGAGTGAAGGTTCAATTACCAACAGGACAACGACCCTAAGCACACAGCAAAGACAATGCAGAAGTGGCAGAAGTAAATGAGCACAATGTAAAATAAAAATGTTTTTGCTTTGTCATTATGGTTGTAATGTAACAAAATGTAGAAAAAGTCAAGGGGTCTGAATACTTTCTGAAGACACTATAATGTATGTATATTATATTAATTACATTTACTTTCGCTACTTACAGTTGAAGTTTACATACACCTTACATTAAAACTCAGGTTTTCATAGTAAAAATTCCCTATTTTAGGTTAGTTAGGATCACCACTTTATTTTAAGAATGTGAAATATCAGAATAATAGCAGAGAGAATTAATTATTTCAGCTTTAATTTATTTAATCACATTCCCAGTGGGTCAGAAGTTTACATACACTCAATTAGTATTTGGTAGCATTGCCTTTAAATAGTTTAACTTGGATCAAACGTTTTGGGTAGCCTTCCACAAGCTTCCCACAGTAAGTTGGGTGAATTGTGGACCACTCCTCCTGACAGAGCTGGTGTAACTGAACCAGGTTTGTAGGCCTCCTTGCTCGCACACACTCTTTCAGTTCTGACCACACATTTTCTATAGAATTGAGTTCATGGCTTTGTGATGGCCACTCCAATACCTTGACTTTGTTGTCCTTAAGCCATTTTGCCACAACTTTGAAAGTATGTTTGGGGTCATTGTCCATTTGGAAGATCCATTTGCGACCAAGCTTTAAACTTCCTGACTGATGTCTTAAGATGTTGCTTCAATATATCCACATAATTTTCCTACCTCATGATGCCATCTATTTTGTGAAGTGCACCAGTCTCTCCTGCAGCAAAGCACCCCCACAACATGATGCTGCCAGCCCCTTCACGGTTGGGATGGTGTTCTTCAGCTCGCAAGCATCCCCCTTTTTCCTCCAATCATAACCATGGTAATTTTGGCCAAACAGTTCTATTTTTGTTTCATCAGACCAGCGGGCATTTCTCCAAAAAGTACCATCTTTGTCCCCGTGTGCCCTTTGTCCCCATGCAAACCGTAGTCTGGCTTTTTTTATGGCGGTTTTGGAGTAATGGCTTCCTCCTTGCTGAGCGGACTTTTAGGTTATGTCGATGTAGGACTCGTTTTACTGTGGATATAGCATTTCGCTACACTCGCATATAGCATTTCGCTACACTTCGCTACACTCGCTACACTCGCATTAACATCTGCTAACCATGTGTATGTGACAAATAAGATTTGATTTGATTTGATTTAGATAATTTTGTACCTGTTTCCTCCAGCATCTTCACAAGGTCCTTTGCTGTTGTTCTGGGATTGAATTGCACTTTTCTTACCAAAGTACATTCACCTCTAGGAGACAGAACACATCTCCTTCCTGAGCGGTATGATGGCTGCATGGTCCCATGGTGTTTATACTTGCGCACTATTGTTTGTACAGATGAACGTGCTACCTTCAGCCGTTTGGAAATTGCTCCCAAGGATGAACCAGACTTGTGGAGGTCTACAATTTATTTTCTGAGATCTTGGCTGATTTCTTTTGATTTTCCCATGATGTCAAGCGAAGAGGCACTGAATTTGAAGGTAGGCCTTGAAATACATCCACAGATACATCTCCAATTGACTCAAATTATGTCAATTAGCCTATCAGAAGCTTCTAAAGCCATGACATAATTTTCTGGAATTCTCCAAGCTGTTTAAAGGCACAGTTAACTTAGTGTATGTAAACTTCTGACCCACTGGAATTGTGATACAGTGAATTATAAGTGAAATAATCTGTCTGTAAACAATTGTTGGAAAAATGACTTGTGTCATGCACAAAATAGATGTCCTAACTATAGTTTGTTAACAAGAAATTTGTAGAGTGGTTGAAAAACGAGTTCCAATGACTCCAACCTCGGACTTCAACTGTAAGTATATTTTAAACTAAATAATTTTAGACTTTTAGTCAAGTAGTATTTTCCTGGGTGACTTTCACTTTGTCTTGAGTAATTTTCTATTTCGTTATCTTTACTTTCACTCAAGTTTGACGGTTGGTACTTTTCCCACCACTTTATCCACCACTTTTTCCACCACTGTCTATTTATTGCCTTACCTCCTTACGCCATTTGCACACACTGTATATACACTTTTTTTCCCCCTTTCTATTGTGTTATTGACTCTGCTTATTTATTCCATTTGTAATTGTGCTGTTGTTTGTGTCGCACTGCTTTGCTTTGCTTTATCTTTGCCAGTTCACAGTTGTAAATGAGAACTTGTTCTCAACTGGCCTACCTGGTTAAAGAAAGGTGAACATAAATAGTAGGTGTTGAGGCTTGAATACACCACCATGGTGACGTATCATTAGTTTTAACAAATCCTGTTTTATTTTCAATTAAAAAGTTTGACTCCGCAAGATGCTGATGTGTCAATTAAAGGGTGACAATTTCAGCTGACCATTTTGGTGTGCATCTGGTGGTGGCATGGTAATTCAGACATGGCCAGCTGGAGTCAAGCCTCTTGGGTTAAGCAGTGGATCACCCAGTTGATTAGAGTCTGTTGATCCAGAGCTGAGACCCTAAATCTATCATTGTATCACAGCTCAGAGATGCTTACTGCTTGACTGTGTGTCACGGCAGCCAGGTAAGCCTTCAGAATAATACTGCATGGGTTTTATATAGCACTAGTTAGAGACCCCATGACACTTAAAGACGCTTAGGAACTCAAACAGAGCTGTTTGTATTTTCTTGGAATAGGTCACCTGTTTTACAGTCACTATCTAAACTAATCCATTCATAGACACTAACTACCTTTATCGATGAAGATATCTTCTTCCCGGGAGACTTTTGTAAAGAGCCCCAACGCTCAGTCTGAATGTGATAGCGCATCGCTTGCGGTATGGTTTTGGAAAAATAAGGAACAGATCTTTCATATCAGTGAGAATACATTATCAAAAAACAAAAGGTTACATTACACCTTTATAGGGTTAGGGTTAGTGTTCCCACATGGCCATATATCCATGTCACAGCGTGTGTTTCTGGAAGACAGATGGAAGACAGAGGCAACCACTTGTCCTAATTAGCTATCTTACATGCTCCAAACACCTGTGTGCTATGGAAGGCCTCCAGAAATGTGTTGTAACTGAATAATACTGTCAGCTGCAACTGTGATTAAGTCAGTTAAAAAAGTGTACAGAGAGTATATTTTTCACTTCTGAAATTATTTCGATGGACTATGAAAGTAAAGGGCTTTATGTTTCTAGAACCGAATCGTAATTAAGAATCGATTTATGTTTAGATGAAGTATTTGGCTGTTTTGGATGCCAGTCTACCTCTGAAAATAACGGTAGGCTCGCCTACACTCCTTTAGAGTACATTCTTGGGCTACATTTAAACTAACTAACAGGTCCGTAAAGAATGACACATCCAGTGTAGCAGCTAAAAACCTACTGTATTCTTGACGCCCCAGTGTAGTTTTTCAATTAAAGTCTGGGGTGAGTGTGAATATCAGTATATGCCCCTAAAAATCCTGAAGGGGAGTTTTACCTTTGAGAAAGATATGCTAACAGCCAGGTCAAGGTTTTACCTCTGAAAAATATACTTTAAAAGGCATATCAGGGTTTTATCTCTGAAAAATATATTTTAACAGGCATATCAGGGTTTTACGTTTGAGAAAGATACTTCAACAGCCAGGTCAGGTAGCTAAATCATAAGATTACAAGTCCACTGGAGAGGCCCATTAAGAAATAATGCCTTAACGTGACAAATTAGCTCATGTTTCTCCTACAAACCAGTTGACTTCTATCAGGGGTGACTGAGTCAATAGAGGAAGTGACTGAGTCAATAGAGGAAGCAACTGGTGTCCAGGTGTCCCAAGGCTTAAAAATCCTTCTTTAACCCGTCCCCTCCCCTTTACCTACACTGATTGAAGTGGATTTAACCAGTAACATCAATAAGGGATCATAGGTTCACCTGTATTCACCTGGTCAGTCTGTCATGGAAAGAGCAGGCGTCCTTAATGTTTTGTACACTCAGTGTACAACATCCAGTCTGCCCATGGAAGAACATAAACGACCCAAGGATTGTTTCCCTGTATTGCACACTGTTTTTCCGAAATGAAGGTTCTTGCCCTCCAAACCTGTCCAGCAGTAACTCTGCCTCTTTATCTAATTGAAGCTTCTTTACAACTTGCTTGTTTTATTTGCAGAGGAAATCTTGGACTTAACATAATGGGCTTTGTCAGACTAAAGAGAGCTTAGCTACAAACAAGGATGACTGCAGCTCTTTGTCGTCTCAATCCAAATAAGTATCTTTTGCAGTCCTGATCCCCTGTAGCAGTCTGTCAATCAGCAAGGCAATGCCTCCGATCCCTGCTAATCTGTATCTATCAAAGTAAACACTTTATCTGTATTGACCATAGGCTGAGAGGTGAGCTGCAAGTGGTCAGATGAGTACCTCTCTGGTGGATTTGAAGACATTTGTTATCTGCAGATTTACAGTCGCTTTTCTGAGGTAATCCTGAGACCCCCCCACACTCTAATTGTACACCTGCAAAGACCTCATCCCACCAAGCTGTACACTTCACTTAAGTTTTTGTTAACATTGCTCACTAGCTGTCTTCCTGATAGGGTTCCTGTCGTGATGGGAAGACTGGGATAAGTTGGCCACCTGATCACAGGACAGCCACTAAGATCTGATGTAAAGGAGACAATGATGTTTTAAATTAACTTGGTTTGATCTACACTGAACAAAAATGTAATCGCAACATGCAACAGTTTCAATGATTTTACTGCGTTACAGTTCATATAAGGAAATCAGTGAATTGATATGAATTCATTAGGGCCTAATCTATGGATTTCACATGATTGGGAATACAGTTGGTCACAGATATCTTTAAAAAAAAGTTAAGGGCGTGGATCAGAAAACCAGACAGTATCTGGTGTGACCACCATTTGCCTCATGCAGCACGACACATCTTCTCATAGAGTTAATCAGGCTGTTGATTGTGGCCTGTGGAATGTTGTCCCATTCCTTTTCAATGGCTGTGCGAAGTTGTTGGATATTGACGGGACCTGGAACACACTGTCGTACACATCGATTCATATTCTTCGGTTGTGCAAACCACGTTTCATCAGCTGTTTGGGTGGCTGGTCTCAGACAATCCCTCAGGTGAAGAAGCCGGACACACCATTAAGCACAGCATGCAATTGGCTCAAGTACACACAATTGCTCCATGACTGACTTTAATATAAGCAGCTAAAGTAGAATGTGATGATGAAGTTAATCATAGACCATACACATCCATCTAAGGGCACAACCACAGACTGTAATGTAAACCTCCTTATTAACGTCTTTACTGATGGTATGTGTCACGTCTCCTCCCACTCTTCCCTCCCCCTGGCACTTGAGGGCGCCAAGTTGCCCTGCATCATGCACTCCTGCCATCCCCCTGCCATCATGCACTCCTGACATCCATCCCGCACACCTGTCTTCCCTCGTCACACGCTTCAGCGTTATTGGACTCATCTGGACTCACTTATCACCTGTTTATTTCCTCCCCTATATTTGTCAGTTCCCAGCTCTGTTCCCCGCTGCTGCATTGTATTGTTGTTGTCTTTAGTATCAGTTTGCTGACGCTGTTCCTGTCTTGTTCCATGTCCGTCTTTATTAAATGTTTTACTCCCCGTACCTGCTTCATCTCTCCAGCGTCATACCATGTGACAGAAGTCCGTCTTTATTAAATGTTTTACTCCCCGTACCTGCTTCATCTCTCCAGCGTCATACCATGTGACCGAAGCCCGTCTTTATTAAATGTTTTACTCCCCGTACCTGCTTCATCTCTCCAGCGTCATACCATGTGACCGAAGTCCTTCTTTATTAAATATTTTACTCCCCGTACCTGCTTCATCTCTCCAGCGTCATACCATGTGACCGAAGCCCGTCTTTATTAAATGTTTTACTCCCCGTACCTGCTTCATCTCTCCAGCGTCATACCATGTGACCGAAGCCCGTCTTTATTAAATGTTTTACTCCCCGTACCTGCTTCATCTCTCCAGCGTCATACCATGTGACCGAAGTCCTTCTTTATTAAATATTTTACTCCCCGTACCTGCTTCATCTCTCCAGCGTCA
Organism: Oncorhynchus mykiss; assembly: GCF_057628025.1. Lineage (NCBI taxonomy): Eukaryota > Metazoa > Chordata > Actinopteri > Salmoniformes > Salmonidae > Oncorhynchus > Oncorhynchus mykiss. Next base: position 25,146,615 of record NC_143033.1, on the reverse strand, counting down.
TACCATGTGACCGAAGCCCGTCTTTATTAAATGTTTTACTCCCCGTACCTGCTTCATCTCTCCAGCGTCATACCATGTGACCGAAGTCCTTCTTTATTAAATATTTTACTCCCCGTACCTGCTTCATCTCTCCAGCGTCATACCATGTGACCGAAGCCCGTCTTTATTAAATGTTTTACTCCCCGTACCTGCTTCATCTCTCCAGCGTCATACCATGTGACCGAAGCCCATCTTTATTAAATGTTTTACTCCCCGTACCTGCTTCATCTCTCCAGCGTCATACCATGTGACCGAAGTCCTTCTTTATTAAATATTTTACTCCCCGTACCTGCTTCATCTCTCCAGCGTCATACCATGTGACCGAAGCCCGTCTTTATTAAATGTTTTACTCCCCGTATCTGCTTCATCTCTCCAGCGTCATACCATGTGACAGAAGCCCGTCTTTATTAAATGTTTTACTCCCCGTACCTGCTTCATCTCTCCAGCGTCATACCATGTGACCGAAGTCCGTCTTTATTAAATGTTTTACTCCCCGTACCTGCTTCATCTCTCCAGCGTCATACCATGTGACAGAAGTCCGTCTTTATTAAATGTTTTACTCCCCGTACCTGCTTCATCTCTCCAGCGTCATACCATGTGACCGAAGCCCGTCTTTATTAAAAAAATCACAGTATTATATGTTCTCTAATTACAGACTAACATTACATGCAATCATTTGTCAAATATCAGGTCTGGCTACATCAATTAGCTGTTGTTTGTGACTTGGAATGTCTTGTGGTGTGGTATATAAGTAGTGGAGGCTGCTGAGGGGAGGACGGCTCATACTAATGGCTGGAATAGAGCAATTGGAATGGCATCAAATCATGAGTTTGATGTATTTGATACCATTGGACTGACTACGTTCCAGCCATTACTACAAGCCCATCCTCCCAAATTAAGGTGCCACCAACCTCCTGTGAGTATAAGTAAATGTTGGCCCCTGAGTCCAGAAGTGGAGCTCAGTCTCTTCCCTTCCCCAGAGCTCCTGCCATCAGGGGTGAGCATCACAGCAAGATAAATGCATAGAAGTGCTCTTAAACCCTGTCTTATTCCTGCTCAAGGTGCACCCGCAGATGCCCCAGGACAACCAGTAGAGGCTGAGACTGGACCAGACCCCCTTGTATGAGGATTCTGGATCGATTGTGTTGTGCCCCTCAAGCGCTCTGAACGTAACACTTTCGGACAATTACCTACCCTCTACCAGAACTAAGTACTTTACTGTTGTAAAGTAGCTGTTGCCAGGAACTGCCAACTTTAAGTGCGTGTGTGTATACAATGTGTCAATCTCATTAACCCGTCCCTTTGTGTGTGAGCCCAAATCATGTTAGGTTGCCTCTGATTACCTACACTGTAAAACCGGATAAGTTCTGTCTACTCAAACATTTCGAGGAAACCAATTACCAAAAAAGAAAATAGTGAAAAAAAATGAAACAGCTTTAGTGAGCAGTTGTACCTTCATATGAGTAATACTAATGCAGTTTTATTTTGTAAGGTATACTTCCATTTTTATTGTATCTTTATTTAACTAGGCAAGTCAGTTAAGAACAAATTCTTATTTTCAATGACAGCCTAGGAACAGTGGGTTAAATGCCTGTTCAGGGGCAGAACGACAGAACGACCTTGTCAGCTCAGGGGTTTGAACTTTCCAGTTACTAGACCAACGCTCTAACCACTAGGCTACCCTTAACACCCCCATTAATCCACACCCAAAAATGTCCTAGTGTGTCTTGCCTTTTTGATTGAATTGTAGAGTTACCACTCATGAATGTATTTGTTCGAGACACAGTTGTTGAATTTGTTAATTTTAAGTACTGTGACCTTCACCAAGTGAGTTCCTAGGCAAATCTTATCATTATAATTTAACCAATATATATACAGTATCATAAGGCCTTATACAGTGGCCTGAAACTCGCCGTTTACAGGCCACATCAGGCCTGCAAGTAGGGATGCAAAATTCCACAAAATTTTCCAAATGTTTTTCCAGTAATCTTCCATACAGGATTTCTGGAAAACCTGGGAAATGTACCAGAATTTTGCAACCCTAACCATAAATCACATTATGCTGGCTTGCAAAATTATGTGTAACTCCTATTGTAATCTAGCCAGCATTAGGCTATCCAACAGTTAAAATCTGTATTCACCCGCAACTTTCATTCTGTCACGACTTCCGCCGAAGTTGGTCCCTCTTCTTGTTCGGGCGGCGTTCGGCGGTCGAAGTCACCGACCTTCCAGCCATCGCTGATCCACTTTTCATTTTCCATTGGTTTTGTCTTGTCTTCCATCACACCTGGTTCCAATTCCATCAATTACAAGTTGTGTATTTAACCCTCTGTTCCCCCCCATGTCCTTTTTGGTAATTGTTTCATGTAGTGATTATGCAATGGTATGCTGGTATTTACCGACTTTTGTTTGACCCATTTATTGTATTGTTCTGTTGACGGTGGTTTATGGTTATTAAACGACACCGTTGTAAATCAGTTTCCGCACTCCTGCGCCTGACTTCTCAATTCAATGATTGGACTGGTTTAGAAAACATGTATTTGTCTTGTGGAGCATAACATTTAATCAATCAATCACTCAATGTACATGCAAAAACAGATTTTAAAAACAATTCCAAAAAATGCTACCTGCAGAAGAGCATGCTGGGAAAAAAGTTCCTTTGTTACCGTATATATTTTTATAAAATGTTTGTAATTTCTTATTTAGTTTTGAGTCAGTACCAAACATTTTAAGAAATAATTACTTTTTATTGACTTTGAGTACAACTTACTAGAAGTATTTGAGTTACAAATGCAGTGTGAACAGACACACCTGCTTGGCTCCTCTTATGAGGGATGGACGCACCTTTCTCTCTCTCTGCTCCCACACTCACAACCAGCCAGTGCTCCAGCTCCACACTCAGGAACCGCAAAACCGAAACCACACGTTACCAGAACAGCCAGCTAGCTACAGAAATCCTTGGCTTAATCTTCTTTGATTATGTTCGCCTCCAAACTTCAACACACACTCAAGGTTTGGACAAGCTCAGCAGATGCCCAGGAGTCGACAGGCACTGTCAAACTCCAAATTTGTGTGGTGTTGCGCCTTGTGGAGTATACATGGCTGCCGTCTGCTTACTTCCATCTGTTTCTATTTGTCTACTACTCTTTCTTTGTCACTGGTTCTGTTAGATTGGTAGCAATAAGTACATCTAAAACCCACACTCGCTCCAGTGCTTGCTTGCTCCACTAGTCAACACTGTCGTGTCTTTGGCTATGCCGGATTAAGTGATATGACACGCTATTCTATAAAATTGTTTCTCTGTAATTAATATTACCTGATTAAGCTAATCAGGTAAATAATTAACTAGAAAGTTGGGGCACCACAAAATAATGTTTATATAGCTGTGATCTTCCGAATAAACTCTTAAAGTCCTGGTAATCCTTTACGTCAGTAGCAGTCAATATTCAATTCTCACCTTATTTAGTCTCATCTGAAAGTGTCACGCCCTGGCCATAGAGAGGATTTTATTCTCTATTTTGGTTAGGCCAGGGTGTGACTAGGGTGGGCATTCTAGTTTCTTTATTGCTATGTTTTCTATTTCAATCGCTTGGTCGTAGATGGGAGGCCGGGTTGTCCTTTGAAGAATGTCTGGTAGTAAAATGGATACTTGGTAGTACCGTCGCCGTGTGGTAGAACAGTCCGTCCTCTCCTAGCCCACGTCTACAGTTGCTGCGCTAACGCAACGGCTAGGAGGTATCACTTCTTTAGTGAATAAGAGTTCAAAGTTCATACTAAGTTGCCATACTTGAAGCTCATGCTATATTCTGGCTGGTATAAATTGAACATTTCATTCATAAATTCAACCTTCTGGTGTATAGGTCGTCATCTTCCCATTGAAATTCGATGCACATTTTTTGCTGAGGTTGGCTTAGTTCTGTAGGTGGTCTTTGTCCTTTCAACATGGGGATGGTAAGTCCTCACATCCTTGGAACAGGAAGTTACATTTTCATCAAGGGGCTTATATATGTTGGGAGAGAAGGCTGTGTTTCATAGTTTACAACTAGTGCCTGTTCACATAGGCGGTGCCACTGAGT